>NW_026991719.1:16347052-16974194 GCF_029215605.1 Mirounga angustirostris | reverse complement strand
GGTGCATTGTATGGCTTCAATCTTTTTGAATTTTTTGAGACTGCTTTGTGACCTCATATGTTATTTGTTCTGCATAACATTCCACATAAACTTGAGAATAATGTGTATTCTACTGTTTTAGGGTGGAACATTCTGAATATATGTTAGTGCCATCTGGTCCAGTGTCATTCAAAGCCACTGTTTTCTTTTTGATTTTCTAATTTGGTTGATCTATCCATTGATGTAAGTGGAGTGTTAAAGTGCCCCACTATTATTGTATTACTATCAATTACTTCCTTTATGTTTGTTAATGGCTGCTTTATGTATTTGGGTGCTCCCATGTTAAGTGCATCCCTTTATGATTATATAGTTTCCTTCTTCGTCTCTTTGTTTTAAAGTCAATTTTCTCTGATATAAATATTGCTACCTGGCTTTCTTTTCACATCCATTTGCATGATAAATGTTTCTCCATCCCCTCACTTTCAATCTATATGTATCTTTAGTTCTTTTTTGTTACTAAATAATGAATGGGTCAACCAAAAAATCAAAGAAGAAATTTAAAAATTACATGTAAAAAATTAAAATGTAAACACAGTGGTTCTAAATCTTTAGATGCTGCAGAACTGCTTCTAAGTGGGGACCTAAAGGCTACGAAGGAGTTAGTCTACTGAAAGGGGAGAAAAAGGATGTCAGTGTGAAGGTCCTAAGGTAAAGAAAATGATTTTTTAGAGTATCTAGAAGAGGTGGAAGGAAAGGAAGGCAGGGGCACCATCCTGTAAGGCCTTGTACACAACTCTAAATATTTTGTCCATTTTTCTAAGGACAATAGGAAGCTATTCAAAGACTCTAATCAGGACAGTAACAAAATCAGCAATGCAAATGGAAGTTGACATCTTCAGTAAGCATTCACTTCCTCTGCAGTTTGGGGAGAGGGGAAAGCTTTTCTGATTTGGCCTCTGAATTTTCCACATACAAGTTTCCTCAGTGTTGTAAATTGCAGCTTATCTCTCTATGCTGCCTCACTCCTGCTCACTCCATTGCAGTTGAAGCTTGGACATTAGGCAGAATTCCCTGATGGGCTGCAGCACCTTCGTATGGTCCCAGTGAGAGAGAAATGAGGCAGGACACAGTTTCTTCTTTCATTCTCTCCATTTATCCTAATAGTTTCACCCTTTAAATCTGTATGGATATTAGAATTCCTTTAATGGCTGAGAATTACAGTGGAGTAGGGAAGAAAAAAATCTAAAAGAGCACAACAAATATGTTTACCTACATAACCCAAAGGGAAAGCACCAGTATGTATGTGGGGAGGGTGTCCAAATTCCAAACCCATATTCTCAGATCCACTTCCTCTTCAAGAGAACCTTCTTCTAATATCCATTTTGCAAATCTTTTTTGAACTTTCAGGACAGCTTTCCAGTGCACACATGTTTTGTTCTCAGCTCAGGATATATCTCTCTGCTCCCACCAATTTCCCTAAATCTGAGCTATTCGATCTATAACCATGATCTAGAGTCCAGCAGGACAATCCGTAGTAATCTCTGACATTTTGCCTCCTATAGAAACATCTAGGTGTGTATTGGCACCACTCTTATATTCTATTTTGAGCTCCTCTCACCAGCATGAGTTGCATACAAATCTCTATTTTTCTGATTGCCTAATGGTTAACTGTTGGAACACATACTTATGTGTACCCACATATGCTCACCCATAGTCTTCAGAGGACAAATGCTGTTTGGTAGAGACAGTACAAACAAGCCCCATGAGAAGGAAAAGGCAATAATTCCCTAAGGTTCCATAATTTACAAGGTCACATCTCTCACAAAGGAGTTAGTACAGTACATAATTATGCAAAGCAGTGTTATTTCCTTTCTATTATCCGCTTCTCTCAAATTGTACCTTCTTGAGCCTGCCAAGAATAAGAAATGGCCCATTACTAAGCCATATACCTCTTAATGACCACTCAGCTACACAAAGACCTGGTTAAATCTTGAAATTACCTCTTGAAATTTTCCAATTAGCTATTAGACAAAGGCCATCCATCTCCCTAGCCTCTGTCTTGGGAGGAGGGCTTTGGTGCTTGGAAAGTAGGGGAAATGAGTATAATCAGTTTTGCATTTTTATCAGAATATCCTGAGTGGTAAGTGGAAAGTGATTGCAGGGAGGAATGTAAGAGTGCATGCTGTGGAACCAGAAGGAGAAAAAGAACAGGTACATTATAGTCTTAATTTTGTAGTCAAACAACTCACCAAAAAAAGTTCAGAGAAAGGAACTTTGTCAAGTAAGGTATGTTCTAGTTTACACTATAGAAATTACACTGAGAAGATGGTGTCTTAGAAAATTTATAGTTTCAGGTCGCCTGGGTGGCTCAGTTGGTTAAGCAACTGCCTTCGGCTCAGGTCATGATCCTGGAGTCCCTGGATCGAGTCCCGCATCGGACTCCCTGCTCGGCAGGGAGCCTGCTTCTGCCTCTGACCCTCCCCCCTCTCATGTGCTCTCTCTCTCTCATTTTCTCTGTCTCAAATGGATAAAATCTTTAAAAAGAAAATTTATAGTTTCATGAATGTGGATTATCACTATTTTATAAATAGGAGGGAAAATGTAATAAAGAGAAATGGCACCCCCCCAAAATCACCAAACAGTGATAGAATCTAAGATCTGTACAAACTAATATAATCTTTCCTTCATCACTTTTCAAAGGGAGCCCCACATCAACAACAACAACAAAAATTCCAGAAACATTGTGTGTGATCATGACCACTTTATAAGCATTTGGATCAAGTTGATACAACTGGAATAACTATGTGACTTTTGTTCTAAAATTAACTTAAACAAATGATATTCAGAAAGCACAATTCCCATACCTCAGATACTCTTCCTCAGAAATGAGATTTCAACTTTCTGACACTAAATTTGGGGAGAGGTGTCAAATCATTATAATAACTACAAGCTAGACCCAGCTAAAATAGCATTTTAGCAGCCTGCCACTGTCATACAATCAACTGCACACCCACTGCTGGACTTAATACACAATTGTGACACCAAAAAAATGATTAGAATGTACTTCTTGGTGCCAAGTATTGCAGTGCAACAAATTAACCTTTGACCAGAATAATTATTTTCCCACTTTCTAGATGTCTCAGTCAGTTAAGCATTTTTAGATCAATGCAACCATATGTCCACCTATAACACTTGAGTTGAGAGACTGTTTACTTGCAGAATAACCCTCTGTCTCACAAAGAACATATTACCTCTTCCAACTTAGAAGGGTGGGCAACTGACGATTTCAAAGTATTTGGCACACTAAACAGTCCAAAAGTGCTTACCTATTTGTATCATGTAAGTATATTGTATTTCAACATTCTCACACAAAATTGACCCAAACCAATAGTTTTTCTACAAAATGTTTCCAATGCTTTATTTTTCTCAGGATTGTCAAGATCAATATCTTTCTCTGCACTATATATCTTTGTGGCAGTAATTAGCTTTGTAGAATTTTTAGAGAAAAGTAGGTTTCCCTGGAGAAGAAAAATCTACAAATTGTTACATATATAAAGGCAATTTTAGGAGGAAAATGGTACAGAGTGGGTAGTTGATCTAAATAGTCTAGATTTATTCCTTAAGTCTCAATGTTTCTTATTTTTATATTTCTGGACTTTTAGCTAAAGTACAACACTATTATTATTAAGTTGCCCCTTATAGTCATCTTTTGTAGAAGCCTAATTTATATCTAAGGTTGCAATGTTCAGGATTACAAGTATTCCGGTTTATTGGCAGCTTACTTCTTCCATAAAAAAACTCTGTGGAAACCTTACTGCAGGGCAACCCCTCAAAAATTGTGTCTCATTTTCTACCAAATAAATGTAGTAATACAAATGTGCTCTCCTAAAAGGAGACCCCATGGGACCAAAACAAGCCATAAACAAAAATCAAGACAGTGATAACATTCTTCAGTCACAATACTTTATTGTGTATAAATATATTTTTGTGAATTCTGAATAAAATTATAATTGTTTAAGTTTTATCCAAGGGTGTTAAATATGATGAAAGAAAAATTCCTTCTTTCTAAAAAGAAGGAATAGTTAATGTTTGAGGGCTTTAAATGGCCATTTAACTTTTTATAGAACATATAGGAGTTGACTTATAAAGCACTAAAGAACGCATCCACTGCATCTCTCCCTTTTGCTGGACAGATCCAAAAGAAAATACTTTGGCATAGTGTATAACTTCTTTTCTAAAAAAGACAAACAGTAGGGGCACCTGGGTGGCTCGTTTGTTAAGTGTCTGCCTTTGGCTCAGGTCATGATCCCAGAGTCCTGGGATCGAGCCCCGCATCGGGCTCCCTGCTCCGCGGGAAGCCTGCTTCTCCCTCTCCCACTCCCCCGCTTGTGTTCCCTCTCTCGCTGTCTCTGTCAAATAAATAAAATCTTTAAAAAACAACAACAACAACAAAAAGACAAACAGTACACTTTGTTTTGTAGAACAAGGTTATAAGGTATAGTGAAAGGGGCACATGTTTTGGAATTAGAGACATATGACTTCAGATACTGGTTCTGTGACTATTTTGCAATGTGGGGCTCCATTTTCTCAAGTGAAGATGGATAAAGCTAACTGGAAGAGATTGCTATATGAATTAAATGAAATGTGTATGAAAGCACTTAGTTCATGGGGCACCTGGGTGGCTCAGTCATTAAGCGTCTGCCTTCAGCTCAGGTCATGATCCCAGTGTCCTGGGATCGAGCCCCACATCGAGCTCACTGCTCAGCAGGAAGCCTGTTCTCCCTCTCCCACTCCCCGTGCTTGCATTCCCTCTCTCACTGTGTCTCTTTCTGTCAAAATAATAAATAAAATCTTAAAAAAAAAAAAGGAGGCACTTAGCACAGAGTAAGTGCTCAATCCTCTCTGGTCCTTTCACTTTAACAGACATGATTTTCATTGGATTTAAGTGGGGTTTATGAGAAGCCCAAAGTGGTTTTCCCCAGGAACATAACAGTTTCATTGCAAATATTGAGGAAAAGCAAGAATGGATTCATTTCTATTGTAGTATTTCAGGAGATCATATAAAATGTTAAGGACAGAGAGGCTATTAACCCTAAAACAATTAACCTATAAATACTGACATTGTCACACCTACCAAATTTATCAGTTATAAAGATCAGCAAATTTATAGTATCAGTTTCATTCTTTTTCTGGCTTTAGAATGACTATAGAATGATATTGGCCACAAGATGATTGATACCTCATAAAGATGATTGAAAATACAGAAGGTACAGAGCCTGAAAAATACTAGCCTCGTATTTTTTCTATAAGAAAAAAAGATGGATGGCTAATACTAGAATTTGATTAGCATAAAAGTATATATATTACTATCTTAAGTACAATGTACACTTGCCTGTTGTAAAAAGGTGGCTTGTTGACTTAAGAAGCTTGATCAGTTTTGTACCCTGCAAGACGATTTTTTTCCCTAGTATAAGTGTAATACATATTCTGAAATTCTTCCATTTATACAGAAAGGAGCATTTTCCTAGGAGGCAGTGTGTCATCTCCTCCTCCCCACATAAGCCTCTTTGTTTACTTTCCTTTCCTCTCACTCACATCTTGACATTTGTATTCATCTTACCACTTTATCTACATCATTTTAACTGTTCCTCTTTTTGTCCTTCCTAATTATCAGATCTTCCTTTCCATATTTGGTGTACCAGCTTTGGAATAAGGGCTTGAGGACAGTGCCTGCCAGCACCCACAAGCTTCACAGAGGTCCACAGAGGCAGCAGAAGAGGCAGAGCAACATTTGATAGAATTAATGTGGAGAGTTGTGAAGCCTGGGCTGTCCCTGGGGGGCATTGGTGTGCTGGGGAAGGAAGGCTTTTTCAGGGAGCTTTAAGCCAAGACTACGATCAGGAAGGAAACCACCCATGGTGTTGAGTGGCCCCATTGAGAGTACAGAGAATAAAAAAGAGCCATGAGTATTACCTTGAGGAGGATATAGAGGTGATAGAAACAAATATCCTCTGACCACATTTCCAGAATTTCAACATTGCTTTTCTGTTAATGGTACTGCGTTCTTGTTGTTTTTTTTTTTTTTTGCCATTCCATATAGACACCTACAAAACCAGGATACTGGCTGAAGAAGCCCAAAGACCTCACTTTCTGGAGGCCTATATCCCACAGTAACCATCAGATCATGGATGGTGGAAGGGAGGACTTGATGCAGACTTCTCAGACCCTTTTTCAGGAATAACTTCTAGTGTGTGTCTAGCTATCATTTGCCTTAAAGTCTTGAAAGGATTAAAAATGTGTCCAAAAGTGAGCTTGAGGGCAAAATGTACAAACAGACAATATTGTTTGTTAGACCTTTGACCTTTTACAGAATTTATGACCATTTAAGGAGAGGGAAAACCCCAAAACATTTTTTTCCATGTGTGAGCTAATCGTCCCTTCTACTTCTTTGAAACGTGTTTTAGGGGAATTTTAAAATTCATGTCTTGGATTTGTGTTTCTGATTACACATAATTCATCAAGATCTTGCTCTTCATGAGCTGTTTAATACTCAGGAAGTCATTTAAGTCATTTTAGAATCTTCCTAAAATCCAACAGAAAGTTGTGTTTACAAAGGACACACAAACCTGAAACATTTGCACATTTCGTTTGAATCGAAATGCAGAAGCTGTAAGTATTTTGGAATGGGAGAGAAATTCAGCCTATCTCTTCAATAATAAAGGGCTAATGCAGTGTCATCCAAGATGCTTCCTGATAATCCCACCTGGACATGATGTGTGGAATCTTATATTACACATACATTATTCGTTGTCTATGGTCTTCTATTATAATTACTTGTGTGTGTATATGTCTTCTGTCTTTAATGGAAATGTTTGATATAAGAGGAAGGAAACTAAATTGTAAGCTCAGTTGACCAACGTTAGAGTTCTGATTTTCACAGCTGTGTGACCTTGGACAAAATACTGAACATCACTGAGCCTTACCTACTTTGTGTACGTCACGAATTTTGAACACATCAAAAATGATAATGAAACTGAACATACTCTGTGGACCCCTAAATGATAGATCCAGTTAATTGCCATCTTCTATTAAATCTACACAATTTATACCTATTTATACTTACAGTTTCGACAAGCATTTGGTAAGGTACACAACAGAAACATTGTGAGAAAAGAGGACAGAAACATGTGAAGAGGGGAGAAATTTTATTTTTACCAGACATTTCTTTTTATGCCAATGTGGAATGCCATTATCATAGCAATTTTGTGCTATTACATATCCTGTTGTGGCAATTTCTAAATAGAGGAAGGGAAAATCTACCAAGTCCTGGGATACTCATTTTTACAAATTTCTCCAGATTAGATGTTTTAACACGTTTTATGCTAAATTGGTTCAAACTATTGTATTTTTCAAAGAATATACTATTTATTTTTTGCTTGAAGTATCTATTACTTGTACTGTGTAATACACTATATAATCATATAAGAGATATTAAAAATATAATCTTGATTTTTCTATTATATTTTGGTTAAAATTTTAGGTGCCAACGTATTTTATAAATAAGTAAGTCGCTTGCATTTTTCTGCTTCTCACAAAAGAGGAAGTAAATGTGTTTACCACCACATGTTATCCCCCAAGAGGGTGCATTTTATTCTGGATGTCAAATTTTAAGTGGAGGAATAACAGGGTGCAGACACACTGAAAACACTATCTCAGTAGCTGATGTTTCTCCCTCCAGTGGGTGATGAAAAGCAAATCCCCAGACTGCTCCTTCTGGGCTTTTTACTAATTAACTTGACATCTGTGGTGAAGTGGAACATAGACTAACATTGTTCATTCCCAGTCCCACAATTAAACTTCTGGTAGTTTAGGTCAGAAGCTTATCTCTGGAAATTTGAGAGTAAAATAATTTCAAATTAACAGAAAGTATAAAACAAACTCTTTAGTATTTTTACCAAAATATTCAGGAAAAGGAGGGGCTTTCAGGTAGAGTAAAAATTGCACTCTTAGCCCACCATGATTCCCTACTCTATCTACTGTGGTTTTTCCCTATCTATGGATGACAGAAGCAAAGGATCCATGAGAATAGGATCATTCATGTAAAATAATTACTGTTATAGAGCACAGATGAGTGCAGTAATGGTGATTGGGATGTGATGCACACAGAGATGGGGGTGGGAAAACTAAGTGGGCAGAAAGTTTTTTGGAAGATCTAGGGAAGGAAAATAAATGATTCTCTAGAAAATTTAAAAGAATAATATAGCAACAAATACTTATTGTGAGGAGAAAGTATTAAATTTCCCTCATTTATGCTGTTATCAGAAAGTGTCTGGTGACCTAAGTATGTCAGCAGCGTGGAGTCCATGCAGGTAAAACTATTAGGTGACCTGTGGCTTACCAGAAGGAAGGAAGTGAAAAGATTATAATGGAAAAAACTGAGGCACACCACATTCATGTACAAATGAGAATACAGATGAAATAGAAGCATTGATCGGCAAAAGGACATGATGTTGGGGTTTTCACTAAAATAGTTCATCAAAATAAATTTTTTTAGGTGGAAGATTGAAATAAGTTCTTTGTACACACAACATGGATAAATCTCAAAAACATAGTGCTGAGTGAAAGAATAGCACATACTACATGATCCCATTTATATGAAGTTCTAAAAGAGAAAAAATTAATCTAAGGTGAAAAACATCAGAAAAGTGGTTGTCTCTTGGAGTCAGGGTGGAGGCATGAATTGACTGGAAAGGGGCAGGAGGGAGTTTTCTAGGATGAAGGTTATGTTCTATGTCTTCGTAGGAGTTTGGGCTACAGGGTGTATGCATATGTCAAAACTCTTTAAATGGTACACTTCAGTTTTGTGAATTTCACTGTATGTAAACTTTACCTCAAAATAGGGAGCTATAAACAAATGCTAAATTCTATTACTAATATGCTAGCCAAAGTATTTGGGGGAAAATATACTGATGTGTACAGCTCAGTTAGAAATACATCAAACTAGGGCACCTGGGTGGCTTAGTTGGTTAAGCAACTGCCTTTGGCTAAGGTCATGATCCTGGAGTCCCGGGATTGAATCCCACATCGGGCTCCCTGCTCAGGCGTGAGTTTGCTTCTCCCTCTGACCCTCCCTGCTCTCATGTGCTCATTCTCTCTCTCAAGTAAATAAATAAAATCTTAAAAAAAGAAATACATCAAACTATAAGAGAGATTGGTGATTCCAGACTTCAAGCTCAAGTACAAAGCTGTAATCATCAAGACAGTAGGGTACTGGCACAAAAACAGACACATAGATCAAGGCAACAGAATAGAGAGCCCAGAAATGGACCCTCAACTCTATGGCCAACTAATCTTCAACAAAGCAGGAAAGAATGTCCAATGGAAAAAAGTCTGTTCAACAAATGGTGTTGGGAAAATTGGACAGCCACATGCAGAAGAATGAAACTGGACCATTTCCTTACACCACACACAAAAATAGACTCCAAATGGTTGAAAGACCTAAATGTGAGACAGGAGTCCCATCAAAATCCTAAAGGAGAACATAGGCAGCAACCTCTTCGACTTCAGCCACAGGAACTTCTTCCTAGACACATCGCCAAAGGCAAGGGAAGCAAGGGCAAAAATGAACTATTGGGACTTCATCAAGATAAAAAGCTTTTGCACAGCAAAGGAAACAGTCAACAAAACCAAAAGACAACTGACAGAATGGGAGAAGATATTTGCAAATGACATATCAGATAAAGGGCTAGTATCCAAAACCTATAAAGAACTTATCAAACTCAACACCCAAAGAATAAATGATCCAATCAAGAAATGGGCAGAAGACATGGACAGACATTTTTCCAAAAAAGACATCCAAATGGCCAACAGACACATGAAAAAGTGCTCAACATCTCTCAGCATCAAGGGAAATCCATATCGAAACCTCAATGAGATACCACCTCACACCAGTCAGAATGGCTAAAATTAACAAATCAGGAAACGACAGATGTTGGCGGGGATGCAGAGAAAGGGGAAACCTCCTACATTGTTGGGTGGGAAGGCAAGCTGGTGCAGCCACTCTGGAAAACAGTATGGAGGTTCCTCAAAAAGTTGAAAATAGAGCTACCCTATGACCCAGCAAATGTACTACTGGGTATTTACCCCAAAGATACAAATGTAGGGATCTGAAGGGGTACGTGCACCCTGATGTTTATAGCAACAATGTCCACAATAGCCAAACTATAGAAAGAGCCAAGATGTCCATCAACAGATGAATGGGTAAAGAAGATGTGGTATATATATCCAATGGAATATTATGCAGCCATCAAAAGGAATGAAATCTTGCCATTTGCAATGACATGGATAGAACTGGAGGGTATTATGCTGAGCAAAATAAGTCAATCAGAGAAAGACATGTATCATATGATCTCACTGATATGAGGAATTCTTAATCTCAGGAAACAAATTGAGGGTTGCTGGAGTGGTGGGGAGTGGGAGGGATGGGGTGGCTGGGTGATAGATACTGGGGAGGGTATGTGCTATGGTGAGTACTGTGAATTGTGTAAGACTGTTGAATCACAGACCTGTACCTCTGTAACAAATAATACATTATATGTTTAAAAAAAATAATAAAAACAGCAGGAAGGGAAGAATGAAGGGGGGGGAATCGGAGGGGGAGACGAACCATGAGAGACTATGGACTCTGAGAAACAAACTGAGGGTTCTAGAGGGGAGGGGGTGGGGGGATGGGTTAGCCTGGTGATGGGTATTAAAGAGGGCACATACTAAAGGGAGCACTGGGTGTTATACGCAAACAATGAATCATGGAACACTACATCAAAAACTAATAATGTGTGGTGATTAACATAACATAAAAAAAGAGAGATTGGTGGACAGATAGGAGAAGGGATGGATAGATATAAAACAAGTATAAGAAAAAAATGTAGAATCCAGGTGGTAGACATATGAGGTTTCATTTTACCATTTTTCTACTTTTCTCCATATTTGAAAATTTTGTAGTAAAGTGTTGGAAAAAGTGAGAAATGGGAGAAGTGAAATAAAGTTGACAAAAATGTCAATACCTGTGCAGCAAGGGTTCAGTTAATGGATTCATTATACCCTTCTCTGTACTGTGTTTGAAATTTTCCCTATTAAAAACTATAAAAGATATTCATATGAAGAGATGATCCGAATTGAATATAGAATTGTATTTAGGTCATGTAACTACGAATATGTATTTTCTCTCATATTCTATATATTTAGTAAAATAAGGAGGAACTAGACAGAAGTGGGCTCAGATAGGAATCCAGGGAAATTAGAAGAGAGGGTCCCAAACTAAAACCTCCAGCTTTATCAAAAGATGATCATTTTCATAAATCACTTCTCTTCATCTAAATTCAATTTAATTCTGTATCCTTATCCCTGGCTAGAAAAAGAGAATCTACCTCTTTATTGTGTGGGGAGTATAAAGGTAGTCATTAAGAATGCAGACTCTTGAACCACATGAAAGAACAAAGTGGACAGTGGAGGCTGCAGCCAAAATATAGGCCTCCTACAGCTTACCCTCCCTCCTTTCCCCCAACTGGACTTTATCTCTCTTTACATGATGTTCAGGTAACATGTAAATGTGCCACTGAATTGGTTGATTTCACAAATCTTAATTCTACTAACTAACCCTAATACCTGCAGCATTCTTTGTGTTATAGATCTTCATTCTAAACCCTCCCCTTGCTCAATATTGCCTTCTCAACTGATTCTTCAAGAAATGCCTTCACAAAATTAAGAATAACTTTATGCTTTCATTTTTCACATAGAACCAATATAAAAATGGGCATATAAAGAAGGTCTCTGTAATTGTAAAATTTCTATTGAAGGTAGAGTCATTATACTGTTTAGTTCCCAACTTATGTGTTCAGTTTCTCTGAGTTCTGAGCTATGGTTGGTCTCTCTTGGTAATTTTGTATGTCTCCTTTTGTTAGATAGCTGCATAACCCTTATATTTTTCTTTTTACCTTGGCTTCCATGGAGTTTGGGGTTATCTGATTTATTAAATAATAGCCTCCCTTGACTCTGTTTTCTAGCTTAGTTATTCCACTCTTGTCTTTTTCATCTCCATCCCAACCCTAGTTCCCATGACTTGGTACTTCCCCTTTAATAATTATAGATTTGTTGGATTTATAGTATCTGTTTTTGTAAACTGCTCTAGGTTTGGAAGTAGGTAGAGAACACATAATTTCTATAAAACCTCCAATGCTGTTAATACATTATTTTACTCTAACTCAAATTTTATTGCTGTGATATCCAAGCATGCAATAAAGGATGGGTTTAGCTGATATTTTGAGAAAATAAAGTCCTTTGTTATATTAGGAAGCCATCAGGAAACAATTAAGAGGAGGAAAATTTGGACACTTTAAAATAATTTTATTAAAACAAAAAACATCAAGGCCAATTCCTACATGCTATACTGTTTATCTATCCTCTTGAATGTATGTGTGTTCCCAATTTCTCATCACAATGGTCGACTGATCACTGATGTGGAAACAGACCTTACTTCTCTCAACTAGCTTCTGTCAAACAGAATGAATCTAGGTCATCTCTCTTGGAGATAGTGCTGTATCTCTGTGGATTAAAGAGAAAAAGCCCAACCATATGACCAAAAAAATTCAACTGTCAAAATTAAACTAAATATCTTTTAACTTCATCACAATTTCATAAGTGTATATTTCCTAAAAGAGGAGAAAGAAAGATTCCTTTACCACAGATCACCTGGGATGATTTTTTCTAAACATATAATTATTAGAAGCTGTGATTTACCCACGGATTAAATATTCAGAAGCCCCCTTCCCCAATTAAAACATATAAAGCACAGAAGAAAATGGCTGAATAATTATCTGATTTGGGGATGAAGAGAAGTTTTCTAATTGGAAAGTAACCCAAAAAATCAAATAGAAATTGTAATAGCTATGTCTACATAGCAGTGTTAAGTCTTCTGCTCATCAGAATTAGGAATAAAATAATAAACTGGGAATACTCTCTGCAAGAAATGTGAGAGAAAAAGGTTAAAATCCTTAATTTCAAAGAGCTCGCAAGAATGAAAATGCTTTCAATAAATGAAATGACATACTTTGAAATTCATCCAAAATGAAAATGAAAATTGGTAATAAATTTTTGAAAAACTATTCAGTGCTACTGGTAATAAAAATGTAAACTAAAGTAATATTTTTATGTCTTTCAAAATAGCCCAGATTTTTAAATAAGTATATACTTAATACTGGTGAAGGTACATTGAAGGAATCTCTCATTCACCGTAGCAGGAATAGGGATTGATGCCACCTTTTGGGGAGAACAATTTGATATGTTACAAGAGCCTTAAAAATATTAATTCCCCCTTGCCTGATTATTCTACTTCTCCATGTATATCCTAATAAAATAATCAGAGGTTTGATGGGAGGATGACTGAAGTTTAAGGGATCCTCATTTCATCTGGTCCCTTGAATTCAGCTAGATATCTGTCGAATCATTCGAACATCTGTGAATTCAACCTGAGATCTAAGAAAAGAATTGCTGCAATTCTACAAATAGAAAATCGACCACTTTTTGCAAGGTAGGAGGTACAGAGAACTGAATCTGAGGGGATATATCAGAAGATAAACCACAGGGGGAGGGAGCCTCTGGAAGCTGGCTACTGGAAAGTGATATAGCAGTGGAGTGCAAAATTGGAACTTTTAGAAGTCTGCTCCTGTGAGGACCTCCCTGCCTGAAAGGTGCTCAGGTGGTGAAGTGGGACAGAATCCTAGGTGGGACAGTGTCATCTCAGGATCCCCAGGGCACAGAAAGAATGGGGATGCCTGAGCTGGCAGAGTTCCCAAGCATTGGAGTGGGGAACCCAGCTACAATTAGCGAGCCCTGGAGTGGCCTGTCAGCTAGGTGTTGCCATAAACTGAGAACCTCAGCATGATCCAGCAACCATTCTCCAAGCAGGGACCCCACAAGTAGCAAAACCACTGTGAGACCCTGCTCCTTCCCCCAGGAGGAGCTGTGTGGATGGGCGCAGATCAGGCAACCACTCCAGAAGGTGCCCAGCAAGTGGCAGGGCCATGGTGAGAACCCCCCTCCCTCTCCTGGGAAGATTGGTGCAGGTGTGCACTGCAGGAGTCTGGGGAGTTTGGTGCACACAAAAGTGATTGATTGCATTTCCCTGAGAATGCACTAAAGAGTGGAAGCCACAGTCATTCAGCTCCAGGGTTGGAGAGATCAGGGTGCCACCATTTTTATTTTTTTTTCCATCCTCTAAAATGGTGTGAATAGCTTTCATGGAACAAAAGCCACATAGAGCAACCCAAAGCAACTTACACAGAGCCCAACCCCCTGGCAAGGGGTAGTGCAACTCCGCCCAGGCAAAGACACCTGAGAATCAGTGCAGCAAGACCCTCCCCCAGAAGACAAGCAGGAACATCAGGCTAATACCAAGATAACAGATCACACAGAACTGAAAAACTCTGTGCTAGGGGAAAATAGTATATAGAATTTGAGGGTTTTTTCTCATGATTCTTTATTCTTTGAGTTTAAATTTTTCTTTTTCTTTTTTTCTTTTTTTCCATTTCAACTAGCTTCTTATTTTATCAACTCTTTTTAAAATTTTTATTGTAACATTTACTTTTATAGATATATTCTTCATTTTTTATTCCTTTCACTGTATTCAATTTTTTTTTGTATATGTATTAAGTTTTTCTTTCTTTAAAATTTTGGGATCAAGTGTCTTCTAACAAACAGACCAAAATACACCCAAGACCAAGTGTATCACCCTGTTCTGTCTACCTGTTTGATTATATTCTCCATTCTCCCCCCCCCCCTTTTTTTTTTTTTTGGTTTCTGATTTCTTCTGATTTGTCTAATGTATATTTCGCTGGGGTTGTTTTTGGTATTTTTATTTTTTATTTCTTATTTGTTTTCTCATTCTTCTATTCTTCTCTGGACAAAATGGCCAGAAGGAAAAAATCCCAGGAAAAAGAACAGGAGGCAGTACTCACTGCCAGAGACTTAATAAATATGGATATTGGTAAAATGTTGGAGCTAGAATTCAGAACAACAATTATAAAGATACTAGCGGGGCTTGAAAAAAGCATAGAAGACAGTAGAGAATCCCTTTCTGGACAAATAAAAGAACTAAGATCTAATCAAGTTGAAATCTAAAAGGGTATTGCTGAGATGCAATCAACAATGGAGGCTCTTACTGCTAGGATAAATGAGGCAGAAGAGAGAATAAGTGATACAGAAGATAAAATTATGGAGAATAAAGAAACTGAGCAAAAGAGAGATAAACAATTACTGGATCATGAGGGGAGGATTCACAAGATCAGTGATACCATAAAGCAAAATAATATTAGAATTATGGGGGTCCCAGAGGAAGAAGAGAGAGACAGGCAAAAGGTATATTTGAGCAAATTATAGCTGAAAACTTCCCTAATCTGGGGAAGGAAATAGGCATTCAAGTCCATAAGGCACAGAGAACCCCCTCAAAATCAATAAAATTAGATCAACACCCCAACATTTAATGGTGAAGCTTGCAAATTTCAGAGATAAAGAGAAAATCCTGAAAGCAGCATAAGACAAGAGACCTACAAGGGTAGGAACATTAGACTGGCAGCAGACTTATCCACAGAGACCTGGCAGGCCAGAAAGAACTGGCATGATATATTCAGGGTGCTAAATGAGAAAAACATGAAGCCAAGAATAATTTATCCAGCAAGGCTGTCATTCAGAATGGAAGGAGAGATAAAGAGCTTCCAGGACTATGGAAAGAGCCAAGATGTCCATCAACAGATGAATGGATAAAGAAGATGTGGTACATATATACAATGGAATATTACTCAGCCATCAGAAAGGATGAATACTTACCATTTACATTTACATGGATGGAACTGGAGGGGATTATGCTGAGTGAAATAAGTCAATCAGAGAAAGACAATTATCATATGGTTTCACTCATATGTGGAATATAAGAAACAATACAGAGGATCATAGGGGAAGGGAGGGAAAACAGAATGAAAAGTCATCAGAGAGGGAGACAAACCATGAGATACTTTTTAACTATAGGAAACAAACTGAGGGTTGCTGGAGGGGAGGTGGGTCAGGAGATGGGGTAATTGTGTGGTGGGCATTAAGGAGGGCACAGGATGTGATGAGCACTGGGTGTTATACACAACTAATTTATTGAACACAACAGCTGAAACTAATGATGTACTATCAGTTGGTGAATTGAATTAAAAAGAAATAAAATTGGGGGCACCTGGGTGGCTCAGATGGTTAAGCATCTGCCTTTGGCTCAGGTCATGATCCCAGGGTCCTGGGATCGAGCCCCACATCGGGCTCCTGGCTCAGCAAGGAGTCTGCTTCTCCCTCTCCCTCTGCCTCTCTCCCTGCTCATGCTCTCTCTCTCTCTATCTCTGTGTCTCAAATGAATAAATAAAATCTTAAAAAAAAAAGAAATAAAATTGATGAGGATTTTAGCTTTTTCACGTCATGAATTGTCTCCTCTTCTGCTTGCTTAGTAGTTATATCACAGTTTTTAGTTAAATTTATATTTTATATTTTAAAAATCATTGTGGTATTGTAAAGAATGTTCACACCTGAACCAAGAAATGTGCAATGATTACATTTTTGTTCATATACAACTCTTTCTATGTCAAACTCCACCCTTCCCACCAACACACACACACAAATACATGTATATCTTTTCTGGCATTAATAACTGCTTAATTTGGTTATTTTCCATTTTTAGCTTATAAACAACAGAAATTTATTTCTTACAGTTCTGGAGGTTGGAAAATTTCAGATCAGGGTGCTAGTATGGTTGTATTCTGGTGAGAGCCCTTTTCCTGGATCATAGCCGGGGCTTTCTTGATGTTTCCTCACATGGTGAAAGGGTCAAGGGATCGCTGAGCCTCTTTTATAAAGGTACTAAACCCATTCATGAGGGAAGCCCATACTATCTAATCACCTTCCAAAGGCCTTACCTTCTAATACTATCACATTGGGCATTAAGATTTCAACATGTGAATTTTAGGGGGTTGCATTCCATCCATAGCCCTTCAAAGTTCATATCCTTCTCACACATCATCAACTCAAGAATCTAAGTCCAAAGTCTTATCTAAATATCAACTAAATCAGATATGGGTGAGACCATTCATCCTGAGGCAAATTGCTCTCCAGCTGTGAACCTGTGAAATCAAGCATGCTATATGCTTCCAAAATACAAAGGTGGGACAGGCATAGGATAAAGACTCCCATTCTAAAAAGGAGACATAGTATTCCCAACACACACACACAAAAGAAATAATTATGTGATGTGATAGAGGTTATCAAGGGAGGAAAAGGTTTTACTCTACCTTTCTAGGTTCTTTTGGCTGGTCTATTATGGTCAAAAATTGACATAAAACAGGTTAACAGGAGAAAAACAAATTTAATTATGAGTATATGAGAGCCTCATTAAAAAAATGAGACCCATAGTCAGTGAGGCAATTGAGGCTTATATACCATCCTGAGCTAAGGAGAAGGAGGTAGAGGTCTGAGACTTCAAATGTAGGAAAACAAATTTATAGAAAGATGGGAAGAGCAAATGTTTGGTAAATAAACATTTGCCATGCCAAGCAGAAACAATGGGACACAGAAAGAAATTTGATCTCCAGTCTCTGTGGGAGCTTTCCCACAGCTTACCACACCTAGCCCATTTTGTTTGTAGTTATACCTCTTGTGATAGTTCTCTTAAAAGACTAGGTTGTCTATCTAAATTCTTTTAGATAGTTAAGGGGAAATAAAAACTCTTGCTGTCTTTTTGGCCTTGATTGACTTCACTTAAAAGTAATCTACATGCCAAAAAAAAAAAAAAGTAATCTACATGCCAAAGTAGCACATTTTGGGAAGGTTCATTCTGAATGCTTTCAATGTGCTGACACCACAATGCCAATTATATTACAGAATATAAATGTATCAAATCAACCTGTTGCATACCTTAAACTTACACAATATTATATGTCAAATATATTTCAATAAATTTTAAGAAGTGAAAAGAACACAAAAGGGAAAAGTGGGGAAGAGGAAAGTCCAAAACCTTAAGGTCCACTGGAGCTGCATTCCTATCTTCTGGACACATGGAGGTGGGAGTTGGGCCCCTATGGTTCTTGTTTGGCTCCACTCCCACGTTTACTGGGCACACATACAGATCATGGGTTGGAGTCCTGTGCCTATGGCTTTCTCAGGTAGCAATCACACAGCTGGCTCTACAGATTTGGGGCCTTAGGGGTGGCCCCACCTGTGTGGCTCCACTGGGCTCTAGTGGGGGCTCTCTGTGATGACCCTGCCCCCACAGCAGCCCTCTGCCAGTGTTGTATACCTGCAGCCTTGTGTGGTTCCATCCTTTGAAATCCAGTTTGAGACAGCCATACACAGGGCTTTGCTGGGCACAGCAAAACCTGCACCTGAGTTGGTCAGGCATATGGTACCAGAATTCAAGGAGTAGAGCTTGCATGTGAGGCAGCACCTGGCAGAAGCAGCCTCTTTTTTTTTTTAATTCCAGTATAGTTAACATACAATGTTATATTAGTTTCAGGTGTACAGTATGATTCAACAATTCCATATATCACTCAGTGCTCATCACAACAAGTGTACTCCTTAATCCCTATAACTATTTCACCCATCTTCCCACCCATCTCCCCTATAATAACCATCAGTTTGTTCTCTGTAGTTAAGAGTCTGTTTCTTGGTTTGTCACTTTTTCTTTTGCTCACTTGTTTTGTTTCTTAAATGCCACATATGAGTGAAATCATATGGTATTTGTTCTTCTTTGACTAACTTATTTTGCATAGCATTATACTGTCTAGATCTATCCATGTCCTTGCAAATGGCAATATTTCATTCCTTTTATGACTGAGTAATATTCCATTGTATATATATACACCACATCATCTTTATTCATTCATCAGTTGATGTACACTTGGGTTGCTTCCATAATTTGTCTATAATAAATAATGCGGCTATAAACATAAGGGTGCAAGTGTTCCTTTGAATTATGTTTTTGTATTCTTTGGTAAATACCCAGTAGTGCATTTGCTGGATCATAGTGTAGTTCTATTTTTAACTTTTTGAGGAACATCCATACTGTTTTCCACAGTGAACCAGTGTTCCTTTTTCTCCACATCCTCACCAACACCTGCTGTTTCTTCTGTTTTTGATTGTATCCATTCTGATAGGGGTGAGCTGATATCTCAGTGTATTTTTGATTTACATTTCCCTGATGATGAGTAATGTTGAGCATCTTTTCATGTGTCTGTTGGCCATCTATATGTGTTCTTTGGAGAAAAGTCTGTTCATGTCTTCTGCCCATTTTTAATTGGATTATTTGTTTTTTGGGTCTTAAGTATTATAAGTATTTATATATTTTTGATACTAACCCTTTATCAGATATGTCATTTGCAAATATCTTCTCCCATTCCATAGGTTGCCTTTTAGTTTTTTTTGTTTGTTTGTTTTGTTTTTTGGGGTTTTTTTTATTCTTATGTTAATCCCCATACATTACATCATTAGTTTTAGATGAAGTGTTCCATGATTCGTTGTTTGTGCATAACACCCAGTGCTCCATGCAGAATGTGCCCTCCTCAATACCCACCACCAGGCTAACCCATCCTCCCACCCCCCTCCCCTCTAGAACCCTGTATGTTTTTCAGAGTCCATCGTCTCTCATGGTTCGTCTACCCCTCCGATTTCCCCCGCTTCATTCTTCCCCTCCCACTACCTTCTTCTTTTTTTTTTCTTAACATATATTGCATTATTTGTTTCAGAGGTACAGATCTGAGATTCAACAGTCTTGCACAATTCACAGCGCTTACCAGAGCACATACCCTCCCCAGTGTCTATCACCCAGTCACCCCATCCCTCCCACCCCACCCCCAACTCCAGCAACCCTCAGTTTGTTTCCTGTGGTTAAGAATTCCTCATATCAGTGAGATCATATGATACATGTCTTTCTCTGTTTGACTTATTTCACTCAACATAATACCCTCCAGTTCCATCCACGTCGTTGCAAATGGCAAGATCTCATTCCTTTTGATGGCTGGTTGCCTTTTAGTTTTATTGGTTGTTTCCTTTGCTGTGCAGAACCTTTTTATTTTGAGGTAGTCCCAATACTTTATTTTTGCTTTTATTTCTCTTGCTTCAGGAGACATGTCTAGAAAAAAGTTGCTACAGCTGAATCAAAGAGGTTACTGCCGTGTTCTCTACTAGGATTTTTATAGTTTCAGGTCTCACACTTAGGTCTTTAATGCATTTTGAATTTATTTTGTGTAATAAAGTGGTCCAATTTCTTTATTTTTCATGTTGCTGTCCAGTTTTCCCAACACCATTTGTTGAAGAGACTATCCTTTTCCCATTGGATATTCTTTCCTGCTTTGTTAAAGATTAATTGACCATATAGTTATGGGTTTATTTCTGGGGTTTCTATTCTCTTCCATTGATTTATGTGTCTATTTTTATGCCAGTACCATACCGTTTTGTTTACTACAACTTTCTAATATAACTTGAAGTCTGGAATATTAATGCCTCCAGTTTTGCTTTTCTTTTTCAAAATTGTTTTGGCTATTCGGATCTTTTGTTGTTCCATATAAATTTTAGGATTGTTTGTTCCAGTTCTGTGAAAAATGCTGTTGGTATTTTGATTGGGATTGCATTAAATATGTGGATTTCTTTTGGTAGTATAGACATTTTAACAATATTTGTTCTTCCAATCCATGAGCATGAGATGTCTTTCCATTTCTTTGTGTCATCTTGAATTTTTTTCACAGTGTTTTATAGTTTTCAGAGCACAAGTCTTTCACCTTGTTGTTTTAGGTTTATAACTAGGCATCTTCTTATTTTTGGTGCAATTGTAAATGCGACTGTTTTCTTAATTTTGATTTCTGATGCTTCATTATTGATGTATAAAAATGCAACACATTTCTGTATATTGATTTTGCATCCTGTGACTTTACTGAATTTGTGTATCAGTTCTAGCAGTTTTTTGGTGGGGTCTTTTGGGTTTTCTATATAGAGTATCATGTCATCTGCAAATAGTGAAAATTTTACTTCTTACAGATTTGTATGCCTTTTATTTTGTTTTTGTTGTTGTTGTTTGATTACTGTGCGTAGAACTTCCAGTACTATATTAAATAGAAGTAGTGAGAGTAGACGTTCTTGTCTTCTTCCTGACCTTAGGGGGAAAGCTCTCATTTTTTCCCAATTAAGGATGATGTTAGCTGTGGGTTTTTCATATAAGGCCTTTATTATGTTGAGGTATGTTCCCTCTAAACCTTCTTTGTTGACAGTTTTGTCATGAATGTATGTTGCACTTTGTCAAATGCTTTTTCTGCATCTATTGAAATGACTATATTGTTCTTACCCTTTCTCTTAGTGATGTGATGTATCACATTGATTAATTTGAGACTATTAAACTACCTTGCAACCCAGGAATAAACCCCACTTGATTGTGGTGAATAATTTTTTAATGTATTGTTGAATTTGTTTGCTAGTATTTTATTGAGGATTTTTTCATCTATGGTCATCAAAGATATTGGCCTATAGTTCTCTTTTTTGGTGGTGTATTTATCAGGTTTTGGTATCAGGGTACTACTGGCCTCATAGAATGAATTTGGAAGTTTTCCTTCCATTTCTATTTTCTGGAATTGTTTGAGAAGAATAGGTATTAACTCTCCTTTAAATGTTTGACAGAATTCACCTGTGAAGCCACCTGGTTCTGGACTTTTGTTTCTTGGGAGTTTTTTGATGACTGGTTCAATTTATTTGTTGGTAATCAGTCTGTTCAAATTTTCTATTTCCTTCTGCTTCAGTTATGGTCGTTCATATGTTTGTATCCATTTCTTCTAGGCTGCCCAATTTGTTAGCAAATAGTTTTCATCATTTTCTCTTGTAATTGTATTTCTGTGGTGTTAGCTGTTATTTGTGATTTTATTTAAGTCCTTTCTCTTTTTTTCTTTGTAAGTCTGGCTAGAGTTTTATCATTTTTATTGATTTTTTTTTTCAAAGAACCAGCTTCTGGTTTCATTGATCTGTTCTATTGTTTTGTTTTAGTATCTATATCTTTTATTTCTGCTCTAATCTTTATTATTTCATTCCTCCTGCCAGTAGTAGGTTTTGTTTGCTCTTCTTTTTCTAGTTCCTTTAGGTGTAAGGTTAGGATGTTTAATTGAGATTTTTCTTGCTTCTTGAGGTAAACTTGTATTGCTATAAATGTCCCACTTAGAACCACTTTTGCTGCATCCCAAAGGTTTTAGAACATTGTGTTTTCATTTTCACTTGTTTCCATGTACTTTTTTTAATGATCAATTAGCCAACACATATTACATCATTATTTTTTGATATAGTGTTCAATGATTCGTTAGTTGTGTATAACACCCTATGCTCATCAAAACACGTGCCTTCCTTAATACCCATCACCTGGTTACACCATCCCCCTACCCTCCTCCCTTCTGTGACTCTCAGTTTGTTTCCTGGAGTCCAGAGTCTCTCATGGTTTGTCTCCCTCTCTGATTTCTTCCCATTCAGTTTTACCTCCCTTCCCCTGTGGTCTTCCATGCTATTCTTTATATTCCACATATGAGTTAAACCATATGATAATTGTCTTTCTCTGCTTGTCTTATTTCACTTAGCATAATCACCTCTGGTTCCATCCATGTCGATCTAAATGGTAGGTATTCATCCTTTCTGATGGCTGAGTAACATTCCATTGTGTGTGTGTGTGTGATATATATATATATATATATATATATATATATATATATATATCATATCTAATTTAACCATTCATCTGTTGAAGGGCATCTTGGCTCCTTCCACACTTTGGCTATTGTGGACATTGCTGCTATGACCATTGGGGTGCATGTGCCCCTTCTTTTCACTACATTTTATCTTTGGGGTAAATACCTAAGAGCCATTCCTGGGTCGTAGGGTAGCTCTCTTTTTAACTTCTTGAGGAACCTCCATACTGTTTTCCAGAGTGGCTTCACCAGCTTGCATTCACACCAATAGCATAAGAGGGTTCCCCTTTCTCCACATCCTCACCAACATTTGTTGTCTCTCTTGTTAATTATAGCCATTGTGACTGGTGTGAGGTGGTATCCCATTGTGGTTTTAATTTGTCTTTCCCTGATGCCAAGTGATGTGGAACATTTTTTCATGTGTCTTTGACCATTTGTATGTCTTCTTTGGAGAAGTGTCTGTTCATGTCTTCTTCCCATCTCTTGACTGGGTTATTTGTTTTTTGGGTGTTGAGTTTGAGAAGTTCTTTATAGATCTTGGACACCAGCCCTTTATCTGATACATCATTTGCAAATATCTCCTCCTATTCTGTGGGTTGCCTTTTAGTTTTGGGGTTGTTTTTTTTTTACTATTTCCTTTGCCGTGCAGAAGCTTTTTATCTTGATGAAATCCCAATAATTTATTTTTGCTTTTGTTTTGCTTGCCTTTGGAGACTTGTCTAACAAGAAATTGCTGCAGCTGAGGTCACAGAGGTTGCTGCCTGTGTTCTTCTCTAGGATTTTGGTGGATTCCTGTCTCACATTTAGGTCTTCCATCCATTTTGAGTTTATCTTTGTGTATGGGGTAAGAGAGTGGTTCAGTTTTATTCTTCTACACGTGGCTGTCCAATTTTCCCAACACCATTTATTGAGGAGAATGTCTGTTTTCCAATGGATATTCTTTCCTGCTTTCTCAAAAATTAATTGACCATAGAGTTGAGGGTCCATTTCTGGGGTCTCTATCCTGTTCCATTGATATATGTGTCTGTTTTTATGCCATTAACATGCTGTCTTGATGATCACAGCTTTGTAATAGAACTTGAAGTCCAGCATTATGATGCTGCCAGCTTTGGTTTTCTTTATCAACATTCCTCTGGCTATTTAGGGTCTTTTCTGGTTCCATACAATTTGGGGATTATTTGTTCCAACTCTGTGGGAAAAAGTCGATGGTATTTTGTTAGGGATTGCTTTGAATGTGTAGATTGCTCTGGGTAGCATAGACATTTTAACAATATTCTTCCAATCCATGAGAATGGAATGTTTACCCATTTCTTTATGTCATTCTCCACTTCTTTCATAAGTGTTCTGTAGTTTTTAGAGTACAGGTCCTTTACATCTTTGGTTAGGTTTATTCCTAGGTATCTTATGGTTTTTAGTGCAATTGTAAGTGGGATCGATTCCTTAATTTCCCTTTCTTCAGTTACATTCTTAATGTATAGAAATGCAACTGATTTCTGTTTATTGATTTTATATCCTGCCACGTTGCTGAATTCCTGTATGAGTTCTAGCAACTTTGGGGGGAGTCTTTTGGGTTTTCCACATAAAGTATCATGTCATCTATGAAGAGTGAGAGTTTGACTTCTTTGCCAATTTGAAAGCCTTTTATTTCTTTTTATTGTCTGATTGCTAAGGCTAGGACTTCTAGTACTATGTTGAGCAGCAGTGGTGAGAGTGGGCATCCCTGTCATGTTCTTGACCTTACAGGAAAAGCTCTCAGTTTTTTCCCATTGAGACTGATATTAGCTGTGGGCTTTTCATATGGCTTTTATGATATTGAGGTATGTTCCCTTTATCCCTACACTGTGGAGAGTTTTAATCAAGAAAAGATGATGTATTTTGTCAGATGCTTTTTCTGCATCAATTGAGAAGATCATATTATTCTTGTCCTTTCTTTTATTAATGTGATGTAACATGTTGATTGATTTCTGAATGTTGAACCACCCTTATAGCCCAGGAATAAATCACACTTGGTGTGGTGAATCATCCTTTTAATGTACTGTTGGATCATATTGGCTAGTATCTTGGTGCAAATATTGGCATCCATGTTCATCAGAGATATTGGTCTCTAATTCTCCTTTTTGTTAGGGTCTTTGCTTTTGGGATCAAGGTAGTGCTGAGGGGTGCCTGGGTGGCTCAGTAGGTTAAGCATCTGCCTTCGGCCCAGGTCATAGTCTTAGAGTCCTAGGATCAAGTCCCACATTGGGCTCCTTGCTCTGCAGGGAATCTGCTTATCCCTCTCCCTCTGCCCTGCTTGTGCTCTGTCTCTCTCTCAAATAAATAAATAAAATCTTTTTAAAAAGATAGTGCTGGCCTCATAGAATGAGTTTGGCAGTTTCCCTTCTATTTCTATTTTTTGAATCAGCTTCAGAAGAATAGGTATTTGTTCTTCTTTAAATGTTCAGTAGAATTCCCCTGGGAAGCCATTTGTCCCTGGACTCTTGTTTGTTGGGAGATTTCTGATTACTGCTTCAATTTCCTTGCTAGTTATGGGTCTGTTCAGGTTTTCTATTTCTTCCTGTTTCAGTTTTGGTAGTTTATAAGTTTCTAAGAATGCATCCATTTCTTCCAGATTCCCTAATTTGTTGGCATATAGTTGCTCATAATATGTTCTTAAAATTGTTTCTATTTCCTTGGTGTTTGTTGTGATCTCTCCTCTTTCATTCATGATTTTATTAATTTGGATCCTTTCTCTCTCTCTCTCTCTCTCTCTCTTTTGATATGTCTGGCTAAAGGTTTCTCGATCTTATTAATTCTTTCAAAGAACCAGCTTCTAGTTTTGTTATCTGTTCTACTGTTCTTTTGGTTTCTATTTCACTGATTTCTGCTCTAATCTTTTGCCTCCTGCTTGGTTTAGGCTTTATTTGCTGTTCTTTCTCCAGCTCCTTTAGGCATAAGTTGAGCTTGTGCATTTGGGATTTTTCTAGTTTCTTGAGAGAGGCTTGTATGGCTATGTACTTCCCTCTTAGGACTGCCTTTGCTGCATCCCAAATGTTTTGAACAGTTGTGTTTTCATTTCATTTGTTTCCCTGAATTTTTTAAATTACCCTTTAATTTTCTGGTTGACCCATTCATTCTTTTTTTTTTTTTTTCCCTGTCTGGCCTATCACACTTTTTTTTTGAATCACAGACCTGTACCTCTGAAACAAATAATACATTATATGTTAAAAAAAAAAAAAAAAGAAAGAAAGAAGAAGAAGATAGCAGGAAGGGAAAAAGGACCCATTCATTCTTTAGTAGGATGCTCTTTAACCTCCAAGTGTTTGAGTTCCTTCCAAATTTCCTCTTGTGATTTAGTTCAAGTTTCAAAGCACTGTGGTCTGTTAATATGCAGGGAATAATCCCAATCTTTTGGTACCAGCAGAGTTCTGATTTATGACCCAGTATGTGATCTATTCTGGAGATGTTCCATGTGCACTCACGAAGAATGTGTATTCTGTTATTTTAGGATGGAATGCTGTGTATACATCTGTGAAGTCCATCTGGTCCAGTGTGTCATTCAAAGCTCTTGTTTCTTTGTTGATCTTCTGCTTAGATGATCTGTCCATTGCTGTGAATCGAGTGTTGAAGTCTCCTACTATTAATCTATTATTATTAATATGTTTTTTTTATTTTGGTTATTAGTTGGTTTATGTAATTGGCTGCTCCCATATTGGGGGCATAGATACCTACAATTGTTAGATTGTCTTGTTGGATAGACCCTTTAAATATAATATAGGGTTCCTCTACATCTCTTACTACAGTCTTTGGTTTAAAATCTAATTTGTCAAAAAAAATAAAAATAAAAAATAAAATCTAATTTGTCTGATATTAGGATTGCTACTCCAGCTTTCTTTTGAGGTTTGTTGGCATGGTAAATGGTTCTCCAGCCCCTCACTTTCAATCTGGAGGTGACTTTAGGTTATAAATGAGTCTCTTTTAGACAACATATGGATGGGTCCTGCTTTTTTATCCAATCTGAAACTGTGTCTTTTCATGGGAGCATTGAGCCCATTCACATTGAGAGTAACTATTGAAATATATGAATTTAGTGCCATTTTATTGCCTGTAAAGTCCCTTTTTCTGTAGATTGTCTCTGTTAATTTCTGGTCTATATTACTCTTGGTCTCGCTCTTCACTTACAGGATCCCCTTTAATATTTCTTGCAGGTGTGGCTTAGTGGTCACATATTCTTTTAGTTTCTGCCTGTCCTGGAAGCTCTTTATCTCTCCATCCATTCTGAATGACAGCCTTGCTGGATAAAGTATTCTTGGCTGCACGGTCTTCTCATTTAGTACCCTGAATATGTCTTGCCGTCCCTTTCTGGCTTTCCAGGTCTCTGTGGATAGGTCTGATGTTATTCTGATGTTCCTTCCTCCATATGTAAGCAACCTCCTCTCCCTAGCTATTCTCAGGATATACTCTTTGTCTGTAAGATTTGCAAGCTTCACTATTATATGTCAGGGTGTTCATCTATTTTTATTGATTTGGGGAGAGGTCCTCTCTGCCTCTTGGACATGAATGCTTGTTTCCTTCCCCAGATTAGGGAAATTCTCAGCTATAATTTGCTCAAATATACCTTCTAGTCCCCTCTCTCTCTCCATCCCCTCGGGGATCCCAATACTGACAATGGAACATTTCATGGCATCATTAATCTCTCTATTCTATTTTCATGGGCTACTAGCTGCCTATCTCTGTTTTCCTCAACTTCCTTCCTTTCCATCAGCTTATCTTCTAGATCACTGATTCTCTCTTCTGCTTCATTTACCCTGGCTGTTAGAGTATCCAGTTTAGACTACATCTTATAGCATTTTTCAGTTCAGCCTGATTAGATCTCATTTCTGCCCTTAGAGATTCTATATTGTCACTAATTCTTTTTTCAAGCCTAGCTGTTGACCTTATGATTTCTATCCTGAATTCTATCTCTGATATCTTGCTTATATCCATATCCATTAGTTCTGTGGCAGAGGACATTGTCTCAGGTTCAGTTACATTGTTGAGAGTTCCTCCTCCTAGTCATTCTGTTGAAGGATGGTTGAGCAAATGAACAGAGTCCAAAATATCAACCATGACCCAAGCAAAATGCACCCTAGAAAAAATCTGAAGTGGTTGGAAGCTACCATAGATATGCAAACAAAGTCAAGATGATCCAAAAGAATTTAAAAAGTGGGGGGAGATAATATATTCTCTCAGGGTGAACAAAACAGGGTGTTCTGCCTGTTCCAGATTAATTTTTGGTCTGTGTGTTAGAAGACACTATATCCCAAAATTGCAAAGAAATCAGAATTTATATATATGTATATCAAGATAAAATTGAATAAAGTGAAAAACAGTGTAATATGGGGCATAAATCCATAAAATGTAGATGTGAAAAAAAAAAGTTAAAAAGTGACTTAAAAAGATAAGTTGGGAAATAAGAATCTATTTGAAATGGCAACAGGGTTAAAAAAAAAAAGATAAGGAAAAGAAACAAAAAAGAAATGTAAAATTTTAGTCTGAAGTATAAACGAGTAGTGAGGGAACACCTGGAGCTCACTGTATTATTTTCCCCTGGCACTGGAGTTTTACAGTCCTGTGGGAAATAAGCTTATCATTCATCTGTTTTCCTGTCTATCTTCCTGGGGAGGGGACTCCTCCTCGGCTTCTCAGGCATCTTTGCCTGGGTGGAGTTGCCCCACCCCTTCTCAGGGGGATGGGCTTAAAGTGAGCTTGTCATCTGTGTGGCTTTTATTCTCTGGCAGGTTTCCGCTTCTCTTTAGAGGGTCAGAGCAAATGTGGCCATGCTGGAATCTCTGGCCCAGTGCCACAAGGTCAAGGTCCTCTTTCTTCAATAAACCCTCCAGGTCAAACAATCTCCACTTCTTTGTGTACCAAACTCCACAGACTCATGCTATTCATGCCCGCTGCAACTCTCCTGTGGGAGTTCCAGGGACCTGTGAGCATCTCTGCACTTTGTGATTTTGCAATTGCAAGAGGCTGTGGGCTCATGTGTGCACCCTCTTCCGAGGCTCCCAGTTCATGGCTGGGTGCCACCCCAGTGTCCTTTTGTGGGCCACACTGCCCTGAGAGCTGTTGCCCTGTTGTGGGCACAAGCCATTTTATATCTCCCCTGGGATGTTAAACAGCCCACACCTTCTAGTCCTTTTCAGGGTGGTCAGGCAGAGAATGGTCTTCCTATCAGCACAGCTTGCAGTTTATGGTGACCAGAGCTAAGAGTCCCTTCTGGGCTCGCTGACCATAACCAGTCTCTCTGCTCCACTGCTTGGGCACTCTATCAGTTCAGGCTCCCCCATTTTTTCTGAGTCTCCTGGAATCCTGAGACCACAATGATCCACCTAGTATTGTGCCCTATTCATTCCCTGTGCCCTTTTCAGAAAGGGATGTCTCTCATTGGAGCAGATTTCTAAGGGAACTGACCTTTTGCTCCAGTGTTATATCACTTTCCAGTGGGTGGTTTATGGAGGCTCCTTCCCACCTCCATTTATCTTCCAATATTTCTCCCAAAGATTCAAGGTTCCACACCTTCTACCTTGCAAAAAGTAGTCGTTTTTCTTCTTGTAGAGATCCAGATAAATCTTCTTACATCTCAGGTTGAATTTGTGTGTGTTCAGAATGGTTTGATAGATATCCAGCTAAATTCAAGGGGCCAGATGAAACGAGGTCTCCTACTCTGCCGCCATCTTGCCCCCCTTCTACCATGTACATTTTTACTTCTTTTATTTCCTTTTTGACCCATTCATTGTTTAATACTATGTTATTTAACCTCCATGTATTTGTGGACTTTCCAGATGTTTTCTTGTGGTTGTGGTTGACTTCTAGTGTCATGGCATCGTGGTCAGAAAAGATGCATGGTATGAATTCGATCTTGAATTTTTGAGGCTTGTTTTATAGGCTAATATATGATCTATTCTGGAGAATGTTCCATGTGCACTTGAAAAGAATGTGTATTCTGCTGTTTTAGGATGAAATGTTCTGATTATATCTGTTAAGTCCATCTGGTCCAGTGTGTCATTCAAAGCCATTGTTCCCCTTTTGATTTTCTGTATAAATGATTTGTCCACTGATGTAAGTAGGATGTCAAAGTCCTCTGTTATTATAGTATTATTATCAATGAATTCCTTTATGTTTGTTATTAACTGTTTTATGTACTTGGGTGTTCCCATGTTGGGTGCATATATACTTAAAATTGTTATATCTTCTTGCTGAATTGTTCTCTTTATTATTATATAGTGCCCTTCTTTGTCTCTTGTTATAGTCTTTGTTTTAAAGTCTATTTTGTTGGGGCACCTGGGTGGCTCAGTCGTTAAGCATCTGCCTTCAGCTCAGGTCAGGATCCCAGCATCCTGGGATCAAGCCCCACATTGGGCTTCCTGCTCAGTGAAAAGCCTTCTTCTCCCTCTCCCACTCCCCCTGCCTGTGTTCCCTCTCTCACTGTGTCTTTCTCTGTCAAATAAATAAATAAAACCTTTAAAAAAAATGAAAAGGTAAAGTCTATTTTGTCTGATATAAGTATTGCTACTCTGGCTTTCTTTTGATATCCATTTGCATGATAGGTGTTTCTCCATGCCCTCACATTGCCAACACTTGTTGTGTCTTGTGTTTTTTTATTTTAACCATTCTGTCAGGTGTGAGGTGATATCTCATTGTAGTTTTGATTTGCATTTCCCTGATGTTGAGTTGTATCATTTTTTAATATATTTTGGATACACCTTTTATTGGATATGTCATTTGTAAGTATCTTCTCCCACTAAGTAGTTTCTTTTAGTTTGTTGATTGTTTCCTTCACTGTGCAGAAGCTTTTTATTTTGATGTAGTTCCAACAATTTATTTTTGCCTTTATTTCCCTTTGCCTCAGGAGACATATCTAGAAAAATGTTGCTACAGCCAATGTCAGAGACGTTAGTGCCTGTACTCTCTCATAGGATTTTTATTGTTTCAGGTCTCACATTTAGGTCTTTGATCCATTTTTTAAATCTATTTTGAGTTTATAGTTATGTATGGAGTAAAAAGTGGTTTAATTTCATTCTTTTGAATGTAGCTGACCAGGTTTCCCAGCACCTTTGGTTAAAGAGACTGTCTTTTTCCCATTGGATATTCTTTCCTGCTTTGTCAAAGATTAATTGACCATATAATTGTGGATTTATTTCTGGGTTTTCTATTCTGTTCCATTGCTCTATGTGTCTATTTCTGTGCCAGTACCATACTGTTTTGATTACTACAGCTTTGTAATATAACTTGGAGTCTGGAATTGTGATGCCCCCAGCTGTGCTTTTCTTTTTCTTTCACCACTTTGGTTAGGTTTGCTCCTAGATATCTTATTATTTTTGGTGCAATTGTAAGTAGGGTAAGTAGAATCGTTTTCTTAATTTCTCTTTCTGATGCTTCATTATTAGTGTATAAGAACCCCACTTCTTGGTACCAACTTTTTGTCTTAGTCCATTCAGGCTGCTATAGGAAAATATCACAAACTGGGTAGGTTATAAACAACAGAAATTTATTTTTCACACTTCTGGAGACTGGCAAGTACAAGATCAAAGTGTTAGCATGGTCTATTTCTGATGAGGGCCCTCTTCTTCCTTTATAGCTAAAGCCTCCTCACATGATGGAAGGGCTCATTTGATCAGTTTTAATTGAACCTATGGCTAGTATTCTAACACTGGAACAATAACATTATAAAATGAGAAAACCTTCCTTAAAATAAAAATGTTAGAAGTCTGGAGTTCTAAGACACCTAAGGCATGGACAGTAGAGCTGGGAAATCAGAGATCAGTTGAGGCACTGCACCTTTCTGTCCCCATGTGTCATTGTGTCCTATATTATAATCATAGCCATGGCCTTAGAGTTCTAGGGAAGTAAACTGCATAAAAATCTGAGAATTAATTATTAAAAATTAGATATTTTTAATAATTAAGAAGGACTATTTCCTATTCCATACAAATATAAGTTATTTTAATTATTCTAATACATAAATTAATATTACCATATATAGCCACTTAAAAATTTCCTTTAGAAACAAACTGAAATGAAAATGAAGAGTATATGGGTAAAGACAAACATTTGAAATGAGAAAACATTGCTGAATCTAGGATCTTCTATGACTTGTAAGAAATAAAATTCTTTTTTTTTAAATTTTATTATGTTATGTTAGTCACCATACAATACATCATTAGTTTTTGATGTAGTGATCCACGATCCATTGTTTTCGTATAACACCCAGTGCTCCATGCAGTACGTGCCCTCCTTAATACCCATCACCGGGCTAAACAGTCCCCCCTCCCCCCTCCCCTCTAAAACCCTGTTTGTTTCTCAGGTCCATAGTCTCTCATGGTTCATCTCTCCCTCCAATCCCCCCACCCCTTTTTGCCTTCCTTCTCCTAATGTCCTCCATGTTATTCCTTATGTTCCACAAATAAGTGAAACCATATGATAATTGACTTTCTCTGCTTGATTTATTTCACTTAGCATAATCTCCTCCAGTCCCATCCATGTTGATGTAAAAGTTGGGTATTCATCTTTTCTGATGGCTGAGTAATATTCCATTGTATATATGGACCACATCTTCTTTATCCATTCATCTGTTGAAGGGCATCTCAGCTCTTTCCACAGTTTGGCTATTGCGGACATTGCTGCTATGAACATTGGGGTCCATATGGCCCTTCTTTTCACTACATCTGTGTCTTTGGGGTAAATACCCAGGAGTGCAATTGCTGGGACATAGGGTAGCTCTATTTTTAAATTTTTGAGGAATCTCCAAACTGTTTTCTGAAGTGGCTGTACCAACTTGCATTCCCATCAACAGTGTAAAAGGGTTCCCCTTTCTCCACAACCTCTCCAACATTTGTTGTTTCTTTCCCTGTCCATTTTTGCCATTCTAACTGGTGTAAGGTGGTATCTCAATGTGGTTTTGATTTAGATTTCCCTGATGGCTAATGATGATGAACATTTTTTCATGTGTCTGTTAGCCATTTGTATGTCTTCTTCAGAGAAGTGTCTGTTCATCTCTTCTGCCCACTTTTTCACTTATTTGTTTTTTGGGTGTTGAGTTTGAGAAGTTCTTTATAGATTTTGGATACCAGCCCTTTATCTGTAGTGTCATTTGCAAATATCTTCTCCCATTCTGTGGGTTGCCTCTTTGTTTTGTTGACTGTTTCCTTTGCTGTGCGGAAGCTTTTTATCTTGATGAAGTCCCAAAAGTTCATTTTTGCTTTTCTTTCACTAGCTTTGGAGATGTATCTTGAAAGAAGTTGCTGTGGCCAATGTCAAAGAGGTTACTACCTATGTTCTCCTCTAGGATTTTGATGGATTCCTGTCTCACATTGAGGTCTTTCATCCACTTTGAGTTTATCTTTGTGAGTGGTGTTAGAGAATGGTCGAGTTTCATTCTTCTGCATGTGGCTGTCCAATTTTCCCACCACCATTTATTGAAGAGACTGTCTTTTTTCCATTGCATTTTTTTTCCTGCTTTGTCGAAGATTATTTGACCATAGAGTTGAGGGTCCGTATCTGGGTTCTCTATTCTGTTCCATTGGTCTATATGTCTGTTTTTCTGCCAGTACGATGCTGTCTTGGTGATCACAGCTTTGTAATATAGCTTGAAATCGGGCAACATGATGCCCCCAGCTTTGTTTTTCTTTTTCAACATTTCCTAGGCGATTCAGGGTCTTTTCTGATTCCATACAAATTTTAGGATTGTTTGTTCCAGCACTTTGAAAAACGTCATTGGAATTTTGGTTGGGATGGCATTGAAGGTAAAGATTGCTCTGGGTAGCATAGACATTTTAACAATGTTAATTCTTCCAATCCATGAGCATGGAATATTTTTCCATCTTTTTGTGTCTTCTTCAATTTCTTTCATGAGTGTTCTGTAGTTCCTAGAGTATAGATCCTTTACCTCTTCGGTTAGGTTTATTCCAAGCTATCTTATGGTTTTTGGTGCTATTGTAAATGGAATCGTTCTTTAATTTCTCTTTCTACAGTTGCATTGTTGGTGTATAAGAAAGCAACTGATTTCTGTGCATTGATTTTGTATCCTGCCACATTACTGAATTGCTGGATGAGTTCTAGTAATTTGGGGGTGGAGTCTTTTGGGTTTTCCACATAAAGTATCATGTCATCTGCAAAAAGAGTTTGACTTCTTCTTTACCAATTTGAATACCTTTTATTTCTTTTTGTTGTCTGATTGCTGTTGCTAGGACTTCTAGTACTATGTTGAACAACAGTGGTGAGAGTGGGCACCCTTGACGTGTTCCTGATCTTAAGGGAAAGGCTCTCAGCTTTTCCCCATTGAGGATGATATTCGCTGTGGGTTTTTCATAGATGGATTTTATGTGCTTGAGGAATGTTCCCTCTATCCCTATACTCTGAAGAGTTTTAATCAGGAAAGGATGTTGTATTTTGTCAAATGCTTTTTCTGCATCAATTGAGAGGACCATATGGTTCTTCTCTCTCCTCTTATTAATGTGTTCTATCACATTAATTGATTTGCAAATGTTGAACCACCCTTGCATCCCAGGGATAAATCCCACTTGGTCGTGGTGGATGATCCTTTTGATGATTGTTGGATCCTATTAGCTAGGATTTTGTTGAGGATTTTGGAATCCATATTCATCAGGGATATCGGTCTGAAATTCTCCTTTTTGATGGGATCTTTGCCTGGTTTGGGGATCAAGGTAATGCTGGCCTCATAGAATGAGTTTGCAAGTTTTCCTTCTGTTTCTATTTGTTGAAACAGCTTCAGTAGAATAGGTATTATTTCTTTTTTGAATGTTTGGTAGAATTCCCCAGGGAATCCATCAGACCCTGGACTCTTGTTTTTTGGGAGGTTTTTGATCACTGCTTCAATCTCATTACTGGTTATTGGCCTATTCAGGTTGTCAGTTGTTTCAGTCTTGGCAGCTTATAGGTTTCCAGGAAGGCCTCCATTTCATCCAGATTGCTCAGTTTATTAGCATATAGTTGTTGATAATAATTTCTAATAATTTCTTCTATTTCCTTGGTGTTAGTCGTGATCTCTCCCCTTTCATTCATAATTTTATTAATTTGGGTCCTTTCTCTTTTCTTTTGGGTAAGTCTGGCCAGTGGTTTATCAATCTTATTAATTATTTCAAAGAACCAACTTCTAGTTTCATTGATCTGATCTACTGTGTTTCTGGTTTCTAATTCATTGATTTCTGCTCTAATTTTAATTATTTCTCTTCTAATGCGTGGCTTAGGTGTTGTTTGTTGCTTTTTCTCTAGTTCTTTAAGGTGTAGAGTTAGTTGGTGAATTCGGGATTTTTCTATTTTTTTGAGTGAGGCTTGGATGGCTATGTATTTCCCCCTTAGGACTGCCTTTGCAGTATCCCATAGGTTTTGGACCAATGTTTTCGTTCTCATTGATTTCCATGAATTGTTTAAGTTCTTTGATTTCCTGGTTGACCCAAAGATTCTTGAGTAGAGTGGTCTTTAGCTTCCAAGTGTTTGAATTTCTGCCAAATTTTTTCTTGTGATTGAGTTCCAGTTTTAAAACATTATGGTCTGAGAATATGCAGGGAATAATCTCAATCTTTTCGTATCGGTTGAGACCTGATTTGTGACCCAGTATATAGTCTATTCTGGAGAAAGTTCCATGTGCGCTCGAGAAGAATGAGTATTCTGTTGTTTTGGGGTGGAATGTTCTGTAAATATCTATGAGGTCCATCTGGTCCAATGTATCATTCAAAGCTCTTGTTTCCTTGTTGATTTTCTGCTTAGATGATCTGTCCATTGCTGAGAGTGGAGTATTGAGGTCTCCTACAATTAACGTATTGTTGTCAATATGACTCTTTATTTTGGTAAACAGTTGGCTTATGTAGATGGCTGCTCCCATGTTGGGGGCATAGATATTTACAATTGTTAGATCTTCTTGTTGGATAGACCCTTTAAGAATGATATAGTGTCCTTCTGTGTCTCTTATTACAGACTTTAGTTTAAAATCTAATTTGCCTGATATAAGAATTGCTACCCCAGCTTTCTTTTGAGGTCTGCTGGCATGGAAGATAGATCTCCATCCCTTCACTTTCAGTCTGCATGTATCTTTAGGTTCAAAATGAGTCTCTTGTAGATAGCATATGGATGGGTCCTGTCTTTTTATCCAATCTGCAACCCTGTGCCATTTTATGAGAGCATTTATGCCATTCACATTGAGAGTGATTATTGAAAGATATGAATTAATTGTCATCATGTTGCCTGTGAAGACGTTGTTTTTATAGATTGTCCCTATAAATTTCTGTTGTAGATCACTTTTGGGGTCTTTCTCCTTTTGTAGAACCCCTTTTAATATTTCTTGCAGGGCCAGCTTAGTGGTCACATATTCTTTCAACTTCTGCCGGTTGTGGAAGCTCTGCATCTCTCCATCCATTCTAAATGAAAGCCTTCCCAGATTAAGTATTCTTGGCTGCATGTTATTCTCATTTAGTACCCTGAATATGTCTTGCCAGGCCTTTCTGGCTTGCCAGGTCTCTGTGGATAGGTCTGACATTCTTCTGATGTTCCTCCCTCTGTATGTAAGGAATCTCTTCCCCCTAACTGCCCTTAAGATGGTTTCCTTGGTTCTAAGATTTGCAAGTTTTACTATTACATGCCGGGGTGTTGGCCTGTTTTCCTTGATCTTGGGAGGGGTCCTCTCTGCCTCTAGGACTCGAATGTTTGTTTCATTCCCCAGATTAGGGAAGTTCTCAGCTACCATTTGATCAAATACATCTTCTAGTCCTCTCTCTCTCTCTCCACTCCCTCTGGGATTCCAATTATTCTGACATTGGAACGCCTCATGGTGTCACTTATTTCTCTGATTCTATTTTCATGGATTCTGAGTTGTTTTTCCCTGGCCTCCTCTTTTCCCTTTTTATCTATTATATTGTCTTCCAGGTCGCTTATTCTCTCTTCTGTCTCAGTTACCCTAGCTGTTAGATTATCTAGATTGGATTGGATCTCATTGATAGCATTTTTAAGTTCTGCCAATTCACCTTTTATTTCTGCCCTTAGAGACTCTATGTTGCCATTAATTGATTTCTCCATTCTAGCCATTGTCTTCACAATTGCTAGCCTGAATTCCATCTCCGACATCTTGGTTATATCTGCATCCATTTGTAAATCTGCAGCATAAGTCATAATCTCTGAGTCTTTTCTGTTTTGGGGGCTCCTCCTCCTAGTCATTCTGTTGAGGGGTGTTTGAGGGAATGTATAGAGTCCAAATTATTAACCAGAACCCAAGCAAGATGCACCTGTTTCCTAGGGACCTTAGGGTTGCTGGCCTCTTGTTTTCCCAGCTTGTCTTCTGCAGGAGCGGCCTGCCGCACTGTTACTCAGGCAGCCCTGTTTGGGCGGAGTTGCCCTGTGCCCCTGTGGTGGGGGATGGGCTCAGTGGGAATCAGTCTTTGGGGCTTTTGTTCTCTGGCGCCTTTCCCTGGTGGCTTTCCACGTCTCTTCCACGAGTCAGAGCAGAAGAGACCATTTCCAACCCTCTGCCTCAGAGCAGAGAGACCGCAGTCTGTTCTTCTGTGAGCCCTCCAGGCCACACTGTCTCCGTTTCTGTCCGTGCTGCTATAAACTGCAGCGTCCTGGGTTGTGCACCCCTCCGCAGCACTCCCAGTCCTGCCTCCAGGTCGGGGCAAGTCTCTGCCCTTTGTGCTTCTAAAACTGCCAGCCGCTCCCAGTTCACGCGCACGCGACTCCACCACTCGGTGTTTCCACCCCGGGGGTTGCAGTTCACCGGCGTGACCCCCGCATACCGGGTTTCCGTCTGGGAGGCTGCAGTTCACGTGCACGGGACTGTCGCTCTGGGTTTCTGTCCGGGGGGCTGCAGTTTGCATGCGCACGACCCCGCCGGTCTGGTTTTCCACCCTGGGGGCTGCCCTAAAGTCCTTTCCGAAGCTACCGGTCTGCGAGTCTGTGCCCCATCTGCAGCGCACGAGGCTATCACTCACCAGTGGTGTAGGATCCCCATGTCCAGGCACCTTCCCGCTGCCGTTTATCCTCCGATATCTGCCCGCAGAATCATGGCTCTGCACTTCGTACCTCAAAACCAACTGCCTGCGATATTCTGTTTGTAGAGATCCAGATCTTCTTACATCTCAGGCTGGTTTTGTGGGTGCTCAGAGTGGTCTGGTGGATATCTAGCTCAATTCCGGGGACCAGTTGAAATAGGGTCCCCTACTCCTCCGTCATCTTTCCCCCCAGTCAAGAAATAAAATTCTGAATTTCTTTTAAACTGGAAAATATCACTTCAAATCAGATATTTATTATATACTACGTATATGAACCCTCTTGCCTGCTAGTTAAGCTATTTAAACTTGATCTTTTCAGATTTAACATAAATAAAACACTTGAGCTAGAACATTATTTTATTATTGAGAAAATGTGGGTGGGATAATCACATTGGTGAAATAATTTATCTTGGGAGACATAAAAGGTCATCCATTCTGGCATTTTTATGGCAATAAGTGAATAATGTAATTATTACAACTTCAAAAATTATCTCATTTTCTCTATTGCTTAAAGGTTCATTCACACTTTCCCTGGGACACAAAAAATTAGGTAATTTTGCTTCATTCTGACCTTTTTTAAACATGTAACATCTATTGCACCATTTTCATTCATCGTCATATTCATCACTATTAAACACATCAGAATAATCAGAAAGTAATTTGTAGATCAGAAAGCAGAGTTTGTGCATTCTAGAAACTTCTAAACTTTTCAGTGAATATTGTTACATAGATTAAAATATCTAAGTAGTAAATGACAGATGCATAAAAAATAATCTTACAAACATTCACACCCAATTCAATGAAAGAATAAGTGCATCAACAAAGAGACAAGAAGATGTAAAAGGTGATGGTATGTTTAGGAACAGGTGAGTGCTTGGATGGATGGAGATCAAGGATGAGGCAGGAGATGAGGCTAGGAACTTAAGTAGGGACAAAGCATAAAGATTCTTAAACCATACTAAAAAGTTTGGGTTCTATCTGGCAGTATTTGGGGAATCTATTGGATTAGGTTAGGCTGTATAGTAACACAATCAGATCTGCCCTTTAAAAAGATTATTCCAAGTCTGGAAGTATTGTATCGGATGGATTGGAGTTAAGAATGAATGGAGGCAGGAAAGCCAACTGGAAGGTGGTAGCAGTAGGCCACATGAGAGGTGATAAAGACCTGAGTTAAGGCAGAAGGTGGATTTGAAGAAAAGAGTAGTTTGGATATACACTATAGAATTAAAAATGATGGGTTATGGTGAGGCCAGCTATTTGGATTAGACACCATATATGATTCGGTGCATCCAATCAGTATGTTCATTTTATGTCATTATCAGTTCTGCTTCTTCCCCTTCATTCCTCACTCCAGACAGGAGCGCCTGTTTTGTTTTCCATCTACAGTTCTAGCTTTCTCTAATCCTATCTCAGCCTTGGCTGCACATTGGTTACACATTTAGTCATCTGGGGAGCTTTTTTAAAAAATAGTGTTTTATGAGATTCTGATGTAAGTGATCTGGGATATGACCTGGGCATTGGGATTTTTAAAAAATTATCTAGTAATTTGAAATGCAGCCAAGGCTGCCAAACACTGGTAGAAGTTATTGGTTGTGGTAGAAGCTGAAAACTTGCATGGCCTCTGCCACTGGTTTTTTAGGGTTCTTCCTGCTCACTCATCACTATTGCCAGAGGTTTTACCATCTCTTCTTTCTTTCATTTACTGATCTCACTTTATCTTTTCACTCACTTTGACTTTTCTTTCAATTTCTGCTCTAACCCTCTGATAAGTCAGACTTAGCTGGAAGAACTAAAAAAAAAATTCTGACTAATTGAGCCAGCAAAGGAATTTATTTAAAGGATTGCAATTTTCCATAAGAACCAAGTTTGGAGTCAAGATTAATGACAAAAATTAAATTTCAGAACTGGCCCTGTGAAGATATAGTTATTACTGTCACTAAACTCAGGCACAATGAATTACATAGCCAAAACCACCAATGCTAGACACTACAATACTGCTTGGAACTATGGCCACAGCTGCCCCTAGAAAGTAGATGTAGCTTTGTACATGAATGAATTCCCTCTGGCCTTGCTTCTTTGTCCATTAGTTTCAGAGTCTGGAGAGAGTACAAATGATTGGAAAGCATGTGGCCACACCCTAGCAGTCAGGAGGTTGGAAAAGTGAGTGTTTGGCATTTTTGGCTTCTGTAGTGGTAGGAAAATTCAGTGGTAGTCCTCATATGTAGGGATTTCCCATAAATAGGAAGGAATTTCAAGTCCTTTTTGAAGAAATAAAAAGTGATCATTTTTACCACTCTTCCCCTATTGCCTGGGTATTCCTGCCTGCCTGATTTCTACAAAACTATTTTCTCAAAATCTAGTAGTATGAATAGGCATTTAATACCTCTCACGTGTGCCTACCACTTCCTCTTTTGTGTCACTACAAAACCCTATGCAGGCTGTAATTACAATCTTCTATAACTCTTCATTGAACTTATTTATGTGTGGGAGGGACCTTTCTTCTAAGCTGCATATTCTCAGCTCTAGTATAATGTTCGTTGAATGACCAATGAATCAATGTGTCAGGCTTTGGTTTAGAAATGCCAACTCATTGATGAACAAGACTTGAACTCTTCTCAAGGACTTCAGTTTAGTCATTTCTAACCATGATTGATTGCCATTATTGCCCTGATTCTTCACTTTTCCCTGTATCCAATTCTTTTGCCATGTGATGTTGCTGTCCCTCTCACTAAAGGAACAGTTTGTATTTCCCTTTCCCACTTGACTTAGGACTCAGCCATGTGACTTTCTTTGGCCAGTGTAATAGGCAGACATGATGAAGTGCCAGATCTGAGCTTACACCTTAAGAGATCACACATATTTCCACTTCACTTCATTCACCTCTACCAGTGCTATAAGAAGTTCATGCCCCCGGGTGCCTGGGTGGCTCAGACTCAAATTAAGCATCTGCCTTCAGCTCAGGTCATGATCCCAGAGTCCTGGGATCGAGCCCCACATCGGGCTCCCTGCTCCACGGGAAGCCTGCTTCTCCCTCTCCCACTCCCCCTGCTTGCATTCCCTCTCTTGCTGTGTCTCTCTATCAAATAAATAAGTAAAATCTTTAAAAAAAAAAAAGAAGAAGAAATTCATGACCCCAACTATCCCACTGGTCCAGAGAGGATGAGAGCTGGTTAGAACAGAGCCCCCCCACCATGAATGCAGATCTCTAAATTTTGCAGCAGTTTGTTATACAGTGCTGTTATGGCTGTAGCTTACTGATACTTTTGATAATGATGAACTAATAGGGGACTTTGAGATTGGGATACCACCATTTTTTATAACCTTTCAGAAACACAAAGTGATGTCCAGTGCTAACATATTAAGCTAATAGTCTATAGGTCTTTAAGTGGATACTTTGGGCCCCAAATATTGTTATATGATCTTGAATATGACTACTTAAGAAAAATGATGCAAGAAACAGTAGGCACTGAGGTAGAAAAATGCAGGAAAAGCCCCTAAATTATGGCAGATTATCATCATCATCATCACTGATATCCTCTTCTATTTGAGCACTTCCTGTGTTCAAGGAAAAACATTATTATCTTCATTTTCCAGATAAGAAAGCTGAGGCTAACAGGTGTTTAATTTTCCCAAGACAATACAGCTAATACTTGGAAGAATCGAGTTTTTGTCCAGGCCTGTAAGATCCCATAATCCATGCTGTAAATATGCACTTGATACCTCAACCAAGGAAGACTGCTAATTATAATAAAACAATACATGCTAATATGTATATGATATTTTATGAAGTGTTTGCACAGATATTATCGCATTTGGTCCACACAATATCTTTGCAAATTGGAAACTATTATATATATGGTCATTTAAAAGGCAAATACCAAAGTTCTGAGAAATTGTATGATTCTAGCCCAAGATCAAATTACTGGTAGGTCCTGACACTAGTTACAAGCCCATAAAAGATCAGAAATGTATGCTGCTCCAGTGCCATACTGGAACATTTGAGAAAAATGTTTGGTGTAAACAACTGAGGACATAGTTCAAATGAGTGAAAATCCCTGGGAAGTTGTTTAAAATATCTTAAGAAAAATATAATCTAATAGAAACAACTAAGCCAAACAACTTAGTCATTTATTCCTCCTGAAGATTTTAATTTACTTTACCTGTTCAACTGATGTGTGAAAAGAACAACCCTAAACATATTCTGTTGATATTCTTAGGATACATCCTAGTTATGTCTTCTCACAATTCATTTCTAATTATTTATCTCTGGCTCCATTTCAATTTTATTTAATAAAGAGGTTTTTTTTGCTCTTATAATATTACTCTGTAAATCACTGTAGGCCACCACTGTGAATTTCATTCTGCCTTTGTTTCCCCCTTCACAAATATTGTTGTACAATACCATTTATAAAGACAAGCTGTTAACCTTAGGTTACAACAATAACAAGTGCATTTCTCTTTCTAAACATTACAAAGCTAGTGTTCTGTTTTTTGAAAATAAAGTTTCATTCTTTGATGAGCATTTCATTTTATATTTGTCTCTTTCAACGTTTATAAAATGGAAATAAAATTGTCAATCAAAGCAATAATATTGGAGGTGAATTCTATGCAAAGAATTTACAAAGGCAGAAACATTAACAAAAAGAAACAAGAGAAAGGCTGTTATATTTTTAAAAAGAATAAGTCGCTAGTGACATTATCTATTGTTTAAAATCTGGGCATGATTATGTTGGTTGTCTTATAAATCTCTCCTCACATAAACTCATCTGGAAATAAAAGTCTACTTTTTTTTTTTTTTTTTTGCCACGAGTATAATTTAGTGATGAGTGAACTGGCCCAAGAAACAAAAGAAGGGATTTGGATTTCAGATTTTGTATACAGCCCTGAACTTGTCAGAAAAATTGGTTCTCAAACTTTTGGTATGGGAACTCATTTTGGATCACATAAATCACTTTTTAAAACTTTCAAATACCGATTCCGGTAGCAAAGATGGTGAAGGAGTAGGGGACCCTATTTCAACCGGTCCCCTGAATTGAGCTGGATATCTACCAGACCACTCTGAACAGTCATGAAATCAGCCTGAGATGTAAGAAGATATATCTGGATCTCTACAAACAGAATATCCCCGGTGGTTGGTTTTGAGGTATGAAGTGGGGAGCCATGATTCTGCAGGCAGATATCAGAAGATAAATGGAAGGGGGAGGGAGCCTCTGGGATCCTGCACTGCCAGAGTGCAAAAGCCCTGGGGACTGGACGCAGACTCCCAGGTCAGTAGTGGCAGGGAAAGGACTTTAGGTCAGCCCCCCAGACTGAAACCTGGAGCTGCGGGGGTGTGGGTGCAAACTGGTGTGGGGGTGGCTGGCAGTTTTAGAAGCACAAAGGGCTTGGACCTGGAAGTGAGGGCTGGGAGTGCTGCTGTGGGGCGCACAGCCCAGAATGCTGCAGTTTATAGCAGCACAGACAGAAATGGACACAGTGTGGCCTGGAGAGCTCACTGAAGATTAGACTGCAATCTCTCTGTTCTGAGGCAGATATTTGGATATAGTCACTTCTGCTCTGACTCTCAGAAGAGATGCAGAAAGCTGCCAGGGAAAGCCACCAGAGAACAAAAGCCCCCCAAAACCAGTTTTCACTGAGCCCATCCCCCCCTACAGGGGGCAGGACAACTCTGCCTAAACAGGGTTGCCTGACTGAGTAACAGCATGGCAGGCCTCTGCCCCAGAAGACAGACCAGAAGAACAAGAGGCCGACAACCCTAAAGTCCCTATAAAATAGGTGCATCTTGCTTCGGTTGTGGTCAATAATTTGGACTCTGTACATTCCCTCAACCACCCTTCAACAGAATGACTAAGAGGAGGAAACCCCAAAATAGGAAGGACTCAGAGACTGTGACCTTTGCCAAAGAACAAATGGATATAGATAAAAGCAAGATGTCAGAAATACACTTCAGGGTAACAGTTATGAAGAAAATAGCTAGGATGGAGAAAATTATTAATGGAAACATAGATTCTCTATGGGCAGAAATGAGAGCTGATCTGGCAGAATTTAAAACTGCTATCAATGAGATCCAATCTAATCTAGATAATCTAACAGCTAGGGTAAATGAGGCAGAAGAACGAATTAGTGATCTAGAAGACAACTGATACAAAAGAAGGAACAGGAGGAGGCCTGGAACAAACAGCTTAAAATCCATGAAAACAGAATTAGAGAAATAAATGACACCATGAAACATTCCAATGTTAGAATTATTGGGATCCCTGAGGGGGTGGAGAGAGAGAGAGGACTAGAAGATAAATTTGAGCAAATCGTAGCTGAGAACTTCCCTAATCTGGGGAATGAAACAACATTCATGTTCTAGAGGCAGAGAGGACCCCTCCCAAGATCAAGGAGAACAGACCAATGCCCCAGCATGTAATAGTAAAACTCGCAAATCTCAGAACTATGGAAACCATCTTAAGGGCAGTTAGGGGGAAGAGATTCCTTATGTACAGAGGAGGAACATCGGAATAACGTCAGACCTGTCCATAGAGACCTGGCAAGCCAGAAAGGGCTGGCAAGACATATTCAGGTAATAAATGAGAAGAACGTGCAGCCAAGAATACTTTATCCAGCAAGGATGTCATTCAGAATGGATGGAGAGATAAAGACCTTCCAGGACTGGCAGAAACTGAAAGAACATGTGACCACTAAGCTGGCCCTGCAAGAAATATTAAGGGGGGTTTTATAAAAGGGGAAAGACCCCAAGAGTGATATAGAACAGAAATTTGCAGAGACAATCTATAGAAACAAGGACTTCACAGGCAACATGATGACAATAAAATCATATCTTTCAATAATCACTCTCAAAGTGAATGGCCTAAATGCTCCCATAAAACAGCACAGGGTTACAGATTGGATAAAAAGACAGGACTCATCCATATGTTGTCTACAAGAGACTCATTTTGAATCTAAAAATACATCCAGACTGAAAGTGAAGGGATGAAGAGCCATCTTCCATACCAACAAACCTCAAAAGAAAGCTGGGGTAGCAATTCTCATATCAGACAAATTGGATTTTAAGCTAAAAACTGTAGAGACACAGAAGGACACTATATCATTCTTAAAGGGTCTATCCAACAAGAAGATCTAACAATTGTAAATATCTATGCCCCCAACATGGCAGCAGCCAACTACATAAACCAACTGTTATCAAAATAAAGAGACATATTGATAATAATACGCTAATAGTAGGAGACGTCAACACTCCACTCTCGGCAATAGACAGATCATCTAAGAAGATCAACAAAGAAACGAGATTTGAATGATACACTGGACCAGATAGACCTCATAGATATATACAGAACATTCCACCCTAAAACAACAGAATACTCATTCTTCTAGAATTCATATGGAATTTCTCCAGAATAGACCACATACTGGGTCACAAATCAGGTCTTAACCAATATCAAAAGATTGAGATTATTCCCTGCATATTCTCAAACCATAATGCTTTGACAAGGAAAAATTTGGAAGAAATTCAAATGCCTGGAAGCTAAAGACCACTCTTCTTAAGAATGTTCGGGTCAACCAGAAAATCAAAGAACAACTTAAACAATTCATGGAAGCTGATGAGAATGAAAACACATTTGTCCAAAATCTATGGGATACTGCAAAGGCGGTCCTAAGGGGGAAATACATAGCCATCCAAGCCTCACTCAAAAAAAAAAAAAATAGAAAAATCATGAATACACAAATTAATTTTACACCTAAAGAACTGGAGAAAGAACAACAAATAAAGCCCATGCCATGCATTAGAAGAGAAATAATTAAGATTAGAGCAGAGATCAATGAATTAGAAACCAGAAATACAGTAGAGCAGATCAACAAAATTAGAAGCTGGTTCTTTGAAAGAATTAATAAGATTGATAAACCACTGGCCAGACTTATCCAAAAGAAAAGAGAATGGACCCAAATTAATAAAATTACAAATGAAAAGGGAGAGATCATGACTAACACCAAGGAAATAGAAACAATTATTAGAAATTATTATCAACAACTATATGCCAATAAATTAAGCAACCTGGAAGAAATGGATGCCTTCCTAGAAACCTATAAACTCCCAAGAATGAAACAGGAAGAAATTGCCAACCTGAATAGACCAATAACCAGTAACGAGATTGAAGCAGTGATCAAAAACCTCCCAAAAAACAAGAGTCCAGGGTCTGATGGATTCCCTGGGGAATTCTACCAAACACTCAAAGAAGAAATAATACTTATTCTCCTGAAGCTGTTTCAAAAAGTAGAAACAAAAGGAAAACTTACAAACTCATTCTATGAGGCCAGCATTACCTTGATCCCAAAACCAGGCAAAGACCCCATCAAAAAGGAGAATTTCAAATAAATATCCCTGATGAATATGGATCCCCAAATTCTCAACAAGATCCTAGCTAATAGGCTCCAACAGTACATTAAAAGGTGATGGGTTCTGTTTCCTCAAAGGGAAAATAAGTATAACAACATATGCTCAGCAGAGCACTTGTGATGTTCCAGTAAACTGATTATGAGAGAGGAGCCTCAAAAGATGAATAAGATTATTTCACAATTGAAGGCATTACCTAAAGGATGATTTTGAAGTAATTTTCCACTCAAAGTGAATAGATTTCAGTAAAACATTTCAGCTACTTTGTGATGCAATCTATAAACGCTGATGTCTTAGAAAGAACTACCTGGCCATCCCTGTCTCCAGATCCCTTCAGTCCTTACATTTGGAGCCAATGGACCTTTGATAAATTGATTTAAAAATGGCCAAAATCCTTCACTCCTCTTTGTATCCAGTCTCTTTACAATGTGACTTTGTATCTCCTACCATAAAGAAAAAGAATCTAGTTTACCAGCCCTTGCTCTGGGCTGGCTTTGCAACTCATGTTACTAATAGAATGTTGTTGCAAATGACATTGTGCCAGTTTTGAGCCTAACTAAGCTTAAAGAGATTTTGCATACTTCCACTCTTTCTCTCAGAATCCAACTAGCTAACATGTGAACAAGCATCAGCTGGACTGCTAGAGGATGAGAGACCGCACAGATGAGATATGATGTGCCCCAGGCAACAGCCAGCCAACCTTTAGAACCAGAGTCACCTAGCTGACCCAGGCTACCTTGCTGGCCCACGGAGTCTTGAGTTAAGTCAATCAGATGAATGTTGCTTTAAACCATTATGTTCTGGGTGGTTTGTAATACATCTATAGATAATTGATACAGTTCCCCAAATATTTTGTGTATTCTATTTGATCTCTGAGTCTACTTGGGCCTGTGAGAAGGTTGATTAAGGAACTTCTTGGCAGGTACTCAACATTGTGTAGTACATACGTGTAGTAGCTTTGCCAGTATCCCACGCTGATTTACACTTTCATTTTCAATGATTGGGTCCTTGATTTATCATTTTCTGCTTTGGTGACTAAGTTCTCTTCTCACGAACTCAACATATCTTCATGATTAGGTTTTTGCTAGAGATGCCTTAAATATTCATCTTACAAAATGGCAAATGGCCAAATTCTAAAATCAACATTCATCTAAATCTGAATATCACCATCATAGAATTACCTTCTGGGATAGATGTTAATTATTACAATTATAAAATTATAATTTTATTGGGGTGCCTGGGTGGCTCAGTCGTTAAGCATCTGCCTTCTGCTCAGGTCGTGATCTCAGGGTCCCGGGATCGAGCCCCGCATCGGGCTCCCTGCTCTGCGGGAAGCCTGCTTCTCCCTCTCCCACTCCCCCTGCTTGTGTTCCCTCTCTCGCTGTGTCTCTCTCTGTCAAATAAATAAATAAAATCTTTTTAAAAAATTATAATTTTATTATTAAAAATTTAGTATCAAGGGACTTATCACCTGTTTTCTTCTGAGAGTTTTATGGTTTCAGGTCTACATTCAAGTCTTTAATCCATTTTGAGTTAATTTTTGTATATGGTGTAAGATAGTGGTCAAGTTTCATTCTCTTGCATATGGCTGTACAGTTTTTCCAACAACATTTATCGAAGAGACTGTAATTTTCCCATTGTATATTCTTGACTCTTTTGCCATAAGTTGATTGACCATGTATGCATGCATTTATTTCTGGGCTCTCTATTCTGTTCCATTGATCCATGTGTTGTTATTTATGCCAATACCATACTGTTTTAATTACTATAGTTTTGTAATATAGATTAAAATCAAGGAGAATGATGCCTTTGGCTTTGTTCTTCTTTCTCAAGATTGATGTGGCAATTTGGGATCTTCTGTGTTTCCATACAAATTTTAGGATTATTTGTTCCACGTCTTTGCAAAATGCCATTGAAATTTTGATGGGGATTGCAGTGAATCTCTAGATTGCTTTGGGTAGTACAGACATTTTAACAATATTGACTTTTCCAATTCATGAGCACAGAATATCTTTCCATTTATTTGTGTCTTCAACAATTTTTGCATTAATGTCTTGTAGTTTTCAACATGCAGATCTTTCACCTCCCTGGTTAAATTTATTTCTAGGTATTGTATTCTTTTTGATCAATTGTAAATGGGATTGTTTTCTTTATTTCTCTTTCTGATAGTTCATTATTAGTGTAGAGAAACAACAGATTTTTGTATATTGATTTTGTATCCTGTGACTTTACTAGTGGTAAGCTCCTTGACATAAGTCTTGGTGATGATTTTTTAAATCTGACACCAAAAGCAAAAGAAGCAAAAGCAAAAATAAATAAGCAGTTATACTAATAAGTCATACTAAGAAGTTTCTGCACAGCAAAAGAAACCATTGACAAAATTAAAAGGCAACCTACTAAATGGGATAAAGTATTTCCATATCATAAATCTGATAAGGGGCTAATAACCAATATATATAAAGAATTCGTACAACTCAATAGCAAAAGAACAAATAATCAGACATTTTTCCAAAGAAGACATATGAATGAACAACAGACACATGATAAGATACTCAACATCACTCATCGTCAGGGAAATGCAAATCAAAACTACACTGAGGTATTGCTTCACACCTGTGAGAATCACTGTTATCAAAAGGCAAAAAATAATAAGTGATGGTGAGGATGTAGAAAAAAGGGAACCCATGTACACTGATGGTGGCAGTGTAAATCGATGTAGTCACTATGGAAAACAGTATGGAATTCCCTCAAAAAATTAAAAATAGAACTACCATATGATCCAGCAGTTCCACTTTTGGGTATGGTATTCATCCAAAGAAAACAAAAGCACTAACTGAAAAAGATATATGCACCCCCATGTTCATTGCAGCAGTATTTATAATAGCCAAGATATGAAAACAACCTACATGTCCTTTGACATAAGTATGTGTGTGTGTGTGTGTGTGTGTATGATATTCCATTATATATATAGATGAATCTTATTCAGCCATAGAAAAGAATGAAATCTTTTGATTTGTGACATTGTGGATAGACTTCAAGGACATTATGCTAAGTGAAATAAGTCAGAGAAAGACAAATACTATCTGATCTTTCATATTTGTGGAATCTAAAAAAAAAAAAAGCTTAAAGATACAGACAACAGATTTATGGTTGCCAAAAGCAGGAAGTGGGAAGTGAGAGAAATGGGTGAAGGGAGTTAAAAGGTAAAAAGAAAAACAGAGAAAACAGAACAGGCAAATGGTATAGATATCTGTTAAATGTTAGTTCAGCTGCATTAAGTCTTTATATGTTTTATAATAAATGCTAAAGAAGATGATCTCATCTACTTTGTGTTACAGTGAGTGTTACAAGATATATACAGATAATTTATAAACTTCTAATTGTGATGAGGCCTTGAGAAAGGGAAAAATTAAAATATCCTTAGCTCTGACATGAATCATATCTTTCCATTCTTGATTACAAAATAATGACATACCCATCTGTCACATAAGAAATTAAATACAAATAAACAACTTTAAATACTTTATAGGAAAAAAAATAAACTTTGGACAACAAAGGATATTTTATAATGATACCAGGACTACTGCATGAGAGGATATGCACCAAATATTACATGAAGCTGGATACATGAAACAAAACCTCCCAGAAATATAAGTTCCTTATTTAAAAAAACACAATAATGATGGAAGGCTTTAATATTCTTTCAGAATTTTGACAAACCAAGTTGACAAAAAGTAAAGACACAGCACTTGAATAATATAAGGAACTTAAGTCAACATTCATTTATTATTTGATAGAACATTTGCAAACATCAATTATTTATTGGTCACTGAGAAATCCTTAATAAATCCCCCAAAGTAGATTTTGAAGGCCATATTCTTTGATCATAACCAAATAAAAATTCAGTAAAATCATAAAATGATAAAAAAAAAAAACTACATAGAAATCAAGAACCATCATCCTAAATGACCCCCAGATCAAAGAGGAAATTGCAAATTATCTAGAAAAGTAATAAAAATAACACTTTATATGGGACCTGTATTCAGGTAATTTATAGTCTTTTTTTTTTACTATGTTATGTTAGTTACCATACAGTACATTATTAGTTTTTGATGTAGTGTTCCATGATTCATTGTTTATAGTCTTAAATACTTTTTTAAAAAAAAGATTGAAAATAAGTGAACTACATGATTCAAATTTTAAAAATCAACAATGTAAACCAAGAGAAAGTGGGAAGAGGGATTTCATACAGATGAAAGGTAAAAATAAATGAAACAATGACAAAGACAGTAGAAAGGATAATAAGATTTTTTTGAAAAATTAAATAAGCCAACATCTGGCAAGTCCAATTCAGAAAAAGAGAAAACAAAAGTGTTGTTATTGGAAATGGAATGGATATTAGAGCCACAAATATGGAAAAGACCAAATAAATTATAAGAGATGATATGGAAGTCTATGGCAACAAAATTGAAAATCTAAAGGAAATGGATGTCTTCCTAGTAAATTTTGGACTACCACCAAACCCTGCTATAATGCCATAAATAGGGTCCAAACATTTCCATCCCATAAAACGCAAGGTTGCATCACTGCAAGATTAATGAAAACCAGTTTTTTAAATAAAGTTTTTATATTTAATCCCAGTTTAGTTAGCATACAGTGTTATATTAGTTTCAGGTGTACAATATAGTAATTCAGCACTTCCATACAACACCTGGTGCTCAACACAAGTGCACTCCTTAATCCCCATCTTCTATTTCACCCAGCACCCACCAAACTCCCCTCTGGTAACTATAGTTTGTTCTCTATAGTTAAGAGTCTGTTTCTTGTTTTTTTTTTCCTCTCTCTCTTTTTTTCCTTTGCTTGTTTGTTTTGTTTCTTAAATTCCACATATAATGAAAACCACTTTTTAAAAACAATCTTCCAAGGACTTGGCATCAAGCTTGTGCATCCAAGACCTGAAGGTGGTGCTGCCCCAGCAGAGTCTCTAGGAAGGCATCTGTGCCGCGTTTTTAGTCTAGTCTAGGAACAGGGAGGGAAACCTGAGCAGCAAGATGCTTTGGACCAACTGCAAGGCAGGGATGAGCATAAAGCTAAGCAGGGGTGGAAGGAAAGAGCCAGTCTCTTTATAGGGGTTGAACACCAAGACAGACTAATGTTGACATGGTGGCTGTCTCCATCCACTGGACAGCTTCACACTGCTCCTTTTGCTGAGTTTTTGGAAAGTAAAAAATGTTCTCATTAAACTGAACAAGTCCCAGCTAAGTGGTCACTTCCAAATCCCACACCCCAGTATGAGCTTTGACTTGCCCACATTTGATAATAGGAACAAGGCAGAGAACTGGTGCTGAGCAACAACTGGGTTATATCCAATGGTAGGACACCTTATTAAAAAATAAATAAAATAAGCACTAAACTATAAATATAAACTATAAATAGTGGTTATCTCTGGGTGGGAAGATGACCAGAAGCTTTCAAATACTATATGAAGTTGGATTTGTATAATAAATTTCACTACTATAATTAGGAAAAACAATCCAGGCTTGTTGGCACCCTTCTATGCAAACATATGTAAACTACACCCTCCCCCAAATTTAGCGGTTAGATTTTAAATATTTGATAATGTAGGGCAAGAACAATAATGTGTTTAGTACTGGTTTGTTCCCATGATACTAAATAGTCTCTCCCTTTCAACTGAAGTAGTAAAGGAACAAGATCATCTTTGCTAGCTTTGCCAATGTAAGATACAATTGGTGATGATGCCACTAAGGTATTATGCTTTACTTCCTCTCTAATAGCAAATGGATAACATAGAGATATCTGCTTTTTAACTCCCAGTCATGATGGTTGGCTGATGGTGATGGTGCTAATGCAATAAAGCAATCCCAAAAATGGAAATATTGTGCACTGTTCAAAGAAGCTGTCTGAGTATTTTTAGGAGCAAAGATGCAATTGATGTCCCCATTATATTGTTTATTTCTAATATCTTTCATGCATTTGCTACTTGAAACAATAACATTAAAAAAAAGTCTCTGTACCTTAATGGGGCAAAATAAATGGCTTTAGAACTAAGTAGTTAAATTTCAAGATAAAAAATTTTCCCTGAATTTTCATCTGCATTTTAGCTTTCATTGCCTGTATACCCATTTTTACTGGAGAAGAATGGTAAAAGTGTCTTTCCATCAACTATCATATAAGAACACTTTCATTCTCAAGGCACAATGTTATTTCTTCAACACGTCCCAGTACTTTAATGACTTTCTCCACAAGCAACCATCAGTTTTTATTCAGCACTGCAATGTTGTTATTATTTCCAAAGTATGGCATTAAGCCTTTTTTTATATTCAAGCTATCTTTTTAGACGTGTAGTAGTGGTGGTCCTTCCATCACATTTGGACATCTTGTAGAATACATGACAAAGCAGTTCCAAAATAGCTTGCATCTATATTTAACATACCACTCCAAAATCTCTTGTATGACAAGGAGTCTGTCATTTGCTGAAGAATGATAAAAGTGTCTCACTATTCTGCTGTCCTATGATTTCTTTTTGAGCACCCAAGTGAAGAGTAGACAAAACGTTGTATGACTGTAGATCCTGAATGATGTATAACTCTCATTATATTTGTTGGATTCTTGAAGACAATTACATTATAATTATAATTTTATACACTGATTTTCTATCCTATAAATAGTTTTTCTTGATTGAATTCGTCCTTGATCCACCAAGCTGTTAAACTTAAAAGAGACTTCTACTGATTTCTGAACTACCGGTTGTCTGATGTACAAGATACAGAGATTGCATATTCAATAATACCACTAGATTTATTGATAAGAGAACATAATTCAGAAAAAATTTCTTTCAGTAATATGTTTTCTAGATGAAATTTGTAACTGAGATTTTTTTTTATGTGCAAATTTGGGGAACTCAAAAGTCCTTTCTCTTTAACTCATAGAAATGATTGGCACTCTATAGGGATGATGTAAATAAGTTTTTTGTTTAAAAGTTTTAGGTTCTGAATACTTAAAACTATAAGGGATTGCCTTCTTAAAGTGTATTATTTTAAAATCTGTTATTTTAAAGTTTGATGGTGAGGACAAACTAGGTTTGGGGTACCTTATTTCTAACATTTTCTGTATCCTTTATACACTTTATTATATTAGAATCAAAAGTTATTTATTAAATTAACTTTTTGTTTATCTTTTAGTTTTTTCTGCTTGTGATAATTTGAGATGGCAAAATTAACATTTGGTTTTAAATCATCCTCCAAAGACATGATGAATCATTTCAGGATTTTTTTCTTGAAATACTCTGCCTAATATAAGTAAATAACTACATACTACATAAAGTTCTTAAAAGGTTATTTTATCTGATGTTGTGATTGTTCATACATCAAACAATCCTACAAAGATTAGAATTAATATGTAATTGAATCTCTATTATTCAGTCTTTTATTATTATTAAAATTATATAGTTATTAGTCATAAAGAAAAGTTATTTCTAAAGTATTTTCCTCATGCACTTTCATAATATTTACAAAAACTGTCCATCTTTTCATTGTTCATTTAACTCTTTGAATATTCTTAATTAACTGTCTTATACATAAAAATTAATGGTTTTCACCATCATCATTAATTATTGTAGTATTTTACCCCACAATAATAAGTATTTATACTACAATTGACTACTGGAATTCCAACAAATAAAGCACACAAGGAGATTTTAATTCCATGTTACACCTAGAATGTTTATATATATTTAAAAGTGAATATCAAGAAATTAATAAGTCCTGATGATCTTTTTTTCATTGTACTATTATTACTTATATTACTGTTACTATTACACTAAATATATGTAATGGCAACTTACTATCTTTCAAATGATGTTAAAGAAAGGAAGAGATATTTAGCTTTCCAAAGGCCACAGTCAAAGCACAAGTTGAAAACAAGATATTGGTTGAATTCCAAGGTCAAAGACAAACTTTCATGCCTTCCTGCTTTGTGTATTTAAAATATCCATCTCAAAAAATAATTTCAAGCATATTATAAGATTTACCTAAAGGCATTTATATACATCTAATGGATCCCTTTCTACCTAGAAGCAATACATTAGGTTATGTGTTCATAGTTTTTGGAAGTTTGAACTTAAAATTTGAAAATCTTAAGTCCTTCCTCATTGACTACATGCTAAGGAGTATGTGTAGACAGCCTCCAAATATAATTGCCAGCAATGTCTTCCCAACCTATATGCAGATGCTGTTCCCATTCTCCCATTAAGAGGTAGAATCTATTTTTCCTTCCCTTAAATGTAGGCTGACTGGTGACTTTGCCAGTTCCAGGCTTAGCACCTTTAAGAAACAGCTTTCACCTTTGCTTTCTTGGAATCCAGCTGTCATTCTGAAGGGAAGTGCAAGCTGTCCTGCTGGAGAGAGAGAACATTAGGAGAGACCCTACAGAATGAAGAGGATGAGATGACATATGGAGAGAGGACACACTGAGTAGAATTGTATCCCCCAGCTGACAGCAGTGAGACCCCAGAAATGCAAGAGAGTCCATCTTGTACCTTCAAGCCCAGCCAATGCAACTGCATGAATGATCCCACTAGTTGATAATATTTATGTTCCATTACGTGGAACATAAGAGCCAACATTCAACCCATAGAATCATAATAAATAAAAAATAGTTGTTGTTTTAATCCACTAAGTTTTGGGGTGGTTTGCTACCCTACCAATAAATAACAGAGACAGACATTCATGCCTAGTCCAGGGTGTTACCAAAAAAAAAAAAAAAAAAACCCAAAGACCAGAACAAAACAAACAAAAACAAGTCAGACATGTTACATTGGCTTTGAGACTTGGCAGAAGGTAGAGGATGGAAAAACAGTGGAATTTGCTACTGGAGGCTGGAAAATGGGGGTTTGGTTATGCATTCACAGAATATTTGGCAAGATTGTTGCCTGCAGTAACTTGGAAGATAGAATGAAACCCAACAAACTTGTGTTGTTTGGCTAAAATTCCAGAAAGAATGTTGAAGATACCACTTCACTTCTCTAAGCTCTCTATGATGTATTTCAAGAGAAAGATAAGCTAAAGAAGAAACTGTAAAAAATTTTAATAAGAATTCAAAAGGTAATAGAGGCCCAAGACAGTCTCCTCAACTGGCGGATGAGCTGCTGTACAGTGAGAAGACTGTTCAAAATGGACTCAGGGAAAACATTAAGTTCAGGATGCTACCAGTAAACTATTCCAAGCCTCAAGGCCAATATCAAACCAAAAGAGAGGGTTAACCATTTAACGAAGTGCCTCAAAAATCTTTTCAGCTAGACAAAGAGACTTTTAAAAACCATGAGGGCATTGTCCTATAACACTTTGACCACAGCCTGATGTAGAAAAAGCCTATTAAGAAAAAAAATGTAGACTTTTGTTTAATGGAATAGATTATAATTTGATAGTATAAAAACTACAGGTTTCCCAGAGTAGGGAACCCTGACATTATGTAGCTGGGTGGATTTCAGAATTACTATGGGCCAGTTACTGCTGTACCTTTCATCTCCTACTTTTTGGATGGATGTGTTCATTGTGATTTTTCCTATTCTTGTCTCACTTTTGTGTGGTGAGTGTATGGGGAACAGATAAATTTTATTTTTAATTTGCAGTTTTCTTATTTGAGAGGCTCTATACTTAAGCAGCTGCATGTACACACACACACACACACACACACACACACACACACACTGTACCTGAGGATCTACATTCAAACATTTTTTAGATGACAAGATGCTGGACTTTGGGCTAATACTATGATGGTATGATATTTTTGAGGATGATGTTCAATGTATTTTGCATGAGGAAGGAATGTGAATTGTTGTGGTAAAGGGTGAATTATGGTAGATGGTCTCTAAAGACGTTCATGAAAATTTCTCCTCTCCCTCTACTTGCATGCTTTTCCTCTCATAAAGAGCAAGGGTCTAGCTTCCCTTTTTTTGAATCTAGGTGGGTCTGTGACTTTCTTTGACCAATAGAATATAGCAAAAGTGCCACTGTGCCAGGGGGGCAGTTTATACTTTTATTTCATCAGAACCTAGTTGCCATGGTGGAGACAGAAGACATGTGGCAAGGCCCTACAGGATGAGCTGCCATGTGGAGAGAGAGATCACATGGAGTAAAACTGAAATAAATGGGGTGCCTGGGTGGCTCAGTTGGTTAAGCATCTGCCTTTGGCTCAGGTCATGATCCCAGAGTTCCAGATCAAATCCCAGAATCGAGCCCCACCTCAGGCTCCCCACTCAGCATGGAGTCTGCTTCTCCCTCTGCCCTTCACCTCACTCGTGTGATCTCTCTCTCTCTCTCTCTATCTCAAATAATAAATAAAATCTAAAAAAAAAAAAAAGACCAAGTATACCAGGTGACAATCTGCACCAAGGCCCAGATATAAGAGAGAAGCCTTCATGGGCCTTGTAGATCAAATCAGGTACCAGCTGAATGCAATCATGTGACCGAGCCCTGATAACACTACAGAAGAGCAAAAGAACTGCCCAATCAACACACAGAACCATCATAAATAATAGATTGTTGTTTTAAGCCACTAAGTTTTGGGGTGGTTTGTTACAAAGCCAAAGATAACTGAGGAGATTGGAAATGCAAATCTCTTTATGTGGTAGAAAAAAATGTTATCTATAAAAAGAACCATTATAAATTGCCCTGCTATTTATGGAATTAATTTGGTTAAAATATGCTCCTTTAAGAGGAGATATATATTCCTTTTGGCAAAATGAATTTGTGCACTTAAAAAACCTTTGAGGATGTGAAACAGTAGTTGAGAAAATGAGCCAAGAATATAATGTATTCTTAATTAAAAAAACTCCAAATTCTAGCTAACACTCTTTGTAATATATAAAGTATCATTGTCCACTCTACCAGGCCCAATTTTAAACATCTATAACTATTATACTACCTGGAGAAATAATCAACTGATATTTTCTCACATACCACACTAACAATTAATTAACATACCGAGAAAATCTTACTTTGCAAGGCAAACTGAATTAATTGGTCTTAATGTTTAATGTACTCTAAATGTTAATTTTTCTACCGATCAATAGTATACATTTCTTAAGATCAGGGGACTATATTTCTTCATTTTATTCTCTTTTTTCCTTCTTAACATTATTCTAGAAGCATGACAGGTAGCTGATAAAATTACTCATCATCCAACAGTCCCTTACTGAGAACCTGCTATGTGTCAGGCAATGTGAGATGCAAAGACTAGGTACAGTCTCTGCCCTCAAAGACCTACAACCTGAGGAAAATATGGAAGTGAAAATCTGCTCCCCCTGGAGGAAGGCAGAAAACTATCTTGGGCCCTAGATCCTACACCAGTACCAACCAGAGGTTGGCTACTACTAAGGTAGGCCCAGGGAAATCCACCCAAGGTCAACCAATATCAGTGAAAAATTCCCTCAATGGAACCATCAGTAGACTGGACATATTTGAATACAGACTCCATGAACTTGAAGATAGGTTAATATAAATGTTGTTTACCAAGGAAGCTCATTAATGAGTCAGTACCCAGGGTTTTTATTGGAGGACTGTCACATAGGCACCCTATGCCCAGTGCATACTGAAATATCAGACTCCCAGAAGGAAAGCAGGTATTCTGAATAAACCATATCATTTGTACAAACAGTTTAAGCACAGTTAGGCACTCTTACCAGTTAGGGTGGTAGGAACACTCCCCAAATCAAGGTTCCCTGATGCCAGCTAAAGACCAGACTTGCAAGCAGACTTTTAAAGTATAGCAGTCATAGGCCTGCTATGTTAACTCTTCTGCATAGTAATTAATTTAAATTTGCTTGACTCCCATCTCATTCAAGATCTGGGGGAAAGGAGAAACTGTTTCCAGAGGAGAAACTATTGTTTGCTGTTTCTGAATAATTTTTTCTTTTTAAAAAATTTTTTATTTAAGTTCAATTTAGTTAACATATAGTATATTATTAGTTTCAGGGGTAGAATTTAATGATTCATCAGTTGCATGTAACACAACTGCCTATTACATCAAGTGCCCTCCTTAATGCCCATCACCCAATTACCGCATCACCCACACACATCCCCTCCAGCAACCCTCAGCTTGTTTCCTATAGTTAAGTGTCTCTTATGGTTTGCCTCCCTCTCTGTTCTTATTTTATTTTTCCTTCCCTTCCCTTATGTTCATCTGTTTTGTTTCTTAAATTCCTCATATGAGTGAAATCTTATGCTATTTGTCTTTCCCTGACTGACTTATTTCGCTTAGCATAATACCCTCTAGTTCCATCCATGTCATTGCAAATGGCAAGATTTTATTCTTCTTGATGGCTGAGTAATATTCCATTGTATATATATATATATACAATGTGTGTGTATATATATATACACACACACACACACCACATCTTCTTAATCCATTCATCTGTCAATGGACGTCTGGGCTCTTTCCATAATTTCTTTACAAATTATGTCTGTTGTTGATATTGCAAGGGTGTATCTCCATAGTGAACTTCAATGTAAAGAAACAGACATGGATTATGTTAGGAGCAGGATCAACATGAGGTATTCCTGGTAGTATGAAATGAAACATGCTAGTAAGAAAATAAAGTTTTATTTTTGAATGTGTATTAGCAAGTATTAACTTTTAGTAACAGTGTTAATAAACATTGGATTGGTGAAAATGAGATATCAATCACCTAATAAAGTGAGTAGTATTCAGAGCCTTTTTAAACAGAAAGAGTAGCAAACTAAGGTGAAAGCACTGAGTAGAAGAGCTCCTCATGGCATTCTGCAAAATGTCAACCTACGATGGGAACTGACCCGTACTTCAGATGGAGAGACATTCAAACAGGGAAGTGGCTATTTTGAATCATAAGGTTGTAGAATCCCAAAAGAGCATCAGCCACCTCTAGAGATAACCCTTGCTCAAGGAAAAGCCTGCTATTGGAAGCACCATCATTTTCAGTACTACCCATTAACATCATAAGATTTACTCAATGTCTTACTTCCAAATATCCTCAAATGAAGAAAGACAGGAGCTTTGACATTAGTGGACAACTGAAAAATATGTAGGTCTTAGCAGGAGACCAACCTAAATTTACGCGACCAAATAACCACTATGTGATTCTGGCCATGTTTCCTAATTTCACTGAGCCTCAGTTTCCTCCTCTATAAAATACACATAATATCAATAAATTCAATGGATTGTTATAAGAATTACCATAGATATAATGTTCCTACTAAAGTGCCTATTATAGTAGGAGCTCGGCGAAAGAGAAATAGCTTTATCCTTTACAGCTTTATAGTTAAGATGTTGCACCATAATTCTTCAGATTCTCCCTGAGCCATTCTTTAGAGGTGCATAAAGCAGAGAGAAGCCACTGCAATATGGCTAGAAAGAAAACCTCTGTTAATTTGTTATCCAGGGTATCTGCACTTATAAAACTACTTTAGGAGTGAAGAGGGATTATTTTCAAAAAGTGAGTTAGTGCAGTACAGATTTTTCTTAATCATAAAATCCATGAAACCCCTGATTTTTTTTTCTTGTTTAATATGGGACCTTGAAGTAAGAGATCTTTCAGGAAGATTCTAAACTAGTAAAGGTAGAGAACACCAATCCCACTGCTCATTTACATTCACCAGTTTCTGATTGAATCCCTCACCAGGAATCACATAAATCTTCTGCAATGGGGGCTTCCTGTAGAAAATACTGTGTGACAAAATTAGAGGGGATGATTGCACATCAACATTAAAACATGAAGTATAGATCTTCATCTCAACCAGGAAAAGGGGATATTTGAGAAGGTGATTTTTTTGAAGCACAGAGCCTCAGTTTGTAGATATTAAAATGATTTCACAGCAGCTGTTAAAAATCTATTTCCAATTTGGGTGTTATATGTGAGTGATGAATCACTAGATTCTACTCCTGAAACTAATACTACACTATATGTTAACTAATTTGAATTTAAATAAAATCTTCGAGGGAAAAATTCTAGTTCCAATTTGGTGGGATTGGTGAATTATAAAATTAAAGGGATTTGAAAATGAGTAAGCATATATATTGCTTCCATCCCCCACAGTCCAGAATGAGGAGAGAGAGAAACATCATCATGTGAAAAATCATTCCAATACCTAATATAAATAATAATAATGAGAATTAGTGCTATAAAAATAGGACAGATTCCATATCAAACACAGCAAAAGGACAAATACTCACATCTCACATTGCACATCCATTTGATATACTTTTTTGTACAGAATGCTCCTCAGTTCTTCTGCATGCCCTATGCCTGTGAGACATGAGGAAAGGGACAAAAGGTGCAATGAAAGCTGTTGTAATTTTAATTTACTCACATTACAGTCATTTTTCCAGTAAGGTTTAGATAAAAAAAAATAAGCCATTTTTTTTGTATGTGGCAATGTCATAGCATAAGTATGCAGTCATGCAACCATCACATAGGTGTTTTATCCAAGGGTAATATATGGAAATCCCACTGTTATCCTCTGGGCCAACAATAACATTATTTCACCCCCCTCCATAAATAATTCAATAGCCTTCCTATGTCTCATGAGGGGATTCTTTAATTCTCTGCTATTGCTTTCTGAAAGTAAGTCCTTATGCTTGGTTCTGAGATTTGTATATATAATATATTTGGTTTTTTATTTTTATTTAATTTTTTTATTTGAGTATAGTTGACACAATATTATGTTAGTTCCAAGCATACAAACTACTGATTCAACATCTCTATAGGTTATGCTATGCTAACTATAAGTGTAGCTACCATCTGTCACTATACAACATTATTATAATATCATTGACTATATTCTCTATGCTGTGCCTTTTATTTTTATTTTCATTTGAGCCTTTAAATTGGTCTTGCCTGACTTGTAACAACAACCTTTATTAGCAGTGTGTTGTTAATATGAAGGTCAGTGAATATCCTTAAAATGAAGAATACAATGAAAGGCTCAATGTTTATTGATTTCTATTTATAATATCTAATAGAAAATTTCTCTGTGGTGACCAATATAGTTTAGTGTAAGAATGATAGAGAAAATTGAAAGCTGTTTACCAAACTTCTTTCTTCTTCTTTCTGAGCACATAACTAACTTATACCAGCTTCATGTGAAGCCATGTGACTGAATTTTAGCCAATAGAATATAAGCAGAATTGATACACACAACCTCCTGCATCACCCATAAAACACCCTAAAGTACTATCCTTCATGTTCTTTCTTCATTTGCTGGATTGATGCAAATTTACATGGGAAACTTGAGAGCCATTTATACTGACTGCTGTCCAGGAGTTCCATATTGGACTGTTCTGTGAGCAGGAAATTATTTCCATGCTATTGAAGTTTGAGGGTTTACTTATTATAGCAGCTAGATTTATCCCAACCAATGCAGATGGCAAACGTGGACCTTTACTTTCTCAGCTCTTGTCCATCATATTACTCATGCATTCTATGTCAATGGTTCTCAACCAGGGGCAATTCCCCCTGCTAGGGGATATTTAGCAATGTCTAGAGATATTTTTGGTTGTCACAACTGGGAGATGTTACTGGCATCTAGTGGGTAGAGGTCAGGGATATTGCTAAATATCATGTAATGCACAGGACAGCACCCCCTAGTCAACAAAGAATTATCTGGTCTGAAATGTCAGAAGCCTCAGTTGAGAATCCTGCTTTAAGTTTGGATGAGGCCACAATACCCTTTTCAACAAACCATTTATGGTTCAGCAAATGATTTGTTATTATTCTTTCTTTTCTAAGCTATCCTGCTTTTAGAATAATGAACAAATTTATTTATCTTTGGCTTTTTATAGCATAATGAAATATTTGACTTAGCTATGGTCTATTTGCAAGCCGCTGTATGACCTCCATTCTTCCAGCCCAGTCCATAGCTTTTACATACATATGAACTCCATGGTAAAGTAAGAAGCGTGTTTTTTCTTGTTTGTCTTTGTATCCTCAGACCCTAGAACAATGTCTGGCACATATTAGGAACTGAACCAATATTTGTTGAATGAATAATTGTGTGCTAGAAACCATAGGGAGTAGTGAAAACTGGGACATCCAGGGTACACTTGCCCCACTTCAAGGGGCAGCAACTACTCAGAGCTTGCAGTTGTTGCCCAGGGAAGGAGATCTAGATTAGCTGACTTTATGTAAAGATGTAAAGTCTCCCAATTTTAAAATATTGCTATCAATTTTAAAAGTTTACACTGTATAGTCACCACTGTTTAGACCACACAATATACACTTGTGAATTTCATTTGACTCCAGGTTTCCCATTTTGTACTCAGTTAATGTGATTAATAACAGCCGCCATCATCAATGGGCTTTTATAAGTCTTGGTGTGGACCTCCTTGGGTTGATTTTTTGGGGGGGAATCTCTATGCCTCCTGGATGTAGATATTTGTTTCCTTCCCCAGATTTGAGATGTTTTCAACTATTATTTCTTCAAATCAATTTTTAGCCCCCTCTCTCTCTCTTCTTCTTTTGGGATCCATATAATGCAAACGTTATTACACTTCATGGTGTCACTGAGTTCCCTAAGTCTATTCTCATTTTGCATAATTCTTTTCTCTCTCCTATTCAGCTTGATTATTTTCTATTACTCTGTCCTCCAGGTTACTAAGTCATTCCTCTGCTTCCTGTGGCCTGCTATTTATTCCATATAGTGTATTTTTAATTTCATTTATTGTTTTCTTCATCTCTGATTGGTTGGGGTTTTTTTATCTCTTTTGTTTTGTTTTGCTTGTATTTTATCTCTTTGTTAAGGGTCTTACTGATGTCCTCCACTCTTTTCTCAAGTCCAGTGAGTATCTTTATGACCATTACTTTAAATTCTCTATCAGCCATATTACTTATATCTGTTTCACTTAAGTCTCTTGCTCTGGCTTTATCCTGTTCATTTGGGACATATTCCTCTGTCTCCTCATTTTGTCTAAATCTCTGTATTTGTTTCTGTGTGTCAGGAAAGTTAGCTACATCTTCTTCTCTTGACAGTAGGCCTTATGAAGAAGAGGTCCTATAGTGTCCTGCAGTGCAGTGTTCTCTCTTCACCAGAACCTGGCATTTCAGGGGTGTCTCCTATGTGTGTTGCATGCACCCTGCTGTTGTGTTCCTGCTACTTTTTCCTTCAGTCCAATCATCTGTGGTGGCTTTCTTTGCCAGTTGTCGATAGTGTTTGGTCCCCAGCTGGGGTGGGGTGCCCAGTTTTAACAAGGTGTGGAGTGAGTGGTGCTTGTGAAATTGAGACTGGCCACCAATGCTGGGACTGGGGCTGGCCTGGGCAGATCCGAAAAGCACTCATGGAAGGGCAGGCAATTTTTTTGAAAGGGAGGCAGTTTTAACAAGGTACACATAGGGCTTCTGCAGGGCTTACCACCACCACTGTGGGGACTGAAACCCTGTAAAATGCACAGGTTAAGAGTTGCCGTGTTGGCAATATTTGTGCTGTTCTTCTCCAGGAGGGGACCAGCAGTGCTGGTACTGAGGCAAATATGAGTGGAATGGGCAGATCCACCAAAGTGCATGAGGGTGTGGCTTGGTGTAAGCAAGTTAAGTAGTGAATTTTAGTTCTCTGCTGGTTCTTGTAGGTGGCCATATGTTTGTGCTGGGGAGGCGGGCAGAAGAGTGAAATGGCACCTACCAACTCATTTCTTCCTGGGGTAGTCTCCCTGTAAACACTGCCCCTCCAGGACATGCTCTGAGATGAGTAAATAAGTATCCCCCAGTATGTACCCAGTGTTTTTCAAATTGCTGCTTTTATGTTGTGTCTCCATGGGCTGTTTGTCATGCTTTCTCTTAAAGGGCAGAGGCTTAGCTTCTATCATCCTCCATGCTCTCCCGGAGCTGAGCCCACTGTTTTTTTTTTCCCCAGGATTTTTTCTAGGTTTCTTTTTTTTTTTTTCCTTTTTGAGCCCACTGATTTTTAAAATTCCAGGCTTTAAGTCTCACCGGTTATAAGAACTCATGAAATTTGGCTCCTCTTGCTTTCTAAGCCAAATATTATGGGAATTCATCTTCCATGCAGGCTCCCCAGTTTGAAGGTCTGTTTCTCTTCCCTCTCTGTACCTGTGGCTCCCTGTGTTCCATGGACCACTGTGGTCTGTTTAGCTCTCCACCACATCTCCACCCTTCCTACCCTCTTGGACATGTCCTCTTTTCTACTGTTAGTTGTGGAGTTTGTTACGCCAGTCTTTTGGTCATTTTCTGGTTTTTTTACACTGATGTGAGTGTTATCTAGTTGTATCCTTGGGATGAGGTGAGTTTAGGGTCCTCTTACTCCATCTTCCCAGCCTCCTAATAAAAATATTTTTCTCTCATAGCTATATCTTGAACTGAGATCAAAAGACATGTTAATAGGGAAAAGATATTCACAAATGATATATCTGATAAGGGGTTAATATTCAAAATATATAAAGAACTTATACAAGTTAACACCCAAAAAACAAATAATCCAATTAAAAAGTGGGCAGAGGATGTGAATAAACATTTTTCCAAAGAAGACATAATGGTGGCCAACAGACACATGAAAAGATGCTCAACATCATTAATCACCAGGGAAATGCAAATCAAAACCACCTCACATCTGTCAGAATGGCTAGAATCAGAAAGACAAGAAATAACCAGGGTAGGGAAAAAGGATAGAGAGAAAAAGGAACCCTCATACACTGTTGGTGAGAATGTAAATTGGTGCAGACACTGGAAAACAGCATGGAGGTTCTTCAAAAAATTCAAAATAAATCTACCATATTTCTACTACTGGATATTTCCCCTCAAAAATGAAAACACTAATTCAAAAAAGATATGTGCACCCCTCTGTTTATTTCAACATTATTTACAATAGCCAAGATATAGAAGCAACCCAAGTGTCCATTGATAGATGAATAGATAAATTAGTGGTATTTGTGTATACAATGGAATATTATTCAGCCATAAAAAGGATGAGATCATGCCATTTGTGACAACATGTACAGACCTAGAGGATATTATGCTAAGTGAAATAAGTTAGAGAGAAAAAGACAAACACCTTATGATTTCACTTATATGTGGAATCTAAAAAACAAAACAAATAAACAAACAAACAAAAAGCAGAAACCAACCCATAAATGCACAGAACCACAGATGGTTGCCAGAGGGGAAGGGAAAGGGGAGATGGGTAAAATCACTGAAGGGGTGTGGGAGATACACACGTCCAGTTATGGACTAAATAAGTCATGGGGATAAAAAGTACAGTATAGGGAATATAGTGAATGGTATTATAATTGCATTATATACCAACAGATGGTAACTACACTTATGATGAGCATGGCATTATGTATAGATTTGTCAAATCACTATTTTGTACACCTGAAACTAAAGTAACATTTTAAGTTAACTGTACTTCAGTTAAAAAAGAAAGACATGCTAATGATGATTCTTAAAGTGTCCCTGTCTAATTCCCTAGAGGCTTAGGACCCTACTGTACTGTATTCTACTCTACTGCCACCTTAAACCATCTCATACTCCATCCCATTCTTAATGAGTGGAGTGAGGGTCACCAAGAGATTGACCCAATAGTGACTGCTGGCCTGCTGGGATCTTAGAAGGTTAGTGCTAGATTCCTCTTGGCTGTGTTTCAAAAATCTGTCAGCCTCTTTTCTGCCTTCATAGTTCCCATGTTAGGCAGGGACTATCACCCACAGTCTCTTAGTCACCCTCTGGTTCCTGGAGTTCACCTATCAATGTACTTGCTCCTGGAATCCTTACTACAGTCCACTGGGCAGATCTAGCTCTATCTCTCTGTCCCAAATCCCCATCATGCTTCTTTCCTCTGTAGTTAACCAGTAAATATACAACTGTGTCTGAAACACAGCCAGACAAAGCTCTCATGGGAGAGTTTGGTGCAAATGCCCAGCAAATACCTCTAAAAGGGGCCTTATATGCTGTCTAGAGATATAAGATAGAGAAATCCTATAAATCTTTGAAAATAAGCATTGCAAGAGCCCTCTCCTATCCTTAGTCAGAGGCTGGAAATTCTGAATGTCCTTAGAGAGCTGCAAGTTTATTTGATAGATGCTTAGGGAACTAGTTTCATGAATCCTGGATTGTTGAATGCTAGCCCTGCATATGTTGGAAAAGCATGACTGGTTTGCAAACTGTTGGGGACAAATGCCTTGTTTTTCTTCTGGCTTGGCTTTAAATAGAGAGTGGGAGGTTGGGCGGGGACAGAGGGGGAGTAGAGCGAGAACAGGCATTGTTGTGCAGGATTGCGGATGCCCCTGCACGAAGTCTGAAACAAAAACCAGAGCCCCATTTGGCAAACAGCTTTTAGGATGAGTCATGATGAGGAAAGTGGGGCTGGGTGTCCACTCTTTATACTGCCTGAGATCAGGGCAAATATTTAAATGGTTGGGAAAGTAAAGTGGGTGGGAAATAAGATAAGGGAGAGAGAGGAGTTACAGGCTTCATTAATTTTAAAGGAAGAAAAAAAGGAGACCTTTGGTTAACATTATTAATTTTAACCAGAAAAATTACCTTCTTTAATTTTTCAAAGCCCTTAGGAACCCAGGGGTTTATAAGTAATAAGAAGCCGAAGTTGGACCCTCCAACTCAGTGTTTCTCATTATTTCTTTGCTGTATATTAGAATCACCTGGGGAGTAAAAAAATCCCAACGCCCCTGTTGCTTTCTAGACCAATTACATCAGTATCCATGGGAGTGGGGCCCTGGTGTCAGCAGATTCTAAAGTATCCCAGGCAATTCCAGTGTCACAACCAGGTTTGAGAACTACTGCTTGAAGTAAAACTGGACAAATGGTTGCTATGTGATAAGACTTATACCAGGTATAAAAAAGCACAAAGAGTGACATTAAGTCAAATCTTAATGAAAAAAAACAACACTGCAAAATGCAACCTGTGTTCCTCCTCACAATTTGTTCAACTTGGTTTAATATTTTAGGCACTTTCAAATTAAAAATAATGAGACTGTTTTGTGTTCACATTACCCTTGGCATGTAATACAGATGCAGTTACCTCTTTGTTTTGTACTCCTAGACCTACCCTGTCAGCTTCTGTTTTCTATATTTAATCTATTAAAACAAAAGAAGAAAAGGAAACAAAATTCCCCAAGTGGCTTCCTATCTTGCTATTAGGTCTTATCATAAAATATACCAGTTTTGGCAGATTCTGTATTAAAAATACATAGAACATTTCCTTCCAATACTTTTCTTCATGGTTCTGAAATTCTTCTTAGAACTGAAATAAGCAATTTGATGTGTTGTTCTGGAAATAACTCCACTATTCAGTAGGATTTCATTTTATAATAAATTCTAATGACAAAATAACAACAACAAAAATCTTTGGTTTCCTTCAAAAGGATGTTGCATATATGGGGCATGGTTCATCTGACATCTATTTTTTATTCAAATGTAATCTAATCTCAGTAGGGTCTAGGTTGAGCCTGTGGCTTAATTCAGGGATATTTTTACTATTACTCATATTATACAAACCTACCTGAAAAGTCTCTTATTCTTCCTTTGAAGCAAATTTAAAACAAACATCACAACTTATAGCTATTATTATCATTATAAAAAATGATGGTAATGATCCACTTAGCCTATCCTTGTCCCAGTTGGAAAATAATTTAGAATTAACTGGTCAATAAGAAATTGGAGTATGACTCAAATATTGGATATTGTAGTAGAACCCCTGACTTTGTGATAGCAGTGCTTCTATATCTACTGCATTTCTATCTAACTCATCTATACCTATATATTTCTATATATTTTAATATATATTATATGTGTGCATTTTGTAAATATATTTTTTCTCTTCTATTGACATGGAAGTTATATTTTATCTCCATTTCTTAAAATTTAAAAATGCATCATTAACAAAGACTAAACTTAATATCTCCTGTATAATGAGTATAATGATAATTTTTTCGTATCTTTCTTTTCTGCTGAATATGTTCTGCTGTTAAACCATCTATTTAGTTTTGTTTACTTTCATGACTTTATTTTTTTATTCCTGGAAGTTCTATTTAGTTTTTTAAAAATCTGCCTGGTAATATTTTATACTGAGTCACGTTATTACTTGCATTTTCTTATTCTTTAATCACTTTAAGTGTACTTGTTTTGTGGTATATAACCAATAATTCTATCATATGAATTTTTGGAGGGTTGAATTCCAATTCTTGTTCATGGTAGGTTTTCTCCTCCATGTGTTATCTAACCTTGGATTATGACTTCATACTTGATTAGTCCTTATCTAAGGGAATCCTGTGAGGACTGGAGTGTGATCCTTCTAATAAGATTTGAATTTGCTTCCGCCAGGGAAACTCAAGATCACTGTAATTTCTTACACTGATTTGGGGCTTCCTAAATATGTAAGTTGTGTAAATTTGAACCCCAAATCTGTAAGAAGCAAACCTATGGTCTCAAATTCTCAGGGAAGAGAGTTTTAAATTTGTATCTAGGGTCCAGGTCAATTTGTCAATGCAAACAAATTTCTTTGTTATTTTCTTTTGCTGGTAGATTCTTTCTTCCATTTCACCCTTTCTTTGACCATGTACCCCTATAAGGAATTATTGAGGAATCTCAGTTCAGACCCCAACTCTTGACTTTCAGATGGCCAGAGATATTTTCCCACCCTAGTTAATGGTTGTCATTGTATTTTTGTCCCTTGGGGCATTTTAAACTTTTTTTGTTGGCTCAATTATGCATTTAAAATAATGTTATTCCAGCATAGCAAGAAATTTTATATTGGAGGGATTTCTTTTTTTCCCAAAAATAGCTGCTCTGCTGCATGCCAGAAATAGAAGTCATGGTATATCTTTAAGACAAGGAAAGACAAGAGAACTGGTGACATAGAAAGGAAGATGTTGAAGCTAGGTAGTTAGATGAGATCCAGAAGATAGGTTGTTTGGGAAGTAATAAAATGATAACTGCTAACAAGACATCAGACAAACCAAACTGAGGGACCTCCTACAAAGTAACTAGCCTACACTATATTAAAAATGTCTAGGCCAAGAAACAAAAAGTAAGACTGAAGAACTATACCAGATTAAAGGAAATTAGAGACATGATGGTTAAATGAAAGAAATGACCCTGGAAAAAAATAGCTGTAAAGGACATTATTGAGACAATTGATAAAGTTTGGATATGAATTAATATTATCACATTAATATTAAATGTCTTGATTTTGATACCTTTAGTGTGGTTATGTAAGAGAAGGTACTTTTTTAAGAAGATACACACTGAAGTATGTAGGGGTAAAGGGGCACAATGCTAGTAAATGGTCAGAAAATAATATGCACATACACATACATATGTACATATATATACACATGTATATATATACGTATATACATATATATATATATATACACAGAGAGAGAGAGAGAGAAAGGGAGAGAAGTTGACAGAGGAAAGAAAAGAGAGAGAATGATAAAGCAAATAGATCAAAGTGTAAACAATTGGTGAATCTGGATAAAGGGTATATGGAAATTCCTTGTACTATTCTTGCAACTTTCCTCTAAGTTTGAAATTATAGCTAAATAAAGTTGGGTTTTTTTTAATGAAGAAGTGCTGAGGAAGCACTTTGGGGAATGTCTACATACAGAAGGAGAGAGAAGGAAAACAAGCAGGTACAGGAGGCAAAGAGGAACAAGTTATTGATTTGGAAGGATAACTAGGTAAGCATGGTTGACCAAAAACATCAAGGGGATGTTTCATTTTGTCAAGAACAATGTCTATTCCCTGTGTACCTACACTCAGGTTCACAGATAAATCAGAAAATATTTCAGAACGAAGGGAGTCTTCATGTCTCTGCAAACAAATGGTGTAGTTACTTTGTGAATTACCTAAACTAAGTGGTGTTATGATTCATTGATTCACTTGGCAAATATAACATCCTCACTTTTTTAAAATAACTTCTGCTTTTACCATATTAAATTAACATCTTTGGAGTAGCTATAGTCTGAAGAACAAGATCTGACATTTCTCCTTTTGAAAGCGTTGAATAGAACTATACTTTTCAGACAGAAAAGTTTGTGATTATTGTGGAAATTTTATAATCACATTCTATTAATGAGAATGAGCCTTTCCTTTTTAAGATTTGGGGTTTTCAAAGTTAAGGCATAGTTTCTATATCAAACTTTATATTGTTATACTAAAATTATGAAATATATAATTTAATTTGATGATATCATGCACCAGCTATTTTATATCACTCTAGCTATTACTTTAGTATTCTTGTTGAAAAGGCAATGATTTTGCTGAACAATTGGGGGAGAAATGATCATGCCTTCTTTCTTTAGCACTATAATTAAGATGTTTAAATAACCAGCACTCCCTGCTGCTTTAGAGATGGTAGGAAAAGTTGGGGGAGGGAAGACTTGATAGAATTCTGCCTTTGAAGGAAAAATGCCTACTTAGATACTTTAAAAATAATTCTCACAAATAACTTTACTTAAGAATTTAAACATATAGGGGCGCCTGGGTGGCTCAGTTGGTTAAGTGTCCAATTCGTGATTTCAGCTCATGTCATGATCTCATGGTGGGGAGATCGAGCCCCACTTTGGGCTCCATGCTCAGTGGGGAGTCTGCTTGAGATTGTCTCTCTTTCCATCTCCCTTTCCCTCTGCCCCTCCCCCACTTCTCTCTTGTGTGCTCTTTCTCTCTCTGAAATAAATAAATAAATATTTAAAAAAGAATTTAAACAAATAATTAACCACCATAGCTCTGTAAGTGCTATAAATCAATTATATACCTGTAAAAGGATAATATATATTTAATGTTAGGTAACTGTTTAGTTCAGGTGTTGAAAAACTTTTTCTGTAGAGTTAATAGTAAATATTTTTGGTTTTGTAGGCCATGAAATCTTAGTTGCAACTAGTCAGCTCTGTCCTTGTAGTGTGAAAGCACCCATAGATACGATGTAAATGAGTGGGAGTGGCCATATTCCAATCAACTTTATTTACAAAAACAGGCAATTGGCTACATTTAGCCCTTGAGCCATAATTTGCCATTCTCTGCTTTAACTTATAGCTATTTCATGTTGGAGCTTGTCAGCCTTATCTTAAGGGAAATTCAAGAAATAATAATTTGTAAATCTTTTCAGTTTGGTGAAATATTCACTGTTTACTCATGTTCCCCAGTATTGTCTGTTAAAGGCAAAAATCAGGAGAAATAGTCAAAACTCAAGCTTTGACAAACAACCTATCTGTGCTAATTAAGAAAACCAATACAGGGCGCCTGGGTGGCTCAGTCGTTAAGCGTCTGCCTTCGGCTCAGGTCATGATCCCAGGGTCCTGGGATCGAGTCCCGCATCGGGCTCCCTGCTCTGCGGAGAGCCTGCTTCTCCCTCTCCCACTCCCCCTGCTTGTGTTCCTGCTCTCGCTGTGTCTCTCTCTGTCAAATAAATAAACAAAATCTTTAAAAAAAAAGAAAAAAAAAAAGAAAACCAATAGAAAATAAAGTCTGAAACAAAGGAAAACCAAAGATCTAGTTTCTGTTAAAAAAAAATTTTAAAAGATGGTCTCATTTTGCTGTATCTTCTAACTGCCCCCCAGCTATCATGCCCTTCCTTTACCTGCCATAAGAGGTAAAGAATTAAAGAGGTCAGCCCTTGGGCTCCAAGTTGTCTTTGGATTGAGGAGGTTTATGGATGAATGAATGAATGAATGAATGAGTTTGTATTTTTGGTAGTACATCTTCCAAGTCAAACATTCCTCTCACAAGGATTTGACATTCAGCTTTATTAGTTCTCCTTGAATAAAAATGCTATCATCCAAATTACACATAAGCTTCTTCATTTGGATGGTATCTTTAACTATCATGACAATCAGGTCCAGTTTGTTTTGTAAAAGAGGACCACAGTTGGGCTCCTGGGTGGCTCAGTCGGTTAAGTGTCTGCCTTCGGCTCAGGTCATGATCTCAGGGTTCTGATATTGAGTCCTCATTGGGCTCCCTGCTCAGAAGGGAGTCTGCTTCTCCCTCTGCCCCTCCTCCTGCTTGTGAGCTCTCTTGCTCTCTCTCAAAAATAAATAAAATCTAAAAAAAAGGAGGACCACTGTTTTAACATTATCCTCATATTATAATCTTACCAAGCAGTAGTCTTATATGAGTATTAGGCATATTCTAATAATCCCAGCAATAGCTTGCAGTTCAAGTTAATGAAATAAAAAATACATTCCTTCAGAGTTTAATCTAAAATATTATCCTGGGGACTCCTGGGTGGCTCAGTTGGTTAAGCGACTGCCTTCGGCTCAGGTCATGATCCTGGAGTCCAGGGATCGAGTCCCACATCGGGCTCCCTGCTTAGCAGGGAGTCTGCTTCTCCCTCTGACCCTCCCCCCTCTTGTGCTCTCTCTCTCTCTCATTCTCTCTCTCTCAAATAAATAAAATCTTAAAAATAAATAAATAAAATAAAATAAAATAAAATATTAGCCTGAAGGTATTTATTATCCATAAGGAATTTGTTAACTTACTGCTAAGATCACTTTCCAATCAAAGTAGGTTTATGTCCTTTTATCATTTATCAAGCACTTTTCATGTACATTATCTCAATTGATCCCAATAACAACTTTGTTAGATTTACCACCTTAAAAGATTTTTTTGAACAAGTGTTGGAAAAAAATACACAAATTTCTACATACCTCATCTTGAGGTAGGGAAAATGTCTTATTCACTGTTTTATCCCCAGCATCTTGTACAACTACTGGCTTGTGATAGGCACTCCATAAATATTTGTTGCATTAATAAATAGGTAAATGAGAAAGCAAGACACTTATTAAAGTTTCTACTATAGAGATGAGACAAAATAAAATTTTTTCAGAGATGTTCAATAATTTGCCTAAGGGTGAATGGCTGCTAAGTGGAAGTAGAGCTGGAATACAGGTGAAATAAAATAATGTATATAAATTGCTTAGCACAATGCCAAAGGCATACTAGGTGCTCAATAAGTGTACCTTTCTGATATTCTATGCACATATTTACTTACTTTAGTGTTTCTTCCACTATATTGCACCATAGTAATAGTAGATGTGATAGTCATAAAAAGTAATTCAATGTTTCAAATAAGTTAAGTCTTGTCTATTAAATAGCATCTACTAAAGAGTAAATACATCCCCAAAGGCTAAATAAGTTCTCTTTTCTTCATTTTCACACATTATCAATGAGTTGATTTAAAACCCAAAGAAATTAAATTGAATTTTATGCAAGAGCATAAAAATCCAACCATCAGCTATTCATCATATACCAATTTGCCTGTGTCAAAGAGGAAAATTTCCATTTAGCCCTCTGAAATCTATATAGCCTATTGTTCCCTTTTGCAAATCCTGAGCCATTTACTCTGTAAATTACCATGAATTGCAAACAAAAGCCCAGAAATAGGTCTGTGCAGATTCACACCAGTCAGGCAGCTCTCTAAATAGTCAGCCTTGCCTGAGTCCTATTTTAAATACCTTCATTATTAACGATGTCATGTCATCTTTAGAGCTCATTACCATACAGTGAGCCCCCCCAAATAAGATTTCGAGCATCTCAAACCAGGCACTGCAGTCTTTAAAGAAATTATTTAGCCATATTGCTGCTAAACCAAACCACCTATTGATACAAACATTTTACTTTCATATGGCTGTTATTTGGAGGGTATCACATTTTAGTAAGGGCAGAGAGCTGTTTTTCAATTAAGGCTCATATTTATTTTTTAAACACATGAAGTTTTCTTGTTTTGACTTTCTTAAAGACTTTGTAAGAAAGTCTTTAAAAGGAGTGTTTATATTTTATTACCATATGATTGTTTTACTGAAAGACTTTTTAAAGAGTGATTTCTAGGTCCACAGAATGAATTTTCTGACATCATCCTTATTTCAAAGACTTTTTTCTATAATTTTACTTTTTCCACAAACGTTGATGCGTACTTTGAAAAGGCAAATAATCTAAATAGACAGATTGATGTTTTCCACAAACACTGAAACTGTACTTTGAAAAGGCAAATAATCTAAATAAGCAGATTGATGTTTTAGAGAATAGTTTGAGAAAGATGCTTAAGATGAGAATAGCCAGAAGATAAAGTCAATGTCAAGTCAAATGGATTTGCCAAAGGTCACTCAGCCAGATTCGATTCAGGTTCTTTTACCTCAGGTGCCTGTGCTCTTTCCACTATAGCAGTCTGGGAAAGATTCAAACTTCGCCCCTTCAACAATCCAAGAAGAAAATCACTAATGATTAGGAGCTAATGGAGACCATGAAAATAATCCAAAAATGTGTGCATATGTATCTCCAAAGAATGCACAGCTCTAAAGCCTAGTAAGCTTCCTTGAATAAAGTATGTATTATAATCAATAACATGAAAAATATGTGCAACTAAAAGGTAAGGAAGTATTAACAACTATAGAAACTTATTTTTTTGGCTGATTTACAAAAAGATATGTATAACCCCTTCCTCTGGTCCCCTAAGTATCATACACACGAAACTGACTCCAAACTACTGAAGTCTTCGGGATGTTCTAAAGGAATTATAATACAGAAAAAAAGAACACTTAAAATTGATTAGCAAGCCCCAATGATCCTAAAGTCCCATTACAGGGAGCCTTGTACTGCCTACCTGTTTTAGACCTCAGATTTCAAGCTCAGTTTCGAAGCTGCTCCCATATTCTCTTTAGAGTCTCAGTGACAAATGAGTCACCACCCTCCAGAACATTTTTAAAATACTTTAATATCCAAGCAACTTCTGTACAGCACTAACACTGCCTTTCACATTATTAAACTGAGGATTTAACATTTACAGCCTAAAGTAATGGCATTTAGATTGCTTTGCTAGAGCTTTGCCTTACACAAGTGTAACTAAAGCAAGGCTTTGGAATTCTTTCTAAAATATGGAAGATCTGCAAGTAGGTGACTTAAAGTCTGTACCTGAAACTGCTATAACTTCCAATGTAGTGGTTTTGTCATAAAAGTATGTGAAGTTCTGCATCATTGTACATCCTGCTACAATCATATCAAAGATGAATTAATTAACTTATAAACTACCACCCAGAGTTCACTATAGTTTAAGAAAAAGTAGAAGACCTCATATCTAAAATTGTAGACTCTATATAACTTCTCATGATTAATATGAAGGAGGGTCTGCATCCATTGAAAGGAAAAGAAAAATTCAGCTGGAGTTATTTAACAGCTCATAAATCACTACTATTCTAAATGTAATACATTTAAAAATTGTTTAAGTTTTGTCAAATTTTTCAAATGGAAAGTTGAAATATCAAGTAAAAGGAAGAAACATTCTTCAATTTTAATTTTGAAATATCCATTTGGGCATTGAGTTTTATCAAATCACTGGTTCTCCAAAAGGAATACCAGGTTAAAGATAAAAATGGATTACTATGCACATTCTTCCTGACTAATACTGTTCACTCATGAATTTCCCTACTGTTTACATGCAATTGAATCCAACCCATATATATTTCCCCACTTAATATCTCTCTTCTTATTTTCTGAGCAATTGATTACAAAGTAACTCTGCTTGGATACACTTCAGGTATCTAAAATTTAGTGTTTTCTACCTCTCAAAATAATTTTAACCATAGAGTTCTGTATTTCAACAGCCCTTTCAATTCATAGTTACTGAGGCAAGAAGCTTATTTTGTCTCTTCACGCTCTTTAACTACATCCCACCTCCGTACATGTCTACTCAATAATCAAGTCTGGCCATTTTACTTCCTTATTATTTCTTACATTTGTCCACTTTTCTCTATCACCATGTGGTTCTCAACCTTAGATGCATATTGGAAATGCCTGGAGGGCTCTAAAGATTAGTAATATAGGACTTTTGCTAATGACCAAGATGGAATAACTGGGACTGGATTTACCATCCTGCATGAAAGATAAACAACAGATCCAAGAAGCTGAACAAAACCCATGCACAAGAAATAAGAACACCAAGAAACACCAAGGCACATTATAATCAATTTAAAACTGCAGATAAAAATAAAATCTTAAAAGCAGACCAAGAAAAAAAGATACATTAATAAGAGAGTAACAAAGAATTATGATAGACTTCTTATAGAAAATAATGCAAACCAGCATACTGTGGAGCTACCTTTTTGGTATGTGAATTATATCTCAACTAAAAACAAGCATCACTTTGTTACTTGAAATCTTCAGAGGAGGCAAGATGGTGGAAAAGTAGGGGACCTCGTTTCATCTGCTCCCTTGAATTTATCTAGATAACTATCAAATCATTCTGAATACCTATAATTTCAACGTGAAATGTAAGAAAAGAATTGCTGGAATTCTACAAATATAAAAACTACTTTGTGAAAGGTAGGAAGTGTGGAGAAGTGAATCTGAGGGGATATTTGGAAGATAAATGATGGGGGGAGGGAGCCTCCCTGAGGCAGCTACTGAAAAGTGATAAAGCCCCAGAGTGCAAAATTAGAACCTTTAGAAGTCTGCTCCAGTGAGAAATGTCCTGCCTGAAAGGTGCTCAGGTGGTGAAGTGTGGCAGAACCCTAGGTGGGACAGTGTGGTCTCAGGAACCCCAGGGTTACAGAAAGAATGGGGGTGCTTGAGCTGGCAGAGTTCCCAAGCATTGGAGCAGGGAACCTGGTTATGGTCAGCAAGCCTGTGAAGGGGCTCTCAGCTAGGTTCACCATAAATGGTCACCATCAGGTGACAGCTCTCCTTGGGGGGCCCTAAAAAGGGCAGGAGTACAGGGACCCTCTACCTTCCCCTGGGAGGGGCAGTGTGGGTGCGTGCATGATTGGGTGACTGCTCTCCATGTGGGGGCCCTGCAAAGGGCAGAAACGCAACAACACTTCACCTTCCCCTGGGAGGAATGGTGGGGGTGTGAACAGCAGGAGTCTGCAGAGTTTGGCACACATAAAAGTGAACATTGCTTATCCCTGAGGGTTTACTGAAGAGAGGGGGCTGAAATCTTTCAGCTCCAGGGCTAGAGATTGGGGCATGGCCATTTTTATTTTCATCCTCTAAAGAGGTGTAGAAAGCCTTCAGGAAACAAAAGCCACATAGAGCAATCAGAACCAGTTTACACTGAGCCCAGCCCCCTGGCAAGGGGTGGTGCAACTCTGCCCAGGCAAAGACACCTGAGAATCAGCACAGCAGGCTCCTCCCCCAGAAGACCAGCTGGAACAACAGGCAAACACCAAGTTTACAGAGCACACAAGACTGCAAAACTGCAGTGCTAGGGGAAAAACATATACAGAATTAGAGTTTTTTTTATCATGATTTGCTTATCTTTCATTTTAAAATTTCCCTTTTCTTATTTTTTCCTTTACAACTAGTTTCCTATTTTATCAACTCTTTGTTTTTAAGTCTTTTTTTAACTTTCATTTTTATATTAACATTTTATAAATATAGTCTTCATTTTGGCTTCCTTTCACTGTATTCAATTTTATTTGTGTATATATATATATATATATATATATATATATATATATATATATATATATATAAGTTTTGATTTCTTTACAATTTTGGGAGTGTCTTCTAACAAGTAGACGAAAATACACCCAGGACCAAGTGGATCACCCTGTTTTGTCCACCTGGGAGAATATATTCTCTCTTTAACCCCCTCTTTTTTTTCTTCTTTTTCATTTCTTTTTTTGGTTTCTGACCTCTTCGGATTTGTCTAGTATATATTTCACTTGGGTCATGGTTGATATTTTTTATTTTGTTCTCTTGTTCATCCATTCTTCTCTGGGCAAAATGACTAGAAGGAAGAATTCACGACAAAAGAAAGAACCAGAGGTAATACTTTCTGCCACAGATTTAATCGATATGAATATAAGTAAAATGTCAGCTGGAATTCAGAATAACAATTATGAAGTTACTAGCTGGGCCTGAAAAAAGCAAACAAGACACTAGAGAATCCCTTAGTGCTGAAATGAAATCTAATCAGGCCAAAATTAAAAATGCTTTAACTGAGATGCAGTCTAAATTGGATGCTCTAACAGCTAGGGTAAATGAGGCAGAAGAGTCAGTGACATAGAAGAGAAGGTGATGGAAATGATGGAAGCTGAGGAAAAGAGAGAAAAACAACTAAGAGACTATGAGGGGAGGCTTCAGGAAATCAGCAATACCATAAAACAAAACAATATTAGAATTATTGGGGTCCAGGAGGAAGAAGAGAGAGAGAGAGAAGGTATATTTGAGCAAATTATAGCTGAAAACTTTGCTAATCTGGGGAAGGAAACAGGAATTCAAGACCAAGAGGTAGAGCCCCCCCAAAATCAATAAAAATAGATCAACACCCCAACATATAATAGTGAAACTTGCAAATTTCAGAGGTAAAGAGAAAATCCTGAAAGCAGCATGAGAAAAGAGGTTCTTAACCCACAGGGGTAGAAATATTAGGCTGGTAGCACACCTATCCACAGAGACCTGGCAGGCCAGAAAGGATTTACATGATATTTTCAGGGTATTAAATGAGAAAAACACGCAGCCAAGAATAATTTATCCAGCAAGGCTGTCATTCAAAATGGAAGTAGAGATAAAGAGCTTCCAGGACAAACAGAAACTAAAAGAATTTGTGATCATCACACCAGACCTGCAACAAATATTAAAGGGGATTCTAGGGGTGCCTGGGTGGCTCAGTCATTAAGCATCTGCCTTCCACTCAGCTCATGATCCCAGGGTCCTGGGATCAAGCCCCACATCAGGCTCCCTGCTCGGCAGGAGGCCTGCTTCTCCCTCTCCCACTCCCCCTGCTTGTGTTCCCTCACTTGCTGTCTCTCTCTCTGTCAAATAAATAAATAAAATCTTTAAAAAAAAAAATAAAGGGGATTCTATAAGCTAAGAGAGAGCCCAAAAGTAACAAAGACCAGAAAGAAACAAAGACAATACACAGAAACAAGGACTTTACAGGTAATACAATAGCACTAAATTCATATCTTTCAATAGTTATTCTGAATGTAAATGGGCTAAATGCCCCAATCAGAGACACAAGGTATCAGATTGGATAAAAAAACAAGAGCAATCCATATGCTGTCTTGCAGTGTCCTGGGTTGTGTGGTGCTCAGCAGCATTTCCAGTCCTTGCTTCCAGGTCCAGACATGTCTCTGCCCTTTGTGCTTCTAAAACCGCCTTCCGCCCCCAGTTGGCACGCGCAGCCCCACTGCTCTGGGTTTCAGTCCGGGGGGCTTCCCTAAAATCCTTTCCCCACCGCTACCAGTCTGTGAGTCTGTGCCCTGTCCCCAATGTGGCAGGCTTTCATGCACTGACAGTGCAGGATCCCAAAGTCTCCCTCCCCCTTCCATTTATCTTCCGATATCTGCCCATGGAATCATGGCTCCCTGCTACATACCTCGAAACAAACCACCTGTGATATTCTGTTTGTAGAGATCCAGATATATCTTCTTACATCTCAGGGTGATTTCATGGGTGTTCAGAGTGTTCTGGTAGATATCCAGCTCAATTCAGAGGACCGGTTGGAATAGGGTCCCCTACTCTTCTGCCATCTTTTCCTTCATCCTCAAGGGAAATTTTAAAAATATGTTGAAGTGAATGCAAATGAAAATACAAACATATCAAATTTGAGATGCAGCTACATTAGTGTTGACAGGGAAATTTATAGCACTAAATGTTTACATTAGAAAAGAGCAAAAGACTCAAATCAGTAATCTAAGCCACTAATTCAAGAAACTAGAAAAATAAGAGCAAAGTAAACCCAAAGCAAGGAGAAAGAAAGAGATGATAAAGATAAGAGCAGAAATCAATGAAATTGAAAACATAAAAATAATAAAGTCAATGAAACAAAAAACTAGTTCTTTGGAAAGAACAATAAAACTGACAAACCTTTAGCAAGACTGACAAAAAAGAGGAAGATACAAATTGATAACATCAGAAATGAACATCAAAAGGATAATAAAGGACTATTATGAAAAACACTGCTCATATAAATTTGGCAATTTAGAAAAATGGACCAATTTTTTAAACAGTTCAAACTGTTAAAATTCACAGTTCACCCCAAATGAAATTGATCATTGAGCATATTAAGGAAATTGAATTCATAATTTAAAATGCCTTAAAAAGAAGTCTTTAGAAGACAATTCTAAATTCATTTTATGAAGCCAATAATAACCTGATGCCAAAAAAAGACAGTACCCCCCAAAACTATTACAAACTAATATCCCTCATGAATAGAGATACAAATATTCTTAACAAAATATTTAGAAAATAGTATTTATTAATACATTAAAATAATTATGTACCATGATCAGTAGTCAAAAATCAGTCAGTGGAATCCACCAAACCAATAAGCTAAAGATGAAAAAAAAATCACAAATCATATCAACTGCAGAAAAAGCATTTGACAGAATTCAACATCCCTTTAGATTAAAAATTCTCAGAAAACTAGTTATATAAGAGAACTTTCTCAACTTGATAAAGAACATATATAACAAAACAAAAACAATGTACAATTAAAATCATGCTTAATCTTGAAAGACTGAATGATTTGCTCTAAGATGAGAAACAAGGCAAAGATGTCTGTTCTCACCACTGCTGTTCAACATGGTACTAGAGGTTCTAGCCCACACAATAAGTAAAGAAAGGGAAATAAATATCATACATATCTGAAAGAAATAAATAAAACTACCTATTGTAGATGACATAGTAGTCTGCATAGTAAATTGTAGAGAATTACAAGAATTATCCTAATCACAGAATATAAAATCAGTGTATGTTGTCTTTCTGTCAACTTGCAGTGAACTGTAAAAACCAAAATAAAATATATAACAGTATTTACAATTTCTCTAAAGAGAAGGAAATACATGGGTGTCAATCTAACAAAACATGGGCAGGACTTATATGCTGAACTACAAAGTTCTGATGAAAGAAATCAAGGATCCAAATAAATAGACAAACATACCATGTTCATGATTTGGCAGACTCAAATAGAAAAAAGGAAGTCACTTCTTCCCAGGTTGATATACACGTGGAATACCAATTACTATCAAAATCCCACCTTGATATTATTTGTAGGTATAGACAACACTATCCTAAAATTCAAATGGAAAGACTGAGGGACTAGACTAGTTAAAAAAAATTTTTGAGGATGTATAAAGTGAGGAATCAATCTATCCTATTTCAGGAATTATTACCTGATTAGTCATCAAGACTGTGCTGATATTGGTGAAAGGATAGACACATAGATCAATGGGACAGGATCTAAAAACCAGAAATAGTGCCACAACTATAGCCAACTGATTTTTTTTAATTGTGAAGACATTCAATGAATAAAATGCTGAAATAATTGAATATTTATAGGCAAAAAGTGAACCTCAACCTAAATCTCATACCATATACAAAAATTAATTTAAATTATCTCATTGACTTAAATATAAAACCCAAAACTATAAAATTTTTAGAATGTAACATAAGAGAAAATCGTTGAGATCTAAGGTTTTGTGAACAGTTTTCAGACATGACACCAAAAGCACAATTTATAAAAGAAAAAAGTCAAAATTTAGACTTCCAAATTTAAAACTTTTGTTCTAAGAAAGACCTTGTTAAGAGAATGACAAGATAAGCTACAGACTGGAAAAAAATATTTGCAAACCATGTATCTGATAAAGGACTCATGTAGAATATACAAAGAACTCTCAAAACTCAACCATAAAAATCCATCAGTCCAATCAGAAAATGGGCAAAAGACGTAAAGAGACATTTCACCACAGAGGATGAAAGGATGGCAAATATGCACATATTTTCAACATCACTAGCTATGGAGGAAATGCAAATTAAGATTGTGATGAGCTATTACTATACATATATTAGAATGGAAAAAATGAAGAACAGTGACACACGGTTGGGGGGATTTGCAAGATGGCAGAACAGGAAGATCCTGAATTTATGTCCTCTCATAGGCACACCAAATCTACAGCTAAATATGAAATAATTCTGCTGAAAAAGAACTGAAAACTACCTGAACAGCTCCCTCCACAACAGGGATAAAAGAACCACATCAAGACAGGTCAGAGAGGCAAGGCAGAGTCTCACCAAAAACCCGACCCCAGCACAGTGACACACAATAGTAAGGGATCTCATAGGTACAGAGCTTTGTGCCCCACATCAGGCATGCCAAACCTTGGGATTTGCATTGGAGAGATGAGGTCCCCAAAATGTCTGGCTTTGGAAACAAATGGGATTTATGTCCAGGGTACCCAAAGAGCTGTAGGTATCTGAGATACTCCTTTTGAGGGGCTTGTGTGTGTAATCACTCATTCTGGAACCCATTGCAAAGGCAGAAGTTTGACAGGTAACTGGTTTATATGTAAAGGAGATTCTTTTGCCAGTTTTAACTTGTCTACTGGAATAAGGAACTAGTTGGGACTTTCTCTGTGCATGGAGGCTCCAGTGAATGCAATTTTTACATTTTCCCTCCTCTTTGCTAGGGCAGACAGGCACATGGGGATATGACCTTGCTAAAGTTGCACAAATGCCCCACCTCCAGTGCTCTTTTCCTGCCTTGCTAAAGCCACAGGCATGTCCTTCCTCCAGTGCTTTTCCCCTGCATTGCTAAAGCTATGGATGTGCCCCACCCTTAATACTCTTGCTCAGCCTTGCTAAAGCCAGCAGGTTAGTGCAGTCCACACAGAGGATGCCTCTTTATTGTCTGGCTCTGGTGGCCAGAGGGGCTTGCAGTTCAGGGTTCCAGGGGATGGTAACAATTGGAAAGACAGTTCAGGGCAGGCTACCACACCCAGTTGCACTGCACAAACATCAGACTGAAACACACCCCTAATCTGGTTGTGGAAAAGGCACATTTACTTGCCCAGAAGCTTCAACCTCAGGGGCAGGCTTCAGGTTTGTCACACATCTAGAGGCTACAGAAGTACTCTCAGGGAACATAAACAGGAAGACAACATCTTAGTACCTTCCTTTGCCCTTGCCACAACTCATTAGTACCTCCCACAAAGGAGTTCATACACTCATCTGAAGCCCCAATTTTTGTGACTGTCACCCAGAGGACACCTCCAGATCAAGAGGGGTCTACAGTTGTGGCCCTATAGAACTGTGTATATCTACATACATTAAAATCTGATGCCTGAGGATCTCACTTCCAATCAGCCGGAAATTAGGTACTGACTGAGATGCCTCCCTTTGGAACACTGACATGTCTTGGCACACCCTCAACAATTGGAACCTATGAATAATAAATCAAGCTACTGAGACAATCACAAAGGTTTGAGAAACAACCAAGAGCTAGGGGAAGTTTGAATGATAAGGTTCACCTCCTACACAAGGCCACTATTTCAAGACTGAGAGAGGTAGGTGTTTCACATAAGACATAAAAACAAACACAGAGCGTCAAGCAAAATGAGGAAACAGGAATATATTCCAAATGAAAGAACAGGACAAAAACCTCAGAAAAATACCTTAATTAAGTAGAATAAATAATCTATCTGATAAAAAGTTCAAAGTAATAATCATAAAGATGATCACCAAACTTGGGAAAGGAATGGATGAACACAGTGAAAAATTTAACAAGGAGAAAAGAAATATAAGAAAGTATGAAATAGAAGACATAGCACTGAAAAATACAATAAATGAACTGAAAAAATACACTAGAGGAGTTCAATAAGCAAACTAGATGAAGCAGAATGTATCAGAAACCTGGAAGAAAGGGCAGTAGAACTCACCCAAACACAGCAACAAAAGGAAAAAAGAATTTTTAAAAAGTAAAGATAGCTTAACAGACCTATAGGACAAGATCAAGCAGAATAACATTCATGTTATATGGGTCTGAAAAGGAGAAGAGAGAGAGAATGAGGCAGAAAACTTATTTGAAGAAATAATGACTGAAAACCTCCCCAACATGGGAAGGAAACAGACATCAGGGTCCAGGAAGTACAGAGAGTTCCAAATAAGAGGAACCTGAAGGGTTCCACACCAAGCCACATTATAATTAAAATGTCAAAAGTTAAAGAGAGACTCTTAAAAGCAGCAAGAGAAAAACATCTTGTCACATACAAGGGAATCCCTGTAAGACTACCAGCTGCTTTTTCAGCAGAAACTTTACAGGCCCGAGGGAGTAGGATGATATATTCAAAGTACTGAAAAGAAAAAAAAAATTCCAGACAAGAATATTCTACCTGGCAAGGCTACCATTAAGAATTGAAGGAGAGACAAAGAATTTTCCAGACAAGCAAAAGCTAAAGGAGCTCATTATCACTAAACTGACCTTACAAGAAATGTTAAACAGACTTCTTTAAGCAGAAAAGAGAAGGCACTAACTAAAAACAAGGAAACATGAAAGTAAAAATCTCACTGGTAAAGGCAAATATATGGTAAAGGTAGTAGATTAACAACTTATAAAGCTACTATGAAGGTTAAAAAACAAAAGTAAAAATAACTAAAACTACAATAATTAATGGATACACAAAATGAAAGGATGTAAAATATGACATCAAAATGATAAAATGTCGAGGGGGAGCTAAGATGGCAGCATAGTAGGAAGACCCAAGGCTTGCTTCCTCCCTTGAACACAGCTAGATAACTCATTCTGAATACTCCAGAAATCAACCTGACGACTGGTAGAAAAAAGTGCATTACTAGAGGGTGAGTAGAGGCCACTTTGAGGAAAGTAGGAAGTGTGGAGATGAAGTTTGGGGGAGAAACTGATCTCAGGTGCTGTGGAGGGGAGGGAGCCCTGGTTGTGGAGAAAGGCAAGAGAGAGTACAGCTCACAGGGATAAGCACAAGGAGAACACTTTCCCCAAAGCCATTAGCTGGGGAAAAAAAGGGGGCTGAATTTCATGAGTTTTGGCAACCAGCAGGACACGAAGACTGAAGATTCAGAGGTCCCCAGGCTTGGCTGGGATAGAGACCTGAGGACACTGCCCTACTCCTGGAGTGGAGGCAGGCAAATAACACCAGGGCAGATGATGCAATCTGAGGATTGCTTAAGTGGCACAGGGAGAGACTGTTCGTTCTTTTTGGAGTGCATCTGTAAGAGGTGGCCTTGCCTCTCTGAGACAAAAGAACCAGTGGGTTTCATTTTTCTCCCCCACTCCTCATCATAGCTGCAGAGACACCTGCTGAGGGTGGCTAACTGGGACACTGGCTGTTTAGCCTGCTTGCTCCAAATCCCACACCCCTGTGCTCTGGCATAACTGCCCTTCTGGGTCAAAACTACATCAGTCCCAGAACAGCAAGACCCTTTCCCAGAGGACCAGCAAAGATCCCCACCACACTAGCTCCTTGAAGTTTAGAATTTTAAAAGTCAGCAGGCCTGGCAAGCATTGAGCCCAAGGTACATTGTGCTGGGCCAGGCAGGTAAGTGACCCAGAGACAGACAGTGTGACTCAACAATCTGAAAAATGCCTATGGTGCACAAGGGGAAATTATTCACTCCTCTGAAAGTGATTCCCTGAAAGCAGCAAGCACAAGCTCCCATCTCCAGGGACAGAGGAGTGGGCTAGTGGCATTTCCCTTCCCCACCCCTCAGCATAAACTGATTTCAATAAACAGCACAGTGCCAACACTGGCTGCCTGACTTGCTTACACCAAGTCCCCCCTCCCTGCACTCTGCTGGTACTGCTTTTCTTGGGCAATGTGCCTTAGGATCAGTGCAGTGGGCCCCTCCCCCAGAAGGCCAGCACAAATACCTGCACTCACCATGTCTACTGACCATAGAGCTCTGCAGAGCTTCACTTCTAGTGGTAATAGCATCATGTCTCTTTTAACAAACAGTCCAGAGCACACCTAGTTAAACCTCACCACACTATGGCCAAGGTTCAAACACTTCCCACTGTAGGTAAGGAGAAACTGGGCAAACAACTGACCTCAAGGATAGAGCAAGCAAAACACAACAGCAGAGTGCACACCGCGTACACCAGAGACACTTCCTGAAGCGCCAGGCCCTGGACATTATATGGCCTTTGCTTCATAAAGCCAGGACTCTCAGGAACAGGAAACATAACAGGTTTTGCTAACACACAGAAGAAGACAGAGATCTAGATGAAATGCCAAGACAGAGGAATTCATCCCAAAAGAAAGAATAGGAAAAAGACACGGCCAGGAATATAATTGAAACAGATATAAGTAATATGTCTGATCCAGAATTTAAAGCAATAATCATAAGGATACTAGTTGGACTTGAGAAAGGCATAGAAGACATCAGGGAGACCCTTACCACAGAGATAAAAGAGCTAAAAACCAATGAGGCCAAAATGAAAAATGCAATAACTAAAATTTGAAACCAGTTGGATGTAATGACCACAAAGATGGAAGAAGCAGAGGAACAAATAAGTGATATAGAAGATAGAATTATGGAAAATAATAAAGCTGAACAAAAGAGGGAGAGAAAAATCTTGGACCATAAAAGTAGACTTACGGAAATCAGTAACTCTCTCAAACGTAATAACATTCATATCACAGGAGTCCCAGAAGAAGAGAGAGGAAAGGGGACAGAAGGTTTATCTGAAGAAATTATAGCTGAAAACTTCCTAATCTGGGGAATGAAACAGACATCCAAATCCATGAGGCACAGAGAACTTCCATCAAAATCAACAAAAACAGGCCAACACCAAGACATATTGTAGTTAAATTTGCGAAATATATAGTTAAAGAAAAAGTCCTTAAAGCAGCGAGATAAGTCCCTAACATACAAAGGAAGAACAATAAGGTTAGTAGCAGATCTCTCAACAGAAACTTGGTGAGTGAGAAAGAAGTGGCATGATATACACAACGTGGTAAATGGGAAAAATCTGCAGCCAAGAATACTCTATCCAGCAAGCTTATCATTCAGAACAGAAGGAGAGAGAGAGTTTCCCAAACAAAAACTAAGGACCACTAAACCAGCCCTGAAAGAAATATTAAAGGAAACTCTTTGAGTGTTGTTCACACACTCTCTCTCTCTCTCTCTCAAATAAATAAAATCTTTTAAAAATTTTAAAAAAGAATGACTGGGTCAGCCAGGAAATCAAAGAAGAAATTTAAAGAATACATGGAAACATATAAAAATGAAAACACAACAGTCCAAAACATTTGGGATGTAGCAAAAGTGGTCCTAAGAAGGAAGTATATAGCAATACAGGCCTACATCAAGAAGAAAGAAAAATCTCAACCTAACCTTACACATAAGGAGCTGCAAAAAGAACAACAAATGAAAGCTAAAGCCAGCAGAAGAAGAGAAATAATAAATACTATGGCAGAAATAAATGGTATAGAAACTAAGAAAACAATATAACTGATCAATGAAACCAGGACCTGGGTTGTTTTTTTTTTAATATTAATAAAATTGATAAACCCCTAGCCAGACTTATCAAGAAGAAAAGAGAAAGCACCCAAATAAATAAAATCACAATTGAGAGGGAAAAAATAATAATGACCACCACAGAAATACAAACAATTATAAGAGAATATTATGAAAAATTATATCACAACAAATTGGACAACCTAGAAGAAATGGATAAATTCCTAGAAACATATAAACTACCAAAACTGAAACAGGAAGAAATAGAAAACTTGAACAGACCAATAACCAGCAAACAAATTGAATCAGTAATCAAAAATCTCCCAACAAACAGAAGTCCAGGTCCAGATGGCTTCACAGGGGAATTCTACTAAACATTTAAAGAAGAGTTAATATCTATTCTTCTCCAACTATTGCAAAAAAAAAATAGAAGAGGAAGGAAAACTTCCAAACTCATTCTATGAGGCCAGCATTACCTGATTCCAAAACCATACAGACTCCACTAGAAAAGAGAACTACAGGCCAAGATCCCTGATGAACATGGATGCAAAAATTCTCAACAAAATACTAGAAAATTGAATCCAAAAGTATTTAAAGAAGCCATTCACCACAATCAAGTGGGATTTATTCCTGATTTGCAAGGGTGGTTCAGTATTCACAATAGAGGCATAAAAAGCATTTGACAAAGTACAACATCCATTCATAATAAAAGCCCTCAACAAGGTAGGTTTAGAGGGAACATAACTCAACATAATAAAGGCCATTGATGAAAACCCACGGCTAGTATCATCCTCGATGGGGAAAAACTCAGAGATTCCCTCCACAGTCAGGAACAAGACAAGAATGTCCACTCTCACCACTCTTATTTAACATAGTACTGGAAGTCCTAGACCCAGCAATCAGACAACAAAAAGAAATAAAAGGCATCAGTAAGGAAGAAGTCAAACTTTCAGTATTTACAGATGACACTATACTCCATAATAGATAATTCAAAAGACTCCACCAAAAAATTGCTAGAACTGATACACGAACTCAGTAAAGTTGCAGGATACAAAATCAACATACAGAAATCTGTTGCATTTCTATACACCAATAATGAAACAGCAGGAAAAGAAATCAAGGAATTGATCCCATTTATAGTTAAAGCAAAAACCATAAGTACCTAGGAATAAACCTAACCAAAAGATCTGTACTCTGAAAACTGTAAAACACTGATGAAAGAAATTGAAGATGACACAAAGAAATTGGAAAACATTCCATGCTCATGGATTGGAAGAATAGATACTGTTAAAATGTACCACCAAAAGCAATCTACACATTTATTGCAATCCCTATCAAAATAGCAACAGCATTTTTCACAGAGGCAGAATAAACAATCCTAAAATTTGTATGGAACCACAGAAGACCCCAAATAGCCAAAGCAGTTCTGAAAAAGAAAAGCAATGCTGGAGGCATCACAATTCCAGATTTCAAGTTATATTATAAAGCTGTAATGATCAAGACAGTATGGTACTGGCAAAAAACAGACACATAGATTAATGGAACAGAGAATAGAAACCCATAAATGAACCCACAACTATATGGTTAACTAGTTCTAACAAAGCAAGAAAGAATATCTGATGGAAAAAAGACAGTGTCTTCAACAAATGGTGCTGGGAAAACTGGACAGCAACATGTAAAAGAATGAAACTGAACTACTTTCTTATACCATACACAAAAATAAATTCAAAATGGATTAAAGACCTAAATATGAGACAGGAAACCATCAAAATCCTAGAGAACACAGGCAGTAACCTCTTTGACATTGGCTGTAGGAATGTCCTACTAGGTTTGTCTCCTGAGACATGGGAAACAAAAGCAAAAATAAACCATTAGTACTTCATCAAGATAAAAAGCTTCTGCACAGCAAAGGAAACAATTAACAAAACTAAAAGGCAACCTTTAGAATGGGAGAAGGTATTTGCAAATGATATATCTGATAAAGGGTTAAATTCTATAAAGAACTTATACAACTTAACATCCAAAAAACAAATAATCCAGTTAAGAAATGGGCAGACATGAATAGACATTGTTCCAAGAATACATACAGATGGCTAACAGACTCATGAAAAGATGCTCAACATCACTCATCAGGAGGGAAATACAAATCAAAAATACAATGAGATATCACCTCACACATGTCAGAATGGCTAAAATTAACAACACAGGAAAACATTGGGTATTGGCGAATGAAGTATTTGAAGTATTTCATCAAAAAATATATATGAATGACTAGTAAGCACATAAAAAGATGTTCAAAATCATAAGCAGAGAAATGCAAATGAAAACCACATGAAAAATCTCTATATACCTATTAGAATGGCAAAAATTAGAAGTGTTATCAAGTGTTAGCAAGGATGTGGAGCAAATAAAACTCTCATATACTGGGAATGTCAAATTGTACAACCACTTTGGAAAAAAAGTTGGCAATTCCTTTGAAAGTTAAACATATGCCTACTAAATATCCAGACATTCCATCCCTACATATTTACCTAAGTGAAATGAAAGTATATGTTCATACAGAGACTTGTACCAAATATCCATGACAGCTTTATTTGAAGTAGTCCCAAATTGGAAACAACCCAGCCACCCATCAACGTGTGAATAGGTAAACAAATGGTGATGTATTCATATAATGGAATACTACTCAGCAGCAAAAAGGGATGAACTATTAATATATGTAGCAACATGCATGAATCTCAAAATAATTATCATGATTGAAAGGAGCCAGATAAAAATAAAGTACATGCTGTATTATTCCATTTATAAAAAATTATAGAAAATATAAGCTAATATGTAGTGAGAGAAATCAGATAAGTAGTTGCCTAGAGATTTGGAGAGGGGAGGAAGAGCAGGACAGAGAGATTACCGAGGGGTGCAAGGAAACTTTTAGGGATGGGATGTGTGTGTGTGTGTGTGTGTGTATTTTATATATATTTTTTTACTTGGTGATGGTTTTATGGGTACATTCGTATGTTAAAACTGATCAAATTGCACACCTTAAATATAAGCAGTTTATTGTACACCAACTTTAACTGAATCAATCTTTTAAAATGTAAAAAAAAAATAGTAATGTAGTACTAAAAATAGTCCCACCTCCAGAGGTTCTAATTTAATTTGTCTCAGATATGCCCTGGGCATCAAGATTTTCTAAAATTTCCAATTGATTCTAATGTGCAGTGAGGTTTGAGAACCCCTATATTCTTACTTTTAGCACACTAACATCATCTTCATCTAAACTGATCCTGTTTCTTAAAGGACATCTTTCTTACAGTCTTACTTCCTTCCAAATCATTCTGAACACCATAGCTAGGGTGATAATTCTAAACACAAATCAGACTCAATCATTTTCTTCCTTAAAAATCTTCCAAGGCGGGGCATCTGGGAGGCTCAGTTGGTTAAGCGGCTGCCTTTGGCTCAGGTCATGATCCCAGGGTCCTGGGATCGAGCCCCACATCGGGCTCCTTGCTCGGGGGGGAACCTGCTTCTCCCTCTCCCTCTGCCTGCCTGCCGCTCCCCCTGCTTGTGCTCTTTCTCTCACTATCTCTCTCTCTCTGAGTCAAATAAAGTAATAAAATCTTTTTAAAAAATCTTCCAAGGCTTCCCTCCTGCCTTTAGGATAATCCCCCAACTCTTTCATGAGGATCAACCACTAATTTATTTCTTGCCATTTACCCCTCACTCTGTTTTCCAGCTCTCTGGAACTTCTTTCACTTCTTTGAATTCTCCAGTACTCTCTACCTCTGAGCATCCATCATGCAATTTTCCTGCCTGGAACACCTTTCATTTCATCTGTTCCAGTCCTCCTTATCCTTCATGTCTCCAGCCTAAATGTCAGTTCTTCTGGGGAACTTCCCTGGTTACTACACTAGTTCACCAAGTGATACTCAGTACGTAGGAGAGTGCCTCACATACTTGACGAAAAGTTATAGTATCATCTACTTCTACTTCTCCTTTGATAAAAATCATCATACTTTGTTGGAATTATTATTTTCGTTTGCTCTCCCTACTGGATTGTTAAATATGTAAAAACTGAGGCTGTGTATAAAAGGTCCATTCTGTATCTTTAGTGGCACATGATACATGTTCATTCATTCATTTATTGGAGAGATTTTAATTAAGCACCCACTCTGTGCCTGGCAGTGTTCTGGCAATGAGTATACCAGTCCAACAAGGATACTGCTCCCACGAAGTTTATATTTCAGAAAGGAGAGACACATGATAAATCAAGGAAGGAAGGAATGAAAGAATAAATTAACATTTGCTTAAAACTTGTAAGAAACAAAGGGAGAAAGAGAAAAATTTTAGCTTCTTATTCCATTTTAAATGAAATTCTCAACATCCTTTCTTTAACGAAGTTTATTTAATAACTGTTCTTCCATTTCTTAATGTCCAAATAAAGCTTTTCCAAGGTCAGTGTTACACAGTAGATGACCACTTATGTAGTTTAAGTTTAGAATCCCCAGAAAAATTTTCCTAATAAAAATATTTTAAATACTTGCCCTCTCATATGTTATTTGATACTAAAATATCTTTCAAATATGAATAATATCTTTCATTCCACACTTAAAAATGATGCTTCAAGCACAGTGTTGTGGTGTTAAAATTGTGAATGAATAAAGGATAAATGAGAAAGCTGTTGATTATCTTCAGGGTTGCCATTTGTCATATAATGGGTTAGGACAGCTCTCACAAGTCAAAAAACTGGGGGTTAAGGAGTAGGTATTAGTGGGGAAAGAGAATACTCGCAAGGCTAGAGTCAGCTATCAGAGATAATCATGGACCCTTAATTTGTCCATCATCCACTGGGGAACATTTTCTGGATCTGGCTTAAGTTTGACCCCAATGGAGAGAACCTTTTACTTTGGGGTCTCTTTTCTTGTGGAGCAAGTGTGAAATGTTGGCCTTGTTATTGAGTAGAATAAAGAGGCTGGTTATGGAGCCAGGAGTGTGGATTTAGGATGCTAACTGCAACAGTATTGGGGGCCTGTGGAGCCCTTGAGATGTTACAGTTCTCTGTGAGAAGGGGTGGTATACAGAAAAGAAACTACCAGTGCCATTGGAAGCTGAGTTTGAGCATTGTCCCTCCTGCTACCTGTCCTTGCTTCTAATAGTGATCCCCGAATACTTAATGTGTTTACCTTCTTTTTTTTAAAGATTATTTATTTGAGAGAGAAAGAGAGAAAGCAGGGGGAGGGGCAGAGAGAGAGAATCCAAGCAGACTCCAAGCTGAGTGCAGAGCCTGGCCTGGGGCTCGACCTCAGTACTCTGAGATCATGACTTGAGCCGAAATCAAGAGCTGGTCACTTAACTGACTGAGCCACCCAGCCACCCCATGTGTTTATCTTCTTGATACAACATTCCTTCCATTGATTTAATCTATACAAACAGTTTTTAAATCTGATACATCATAATGATCATCACTAACTTAGTTGAGAATCCTAGTGCATTGGGAACCATTGCTCTGGAAATTTACCTTAAAGCATTTCTGTTTTAGAGTAATGTAGACTAACTCCCAGATCCCTTACTGAAAGTTAAATCAATATAGACATTATGCATCTATTAGTAAAGAATAACCAAAGTTTCTTAATTAAAACTACCAAAGAAATACAAACACTAATTTTAAAAGTTGCTATAATAAATATTTACAGTCCCAGAAACAACTTTAAAAGTGATATATATATATGTATTTTTATACATACATATATACTTATATTTATACAAATATATATGAGAAATATTGGGAAGAAAGGAAAAATGGTTCTGAGGTAACTGAGCACTTCTTATTCCATGTGCTCAGCATTCTATATTTTATCTTTTAAAATACTCTCATTTTATAGATAAGATTTCACATGAGTATGATCTTTAGCTCCTGATTGTTCTGTAGATCAGTCTTGGCGTTTGTATTTAATGTTTTATTAAACATTTGCAGTACTTTCTTGGCTTAACCAATGCTGGCTTTATTTTCAGAGCTGGCTTCTTAGGCCACCTAAGGAGATGCTTTGACTAGCATATGGTGTTTCTTGCAAGGATTTTAAACATTAATTTACAAGATGTTTGAGAAAGATGTCTTGATAAACTATTGCTTGACATGAATACATGAAATACGTATCTGTGAGCATCTCCTTACCAGAAAGCTTGGCCATTCTTCATCCAATAGGTGTTTGGGCTCATGTTTCCTGTTTATAACTGTATTCGCTCAATGGGAGCTACTGGAAATGAGACTTGATCTATCTCTTTGCTATAATATAAGAGAGAAAATAATTTTCATTTTCTTGACCATAAAAATCTCTGCTTGTTTGTGCAAGAAGACTGAACACTACTTCAATTAGCTTTGCATGGTTTATTCTTGGCAGTGTTAAGAGACCACATTAATTGGTTTGAGGACCAAAGGCTCATAGCTCTTCTTAATGAATGATGTCCATATCTGGAAATACAGATTTAACAATGCACTTTTAAAAGGTAGCTTCCTTTAGACATGAATAATACTTAGTAATCGATATGGAACTAGGCCGTTAAGACTCAGATGCAGTCCAAACCAAAAGCATTCACATATTAGACCCTCTGAGGAGAGAGATTGCAGATCTACCTTTGAGAATGCAATCTAATGCTCCTTATCCCTTCATTCCTTCAAAGAAATACAGTCAAAATGTTTTCTCCAAGTGCTGTATGAGGCACATGCTGTGTAGGCACTGTCAAAAGTGGTTATCACTGCAACAAAGCTCATTTCCTACTTAAGTTAGTCCTAAGGGCCCAGTCCCTTGCTCTCTGATATTTACTCACCCTGCCAGTGCCTTGTAGTTATCTCACCCTCCGTCTTTTGAAGAAAAGAAAACACTCAATCTCATTTATCAATTATTAAGTAGTATCCAATACTGCTGGTTATTGTTTGCCTTCCTGTGACCATCCATTCACCAGTCTGGTGACATGGAAATACCTCATTTGCCTCAGGCCACACATCAGGGGCCTTCAGAAGGTGATTAATCATTATTCTGAGGCAATGGACCACCTACACAGCCTTGAGGAAGTGAAAACAGAAAGGTTCAAGATAAAGTTCAATTTTATAAGACCAGCTCCACGTAACTAAATTGATGACTGCATTCTCCCTCTTTCCTCTTCATCTGCAAGTTGTCTCAGATTTTAAAGTTAATGTCTAGGGCGCCTGGGTGGCTCAGTTGGTTAAGCGACTGCCTTCGGCTCAGGTCATGATCCTGGAGTCCCGGGATCGAGTCCCGCATCGGGCTCCCTGCTCAGCAGGAAGTCTGCTTCTCCCTCTGACCCTCCCCCCTCTCATGCTCTCTCTATCTCATTCTCTCTCTCTCAAATAAATAAAATTAAAAAAAAAAGAATCTTTAAAGTTAATATCTATTGAGGCCTAAGTGAAGAATAGCTATTGTTGACAGCTCAGAACTTTGAAAAATGCTGATAAGAACCCTCTGATATAGAGAAATAAGCTACTAGAATATGTCAAAACATACAAATATTCATAGTGGGTCATCAACTGCTGGAGTATCAAGGACTGTTAATATCCTTGGGAAAAAAATACCTTGAATTTCTTTAGATAATCAGTTTGTATTTATTCATGGTTGTTTATGCAGACAGTTGGCAAGGATTTATTGGGTGTCTATATGTCCAGAATGTCTGACACTTCAAAGAGAGGGGAAACAAAAGGAACAACTCTAATGTTACAAAATTGCAACAAAACAAGCTACATGGAAATCCAAAGCTTCTGTTGAGGGAGGTTTCAAGTAGAATTCTAAGTCAAAGAATAGTTTTTTTTCTCAAACTATAGTTTCTATAATTATAATAATAATAACTAACACTATTGGCAAAAATTAAAACATTTAGAGTTTTAATAAGTTGTTCAAGGTCACAAAATGAGCATAGCCAAGAATGCAGAAACAGTTTAGGGGTTATAAAGGACTAGAACATTTGCTTTATCTAGAATCTGGATAAGAAGTTCCCAGGAAATTGGGTTTCCTGCCTCAGTTTCATCATACGTGAAACAGAAGAACTAAATGAGATACTGTATAAGTAGCACCTAAAAGCATAAATAGCACATTTTAAGCCAGTGTAAGTAGGTGGTCTCTACTGCAGATGAATAGTTAGCTCCAGGCATAGAACACTTCCTGTTCTTAGTAGCAGAGACTGTCTTAGTAACAGAATGATCATGCATTGCAGGTTAAATTGAGCAAATCAAAGCTTCCATGTTTAAAAATATAAAAACTGAGCTGAGGAATACCTTGATTGATATATCTAAGCCAGTGGTACTCAATTAGGAGAAATGCTGTCCCCCAGCGGCATTTGGAGACATTTTTGGTTGTCACAATTTCAGGGAGGTGATACTGGCATTTAATGAGGCCATGGATGCTGCTAAACATCCTATTAGGTGCAGGTCAGCCCACACAACAAAGTATTATCTGGCCAAGAATGTACATAGTGTTGAGGTTGAGAAATTCTAGTCTAAGCTGATGGGCATAAATTAGGATATCAATTTTGCTTATGCTATAGTAGAATGATTGAGGGTATCAGATGTAGAAGCGGATTTTCCTTAACATAGATTAATTTGATAGAAATGATAAAAGAACCTGGGTACCATAGCATGTTTTTCTGATACAGCGTCTCCTTAGAAATTTAAGGAACATCAAAAGCTAGAAGTGATTTTAGAACAGCATTTTAGAGGGATTAAAATGGAAGGATTTTATCAAACAGAGAATGAAGACCCCCTAACCAAAAGTTAAACAATTTTCTAGACTTAAATGCAAGACTGTAGAGTCATATTGGCATTGGGCAATTATGAAGATTAAATTTTAAAAGTGTTTCCACAGATGTATCTCTTGGTCATAAGAAAAGATGGACTTAAAACTCAGTGGATTTGATTAGAATGAGATTTTATTTTCTTTTATTTTTTTTTATCTCCATAAGCTTTTATTTTTTCCAAGTTTTAATTTAAATTGTGGCTAATTAACATACAATGCAATATTAGTTTCAGGTATAGAATTTAGTGATTCATCACTTACCTACAACACCCAGTGCTCATCACAACAAGTGCTCTCCTTAATACCCATCACCCATTTAACCCATTCCCCTGCCCACCTCCCTGTGTCCCTTTGAATCAGTATTTTTGTATCCTTTGGGTAAATACCTAGTAGTGCAATTGTTGGGTCATATGATAGTTCTATTTTTAACTTTTTGAGGAACCTCCATATTGTTTTCCAGAGAGGCTACACCACTTTGCATTCCCACCAACAGTATAAGAGGGTTCCCCTTTCTCCACATCCTAGCCAACACCTATTGTTTCCTGGGTTGTTAATTTTAGCCATTCTGACAGGTGTGAGGTGATATCTCATTGTAGTTTTGATTTGTATTTCCCTGATGATGAGTGATGTTGAGCATCTTTTCATGTATCTGTTAGCCATCTGTATGTATTCTTTGGAAAAATGTCTATTCATGTCTTTTGCCCGTTTTTTAACTGGATAATTTGTTTTTTGGGTTTTGAGTTTTAGAAGTTCTTTATCTATTTTGGATAGTAACCCTTTATCAGATATGTCATTTTCAAATATCTTCTCCCATTCCATAGGTTGCTTTTTAGTTTTGTTGAATGTTTCCTCTTAGAGTGAGATTTTAATTAAAGGACAAAAAAGGGCCTCAATCAGGGAATGGTGGCAATTTTGCATTGTGAAGCTTTTACTTATTTATAGAAATGCACACATATAAAGAGACTAAATACAGAAGGAGAGAAGTGTAAAAGTAAATACAACTTCAGGGTTTTAATTAAAGATGGCAATTAAGGATATTAGATTGCTGGTGAAAACTACAATAGCTAATAATCATTTATGGACAAAGATTTCATTAATTTCACCATTCTGAACAACAAAAAATAGATGAAAAATACAAAGAATTTTAACATGCTTTTGCATAGCGTTTTACAATGTACAAAGTGCTCCGGCATTATCTCATCTATTTATAATGTGAGAAAGAACTTATTTTTTCATAATGATTGCTTACTCCCAGGTATCCAAAATACTTGGCTTTTGGTAACAGAGCTCCATTGAACTATTGAGAGTGAATGTGTTGATTCTAAGAGCTCAAGTGGCAGTAATTACGGTCTAAAAACCATCTAACTTACTAATGGTAGAGAGAAATAGATGGAAGACATAACCTACATCTGAAGACAGCCTATCATACCACCAACCTAATGCACTGGGAAATAATAAGTGGATAACTTTAGCTGCTGAAATTCACAGGAAGCTGTATAAACCCAATAAATCACTGATGGAGGCTGTAAACTTGCCAGCAAATCAATTACAGTATCTTTGCGATTCCTTTCTGCATGTAACTAAAATAACAGCAGTGGGGATTTGAAAAATAAGCCATCATTAATTGCTTAAAATCAGTTCTCGAGGTGGTGAAAGACACTCCAGTCATCATTCATTAGCAAGGCCTTCATTATATTATTTAGAGTATGCATTTGTTAAATGGGGGAAAAAGGATTTTCTACATATAAACATGATAATGCTAACCCATTATCAGTAGGGCATACATTTTGGGCTGTTTTTCAAGTAGTTAAAATGAGGTTTTTTTAAGTAAGTTATATATTTTTGTCTAGCTTCAAGATACAACAGGACTGGGAACATTATCTATCATACAGTTTATTTTTTCATCATACATAATTAATAAATAGGGGGATAAAACTCTGGCAAATCCACATTTCCTTTTAGCAACTATAATATGCTTAGAACCAATTGAAAAGGATTCCAGTTGTTAGACTTGTCATGTTACTTCGTAGGATCATGGAATATTAGAGCTAGGCAAACCTTCAGAATATCTAATATCAGCCCATCTTTGCAGATGAGAAAGCTAAGGTTCAGGGAGGTTAACAGACTCATCCAAGTACACACACCTAATATGGTGGCTTATTAGGGTCTAAAATTCAGAGTTCCAAGCTGCCAATTTAGTGATCTTTCCATATCATACTGCCCTAAGGTCACACTTGATTCTACCACAACTTATTGCTCTGTCAACTTCTTTGAACCAGCCTGCAAGAGATAAGACTTAAGTTCATGTCAACATCATCCCAGAATACCGGTTCTTTCATTGCCACCAAATGAAAGAATGCATGGGGAGCCATGTGTCCTTTTAACCCTCACCAATTTAATTTGTACATCCCCTTGCAGGTCCTAGGCATGTTTGCATTCTCAAAACTAACTCAAAGGTGTAGACTTGGGCAGAAAGCCATCTCCTAATCAAATTGCACATGAAGCAATTTTTAAAATTCAGATCTAGGATATTCTTTAATAATCATATGTCTTTAATAATCATATTTTCACAAGCTGCTTTCTAGTTCAAAAATAATTTTATGTGTATTAAGATTATTCTTGTACTAGATTTTGCCATTTCACTATGTAGGACAAAGATGTGAACATGACAGTGAGGTAAACAAACTGAATTTAAGCAGCCTAAATGCAAATTAAAAGTTTTCCAGAGAAAGGCACCTTTAATAATGCCAAAAGGCATGGCAAACTGAAGTGTGGTTTGGGCGAATATGTGGATGAAGTCTAAGGGAAAGACTATAGGAGAAATGAGCGGGGGTAGAGGCCTAAGAAGTGCAAAAGGTTGTATCAGTAACCCCAGTTCTTCACTTCTGCCTGTATCCATGTCCTTTGTCATGTAATTTTGCAGTGCTCTCCAACATAGGTGGAACATTAATTCTGAGCTCCTGGGTTTAGTCACAATTACATGTTTTGGACAATGGTACTAGCAAATGTGATAGAGTCTTCAAAAGTGCTTGCAAAATTGAGCTCACTCATTCTTGTGCTTATGCCTTCCAAGTGAAAAGAACATGCCTAACTTAGTCTGCCGCTCCCAGGGGCAAGATTAAAGACATGTGAATCAGAGTTGCTGCAGCTAAGGTGCCCTAGACTGGCTAGCCTAGAGCAAAGTCTAACACAAGGATATATGTGCTATAATGAGTAATAATTGGTGTTTGCCACTGAGTTTTGAGGTAGTTTGTTATGCAGCAGTTACCTGATAAAGAAAGAGTGGTTTCTCATGATTTGGAGATACCTATCAATTGCTAGAAGAATATCAGGAAGTGGCAGAGGATCTTGAAGAGCAAAAGTAGTCCTTCAGATGAGGAAACTCATAATCCCTAAACAAGGTAGTGATAATTTTCCTATCAAAGATGCTGGATCTGAGGGTGGGGAATGGAGAAGAGTGTTCCAGGAACCCGTGCTAACCTGAATGGAAAGATTTATGAGGGCCAGGTTTGGAATAAGGGGTTTCTTTCCTGAGGTCATAGGTATTGCCATAGGCAGTGGAATTATCAGCATTGGGAAGGTTTGGCACACAGAAGATGTTTAATGTTTTTTTCTAACTAAATTAATGAATGAATCAGTGCAAGAAACCAAAGTCCAACGCAAGTTCAGACTAAAGAATTGGAGTAGGAAGCTGTGAAAGACAAGATATGGCTGTGTCTGTGGGGGGTGGGGAGGGGCAGGTAGAAGGAGTGAAATTCAGGCAGCCTTAACAAGAGTATGCACAAAAATGATGAAGGAGTATAACCAGGAGGGTGCAGGTGGTTGTCTGCAACAAAAGCACTGTATGTAAGACTTGTGTGACAGAGTGCCATGAAGGACTGTTTGAGACTTTTTTCCTTCTCTAGAGATTATAGAATAAAGTAGAGATTATAGCTGAGATTAAGCCTTATTTTAAATAAAGATAAATTTTCCCAGACTGAATTTAAAGAAGCTTAGCTCTTGGCTCAAAGATTCTATGCCTCCTGGCATTTTCCATAAAGAGAACTAAGACTATGATAAGGAGAAGAGCAGGCATCTTGGGGGCATGCCTAGGGTCCATCTGCAAATGGAGATATGACTACAAATTGTTCCTGTATCAGTGTTCCTTTTTCTGTGTTCCTCCTATATTCCTGAAAGATTACCTGTTCACCTCACCTTCCTGAGGGAGGAAAGAAGGGGTCACTCTCTTGGTTACTCCTCCAATATTGAGAAAACTAGTCAATATTTGGGCAGATCTACAAGAGAGAGCAGATGTTTTTATCATTGGGCATATTGCTTTGTCTCCATATGTGATGGAGAAAGATGAGAGGTATAAGGGACCAGGTCTCTTAGAAAAAAATGCCTGATCATTCAAGTTCCCAGTTTTCACTGTCTGAAGGGTATAAAAAAAATGGATCCCTCCTGTGACAACAGGTCACAGAAACAGGCTGCAGAATTGCTAGAATACTGCTCACTTGGAGCAAAGGTGCTCAGAGGAAAAATGATGGATGTGGATGTGGTGAGAGACCCCAGAGGAGAGTCAGCTAGGAACTGTGCTCAGTCTCCCAGGGAAGCTGCTTGGATGTAATTCCTTCATCAGCAGGGTTGTTGGGGTTGTGACCTGTCCACACTGAATTTTTTGACAGTAAGATGAATGCTCAGTGAAAACCTACACAGTGGGTTTAATTGACTTGCCATTGGTAGTCATATGAGGAGATAACTTTTCCATTTCAAGTTTCTTGTCTCTACACTGAAGGATGTGTAACATGCTGGGAAGAGAAAAGTGGGGTCTAAGACCATAGACCATGCCTCTCCTTCAAGCCTGCAGAGCAGTATCTCAGCTCTTACCATATTCAGTGCCCTTCCACCTTGTTTTTTATTTAACTGTAGTAAAATATACATGACATAAAATGTACCATCTTAACCATTTTTAACTGCACAATTTGGTAGTTTTAAGTACATTCACATTATTGTGCAGCCAATCTCCAGAATACCTTTTTTCCCTTCAATTATTTCATCCATCTCCCCCACCCCCCTCCACTCTGGAAACCACCAGTTCTCTGTATTTATGAGTCTGTTTCTGTTTTTGTTTTGTTTTTCTAGATTTCACATATAAGTGAAATCATCTGGTATTTGTCTTTCTCTGTCTGATTTATTTCACTTAGCATAATACCCTCTAGGTTCATCCATGTTCTTGCAAATGGCAAAATTTTGTTCTTTTCTATGGCTGAGTATAGATAGATAGATAGATAGATAGATAGATAGATAGATAGATAAATAGATAGATGATAGAATATATATATACTATCTTCTTTATCCAGATATACTATAATATATAAAGATATGCTACCTTTATATATATATATATATATATATATATATATATATATATATGTAATATCTTCTTTATCCATTCATCTATTGATGAACAACACTCGGGTTGCTTCTATATCTTGGCTATTATAAATAATGCTGCAATAAACATAAGGGTGCATATATATTTTTGAATAGGTGTTTTCATTTTCTTTGAGTGAATAGCCAGAAGTGGAATTACTAGATCGTATGTTATTTCTATTTTTAATTTCTTAAGGAATCTCCATAATATTTTCCATAATGGCTGCACCAATTTACATTCCCACCAACAGTGTATAAGTGTTCCCTTTTCTCTACATCTTTGCAAAAACTTGTTATTTCTTGTCTTTTTGATACTACCATTCTGACAGGTGAGAAGTGATATCTCATTGTGGTTTTGATTTGTATTTCCCTGATGATTAGTGATGTTGAACATTTTTTCATGTGTCTGTTGGCCATCAGCATGTCTTCTTTGGAAAAATGTCTATCTAGATATTCTGACCATTTTTAATCAGATTGTTTTTGGGGGGTTGTGTTGTATGAGTCCTTTATATATCTTGGATATTAATCCCTTATTGGATGTATCATTTGCAGATATCTTCTCCCATTCAGTAGGTTGCCTTTTTGTTTCATTGATGGTTTCTTTTGCTGTGCAAGAGCTTTTTTTAAAAATTTTTTATTGTTATGTTAATCACCATACATTACATCATTAGTTTTAGATGTGGTGTTCCATGATTCATTGTTTGTGCATAACACCCAGTGCTCCATGCAGAACGTGCCCTCTTTAATACCCATCACCAGGCTAACCCATCCTCCCACCCCCCACCCCTCTAGAACCCTCAGTTTGTTTTTCAGAGTCCATCATCTCTCATGGTTCGTCTCCCCCTCCGATTTCCCCCCCTTCATTCTTCCCTTCCTGCTATCTTCTTCTTTTTTTTTTCTTAACATATATTGCATTATATGTTTCAGAGGTACAGATCTGAGAATCAACAGTCTTGTGCAAGAGCTTTTTAATTCGATGTAGTCTCATTTGTTTATTCTTACTTTTGTTGTCCTTGCCTGAGAAGACAGGTTCAAAATAACATTGCTAAGTCCAAGAGCTTACTGCCTATGTTTTCCTTTAGTTTTATGGGTTCTCTTCTTACATTTAGCCATTTAATAAATCTTGACTTTATTTTTGTGTATGGTTTAAGAAAATGGTCCAGTTTCATATTTTTGCATGTAGCTGTCCAGTTTTCCTAACACCATTTATTGAAGAGTCTGTCTTTTCCCCATTGTATATTCTTTCCCCCTAGTCAAAGATTAATTAACCATATAATGGTGGGTTTATTTCTGGGCTTTCTATTCTATTCTAATTCTCTATTCTACTCTCTTCTTATTCTATTGATCTATGTATCTATTTTTGTGCCAGCACCATATTGTTTTGATTACTACAGCTTTGTAGTATATCTTGAAATCTGGAATCATAATACCTCCAGCTTTGTTCTTTCTCAAGATTGCTTTGGCTCTTCAGGGTCTTTTGTGGTTCCATACCAATTTTTGGATTATTTCTTCCAGTTCTGTGAAAAATAGTATTGGTATTTTGATAGCTATTTCATTGAATCTGTAGATTGCTTTGAGTAGTATGAACATTTTAACAATATTAATACTTCCAGTACATGAGCACAGTATATCTTTCATTTTAAAAAAGATTTTACTTATTTATTTGAGAGATAGAGATAACGAAAGAGAGCATGAGTGGGATGGAGGGGCAGAGGGAGAGGGAGAAGCAGGCTCCCCACTGAGCAGGGAGGAAGCTACACACAGGGCTCCATCCCAGGACCCCAGGATCATGAGCTGAGCCAAATGCAGACACTTAATGACTGAGTCATCCAGGCAGCCTGAGCATTGTATATCTTTCCATTTGTTTGTGTCATATTCAATTTCTTTCATCAATGTTTTATAATTTTCAGAGTACAGGTCTTTCACCTCCTTGGTTAAATTTATTCTTAGGTACTTTATTCTTTTTGATTCAAATATAAATGGGATTATTTTCTTAATTTCTCTTTCTACTAGTTCATTATTAGTATATAGAAACAAAACAGATTCCTATATTAATTTTATATCCTACAATTTTACTGAATTCATTCATTGGTTCTAATAGCTTTTGGTGGAGTTTTTAGGGTTTTCTATATATAGCATCATGTCATCTGCAAATAGTGACAGTTTTACTTCTTCCTTACCAAAGTGGATTCCTTTTATTTATTTTTCTTGTCTGATTGCTGTGGCTAATACTTCCAGTACTATGTTGAATAAAAGTGGTGAGAGTGGACATCCTTGTCTTGTTTTAGAACTCTTTTCATCTTGCAAAGCCAAAACTCTATACGCATTTAACTCCCCATTCCTTCTCCCTCCAGTTCCTGGCAACCATTATTCTACTTTCTGCCTCTATGAATTTCACTACTCTAGGTACCTATAGAAGTGGAATAATATACTATTTGTCTTTTTGTGACTAGATAATTTCATTTTGCTTAATGTCCTCAAGTTTTATCCATATTATAGCATATGTGAGACTTTCCTTCCTTTATAAAGCTGAATGATATTCCATCTTATGTATATATCACATTTTGTTCATTCATCCATCCGTTAATGGACATTTGGGTTTCTTCCACCTCTTGGCTATTGTGAATAATGATCCTATGAATTTGGGTGTACAACTATCTCTTTGAGACTCTACTTTCAATTCTTTTGGGTATATACTCAGGAGAGGAATTGCTGGGTCATATAGTAATTCAATTTTTTAATTTTTTAGGAACCCCTCCACTACATTTTTAAAGGAATATTTTATAATATGATGGCTTAATATATGTATACATTATGAATGATTATCACAATCAAGTTAATTAACACATCCATCCCCTCACATAGTTACCATTTTTGTGTGTGTGGTGAGAACATTTATGATCTACTCTCTTAACAATTTTAACTATACACTATAGTATTACTAACTATAATCACCATGCCATACATTAGATCCCCCAAATTTACTCACAACTGAAAATTTGTACCATTTGACCAACTTCTCATTTCTCCCACCCATAGCCCCTGTCAACCACTGTTCTAATCTTTGGTTCTATGATTTCAACTTTTTTAGATTCTACATCACATTGTATAACTTAAAGTAAATCACATTTTGCAACCTAAATATATAGAATGGTTGTCAATTATATCCCAATAAAGCTGGATTTTTTTTCAAATAAATATTTAAAAATAAGTTAAATTTTAAAAGGGAAAAGAAATACTTTATATCATCCCCTAATGAAATTCAAGGGTAATATAATCTATCTTCACATGTAATTTTTAAAATTTCCTATTAAGTTTTTTATTTTAATTACAGTATAGGTAACATACAGTGTTATATTAGTTTCAGGTATACAATATGGTGAGTCAACAATTCTATATATCATTACTCAGTGCTCATCATGATAAGTGTAGTCTCAATCCCTTTCACCTATTTCACTCTTCCCCCTACCTCCCCTCTGATATGCTTTATTTTCAATGAGTACCCTCAGTTAAAGTTATTTTTTTTCAAAGAGAACATTTTTTTTACCTGAAGCATACTTCAGAATACATGATTCTATTATATATTTCCATTCAAGAAAAAGAACACACATTTTCTTCAAGTACACACTGAAGAATCCCCTGGTTAAATCACATAAAAAGAGACATAACAAATATTACAAATTTAAGAAGATTCAAATCATATCAAGTATATTTTCCAACAAGAATGGTACAAAACTAGAGATCAACAATAAAACAAATCTGGTATCTACAATGAAAATATTAAATATTTAATATGTAAGTATTCAACAACACACTATTACACAAGCAATGGGCCAAATAAAAAATCAAACAGCAAATAAAAATATGTTTCAAAACAAAAGAGAAAGAAAACACAATATTCCAAAACCTATGGGATGAAGCAAAAGCAGATTTTAGAGTAAAATTTATGCTATAAATATTTGTATTAAGAAAAAAGCTCAAATAAACAACATTACACCATAAGGAACTAGAAATAGAAGAAATTTTGCTGAACTTAGTAGAGGAAGGAAATAAGAAATAAAAATAAATAAATAAAATAGAGACCAGAATAAGCAATAACATAACATTGAAAGTAATGACCCATTATTCAAAAAATAAATAAATAAATAAAATTGGCACTGTTTAACTATATTAACTAAAAGGAAAAAGAGAAGACTCAAAAACCAAAATGAGAAATGGAAAACAATTCAATAGACAACCGCAGAAATACATAATGTGATAACAGATTACTATAAATAATTATATAGTAACAAATCAGATAACTTAGGGGGGAAAAAAAACCAAGATAAGTCCTAAAAAAGCACCAGTTACCAAAGTTGAATCATGAGTCTTGAATCCAAGAAATAGGAGATCTTAGACCAATAACAAGAATGAAAGTTGAATTAGGAATCAAAAATCTCCCAGCACAGAAAAACCCAAGACCACATGGATTCACAGGTGAATTCTACCAAATATTAAAAAAAAAAAAAACTAATGACAATCTTTATCACGATCTTACAAATAATGGAATAGAGGGTGCACATTCAAAATCATTCCATGAGGCCAGTACTACACTGATACCAAAGCAGGATTAAAACAATACAAGAGGGGCACCTGGGTGGCTCAGTCAGGCATCTGCCTTTGGCTCAGGTCATGATCCCAGGATCCTAGGATCGAGTCCCCGTGTCGGGCTCCTGGCTCAGAGGGGAGTCTGCCTCTCCCTCTCTCCCTGCCTCTCCCCCCTGCTCATTATCTCTCTCTCTCTCTCTATCTCTCTGTCTCAAATGAATAAATAAAAAAATTTAAAAAAACAATACAAGAGCAAAAAAGTCTAGTTTGTCCAATAAAAGTATTGCTACACTAGCTTTCTTTTGACATCCATTTGTGTGATAAATGTTACTCCACTTCCTCACTTTCAATCTGCAGGTGTCTTTAGGTCTAAAATGAGTCTCTTGGAGGCAGTGTATACATGAGTCTTGGTTTTTATTTCTCCATTCTAACACCCTATGTCTTTTGATTGGAGCATTTAGTCCTTTTACATTCAAAGTAATTATTGTTAGATATGTATTTATTGCCATTTTATTACTTCTTTTGTCATTGTTTCTGGAGATTTTCTCTGATCCTTTCTTGTCTTTGTCACTTTTGGTCTCTCCTTTGCACTCAAAGAGTCCCCTTTAATATTTCTTGCAGGGTAGTTTTGCTGGTCACAAACTCCTTTAGTTTTTGTTTGTCTGGGAAACTCTTTATCTCTCCTTCTATTCTGAATGATAGCGTTGCTGGATAGAGTATTCTTGGCTACAGATTTTTCCCTTTCAGCACTTTGACTATATCATGCCATCTTCTGGCTTGCCAAGTTTCTGTTGAGAAACCTCTGGCTAGCCTTATGGATTTTCTCTTGTAAGTTAAGGACTTCTTTTGTCTTGATGCTTTTAAGATTTTTTCATCACTATTTTTTGCAAATTTAATTACCATATGTCTTAATGTTGGCCTGCTTTTGTTGATTTTGATGGGTTTTCTCTGTGCCTCCTGGATCTGGATGTCTGTTTCCTTCCTCAGATTAGGGAACTTTTCTGTTATTATTTCTTGAAATAAGTTTTCTGCCGCCTTTTTCCTCTCTTCTTCTTCTGAGACTCCTATAATATGAATGTTATTATGTTTGATATAGTTACTAAGTTCCCTAAGTCTATTCTAATGTTGCATAATTCTTCTTTCTCTTTTTTGTTCAGCTTCATTAGTGTCCATTATTTTACCTTCTAGGTCACTGATTCATTCCTCTGCTTTTTCTAGCCTGTTATTCATTGCATCAAGCCTGTTTCCAATCTTGTTTATTGCACTCTTCATCTCTAATTGATTCTTTTTTAACTCTTTCATCTCTGCTTTAAGGGTCTCACTGATGTCTTCTATTCTTTTCTCAGGCCCAGTGAGCATAAGACCCTTGCTTTAAATTCTCCATCAGACATATTACTTATATCTGCTTCACTTAGATCTCTGGCTGTGATCTTATCTTGTTCTTTCATTTGGGATAAATTTCCTCCCTCTTGGCATTTTGTCTAAGTCTCTGCATTTTTCTTTTTGTTAGAAAAGTCAGTTATATCTCTTGCTCCTGAAAGTAATGGCCTTATGAAGAAGAGGTCATGTAGTGCCCACAGCCTGGTGCCAAAGGGAGTGTCTCTGGTGTGTCCTGCATGCACTCTGCTGTTGTGTTTTGGCTGCTCCACTCTTCAGGCCAGTCATCTGCATAGGCTCTCCTTGCCTGCTGTGGGCAATTTTTAAAAGTCTACATAATATCCTGTGATATAAAGAAAAAATGAAAGGAAAGTAATTTTTAATATAAAATATATTTCAAATGTAAGTGTTTGGGCACAATCACCAAAGAAAGAGTCATATGCTTAGTAGTACTTATAATAAATAAATTTGGATTTAAAAGAAATAATAAACTTTAGATGCATATTATTAAGTGAAAGATGCCTATCTGAAAAGGCTACATACAGTATATATTAGTCAGCGTTCTGATTCCAAGTATATGACATTCTGAAAAAGGCAAAACCATGGAGACAGTAAAAAGATCAGTGGTTGCTGGGGGTTATGGAACAGAGAGGGAGAAATAGGTGGAAAACAGGGTTTTTAGGGCAGTAAAACTGTTCTTTATGATCCTGTAATGGTGGATACAGGTCATTATTCATTTGTCAGAACCCATAGAATGATGTACATCACCATGAATCATAATAAAATTTATGGTGATAATGATGTGTCAATGTAGGTTCATTGATTATAATGAATGTACCATTCTGGCACAAGATGTTGACACTGGGCAAGGCTGTCCAGAGGAGGAGGTATGTAAGAATGCTCTGTGCTTTCTGCTCAATTTTGCTGTGAACCTAAAGCTGCTCTAAAAAGTAAAGTCAATAATAAAAATAATAATAATAAAAGCCAAAAGCCAAATCAGGTAATTTTCAAGTAAAAAAATAAATAAGATAATTGAGTATTGTTGAAACTTTAATTTTTTTAAATTTTGAAATAAAAGGTAAATAATTATATTCATGTATAATTCTGGAATCTCCATAATGGGGATAGGTACATAATACGGACTGATTCAGGGGGATTGTGTTGGCCACTCAAATATGAATGGCACTGCCATTAGTGGCATGATTTTTCCAGATTAGTAAAGAGTTCCTAGTAAAATTCCAAACAAAATGAATTCAGTCTTTCCTCAGTGTATATGGAAGTAACATTTACATTCCTGGAAAATATAGTGATTATTAAAATTGTGCAAAATACTTTTTTAAGTTAAAAAATGGAATTATGGGGGTGCCAGTGTGGTTCAGTCATTAAGCGTCTGCCTTCGGCTCGGGTCATAATCCCAGGGTTCTGGGATCAAGCCCCGCATCAGGCTCTCTGCTCTGCGGGAAGCCTGCTTCTCCCTCTCCCACTCCCCCTGCTTGTGTTCCCTCTCTCGCTGTGTCTCTCTCTGTCAAATAAATAAATAAAATCTTTAAAAAAAAATTTTTTTAATTAAAAATGGAATTATGCTCTATGTTTGATAATTATTAACAGGTTTTTACCATCATAAATGTCCAGTGGGACAATTGAAGACAGTGCAGGAAGTAAGATTTTTCATGGATTAGGTTTGTCCCACTCATTGTCTCTCATTTCTGGCCTCCTCCCACTACATGTCAATAATGCTTCCCCCAAACACTGGGATCATACTTACACCTACGAATTTCCTTAAGAATAGCAGTTGTCTCAAATTATGTCATTTAAAAATAATCAAACTAAAAGTCCTTTAAAAACATGATACTTAGGGGCATCTGGGTGGCTCAGTCATTAAGCGTCTGCCTTTGGCTCAGGTCATGATCCCAGGGTCCTGGGATGGAGCCCCACATCAGGCTCCCTGCTCCACAGGAAGCCTGCTTCTCCCTCTCCCACTCCCCCTGCTTGTGTTCCCTCTCTTGTTGTGTCTCTCTCTGTCAAATAAATAAAATCTTTTAAAAGAATGAGAAAAATAAAAACATGATACTTAGATGAAATGAGATACAGTGAATTAAGCTGCAGAACCAAGTAGGAAATTGTCACACAATAATGGTAAAGAATATTTGTAATATCCATTGAATAAGTACATAAATCTGGTCTCTGTGTAAAACTCACGTTCAAGCAATGGATCTGAAGTTGACACCAATGACTCCTACTTCAAATCCAACAGATTTTAAGTGAGTTTTACATAATTTAAAACAGGTCATTTTTTATAGTTCTTTGACACCATTAAGAATTTTTGTGTCATTATTGATAATTTCACTGCATATTAGATGAAAGCCAGGGAAGAAAGACTTTTGAAACAACTCATGATTAATAGCAAGTACAGAGAATATGTTTTTAAAGTATTTTTTAAACTTTTTATTTGGAAATAATTTCAACCTTACATAAGAGTTGCATAAATAGTATGAAAATTTTCATGTGCCTTTTATCTAGATTTACAGGTTGTTGATATTCTTTCCCATTTGTTTTATCACTTTGTCTCTGGATAGACAGACAGATATTGATACATTTTTTTCTGAATCATTTAAGAGTTAGTTTCAGGAGGGGGAAAAGATGGCGGAGGAGTAGGGGACCCTATTCCAACTGGTCCCCATAATTGAGCTGGATATCTACCAGACCACTCTGAGCACCCACGATATCAGCCTGAGATGTAAGAAGATCTGGATCTCTACAAACAGAATATCACAGGCGGTTGGTTTTGAGGTATGAAGCGGGGAGCCATGATTCCACGGGCAGATATTGGAGGATAAACGGCAACGGGAGGGAACCTGGGCATGGGGATCCTAGACCGCCGGTGAGTGATAGCCTCCAGCGCTGGGGACAGGGCACAGACTCGCAGGCTGCTATTGGTGGGGAAAGGACTTTAGGGCAGCCCCCCTGGACTGAAACCCGGAGCAGCAGGGTCACGCGTGTGAACTGGGAGCAACTGGTGGTATTAGAAGCACAAAGTACAGAGACGTGCCCTGACCTGGAGGCAGGACTGGGAGTGCTGTGGAGGGGTGCACAACCCAGGATGCTGCAGTTTATAGCAGCACAGACAGAAATGGAGATAGTGTGGCCTGGAGAGCTCACTAAAGAACAGACTGCAATCTCTCTGCTCTGAAGCAGAGGGATGGAAATGGTCTCTTCTGCTCTGACTCTTGGAAGAGACACGGAAAGCCACCAGAGGAAAAAAAGCCCCAAAAAACTGGTACCCACTGAGCCCATCCCCCACCACAGGGGGGCAGGGCAACTCTGCCCAAACAGGGTTGCCTGAGTAACAGTGCGGCAGGCCCCTCCCCCAGAAGACAGGCTGGGAGAACAAGAGGCCAGCAACCCTAAGGTCCCTAGGAAACAGGTGCATCTTGCTTGAGTTCTGGTCAGTAATTTGGACTCTATACATTCCCTCAAACACCCCTACACAGAATGACTAGGAGGAGGAACCCCCAAAATAGGAAAGACTCAGAGATTATGACTTATGACACAGATTTACAAATGGATGCAGATATAACCAAGATGTCGGAGATGGAATTCAGGCTAGCAATTGTGAAGACAATAGCTAGAATGGAGAAAGCAGTGAATGGCAACATAGAGTCTCTAAGGGCAGAAATGAAAGCTGAATTGGCAGAACTTAAAAATGCTATCAATGAGATCCAATCTAATCTACATAATCTAACAGCTAGGGTAAGCGAGGCAGAAGAATGAATTAGTGACCTGGAAGACAATTTAATAGATAAAAAGGGAAAAGAAGAGGCCAGGGAAAAACAACTCAGAATCCATGAAAATAGAATCAGAGAAATAAGTGACACCATGAAGCGTTCCAATGTCAGAATTATTGGAATCCTGGAGGGAGTGGAGAGAGAGAGAGGACTAGAAGATATATTTGAGCAAATTGTAGATGAGAACTTCCCTAATCTGGGGAATGAAACAAACATTCGTGTCCTAGAGGCAGAGAGGACCCCTCCTAAGATCAAGGAAAACAGGCTAGCACCCCACCATGTAATAGTAAAACTCACAAATCTTAGAACCAAGGAAACCATCTTAAGGGCAGTACAGGGGAAGAGATTCCTTACGTACAGAGGAAGGAACATCAAAAGAACGTCAGACCTATCCACAGAGACCTGGCAAGCCAGAAAGGGCTGGCAAGACATATTCAGGGTACTAAATGAGAATAACATGCAGCCAAGAATACTTAATCTGGCAAGGCTTTCATTTAGAATGGATGGAGAGATGCAGATCTTCCAAGACCAGCAGAAACTGAAAGAATATGTGACCACTAAGCCAGTCCTGTAAGAAATATTAAGGGCGGTTCTATAAAAGGAAAAGACCCCAAGAGTGATATACAACAGAATTTTACAGGGACAATCTATAAAAACAACATCTTCACAGGCAACATGATGACAATAAATTCATATCTTTCAATAATCACTCTCAACGTGAATGGCCTAAATGCCCTCATAAAACGGCACAGGGTTGCAGATTGGATAAAAAGACAGGACCCATCCATATGTTGTCTACAAGAGACTCATTTTGAACCTAAAGATACATCCAGACTGAAAGTGAAGGGATGGCGATCCATCTTCCATGTCAGTGGACCTCAAAAGAAAGCTGGGGTAGCAATTCTTATATCATACAAATTAGATTTTAAACTAAAGTCTGTAGTTAGAGACACAGAGGACACTATATCATTCTTAAAGGGTCTATCCAACAAGAAGATCTAACAATTGTAAATATCTATGTCCCCAACATGGGAGCAGCCATCTACATAAGCCAACTGTTAACCAAAATAAAGAGTCATATTGATAACAATACATTAATTGTAGGAGACCTCAATACTCCACTCTCAGCAATAGACAGATCATCTAAGCAGAAAATCAACAAAGAAACAAGAGCTTTGAATGATACACTGGACCAGATGGACCTCATAGATATATACAGAACATTCCACCCTAAAACAACAGAATACTCATTGTTCTCAAGCGCACATGGAACTTTCTCCAGAATAGACCACATACGGGGTCACAAGTCAGGTCTCAACCGATACCAAAAGACTGAGATTATTCCCTGCATATTCTCAGACCACAGTGCTTTAAAACTGGAACTCAATCACAAGAAAAAATTTGGAAGAAATTCAAACACTTGGAAGCTAAAGACCACTCTGCTCAAAAATGTTTGGGTCAACCAGGAAATCAAAGAAGAACTTAAACAATTCATGGAAACCAATGAGAATGAAAACACATGGGTCCAAAACCTATGGGATACTGCAAAGGCATTCCTAAGGAGGAAATACATAGCCATCCAAGCCTCACTCAAAAAAATAGAAAAAACCCGAATTCACCAACTAACTCTACATCTTAAAGAACTAGAGAAAAAGCAACAAACGATGCCTAAGCCACGCATTAGAAGAGAAATAATTAAGATTAGAGCAGAGATCAATGAATTAGAAGCCAGAAATACAGTAGAGCTGATGAACAAAATTAGAAGCTGGTTCTTTGAAAGAATTAATAAGATTGATAAACCACTGGCCAGGGCTACCCAAAAGAAAAAAGACCCAAATTAATAAAATTATGAATGAAAAGGGAGAGATCACGACTAACATCAAGGAAATAGAAACAATTCTTAGAAATTATTATCAACAACTATATGCCAATAAACTGAGCAATCTGGATGAAATGGATGCATTCCTGGAAACCTATAAGCTGCCAAGACTGAAACAGGAAGAAATTGACAACCTGAATAGGCCAATAACCAGTAATGAGATTGAAGCAGTGATCAAAAACCTCCCAAAAAACAAGAGTCCAGGGCCTGATGGATTCCCTGGGGAATTCTACCAAACATTCGAAGAAGAAATAATACCTATTCTCCTGAAGCTGTTTCAAAAAATAGAAACAGAAGGAAAACTTGCAAACTCATTCTATGAGGCCAGCATTACCTTAATCCCCAAACCAGGCAAAGACCCCATCAAAAAGGAGAATTTCAGACAGATATCCCTGAGGAATATAGATTCCAAAATCCTCAACAAAATCCTAGCTAATAGGATCCAACAATATATTAAAAGGATTATCCTCCATGACCATGTGGGATTTATCCCCGGGATGCAAGGGTGGTTCAACATTTGGAAAGCAATCAGTGTGATAGAACACATTAATAAGAGGAGAGAGAAGAACCATATGGTCCTCTCAATTGATACAGAAAAAGCATTTGACAAAATACAGCATCCTTTCCTGATTAAAACTCTTCAGAGTATAGGGATAGAGGGAACATTCCTCAAGTTCATAAAATCCATCTATGAAAAACCCACAGTGAATATCATCCTCAATGGGGAAAAGCTGAGAGCCTTTCCCTTAAGATCAGGAACACAAAAAGGTTGCCCACTCTCGCCACTATTGTTCAACATAGTACTACAAGTCCTAGCAACAGCAATCAGACAACAACAAAAAAAATAAAAGGTATTCAAATTGGCAAAGAAGTCAAACTCTCTCTTTTTGCAGATGACATGACACTTTATGTGGAAAACCCAAAAGACTCCACCCCCAAATTCCTAGAATTCATTCAGCAGTTCAGTAATGTGGCAGGATACAAAATCAATGCACAGAAATCAGTTGCTTTCTTATACACTAACAATGCAACTGTAGAAAGAGAAATTAGAGAAATGATTCCATTTACAATAGCACCAAAAACCATAGATACCTCGGAATAAACCTAACCAAAGAGGTAAAGGATCTATACTCTAGGAACTACAGAACACTCATGAAAGAAATTGAAGAAGACACAAAAAGATGGAAAAACATTCCATGCTCATGGATCGGAAGAATAAACATTGTTAAAATGTCTATGCTACCCAGAGCAATCTATCCCTTCTATAGCATCCCAGTCAAAATTCCAATGACATTATTCAAAGTGCTGGAACAAACAATCCTAAAATTTGTATAGAATCAGAAAAGACCCCGAATCGCCAAGGAAATGTTGAAAAAGAAAAACAAAGCTGGGGGCATCACGTTGCCCGATTTCAAGCTATATTACAAAGCCGTGATCACCAAGACAGCATGGTACTGGCAGAAAAACAGACATATAGACCAACGGAACAGAATAGAGAGCCCAGATATGGACCCTCAACTCTATGGTCAAATAATCTTCAACAAAGCGGGAAAAAATATGCAATGGATAAAAGACAGTCTCTTCAATAAATGGAGCTGGGAAAATTGGACAGCCACATGTAGAAGAATGAAACTAGACCATTCTCTAACACCATACACAAAGATAAACTCAAAATGGATGGAAGACCTCAATGTGAGACAGGAATCCATCAAAATCCTAGAGAACAACATAGGCAGTAACCGCTTTGATATCAGCCACAGCAACTTCTTTCAAGATACATCTCCAAAAGCTAGTGAAACAAAAGCAAAAATGAACTTTTGGGACTTCGTCAAGATAAAAAGCTTCTGCACAGCAAAGGAAACAGTCAACAAAACAAAAAGGCAACCCACAGAATGGGAGAAGATATTTGCAAATGACACTACAGATAAAGGGCTGGTATCTAAGATCTATAAAGAACTTCTCAAATTCAACACCCAAAAAACAAATAATCAAGTCAAAAAGTGGGCAGAAGACATGAAAAGACACTTCTCTGAAGAAGACATACAAATGGCTAACAGACACACGAAAAAATGTTCATCATCATTAGCCATCAGGAAAATTCAAATCAAAACCACATTGAGATACCACCTTACACCAGTTAGAATGGCAAAAATGGACAGGGAAAGAAACAACAAATGTTGGAGAGGTTGTGGAGAAAGGGGAACCCTCTTACACTGTTGGTGGGAATGCAAGTTGGTACAGCCACTTCAGAAAACAGTGTAGAGGTTCCTCAAAAAATTAAAAATAGATACCCTATGACCCAGCAATTGCACTCCTGGGTATTTACCCCAAAGACACAGATGTAGTGAAAAGAAGGGCCATATGCACCCCAATGTTCATAGCAGCAATGTCCGCAATAGCCAAAGTGTGGAAAGAGCCGAGATGCCCTTCAACAGATGAATGGATAAAGAAGATGTGGTCCATATATACAATGGAATATTACTCAGCCATCAGAAAAGATCAATACCCAACTTTTACATTGGCATGGATGGGACTGGAGGAGATTGTGCTAAGTGAAATAAGTCAAGCAGAGAAAGTCAATTATCATATGGTTTCACTTATTTGTGGAACATAAGGAATAGCATGGAGGACATTAAGAGAAGGAAGGGAAAAATGAAGGGGGGGGGGAATCAGAGGGAGAGATGAACCATGAGAGACTATGGACTCTGAGAAACAAACAGGGTTTTAGAGGGGAGGGGGGAGGGGGAATGGGTTAGCCTGGTGATGAGTATTAAGGAGGGCATGTACTGCATGGAGCACTGGGTGTTATACCAGTGGATTGTGGATCACCACATCAAACAATGGATTGTGGATCACCACATCAAAAACTAATGATGTATTTTATGGTGACTAACATAACATAATAAAATTTAAAAAAATTTTTTAAAAAGAGTTTCAGAAATTATGCCCCTTTATCCTAGACATATAAATGTGTATTTCCCAAGAACAAGGATATTCTCTTAAAAATCACATTATAAAAATTAAGAAATTTAACATTGATACAATACTATTATTTAATCTATAATCCATATTTCAATTTTGCCAATTGAATAAAACCCCTTATAACCATTCTTTTAACATGTAAGATCCTGTCCAGGATTTCATATTATATTTAGTTGCCATATTGCTTTAGGCTCCTTTAATCTGCAACAGTTCTATAGCCTTTTTTGCTTTTATGACATTGACATTTTTAAAGAATTATTAAAGGCCCTCCATTTGGATTTTTCTAATGATTACATTCTGATTATGTGGTTTTGATAGGAATACCACAAAAATAATGTTGTGCCTTTCTCAGTACATTCCATCAGGATGTATATATGTTATCTTGTCCCATTATGAATGATTAGAGAATATCTTCACTAGAAAAAAAGATCTAGGAAAAGCAAGCCCACTCAAACCAGTAAAACGTGCTGCTCAATTTTGGTGCTTTTTCATAAGTAAGTAAAACTTAAGTTGATTTGACTTAAACACACAGTATTTTCTTTGAAAAGAAAAAGTCAATTCATAGTCAAGATAACCTATGGAATATCACCTTCATTGACACGAACTGAGAATTCAAAATCAGATTTAAATTATGTTGACAATTAATATGCATGATGACATATCTTGACAAAGGCCTAGATAGAACTTAGCTGGTGGTCAAAGGATATGGCTTTACAGTCAATGTACTTGTGAATTATGTGCATCGGAAGGAAAGGGAACCACCTCATGAGACTGTGTATTGGGTCTTTGTGAAGGGTTATCTGAAAAGTGCTTTCCTGTAGCTCAATGAAATGAAAAAGAGAAGATTCATTTTTCTCTCATTTTGCTTCCATCTGATTCTGTTCTGCTAGCAAAGTACTTGAAGTAAAGCATCTATTACTCTTGGAACAACCACTGAATTTAATTACCATGTCTAATGTTAGCTTGTACAAAGTGTTATAGGGATATGTTTTCTTCCATAAGAAGTACAGTACAATATGTTCTTCTATTTCAAACCCATTTCACTTAATTCCAGTGCTTTGACAGGAAAAAGCAATACTGCTGCCGACCTTCATAGTCAGGCTGCTCTCTCTCGCTGAACTACACACCTGAGAAAAATCACATCCCACTTGCCTTTATCCCAACATGTTGCTATAAAGAAGTATTTCTGTTTGTTTTCCTCAAAAAAAAAAAAAAGGAATGTGGGGAGCATGAATAATTGTTGCATTCCAAGAGACTATGATGAATTTTATTAGTGTACAAAGCATATTGCATGCATTTACCAAGGGTCTTTATTCTGAGCTCGCATGTGTTCTACAAAGCTGTCATTTTAAACTGCTCATAGAGTGGTGCTAAGTGGCACATTCCATTTCCTTGTATGGCTATTCACCTTTTCGGGTGGGTAGTGGGTGGGTATTAAACTCTACATGCTGTGATGGGAATCTATACAAAGTTTATACTTCTCTACACATTTTTGAGGTGAAGCAAGTAGAGATGAAAACAGAAAGCCATATTGATTCTCTCCAGGAGTCTTTTGAATTAAAAGGCTATTTAAAACTGGAAGGTGGGGCACCTGAGTGGCTCAGTCATTAAGCGTCTGCCTTTGGCTCAGGTCATGATCCCAGGGTCCTGGGATCGAGCCCCGCATCGGGCTCCTTGCTCTGCAGGAAGCCTGCTTCTCCTCCCACTCCCTCTGCTTGTGTTCCCTCTTTCGCTGTGTCTCTCTCTGTCAAATAAATAAATAAAATCTTAAAAAAAAACCCTGAAAGGTTATTTGATGGTATGTTGGGTAATTGAGTACAGGGTCAATATGTAGGTGGAAAACAACACTGTTGGTGGTTGTGAAATGAGGACCCTCCATCTTCCTGAAGAAGTGAAGGAAGAAATTTAACTACAATCACAATGCTCTGCATTTCATTTCTAGAGTTTATTCATCTTCTAACTGGAAGTTTGTACCCTTGGCCAACATCTCTGTAATTCCCTCACCTCCCAGCCCCAACTATACAGTGGTAATCATATTGCAATACATAAATGTATCAAACCAACATGTTACACACCTTAAACTTACACAATGTTATATGTCAATTACATATCAATTAAAAATTTAACATAAAGCATAGAAAGAGGTATTTAGGTATTTTTTTAAAAACCCAACAACTTGTTAAGATTTGTCAAATAGGATCTTTTTCTGGAGAGCGTAAGAAGAGAAAAATGACCCCCATGCTGTCATATTTGAGACATTAGTCAGAGATAGGCTAGAAAGCATCTCAAACTACTTTTAACCTTTGAGACTTTAGTGCATAGTCATATCAAGGAAGTGATCTTATGAGATCAAATCAGAAATAGTTATTTCAAACAAGTATAACAACCTTGTGTTCACCATTAACTATCTTGCTCTGGGTCTTCCATCATACTTAAAGCAAGTAAAATGATAAAATTGTTTTTTTTAAGATTTTGTTTATTATTTTATTTGAGAGAAAGAGAGAGAGACCTGGGGGAGGAGTAGAGGGAGAGGGACAAGCAGATTCTGCCTGGCACCTAGCCCGAAGTGGGGCTTGATCCCGGGACCCTGAGATCATGACCTGAACTGAAATCAAGAGTTAGGCCATTAACTGACTGAGCCTCCCAGGTGCCCCTAAATTGGCTTTATTTTACAGTAAAATGTATCATGACTCAGTTTTACTTCTTTCTAAAATAACCTATTATACATTTTCTGAATGGAACCACACACTGAAGCTTTCAAAATTTGACAATAAATAATAATATAAAGTAGTAAGAATCATCCAGTACTTGAATTATGATGACAATCATACATATTTTCATAATCACATTTTTTATTATTTTAATTCTCAATCCCTCACACATATATCTATTGGTTTACTTCCTTTCCAAAATTATTTCTGCCTGCTCACTTTCACATTCCCTACTTTCCTGCCCAAGTAACCAAACTCCATTTCTGCTACTGTTGCTCCTTCACTTGAAAGGCTTTCCTTGCATGGCTGCCATCACTCCTTTTCTGCACTTTCATCTTCAGAGCTTTAAATCCTCCTCATCCTTCTAGACTCAGTTTAAATGCACCTCCTTGATAGACTTCCTGACTGAATATAACTTCCCCTTTCGCTACTTATCCATTATCCTTTAACTACATCTTTCTTGTTATACATACTGTATTTGTATTTTGTACCTTTTGTTCATTTATGCAATAGTTATTTATTAAATGTCTCTTATGTGCTAGGTGGCATGTGCCAGGGATGACTATAAATAAAACAACTCTGTAGATCAGGAAGCTCTCATTCTATAAGGAAATACAGACATTAAGGAAAGAATTACAAAAATGATGAATTCTGTAAAAGAGTGAACACAAGATATATAGCTGTGCCTAAAAGGTTATGTCGTTAACCTAGTCTAATGGGTCAAAAATGTCTGTCCTTGGTCAACAGGGATCAAGTTATATGACTTGAGGATTGAATTACACTTCACTTGGCTTGAGTCCCATTATATGAAAATGCATTGTTCTGGAAATTCCAGAGCAATCTACTCATATTCACACAGCTTGGGGCTTCAGAAAGCATATTATTCAATTGCAAATAATATTTGTAAAAACTGGATCCACAGTATGCATATGTAAGAGTCCCCCAGAAGTTTACAAAAGTTTGAAGCTGCCCATTCATGGGACCTTTCTTGAACCCTCCCTGCAGGCCAGGCCTGGTGCCAAATGCTAAGGATACATACAGTGCTGCTGATGACATGCTCCCTTCCTTCAAGGAGCTCATGGTGTAGGAGACAGAATCTCTCTGATTGTTCTAATGGTATCTCAAATTGTGTCTGCTGAGACCCTAACAACATTGGGAAAACAGCAAAGGAGGGGATCTCCTAGTCATCTATTTTGTCCTCTTATGCAGTTCCTTTATTTTTAGTCTTAAAGACTCATTTCCATGAAAGAATATGTCATCACTTTTGTTCCAAGGAATATGAAGAAAAGATGGAAGGATGGAACTTTTTCCCTTTTGGGGTTCTGCACATACATGAGAAACAGAATCCCCAATAGTTGTAACATAAAAGCATATGATAGCTCTTTATGTTCATAGAATAGTAAATAATAAATTTCCCATGGACAGACATAGTCTCTTACTCCTTTCTGTATCTCCTGAATCATTCAGCGCAGTGCTTTTTACTCAATTTGCACTCAGCCATAGAGTGAATGCATGAGTAAATCAAAAATTGATGAATGAACAAACAAAGGAATAAACAAATTAGTTGGAAAGCTTAAAGAATAGGACATCAATGACACTTGGGGTTAACTTGGAAAGTGGAACTTGGAGGAATCATGCCATTCCACTATTTTTACTGCAGAAGAATTTTATTATTTGGTCAATATGACTAGTATTCTTATAATTAATTAAGATCAGATTTATCCATGATCTCAAAATAAACATTGATGGTTTTTTGTAAAGTCTTTCTTTCCCTACACACAGGGAAAGAGATCATTCAGGAAATAATGAGTAAGAAATAGAAACAATCTAAACCGCTAACCCCAAGGACTTCTAAGTGCTTCTGATGCCATATCTGAAATGTATAGCTGTAGAACCAAAATAAATTACCATCTCCTTAAATAGGAGTTGAATATGTAAGTTTTCTTTTTCCCTGAATAAATTAATTAGTAACAAAGTGTAATGGAAAGTACCTCTTCCTCCCTAACAAATTTGTCTGTGTTCAAAGTCATATTACTAGTTTTCCTACCCTTCAGAGTTGCCCAAAACAATCTTGCCCTACTTAGCTCTTAAAAATCATGGTCTCCCAAGATATTTATTAAATATAAAGGTAATGATGGCAACTGTATAGTGGAGAAACCCAACAGACGCCACTGTAACCAAGTGATCAAGGTTAACATTACTAGTAATGGGACATACTGACATTATGAACCCTTTGACATGAAATAATAAGAAGAGCGTATCATGCTGTGGCATTCTTGCCATAAATGCTAACCTCAATCTAATCATGAGAAAACATCAGACAAAAACAAATTGAGGGGCATTTATAAAATAACTGATCAATGTTCTTCAAAATTGTCAAGGTCATGACGAAAGAGAAGGAAGAACTGTCACAATTTGGAGGAGACTAAGGAAAAAATAACTATAACAGTTAACAATTTAATGATATGTGGGATCCTGTATTGAATACTGGACCATAAAAAGGACTTTAGTGGAAAAAATGGTGAAATTTGAATGAGGTCTACAGTTTAATTAATGGCATTGTACCAATGTTAACTTCCTGGTTTTGATAATTGTGCCATGATTATGTAAGATGTTAACATTAAAGAAAGATGGGTAAGGGTTATATGGGAATACTCTACTATTTTTGTAACTTTTCTGTAAACCTACAATTAGCTCAAAATAAAAACTTAAAAAAAAATCATGTGGCACGTCAACATTAATGGACATCTTTATGAAATAAATAAGTACAGACACATTGTATAGTGGCCAAAATAAGATCAGTCAGGATTGATGTGACTTAAACACTTGAATCCTCTCTAAATTTTCTTTATCCAGTCTTAACTAATGGCATCTACCATTAGTATCACTCCACATATCTATCCAATCAGTCTGCTAGTTGCTATAGTGCTCACTGTCATTACACCATCTGATTTTAGTAATTTTAATTGGTTACATTAAATTAGTTTGGAAAAAGCAAAGAAAAAACTCAAAAAGTTTTTAAAGCACTGCCATCTGCTCCGAAAAGTGCCATATATTCTTTTCTTTCTGGTTTTCAGTGTTACCAGACCAAAAATATGTTTGCCATCATCATGTCATTCTAACTTTGGTGGGAAGGAAGTTTACGACTTATCAAAGAAAAATAGGTCCAAAATTTTTGGTATTTAAATGTGAAATATCAGTTGGTCTGACTCCATACCACAAACAAAAACAAAACACACACCTCCTAACCACCTTTCCCCTAATCTGTTTTATCTACAATCTTGGGGAATAGAATTTTGGGGAACAGTTCTTACCTCAGTGTGGAAAGTATTTCTGGTGTCCAATTACCAGTTGCTAGAGAGTTGAGGGTTTATTCTGTCAGGACTGACTCAGTTTTTACAAAAGCAATTAAGACTTTTCCAGTTTAAGGCTAACATTCTTCAGACTGATTCAGATGTCAAAGCTGAACTGAAAGTCAAACTAAGCAAGAAGTGATTTTCATCTGGACTCCTAAATGGGATTAAATCAGAAAATGTATATGAAGATTCTTAAGTATTTTTAAAACTATAATGTAGTTTACAGTTGTGTGTGTGTATATTTATATATATATATACATAGTTGCATATATATGTATATATATGCATATATATATACATATATATAGTTGTGTGTGGATGGATGGATAGATAGATAGATGATAGATAGATAGATAGATAGATAGATAGATAGATAGATAGACAGACTAATGGTTGCTATTGTAAACAGCCAAACATCAACTTATCTTGAGCTAAGTTAGTCTCTATATTTTAGTAGGGAACTATACAATGTTCAAATCTTAGTTATGCATTTGTTGGTTTGGGTTGCCATTGGTATGTTGGAATTCCTTGGGCCATAACCTAATATATAAGAATTGTAAAGTGAATGATATAAAGGAAGTAGGGTTACTAGATATGGAATACTCTTCAAGACACTTCAATAGGATGAAAGGAATGAAATGGCAGAAGAAGGAACTGTTTTGAAATGAGGAACTTGCTGATGAATATGGAGGCACCTTGAAAGGAGGTAACAAGGACTCAATGGAAGAGTGAGCCTTAACTCCCTCAGTGACATGAAGGAAACCTGCTGAGGCAGAAAGGAAAGAAGAAGTTGAAGGTGGATGAAGATGCAGAGAAAGTGTGAGGTAGAGTAGAGGAAAGCTGAAGAAGGTAACAGCATATGATTTCTGTTCTTTCACAGCAAATTCAGATAAGAGTGGATGTGTTAGGTAGACAGGGGTAGTAAGGAAGGGGAAGTACAGGGCTTGAGGGAAATGGACTTAGCCCTGTGGAGATTGACATTGATATTAGTGAAAGACCTGCTGGAAAACAAAGAATGACAGCCCACATTAATTTGTAGTAGAATCATTATCTACACTTTGAGATTTTCTCTAGCTACCCTGGGCATATTATTTATGATTTTCCTACCCTTCTATTATTTCATCTCCAATGAATTTTAAGCAAGTTTACATTTACTCTAAGAAATAACCATTGGCATTTTCTTGCAAAGTCTCAATGAGTTTGTCCAGTCCATTTGGCAGTCTTCCCCATCCTTGTGCTTACCCTAGTTTCACAGCTGTTGGCTATACCTCTCAATTTCTTCCCTGCCAAGAATTGCATTAATGCACTGTTTCAACCTTGTTCTATTCATTCATGAAAACAGGGAAGTTTTCTTTTCTTATCCCTTATAAACAGTAAAAAGGCTTTCCTGTGATGTTAAGGTTTAAGAGTGAATTTTTGTTCATGGAAGACCTGCAATCTGGCAATGAATGTTGAAGGTGGGTGGATTAGGGCAGGGGAGATAGATGGATAGTCATATATAAAGAAATTCAATTTAATTTTGTCTTTTATCTCATAAAATCTTCCTATATAAATTAAGCTTCACAGTATTTCTTCTCTGGCCCTTTGCTTTATACTCTCCTCAGTGAGGTCACCATACTTGGTCAGTTTCCTATTACCCTGTTCCCTATTAGCACTATTCTCTAAACCCCAGTAACCTCCATTTCCATTGCATTTTAGTCATTCACTGTACTTCTGAAATTGTCATTTCTCAACAAGACTCTAAGAACCCAAACCCTTAAATTTCCTCCTTTAGCTCTACAGTTCCCTGTTCTACATCCTCACACATAATGAGCCTGATATTTAATCTCCTCATGAGTATTCCTAGTCTTCTATCCTTTCCAATTCTTCTACCTTACCACCCTAATTTTTAGTTAATAAATTATTAACTAAACATGTCCTAGGTGCAAAATCCCCAAATGTATAATGTCTTATTTTTTAATCTCACTGTTTTCTGGTTTTCCGACTCCACTAACTGTATTGCTAAAAGGCTCAACACTTCGTCAGTTGTGTCTGCCATAATTCATGGTATCTAGTCTGAGGTAAGCCTTACCTGCTGTCTAGAAGCTTTTTTACTTTTGGCTCATAATGAGAAGTTCTAAAGTGCCTCCACAAAGGTTCAATCCTATCCTATTTCCACCCACACTAGGAATCATACCTTGCGACTGCAAAGGCCAATACTTGAGCACAACATCCTAACTTTCCCTCTCCCACTTCAAACCCTCTTGGTATCTCAACTTCTTTTCTGTTTCTGAGGAGGAAACATCTCTGTTTGCTGCTGCCTCACTTTGTTCCAGTCCATCATGAAAAAAGATTATTTGCCTAAAGGACAACACTAACCCCTTGATCAAAAACTTCCAATGGTTTCCCACTGCCTTTGGAGTAGAGTCCAAACACATTAGCCTGCCATTTAAGACCCTCTAGAAAGTGGCCCAAATTTACCATTCCATAATAGTCTTCTATTATCTCCTTAAATAACATGCCCTAACTGGCATCAAACTGAACTAGTTCTTCTCCAAAAGCATCTTGCATTCCATAATTCCTTGCCTGGAGGAGTCAAGGTATGATCTTTCATTTATATAATCTGACTTTAAATACTAACTCATCCATTCGCCAGCTTGGTGACTTTAGTCATGGTTATAGAATCAGTGATCCTCAAGTTTCTTCCCTAGCTACTTGAGAGAATCAAATAAAACAATGATTATTGCAGTGCTTGAAAAACTGCATAATGCTAGTAAAATGTAAAGTGTTCTTTCATTCAACAAATATTTATTTAGCACCCACTACTTGCCAGGCATGATAGTGCTGCTATTCACTTTCCAAATGAATGTTATATATATATACTTAAGGAGATTAAACCAATCTACATCCACCAATCAACATAAACAAAAGCAACCAGCAAAATCAAGACATAAAAAAATAACCCACATAAACCTGAAGTTTGGCAAATATTGTTTTTGGAAAACATCCTTTATGAATGGGTTGATGGCCAGTTTTAGCCCAGAATCATTTTCTTTTAGATTATGCATCTTTGTTCCTGCTTTTCTGGATACCAAAATCAATTCAGATCAATAACCACAACAAAGGAATTCTAAAACTTTTTAGAAATAGGAGTAGAATTTATTCCTTTCACTCCTCAGAACGTGAATCTCTGATTGAAAAAAAAGTATGCTTAAAGTAAACCCATGTCTTGAGTCTCTTCAATCCATGCCAGATGGAATGTTCAGGAGCAGATTGTACAAACAGGCTTGGGAGGGAACATGGTTTTGTAAATATAGCTTCTCTCGTTGATGGCTGTGACTCTACTTGGTACAAGAGAAGACCTTACTGAAAGGATTTTTTCACTATAGTCACCAATACAAAAAGCATACACCAAAAAGTACATTTTATCCAGTACTGACAGACTTGTTTTACTGGTGCCAATAAAATGATTGTTGATTTCCAGAGAGTTGTGGGCAAGGCGAGGCAGGTGGACAAAAAGCCACCCAGTGAACAAGCTGTTTCTCTCTCTCCCCACCCCTTCTTTTAAAAATATCCAAAATAGAAATTTCAAAGCTTGAAAAACTTCAAGGCAATTTAATTTAAGTTGCTTCCCATGACTTTAAATACTAAATGTTCACACCTACGTCAGTACTACATTGAGAACCTCCCACTCAGAGACTGTATTTAGGAAAGAAAGGATGCCGTGGTCTGAGATGAGGCCTAGATTTGAGGGACCTTGAGTTCTTAGACAAGTTCTTCACCAAGACTCCACAGAGTTCAGCAGATTTAATTATTACTCCTCAGTGAAGGGTCAGGTCAATGTTTCTAGGAAGTTTCCCTTTAGGGATAATTATTGGAGATAAAAATATTTATTACAAGATAAATACAGTAAAATCCCTGTATAACCTGCTTCATCATTCACATATATCCTACTCCATGCAATAGCTTTGTTCCTAAGAATCTGGATACACATTGAGTTTCAGCCTTCAGGACTCTCCTAATATAATCCTAAAGGACAGACATTTCTATTTCTCCCCACACTTAGGCACTGACAACAATCCTTGCCCCATTTTCTTTAATAATGGTTGCACCTTTATTAAGTTTTTAATATATAGTGTGAATTTACTGATCATCCCTTTTCTGGGAAAGCAAATTTGAGTTTTAGTGTTTAAGCCACAACAAGGCTAAATTGTATATCTGGCATATTATTTCACACTCCACCATTTTCATGTTTTTTTAGTTTAAGCCAAGCCAGGTGAGTAGGCGTCATCCAAGATAAAATCTTACTGACTTTTTTCCCCCAAAGAAAAGCTGGTGAACAGGAGGTGATAAATGCTATGCTTCCTACTCAGACTCTGTCACATAAGATGTCAGTTTTTTATTTTAATTATATTCTTTGCCAGCTCAAAGAGGCAAGTAATTTTGCTACATATTATCCTACCTTTGTTAGAGTTCCTCGCAAGCAGCAGTGGAAGGCCTTTCATTTGTTGTGCCAGAACTGGTCTTAATATCCAATTCCAAACCAATCTTTTGGCATCCCGGAGAAAGAAACAGATTATTAGTTGTCAAAAAAGCAGACCACACAATTACTAAAATGCAAGTCAGGTATGAAAAATGAGATACTTTTCTGAAACAATATAGCAATTGGAGAGTTTTTCTTTTAAATGAAACCTGTATACTTAATCCACTCAAGTAGTAGCATTGACCAAATGAACTAACATAGTACAGCGTCAAGAAGATGCTGGAAACAAAGGTGAAACTAGGAGATTATATCTTAGTTGGATTTCCAGGAATTAGACCCTGACATCAGGATTGTATTGCCAATTGTGGGGGGAAGGCAACATTTTCAAGAACAGGATCCATTATTAAGCAAGCCACTACAGTGGAAAACTGAAGCTTAATCCTGAGGAAAACACTAAAAAAATGCTATAAAATATATGCCTCAGAATTATCCCACCCAGAGACCAAGGGAGCTGGGGCAATTATACCACAACTTTAGGCAGTCATTGGTTGAAGGATACCGAGGTGGAGGAAGGGCAGAAATTATTTCATCAACATTTATCATCTACCTTGACCATTTTGGAAGAAGCCCTCAGGCCCAGAGATGTAGACATTGGAGCTAGAAGAGGGCTGGAACATACTGTCCAGTCAAGTCCAAGGGAAAGAGCAGCAGAGCACAGCATCTGCTACAGCTCTCCTTGGTACCTAATCATGTATCTTCAGACAGAGAATGTTGTACTAGTCTTTGTCATGGGACCTCTAGTTAGGGTCAACATATTTAGCAAATAAAATACAAGATACCTAGTTAAATTTAAATTTCAGATAAGCAACAAATCATTTGTATATGTTTTGTATTCTTTTATGAGATGGTCAGATGTGGCCACGAGAGGAGACTGAGGAGAGGCTCAGGAAAAAAACAAATTTTATTATACTCACAGATCCTAGAGACAGGAGGCATGGCACACTGTTCAAAGTCGTATGGGAAAGATACCAAAATGGTCAGGAAGCTGAAGTAAGGAGCAAGGGAAAGGTTTGGGCCACTGTCTTTATTGGGGTTTCCATAAGAAAGGCAAGTCAGGGCAGGGTGAACAGTTTAGGACTGGCTAGATTGAATTATTTCATCAGGCTTTGGACTATAGGGGTGCTCCCTAGTTGCCTAGCATCTGGCCTTAGGATGATTAAAACAGCGTAATATGGTCTTGTGGGGTGTACAGGCCAGATAGAGAAAGTGTAGCCCTCGAATGGTTAGTTTGCACATGAAAAACATGTTCTGCTTAAGCCCTTTGCTAATTGCTCTTTAGCCAGAAAGGTTTTGCTTTTATTTTAGGGTGTCAAAATGTCATAATATATAGAAACCTAAAAATATTTACAATCTAGTATAAGTATGTCTATAACAGCAAATGGTTTGTTGTTTATCTAAAATTCAAATTGATCTCAGTGTCTTGTATTTTATCTGGCAACCTTACCTCCAGAAAGACATGACAGAGAGAGGCAACAAGGTCAACATGTCTAGGAGGGAACGGTGTACACTTGTACTCCCCTCTCCTCCCTTCTTACCTACATCTCCCACTTGTCATTTACTTGAGTCAGACACTTTGGCCTTCTGTGTGAAAGATAGAGGTGGTGGGACCCTGTTCAGTTTATTTATGGGAGGATAAGGGACAGGCATTTGATCCTGGAAACAGATAGACATAAGTCTTTTTCATGATGATGTGTATACAGTAAATAATAGAATAGGCTCACATTTATTGAAGCCTTTCTTAAGGCTAAGCACCAATTTATATGATTTACACATATTGTTCAGTTAATCGTCACAGCAAGATTATGAGGTAGGTACTATCATTATCCCAAATCTACAGATAAGGAACCTAAAACAGAAAAATTAAGTAGCCTGTCTATAGCTACATAGCTAGAAACTATTTCCAGAAACTATGCTCTTTTTTTTTATTATGTTATGTTAATCACCATACATTACATCATTAGTTTTTGATGTGGCGTTCCATGATTCATTGTTTGCATATAACACCCAGTGCTCCATGCAGAACGTGCCCTCTTTAATACCCATCACCAAGCTAACCCATCCTCCCACCCCCTCCCCTCTAGAACCCTCAGTTTGTTTTTCAAAGTCTATTATCTCTCATGGTTCGTCTCCCCCCTCCGATTTCCCCCCCCTTCATTCTTCCCCTCCTGCTATCTTCTTCTCAGAAACTATGCTCTTAACCACCACTCTTTTGCTAAAGAGCAAAAGAGGAGATGGTTGATGGGAAACAGGATAAGAGGTTCACAAAGGAATAAATGTGAGAAGAAGGTGGGAAAAGATCTCTGAGCAGTGGATTGGACTTGAGGATTCCAGATATTTTGAACAAACTAAAGAAGAAAATACCTCACAAGAGTGGGGAAAGAGAACGCATAATTATCTAACTGCTTTTCCTGACACCATGAGAAAGGACAAGTTAGGAAGCGAAGCTCCCAGGGCAATGGGATCTAAATAAGTGGTATAAATGAGCTAATGCAGATCTAATTGCCATTATAAACCTTGTTTAAATAAATACAACACCACAAACTTGACAGATACTTCCTAATGTTTTTTTTATTAAACTTACCCCCTTTTTAGTAATGAATTTGCAAATGCAAATAAGATGTCCACCAAAAACAAAAGCAAGATAAAGTGAAGCTTTATAAGAGAACCCTTGAGGATAATAAGGTATTATCTTGCCTTTGAACAGAAAATAATTCTGGCTGGAAGCTAATGAAGGTTCCACACCTTTCAAATAGCCAAACAATGTCCTTGAAATATGATGTTCTCTTGGCAACTAGGAATGTAAGGTAGTGAGATGGCACAGAGTGTTATTTGGTATCCAGCCCTAGACTGGCTGTGAAATGGGGGCAAAGAACAGCAGCAGAAAAAAAACAGCCTGGAAAAGAGTCACTGAGGTCTTTTCTGTAACCAAAGATGTTAGTAAGTCTGGAAGAGAGAGAGGTAAAATTGCAGATAGCAACATCTTCCAGCAGCCAAAGGAGAGAAGAGAGTTCACAAAGGGCACCACACAGAAGCCACACCTGCAAATCCAGTTCTTCTTTTGGTTATCCATCAGAATAATGAAAATGGAAAAATCAAAATGAATTCATTATTTTTTGAAAAAATATCTTTTCTGGCTCTGTCCAATGAAGAGGTCTGGAGACATTGACCCTGAATAGCAGTGAACATACCTAATGCCCAGATTTGGTGTTTAAATACCATTTCTCTCTGAAAGGAAATGGGGTTCCTTAGAGAAATGATTGTTCATAGGTCTGGGGCAGGAAGAGTATGAGAATGAGCCTGAAATATTTTTCCATGCCAGAAAGCAAGAAAGCACTCAAGGAGTACTGGAAGGACATAAGGCCAACCTGAAGGAGGTCCTACTTGGCAAATTTGAGACTAGTTGAACATCAAAAGGAATAATGGCCATAAATTATTACAATGCTGAATAAATAAAAATCCATGGGTCCAAGTGATGCTCAAGGAAAAGAAGAGGGGAATAAAAGAAATGTCCTTTTCTACAGAAAAATATCAACTAATAAATGTGGAAGGACTGACAAAAATAGAAAATCACCCTTTGCAACTATAACATAATTATTGGTTGGTACAAGAATGTTAAAGTCACTGGGTAAAGGGTTATTGGGGGAACAAGATATTTTGATGGTGTCAAAATACGTCCCACTGTATTACTTGGTAATTGCAAAGAGAAAGGTTTTCCTTTCATTGGAGAGATCTGGTAGAACCAATGAAGCAGTCGTCTATAATATGAATATAATAATAGTAGCTACATCAGAGAGTTATTATAAGGATTAAATAAGCCAATCCATGCAAACCACATACCACTGGACCACAGAGTTAGGGCACAATAAGTTAACAGTATAATAATTGTAAAAATAATAATTGTTATTCATATTATTTTATCTAAGCTGAAGGATAACCAAAGGCCTAAAGTCCAAGCAGGTCAAATGATTTACTTTTCTTTATTTTCCACAAAGATCATAGCCAAATCAAAACTTTAGTAGTTGGATGGCCAATATAAAAAAAAAATGGCAAACTTAAGAGCATAGATCTAGAAGCAGAGAGTGCCCCAATATCTAGAGTTTGTGTAGACAGTTCACTCCAGACCTTTCCAGAGTGGGGCTGCTCCTTAGCTGTCTAGCAAAGAGATGCAGGCTTCTTATCCTCCTCCTTTCCCCACAACAAGGAGAGAGGAGGGAGTAAAGAGATTCAAAGAGAGAAAGAGATGGCTAAGTCTTTTCCCAGTTGGCAGCATCCTTAGTCCCCATGACCAGTATTTAAGGAAGAAAATGCTCTTGAAGAGCTGAAGTGGGGATACAAAAACAAAATGATGGTTGAGATTTCCCCTAAAAGAAATGTATTACTCCTGCAAGTTAATTTATTTCCCTCCTGCTAAGACTTCACACTCTAGAAAATGTGTCTTGATGAGAAATTGCACCCCTTTAAGTTGATCAGTCTTCAAAACACTTCATCTTCAGAGTAAGGTGAAGTGGTAATGATAGAGCTAGTAGGAGTTTTCTATGAGCATCTCTTGGCTTAAGTCTAGATTAGCAGGTGTTTTTGACCTTATTCTTTTTTAAAAAAATTTATTTATTTTAGAGAGAGACAGAAGGAGAGAGTGAGAGTGGGAGGGTGGGGGCAGACGGAGAGGGAAATAGCAGTGAATAGCAGTGAACATACCTAATGCCTAGTAGCCTGTCTATAGCTACATAGCTAGAAACTATCTCCATGCTCCATGCTGAGCATGGAGCATGACACAGGGCTTGATCCCATGACCTCAAATCAAGACCCAAGCCAAAAAGCAAGAGTCAGTTGCTCAACTGACTGTACCACCCAGGCACTCCATGGACCTTATTCTTTTAGTGCAATCCTGTCTGAACGGATTCCATTACCAGCACCTGCATCTCTTTGCCAGAGAGCTTTCTCTAGCAATTTGGGCCAGCTCTATCTACTCCACAGCAGATCAGAAGTACTAGAGAATTAATGCCCCTTGGAAAAGTCTTCAGTCCATGATAAACAGGACTTGGAGTATTTATTTCCCAGATCTCTAATACCTTAGGTGGGATGACTCTAAGGTGAACTCTCCAATAGAATGAAGCACTAGTTTCCCACAATGCCATCTTGCTTGATAAAAAACATTTTACTGGCTGCCTTTCCTTCCCTGTCTCACTTCCCTACTTCTTTATTGGTGTTTTCCAAGGCCACTTTCCTAATAAGCTATTTGTGCAAGAATCCTTGTACTTCTGGAGGAACACAAATTATGATGGCTTTCTAAACCAAAATTACCACATGAACTGCATGATCAAGTCAGTCATGAGGACTAGTATAAAAAGCTACACTGACAATGTGTATCTATAATCTGAGAGAGGATGTAGAACCCTGGGAGAAGTCTCCAGGTGCCTCCTGTTGCTATATATGCCTATCTGAATGGCTAAGGATGGTTTATAATCTATCTTGAGCAACATTAGTGTGTATATATATATATATATATATATATATAATATATGATATATAAGCAACATATATCCTTGTATGGGATGTTACTGAAACATTTACCTACTGTAACAACATAAACTCTGGAATAGGATCCTGAAAGATGTCAAGAATGTTTCCAGGGCAGCTGTGGAGAGAACAACAGCTGATTTCTGGGCTGAGGTAATTTACTAACCAGTACGGTAATATTTCACTATTTTAATAATCAATACAACCCCACTAGTGTATAATGACTGAATATCAGCCCTGTCTTAAAGGTACTAAAATTATTTTTATGATTTTAGGTTGAATAGGAGACTCCCAAGGTTAAAAAAAATAGCCTCCTTATTGCCAGTACCTCAAAAAGAACTGCAAATGATAGTGCAGTACAATCCGTGGTATAGAATGTGGTCTGAGAATTAAGTGATTTGGCATAACAGTTACATCCTGGGTTATCAATTTTAGACGAATTATCCTACAATAAAATACATTGAGTACTAAAACCAAAAATAACATATTTTAACTTTTTCTTCAAAATGACCTCAGGGTCATTATTACAAATAACAATTTTCACTGTTTTGTAGCTATGTTGGAAAAAGCAATTGTAAAACAGTTGACTCCATACTATATACAACAGTTTTTACAGAGTAATTATGATAAAACAGCTGTATAACTTTTGAGTACATTTGTTTTCCTTAGAATATTTACGATCATAAGGAATTTTTTTTTCAAGTCTTAAAGAGCTATTTTAAACACTTCTCTTACAGGGTTACCAGTAAAAATATAAATTCAATTAGAGATGCCATTTCTGTAAGCTCTGTTGGAGCTTATAGACTACTAATAGGGAAATATCAGAATGCCTAATAAAAGATAAACCTGATTCATACTATATGAAGGATAATTGTATGAGTGGTTGGCCTACATGGAAGCCTCAAAAAGCATACCTTCAGCTTCAGGTAACAGTTGGATCCTAAAAAATCCTTTTAAAGTAAATCAGTTTTCAAAAAAATATATAGTTAAAAAATAAAGAGGGGTGCCTGGGTGGCTTAGTCAGTTGAGTGTCTGCCTCCGGCTCAGGTCTTGATCCCAGAGTCCTGGAATCAAGCCCCATATTGGGCTCCCTGTTCAGCGGGAAGTCTTCTTCTCCCTCTCTCTCTGCCCCTCCCGCCCCCCCCCCCGTTTGTGCTCTCTCTCTCTCAAATAAAGTCTTAAAAAAATAAAAATAATAAAAAAATTTTTTAAATAAAAATTATTTTCCAGTACTTTCTTTTAAAACTGAATATGATGGATATTGAAAGAAAAAGTACCAATAAATATAAAGTAACTATAACCTAATAACTATGTAACTATACAAATGCTCTAAAGACAGTATGAGATTTAAAAAAAATTTTTAAGTAAAGAATAAAGTTGTATCAGAGATTTCCATCAAAAACATGCTCCGCTTCCAGAGAAGATGGCAACATGAGCCCAAGTGTCTAATCCTTATTGTTCCCTATATGTCCCTTATTTTTGATGTTTTTTTCTCTTTCTCACCTTCTTTTATATTGAGTGTTTTTATTCTCTTTCTCTTATTTCTTTTTAGCAATGCATGATTCTCATACTCTGTAGTATTTACCTAGAAATTACAACATATATCCTTGACTTTAATTAAAATCTAATGAAAAGTGGTACCACCTACCAGAAAATGAAAAGACCATGGAACTCTTTTAATTCATTTACCCCTTTTTCACCTTGTTTGTTGTATGTTTTAATTCTAATGGTATTTTAAATCACATCAAACATTACGCTTTCATGGATTTTGGTTTTCAGCAATTTACTATTATATGCCTCAGTATGATTTCTTTGAATTTTTCCTGCTTTGGACTTCTATAGTTTTTTGAATATATAGCCTGATTTTTTTTATCTGTTTTCAAAAATTTTATCTTTTCAAACATTGTTTCAGCTCAATCTGCTTTCTCTTCTCCTTCTGGAAATTCAATCATCTTTATTAATTGAAAATGAAATTAATGAAAAGCCAGACTGTTTCATTGTGTTCCATATATCATCAATGCTCTTGTCTGTATTTTTCATCCTTCTGTTCTCCATGCTTTAGTCTGGATATTTTCTTCTCCAATTTATTATTCTCGTTGTGTCTAATATGCTATTAAATCATGTATTGAATTCTTAATTTCAGAAATTTTATTTTCAATTTCTTGTATTTCCATTGACAATATTTTATATTTTCCAGCTCCCTGTTAAAATTCATGTTGTCATTTAAATTCTTGAAAATATGAATCAGCTATTTTAATGTCCATGCCTGGTTAACTACTTTCTTCAAATTTTCCTGGGTATTTATTTTTCTATCGTCCTTTGATCAATTTATATTGTGTACATGACTGGTTATTTTTCACTGAATGCTAGACATTGTGAAAATTTTAGAGATAATTTGAGGCTCTAGATGATGTTATATTTCTCCAAAGAGTATTTATTCTTGCTTCTGGCAGTCAGTCTAAAAAAGATTGTTAATGTTTTAATCCTATCAAAGATTCAGCTGATTCAAAGTGAACTTCTGTCTTAGTGAGAGCTGTTCTATTTCTGGTTCACCCTAACTCTTAGGTAGCCCTTTGGATTTGGAACCAAAGACCAAGAGTATTTATGGGCTATAACTCCATTGCATGTACTAAACTCTATTTTTTGTCCCCCAAACTGCCACAAACTCTACTTCCTCTCTTTTGGCTTCTTTTTTCTCTGGGATATTAACTCTGCATGTCCTTGTTGTCTGGTGACTCTGATTTTTTTTAAAAAATGTTTCATCCAGTTTTGCTAGCTCTTCTCTTCAAAATAGTTCTGAAACAAGCTAGTAAATCATCTTTAGAAAGAGACCTCCTCCCAGTTGGCTTTTTAGTCTCCTATCTTGAAAATGAGTAGACAATGAAAGTTTACCCAATTCTGAAAAGAATTTGAATATAGAAATCAGAACATCAAGCTATTCACCTTAAATATATATATAATTTTTATCTGTCAATTATACCTCAATAAAGCTGAAAAAAATGTGCTAAGACAGTTTAATACCCATATGGAAAAATAATAAAATTAGATCTCCTGTCCACAATCAGTTCCAGATAGCTTATGAATTTAAAATTAAAAAGCCAAAATCTTACACTAAAAAATAAAAGAATATTTTAAAAAATAAAAAAGAATTTGAATATTGAAGATAGACCAAAACTAACAGATTAAAAAGTACAACCAAAAAAAAGTATATGCTATGCAAATAGAAGTTCAGCAAGCTGTCATAAATATCCTTAGAGAAATAAGAGAAGATAGTGTACCCATGAAATAAGAATGATACAAAATTATTTATAATAAGTCAAATTATAAAATATCAACTTACAGAATTGAGATTTTGAAAGGAAGTAAACGTACTTGCAAAAGTTTTTCAAATCAAACATCTTGGAAATCCTAAAAAAAAGCAGGATCATATGCATGTATATGGCCTGGAAGCCATGTGACTCAAAGAAAATATTCACCTTGTATTGGTTTTTACAGCCTTGGAGAGAGAATCAGGATAAAATTAAGCAATGGATTTTAGTAGCTAATGATTAGTGATAAAAATATCAAAAGGTTTTCAAGGTATAAACTTCTAACAAATGCTTTATGATAGTAATTAATTATTAAATATTAATCCCTTGTTATTTGGATTTTAGAAATGATATTTTTATAAAAGGCACAAATATATGAAATATATTATCTAATCTTACAATTTAGTTATCAAAGTCATTGAAGATCTGACCCTTTGAATTTTGCTATCCTAGCTGGACATCACTTCTTATGACAACTTGTCCAAATTTTGGTCATTCTAGTGTCTAAGAAAATATAACAGCAACATAAAAGCTAACCTTTAGAGTCCAAACCTATAAAATAAAGACAAATTCCAGAAATGGTACTAATGATTTGTATTCAACCCCATAGTTTTCAATCTGATACTGTCTTGATCACAGCCAAACAGAATGTAAATCCCATGAGATTTTAGGACAATTATTTTCTTCTTCCATTTCAGCTTTCACTATTAATCACAGAACCTGTAGTGTTGAGAAACAATGCAAAGAAACTACTATTTGAAACATACGCTTAACATACAACATTATGAAACCAAGTGACATAATATGGTACTTAGTAAATGTACATTCTGAGCTCTTTAGCAAACCCATACTCGAGAATTAAATTATTTCAAGTTTATGTGCCATATCATATCATAATACATTTCTTTTCTCACAAATGGAAAAGGGAAGAGGAATTGTGTTATATTCACCTATTCCCACCCTCGACAGCCTGTAATAAGCTTTGAGACTCTCCTCCTCCTTTACTACAGAACAGTGACTCACCTAGAGTTACATAACACTCAGTTCCTAGGAATCTAAATTTCTCATTTTCTCTTTAATCTCAAAAGTGCTAAAAAAAAAAGTGCTTATTGCTTAAAGCAAACAACAACAACAAAACAGTTTTAAGGAAATATCCAAGACAGCAAAAAGAAGGGGGAAATTGCAAACAATTGCCAGGCAATGCATTCTGTGACGATTGTCTCTCCATGCACTCACACTCAGAATCATACAAGTATTGATACCCCATTAGCATGAACCTGAGAGTGAGCAGCTCCTTAGTTTGTGCCCTAGGCACCTTGTTTGCCTCACCCTATTTCCTACTACGTATGGAAAAAAAAATTTTTAGGGATTTATTTATTTATTATTTTGAGAGAGAGAGAGAGAGAGAGAGAGAGCGCGCACATGGGGGGAGGGGCAGAGGGAGAGGGAGAATCTTAAACAGATTCCCTGCTTGAGCACAGAGCCCCATGTGGGCTCAGTCCCACAACCCTGAGATCATGACCTGAGCCAAAATCAAGAGTCAGATGCTTAACCAACTGAGGCACCCAGGTGCCCCAATGCAATATATTCTTGACATATATGTTTGAGGAAATGTATTGCAGCATCGATGGTGAATACTGAAACAAAAGTGCTGTAGAGGATAGGTTAAATAAATTTTGGTACATCCATGTCATAAAATTAGTAGAATACTATGCAGTTGTTCAAAGGAATGAGTGAGCTCTCTATGTACTGGTATAGAAAGATCTCTAATGTCTGTCATTATATGAAAACATCAGAAGAGCAGAACAGTGTTTTTCATATGCTCCAATTTATGATTTAAAAAAAAACTTAAAGACTATTTTACTCAATTTTGCATAAAATGCCTTTAGAAGGAAACAAACAAACAAAAAAACCTTCTAGCTAATAGCTGTTGCTTCTTGAAAAGGTAACTAAGCTGGAAAACGTGGGTTGGAAACAGAGACTTCCTTTTTACTCTACCTGTTTGAACTTTTAAAATATTGTTTCATGTGTATATAGTACCTATTGAAAATTATAGGAACAAATAAAATGAAAGCTTTTCAATGTATTGAGCAAAAAAAGGTTGCAAATAACCTTAGTAGTGGCTGCTTCAGAGACATGGTAGGCATAGGAACCATATTGCAGTGGATTAAAGAATAATGCTGAAGTAAATGGAGACATTCTAGTGACATATTAAAGCTCTTTGGCCCTGGATAGGAGAAGAGTAATAGGATAGTAGCCAGAGGTGGACTGAAGGTCATGAAATTGAGGGGCTAAATATCTACATGAATATTGATGTCACTCAACAGAGCAGAATACAGTGGGTAACTTACATAAACAGTCTCCACCCTTTATGGTTCTCTATCTAAATAAAGGTTAATGGCATATCCAGTGCTTTGCAGGATCCAAGAATGATTGTCTATAAGTTCTTTACTGGAATTGGACAACCTGACTTCAATTGGACAATTGGCTTCTGACTCTGCTAAACTGTGTAGGATTGGCAAGTTATTTTATTTCCCTGTATTTTATTTCCTCATCTGCCAATTTCATATAGATGCTGTAAGGATTAAATGAGTTAATAGAGGTAAAGCACTTAAAACAATGTCTGGCACATAATAAATACTGTGTGTATTAGTTTGCTAGGGCTGCCATAACAAAATGTTAAACACTGGGTGGCTTAAATCACAGAAATATTTTCTCATGATCTTGTAGGCTAAAAGTCTGAGATTAAGGTGTCAGCAAGGTTGGCTTCTTCTGAGACTTCTCTCCTTGGCTTGTAGATAGCTGTCTTGTCCATGTCGTCACATGATTTTCTTCCTATGTGTGTCTATGTCCTAATCTCTTCTTCTTATAAAGGCACCAGTAATATTAGATTAGGGATCACCCTAATGCCCTCATTTAACCTTACATACCTCTTTAAAGTCCCTATTTTCTAATAAAGTCACATTCTGAAGTACTGAAGGTTAGGACTTCAACATATGAATTTTGGGTGGACATAGTTCAGCCCATAACACTGATGTTATGGATACACAATACAGATGTTTGGATACACAAGAAATCAGTGATACTTTGTATTAATGTCTTAAATGGATTAAGGGGAGGACCAGGGATTTGGTAGATGACAGCAATGAGCAAGGGGAAAGAATGGTTTAACCTCTGGAAATTAAAATGAATATAATTTTTGCATTAACTTGATTCAGGCTGTATAAAATTATTCTCTAAGTCCTTAGAACCTCTTAATGGAAAACTTTAAGAAAAGAACCTGTGGACACAAGTAGTTTGTGCAGACAATGCACTAGCTTAGCCCTTAGCTTTTATTTGGATAGGGAATAATGAAGGTTGGGGAAGAGTAACATACCAGCTAGCAAAAAATTTGAGTTAAATCTGTATGTATGCAATATATTCTTATCATGAAGTTAAATTTCTGTCTAGTTCTAATTACTAAAAATGTCAGAGAAGATTTCTTTAACATAGAGAGATTTTTAAAAGATAGTTCTAAGAACTGTTGACTTGTAACTTTGAGATTATCAATGTTTATTATCAGAAACCACATTTGTTAAGATGTTAGCACAGAAAGAGGTGTATTTGGTGCCTACATTTTATTCTTCTACTCTTTAGCTCCCTGCAATTTGGCTTTCATAACTGTGGGAAATAGTCCTTAATTCATTTGGGGAGGTGGATGGGAAGATGAGTAAAATAGATAAAGGAGATTAAGAAGTATAAGCTTCCAGTTATAAAATAAGTAAGTCATGGAGATGAAAAGGACAGCATAGGGAATATAGTCAGTAATATTGTTGGGATGCCTGGGTGGCTCAGTCAGTTGAGCGTCCGACTCTTGGTTTTGGCTCGGGTCATGATCTCAGGGTCATGAGATGAAGCTCTACAATCGGGCTCTCTGCTTCTCTCCCTCTCCTTCTGCCCTTCCCCTGCTTGTATGCTCACTCTCTTTCTCTCAAATAAATAAATCTTTTAAAAAATAAGTAATATTGTAATAACATACAGATGTACAAGTGACAGATGGTAACTACACTTACCATGGTGAGCATTGGATAATGTACAGAATTGTCAAATCAATATATTGTATACCTAAAACTAATATGACATTATATGTCAGTTATACTTCAAAAAAATGTAAAAAATTCTCTCTGATGACAAGCTAATTTTCAACTAATTGCCAATTACAAGTAGTCATCCTGCTGACCTCTTGGCAGCATTCAATATTGTTGAGTACACTCCTTATTGATTCTCTTTTCTAGCCCTTGGCTGCTTTTCTTCCTCATTTTTCTCCCTTCCCTTCTCTCTAAGCTTCACTAGATTCTCTTACCTGGTTTTATCTTAAAGTTAGATATTCTGTGTATTCTGTCTGTTGGATGCTTCATCAACCTAAAATCATGAGGAGGGTGGCTACCTGAAGGCCTTGGGGAGCTCAGGGACACATTCAACCATTGCCATCATCAGTGTCACTTTAAGGACTCACCACCACCACCTGCTGCCACAACCATCAACAGAAGGAGAAGCAGGAAGGTTTTTATGCGGGTTTTCACCTAATATTCAAATGGCTAAAAACATGTCACTAAAATAGGAGAGTCACAGAATGCTACCTACTACTTAGCATTCTGCAACTCTCAGCTCCAAGCTCCCAAAGCTGATTAAATGCACCACTTGCATTGCCCTGTATTGTGACCTCTACTACATTCCTTCAAGCAAAGGTGATTTCTGACAGGGTGTTGAGAATTGGCACCAGTTATCACCAAACCTACCCTCCTTTGTCCCTCTTATGTGTTGTCAGTATGATGGAAGTCTGAAGGATTAAGACATGAGGGCATTTAGGGTTTTATGAAAGTGAGCAGGTCATTTTTTGGTGTTTAGAAGGTTTACACATTTGCTCTGACTCTCAAACTTGGTGTAAGCTATCAGGTCTGAGATCCCTGGTATAGCACTGCCTTTTAGCCTCTTATCTCTCACTTTACTTATTTTCTCAGGCCACCTAATCTTTATCTCTAGCCCTGATTCCCTTCCTGGTCACTCTCAAGTGATCCGTATCCATACTTCCAAGTGCTGATTGGATAACTCCACATAGATGTCCTGCAGGCAGCTTGACCTCATTTATAACTGAACCTATTTCCTGCCCCCACAACCCTTCATTCCCTTTCCCCAATAAAAGTATACCTGTGGTCTCTACCTTTGCAAATAGCAACTCTCCTCAACTCCTTATCTCTTTCCAACCCCAGCACACATTTCCCTTGATATTGACTTTGATGTTTCTCCCATCTGTTAACTCCCTCACACCCACTTCCACTGCCCTAGTTTCATGCCTCATCACTTACTGCCTGGACTTGTAATAGCCTCCAGATACTCCCCTTTCCAATCTGTCTTTGACAGTTTTGTCAGAAATGTGTCCCTTTAAAAATAAATATATTCAGTTCCTGGTTAAAAATCTCCATTGGGGGTGCCTGGGTGTCTCAGTCAGTTAAATGTCTGCCTTTGGCTCAGGTCATAATCCCAGGGTCCTGGGATTGAGCCCCATGAATATTGAATTTATTGGGATGAATTTGTACATAACATTGCCATAGTATCCTCTTAACATCTTTAATATTTTTAGTGATATCCTTTTTTCTCATTCATAGTATTAATAATTTGTTTCCCTTTGTCTTGATCATCGTCCTAGAGTTTTCCAATTTTATTTATTCAAAGAATCAACTTTTGGCTTTGTTGATTTTCTATTGTTTCTCTGTTTTCTCTTTTATTGATTTTTTCCTCATCCTTATGATTTCCTTCCTTCAATTTATTTTTTATTTAGTTTATTCTTCTTATTTTAGCATTTTAAGGAGGAAACTTAATTTGGTTTTAAACTTTTCTCATTTTAAATATAAGCATTTAAAACAATGAACTCTCCACCGAATACTGTTTGGTAGTATGCCACAAAATTTGGTATATTTTAAATTTCACTCAGTTCTAAATAATTTCTAATCTCCCTTGGGATTTCTTTTTTGACCCACACTTTGTTTAAAAATGTGTTTTGTTTAATTTCCTAATATTTAAGGACTTTCCAGATGTCATGTTGTTATTGATTTCTAATTTTCTTCTGTTATAATCAGAGAATATACAATGTAGGATTTGGGTCTTTTAAAATAAATTAAGACTCATTGTTTTGACCTGGCATATAGTTTATCTTGGTGAATATTTCACAGACACTTGAAAAGAATGTGTATTCTGTACTTTTGAGGTATAATATTCTATAAATATTAATTACGTCAAGTTCATTGATCATCTTGTTCAAATATTCTATATCCCTAGTAGTTTTTGTTTGTTTGTTTGTCTACTTGGTGTATTAATTCCTGAAAAAGGAGTCTTAAATTCTCCACCTATGATTGTGAATTTGTCTCTTTGCCTCTTTGTTTTGTCAGTTCTGAATTTATGCATTTTAAAGCAATGTTATTTATGAGTTTCTTATGTATGTTCTTCTGGTGAATTGACCTTATCATTTTGAAATAATCTTCTTTATTTTCATTAATGTACCATGTTTTGAACTTTATTGTCAGAAATTAATATAGCTACATCAGCTTCCTGTTGCTTACTGTCTGTGTGATATATCTTTTTCCATTCTTTTATTTTCTGTATATAAAATGTGTTTCTTTAGAGTGCCTATAGTTGGATCTTGCTTTTTTTATACAGTCTGTAATTTTCTGCCTTCTATTTGAAGTGTTGAATTAATTTACATTTAATATAATTATTGATAAAATTTAGTGGAACCCTACCATCTTGTTACTTGTTTTCTAATTGTCCTATTCATGTTTTGTTCCTCTATTCCTCCCTTCCTGACTTCTTTTGTATAAACAAATATTTTTTATCATTCCATTTTAATTCCTGTATAATACCTCTTTGCATTTTTTTGTGCTTGTTTTAGAGCAGGGTTTCTTGGGGCACCTGCATAGTGAAGTCAGTTGAACATCCAACTCTTGTTTTTGGCTCAGGTCAAGATCTCTGGGTGGTAAGATTGAGCCCCACATGGGGTTCTGCACTCAGTGCAGAGTGTGTTTGAGATTCTCTCTCCCTCTCCTTCTGCCCCTCCCACTCATGCTCTCTCTCTCTCTAGAATAAATAAATGAACCTTAAAAAAAAAATAGAGCAGGATTTCTCAACCTCAGCACTATTGACATCTTGTGTCAAATATTATCTGTTTTGGGGGCTGTCCTGTGCATTGTAGGATGTTTAGCAGTATCCCTAGCTGATACTTACTATTTGCCGGTACCATCTCCTTCCGGTTTTGTCAATGAACATGTCTCCATACATTGTCCAATGTCCCCTGGGAGGCAAAATCATCCCTGGATGTGAACCATTGATTTAGGAATATAATATGCATTTTAACTTATCATAATATAATCAAAATAACATTGTAGCTCTTAATATAAAATGTGAGATCATTTCAACAGCAAAATTCCATCTTCCCCATCTTTATGATATTATCATGTATTTTACATTTATATAAATATAATAAAACCCATAATATAGGGTATTATTTTTGCCTTAAATAGTCAGTTATCTTTCTAAGAAATTCAGAGTAGAAAAATATATGGAATTTTATACTTACCTGTTTGTCATTTTTGGTAACTCCTTGAAAATTTGAGTTTCTGTCTAATGTCCTTTCTCTTCAGCTTAAAGAACTTCCTTTAGTGTTTCTTTTAGTGCAGGTCTGCTAGCAACAAATTCTCCAAACTTTTTCTTATCGGAAAATGTCTTCATTTTGCCCTGTGTTTGAAGATGTTTTCCCTAGATGTTTAATTCTTCTTTGTTTTTTCTTTCATCACTTTAAAGATACCATTTCATAGAATTATAACCTCCACTCTTTCTACTGAGAATGCACCAGTTTGACTATGATGTGCACAAATATAGTTTTCTTTGCGTTTATTCCATTTGGAGTTCAGATATCTTAGATCAGAAGGGTGATTGTTTTTCAACAAATTTGGGGAAATTTTAGCCATGCTTTCTTTAAATACCATTTTCTTTCTCTTTTCTGTCTCCAGTTTCAACCATGTTAGACCACTTGATACTGTTCCACATGTCACTGAAACTTAGTTATTTTAGTCTTCCCCCATCTTTCTTTCAGATGAGGAATTTTATTGATCTAGCTTCAACAATCTTTTCTTCTGCAGTCTCCATTTTGCTGTTAATCTCATCCAGTGATTTTTTTCATGTTGGATATTGTACTTTTCATTTATAAAATAATTGGTTTATATTTATAATTTCTATTTATCTGCTGAAATTTCCCAACTATTCACTCATTATGACCATAATTTTCCTTTAGGCTTTAAAAATGTATTTATAACACCTGCTTTAAATTTCTTGTCTGCTAATTCCGACAGCCATACCCTCTCTTGTGTTTCTATTGACTGCTATTCTTCTTGACTGCAGGGCACATTTTTCTGCCCTTTTGCATGCCTAGGTTTATTTTATTTTGTATGCCGAATATCATAAATGGTAAATAGTACAGAGTCTGTATTATTTCATCTTCTTTTAAAAGACATCAAGTTTTGTTTTGAAAACCTCTTTAATTACTGGTGGATACTTTAGGTCCTGTTTGGCTTAGTTTTATTCTGTTAGATGGGTCTTTAATTTTTTGTTCTTTACTGTAAAACATGGTCCTTATTCCTGAAGTGCAGGCTTCTCAAATGAATGCCTGAGGTGTTCAGTGGGACCTCTCCTCTGTGGCTAGGCCAGAATATTAATATATTTTAGCACTACATAACCTATGGTATTTCCATTTAGCAATCAACCTCATAATATACAATCTCTGATAAGCCTAGCATAGTCAAGCCCTGACTGTGTGCAGCTCAGTTGTCATCTTAGGACCATGCAGATATCTGATGCCACCCTTTTTCACAGGTTCATTTTCTCTACTCTTCAGCCCCATAAAGTCCAATCTCTTCAGCAGCCCAGAACTCCAGTATCTGGCTCTTTAAGGACAATTTTCTGCTTGAGCACCACTTCCCAGTGTGAATCAAGAGAGTATTCATAGACAAAAATCTGGGTGATTGTGGGGTTTACTTTCTGTATTTTCTTTCTCTCAAGGATTACAGTACTATACTGCCTATTAATCGCCTGAAAATTGTTGCCACATATATTTTGTCCAATGTGAATTTGTTGTTGATAGGAGAGTAAGTCAAAAGTCAGTTACTTTGGGGGGGCGGAGCAAGATGGCGGAGGAGTAGGAGACCTGGATTTTGTCTCCTCTCAGGAATTCAGCTGGATAGGGATCAAACCATTCTGAACACCTACAAACTCAACAGGAGATCGAAGAAAAGAAGAGCAACAACTGTCTCAGCAGAAAAGCGACCACTTTCTGGAAGGTAGGACGTGCGGAGAAGTGAATCCGAGGCGATATTCGGGAGGATAGACGGTGGGGGAGGGGCCCCCGTCGGCCGCTTCTGGCAAGTGATAGAGCCGCGGAGCACAAAATCGGAACTTTTAAAAGTCAGCTCCGCCGAGGGACGTCACTCTGGTGGCTCAGCGGGGGGTGGAACCCTCCGGGACAGTGTGGTCTCAGGACCCTCGGGGTCACAGAAAGACCGGGGGTGCCTGAGGGCAGCAGAGCTCCCAGGTAACGCAGCAGGGAAGCCGGCTGCAGAGGCGGAGCCCAGGCGCGGGCTCTCAGCTGGGGTTGCCATTAACCTCGATCCGCGGCCCAGTCGGGCCCCTGCTCCTCCAGCAGGGACCCAACAAGCGGCCGATCCGGGGAGACTCACCTTCCTCCCCCGGGAGGAGCCGCGCGGGAGTGCACCGCAGGGATCTGCTGGGTTTGGAGACTCCAGACCGGGTCCGGTGCCAGAGATAGAAACGCGTGGTCACAGGCCGGTTGACCACGGAGTGCAGCTGCAGACCGGGGAGACGGGAGTGACTGACGGCTTTTCTCTGGGGGCTCACTGAGGAGCGGGCCCGAGTTCTCGGCTCCTCTGGGGCGGAGATTGGGAGGCCGCCATTTTCACTCTCCGCCTCCAAAGCTGTACGGAAAGCTCGCAGGGAACAAAAGCCCCGGAGAGCAAACCCGAGCAGATGACTTAGCCGGGAGGGGGCAAGGGCGGGGCTATTCCGCCTCCGGCAGAGACATTTGGAAACCACGGCAACAGGCCCCTCCCCAGAAGATCAGCGAGAACAGGCAGCCAAGACCAAGTTTACCGATCAATGAGAACGGCAGAACTCCAGCGCTAGGGGAATGCTGCACATAGAATTCACGGCTTTTTTACCATGATTCCTTAGTCTTTTAAAGTTAATTTTTTTTTTAACTGTCTTTTTGTCTTTTTATTTCTTTTTGAATTTTTCTTTTTCCCTTTTTCAAACAACATCTTATCAATCCCTTTTTTAAAAAAAAACATTTTTATTTTTCATTTTTAGAGTCATATTCTATCCCTTCATAGTAGTTACCCATATTTTTGGCTTATATATATAAGTTGTTCTCTCTTTAAAATTTTGAGATAGTTTCTTCTAACAGATTAAAATATACCCTAAATCTCTAGTATATGGTGTTCTCTATTCCCCTGCCTGATCACATCCTCTCCCTTTTTTTTTTTCTTTTTCTTTTTTCTTTTTTTAAATCCTCTTTCTTTTTTCAAACAACTTCTTATCAATTCCTTTTATAAAATTTTTTATAATTTCCATTTTTACAGTCATTTTCCATCCCTTCATCATATCAACCCTTATTTTTGTACATATATAAGTTTTTCTTTCTTTAAAATTTTGGGAGACACTTTCTTCTAAAAGACCAAAACACACCCCAAATCTAGTGTGTGGCACTGATCTATATACCATATAGATCATATTTGATCACATTCTGGTTTTTCTTTTGTTGTTGTTCTTTTGTTTTGTTTGTTGTTGTTTTTATCTTTATCTTTTTCTTTTTTTTTCTTTTTTTTTTTTTTCTCTCTTTCCCCTTCTTATCCCACTGCTTCAGGTCTTTTCTGATTTGTTTAGAGTATATTTTCTGGGGACGTGGTTACTCTGCTAGCATTTTGTTCTCTCATTAATCTATTCTCCTCTGCACAAAATGACGAGATGGAAAAAATCACCTCAACAAAAAGAACAAGAGGCAGTACCGACTGCCAGGGACCTACTCAATACGGACATTAGTACGATGTCAGATCTAGAGTTCAGAATCATTACTTTAAAGATACTAGCTGGGCTTGAAAAAAATATGGAAGTTATTAGAGAAACTCTTTCTGGAGAAGTAAAAGAGCTAAAATCCAACCAAGTAGAAATCAAAAAGGCTATTAATGAGGTGCAATCAAAAATGGGGGCACTAACTGCTAGAATAAATGAGGCAGAAGAGAGAATCAGTAATATAGAAGATGAAATGCTGGAAAATAAAGAAGCTGAGAAAAAGAGAGATAAACAACTACTGGATCATGAGGGCAGAATTCGAGAGATAAGTGATACCATAAGACGAAACAACATTAGAATAATTGGGATCCCAGAAGAAGAAGAAAGAGAGAGGGGGGCAGAAGGTATAATGGAGCAAATTATAGCAGAGAACTTCCCTAATTTGGGGAAAGAAACAGGCATGAAAATCCAGGAAGCACAGAGAACCCCTCTCAAAATCAATAAAAATAGGTCAACTCCCCGACATCTAATAGTAAAACTTACAAGTCTCACAGACAAAGAGAAAATCCTGAAAGCAGCTCGGGAGAAGAGATATGTAACCTACAATGGTAGAAACATTAGATTGGCAACAGACCTATCCACAGAGACCTGGCAGGCCAGAAAGGACTGGCAGGATATATTCAGAGCACTAAATGAGAAAAATATGCAGCCAAGAATACTCTATCCAGCTAGGCTGTCATTGAAAATTGAAGGAGAGATAAAAAGTTTCCAGGACAAAAAAAAACTAAAGGAATTTGCAAACACAAAACCAGCCCTACAGGAAATCTTGAAAGGGGTCCTCTAAGCAAAGAGAGACCCTAAAAGCAACATAGACCAGAAAGGAACACAGACAATATACGGTAACAGTCACCTTACAGGCAATATAATGGCACTAAATTCCTATCTTTCAATAGTTACCTTGAATGTAAATGGGTAAATGCCCCAATCAAAAGACACAGGCTAACAGACTGGATTAAAAAACAAGATCCATCGATATGCTGTCTGCAAGAGACTCATTTTAGACCCAAAGACACCCCCAGATTGAAAGTGAGGGGGTGGAAAACCATTTACCATGCTAATGGACACCAAAAGAAAGCTGGGGTGGCAATCCTTATATCAGACAAATTAGATTTTAAACCAAAGACTGTAATAAGAGATGAGGAAGGACACTATATCATACTTAAAGGATCTATCCAACAAGAAGATCTAACAATTGTAAATATCTATGCCCCTAACATGGGAGCAGCCAATTATATAAGGCAATTAATAACAAAAGCAAAGAAACACATCAACAACAATACAATAATAGTGGGGGACTTTAACATCCCCCTCACTGAAATGGACAGATCATCTAAGCAAAAGATCAACAAGGAAATAAAGACTTTAAATGACACACTGGACCAAATGGACTTCACAGACATATTCAGAACATTCCACCCCAAAGCAACGGAATACACATTCTTCTCTACTGCCCATGGAACATTCTCCAGAATCGACCACATCCTAGGTCATAAATCAGGTCTCAACCGGTACCAAAAGATTGGGATCATTCCCTGCCTATTTTCAGACCACAATGCTTTGAAACTAGAACTCAATCCCAAGAGGAAAGTCGGAAAGAACTCAAATACATGGAGGCTAAAGAGCATCCTACTGAAGAATGAATGGGTCAACCAGGAAATTAAAGAAGAATTAAAAAAATACATGGAAACTAATGAAAATGAAAACACAACTGTTCAAAATCTTTGGGATGCAGCAAAGGCAGTCCTAAGAGGAAAGTATATAGCAATACAAGCCTTTCTCAAGAAACAAGAAAGGTCTCAAGTACACAACCTAACCCTACACCTAAAGGAGCTGGAGAAAGAACAGCAAATAAAGCCTAAACCCAGCAGGAGAAGAGAAATCATAAAGATCAGAGCAGAAATCAATGAAATAGAAACTAAAAGAACAGTAGAACAGATCAACGAAACTAGGAGCTGGTTCTTTGAAAGAATTAACAAGATTGATAAACCCCTGGCCAGACTTATCAAAAAGAGAAGAGAAATGACCCAAATCAACAAAATCATGAATGAAAGAGGAGAGATCACAACCAACACCAAAGAAATACAAACAATTATAAGAACATATTATGAGCAACTCTATGCCAGCAAATTAGATAACCTGGAAGAGATGGATGCATTCCTAGAGATGTATCAACTACCAAAACTGAACCAGGATGAAATAGAAAACCTGAACAGACCTATAACCACTAAGGAAATTGAAGCAGTCATCAAAAATCTCCCAAAAAACAAAAGCCCAGGGCCAGATGGCTTCCCAGGGGAATTCTACCAAACATTTCAAGAAGAATTAATACCTATTCTTCTGAAACTGTTCCAAAAAATTGAAACGGAAGGAAAACTTCCAAACTCATTTTATGAGGCCAGCATTACCTTGATCCCCAAACCAGACAAAGACCCCATCAAAAAGGAGAATTACAGACCAATATCCCTGATGAACATGGATGCAAAAATTCTCACCAAAATACTAGCCAATAGGATCCAACAGTACATTAAAAGGATTATTCACCATGACCAAGTGGGATTTATCCCTGGGCTGCAAGGTTGGTTCAACATCCGCAAATCAATCAATGTGATACAGTACATTAACAAAGGAAAGAACAAGAATCATATGATCCTCTCGATAGATGCCGAAAAAGCTTTTGACAAAGTACAGCATCCTTTCTTGATCAAAACTCTTCAGAGTATAGGGATAGAGGGTACATACCTCAATATCATAAAAGCCATCTATGAAAAACCTACAGCAAATATTATTCTCAATGGGGAAAAACTGAGAGCTTTCCCCCTAAGGTCAGGAACGCGGCAGGGATGTCCACTATCACCACTGCTATTCAACATAGTATTGGAAGTCCTAGCCACAGCAATCAGACAACAAAAAGAAATCAAAGGCATCCAATTTGGCAAAGAAGAAGTCAAACTCTCACTCTTTGCAGATGATATGATACTTTATGTGGAAAACCCAAAAGACTCCACCCCAAAACTGCTAGAACTCATACAGGAATTCAGTAAAGTGGCAGGATATAAAATCAATGCACAGAAGTCAGTGGCATTCCTATACACCAACAACAAGACAGAAGAAAGAGAAATTAAGGAGTCGATCCCATTTACAATTGCACCCAAAACCATAAGATACCTAGGAATAAATCTAACCAAAGAGACAAAGGATCTGTACTCAGAAAACTATAAAATACTCATGAAAGAAATTGAGGAAGACACAAAGAAATGGAAAAACGTTCCATGCTCATGGATTGGAAGAACAAATATTGTGAAGATGTCAATGCTACCTAGAGCAATCTACACATTCAATGCAATCCCCATCAAAATACCACCCACTTTTTTCAAAGAAATGGAACAAATAATCCTAAAATTTGTATGGAACCAGAAAAGACCCCGCATAGCCAGAGGAATATTGAAAAAGAAAAGCAAAGCCGGTGGCATCACAATTCCGGACTTCAAGCTCTATTACAAAGCTGTCATCATCAAGACAGCATGGTACTGGCACAAAAACAGACACATCGATCAATGGAACAGAATAGAGAGCCCAGAAATGGACCCTCAACTCTATGGTCAACTAATCTTCGACAAAGCAGGAAAGAATGTCCAATGGAACAAAGACAGTCTCTTCAACAAATGGTGTTGGGAAAATTGGATAGACACATGCAGAAGAATGAAACTGGACCACTTCCTTACACCACACACAAAAATAGACTCCAAATGGTTGAAAGACCTCAATGTGAGACAGGAGTCCATCAAAATCCTAAAGGAGAACACAGGCAACAACCTCTTTGACCTCAGCCGAAGCAACTTCTTCCTAGAAACATCGCCAAAGGCAAGGGAAGCAAGGGCAAAAATGAACTATTGGGACTTCATCAAGATAAGAAGCTTTTGCAAAGCAAAGGAAACAGTTAAGAAAACCAAAAGACAACCGACAGAATGGGAGAAGATATTTGCAAATGACATATCAGATAAAGGGCTAGTATCCAAAATCTATAAAGAACTCATCAAACTCAACACCCAAAGAACAAAGAATCCAATTAAGAAATGGGCAGAAGACATGAACAGACATTTTTCCAAAGAAGACATCCAAATGGCCAACAGACACATGAAAAAGTGCTCAATATCGCTCGGCATCAGGGAAATCCAAATCAAAACCTCAATGAGATATCACCTCACACCAGTCAGAATGGCTAAAATTAACAAGTCAGGAAACGACAGATGTTGGCGGGGATGCGGAGAAAGGGGAACCCTCCTCCACTGTTGGTGGGAATGCAAGCTGGTGCAGCCACTCTGGAAAACTGTATGGAGGTTCCTCAAAAAGTTGAAAATAGAGCTACCATATGATCCAGCAATTGCACTACTGGGTATTTACCCCAAAGATACAAAAGTAGGGATCCGAAGGGCTACGTGCACCCCGATGTTTATAGCAGCAATGTCCACAATAGCCAAACTGTGGAAAGAGCCAAGATGTCCATCGACAGATGAATGGATAAAGAAGATGTGGTATATATATTCAATGGAATATTATGCAGCCATCAAAAGGAATGAGATCTTGCCATTTGCAACGACGTGGATGGAACTGGAGGGTATTATGTTGAGTGAAATAAGTCAAACAGAGAAAGACATGTATCATATGATCTCACTGATATGAGGAATTCTTAATCGCAGGAAACAAACTGAGTGTTGTTGGAGTGGGGGGTGGGGTGGGAGGGATGGGGGGACTGGGTGATAGACACTGGGGAGTGTATGTGCTCTGGTAAGCGCTGTGAATTGTGCAAGACTGTTGAATCTCAGATCTGTACCTCTGAAACAAATAATGCAATATATGTTAAGAAAAAAAAAAAAAGAAGAAGAAGAAGAAGGTAGCGGGAGGGGAAGAATGAAGCGGGGGAAATCGGAGGGGTAGACGAACCATGAGAGACGATGGACTCTGAAAAACAAACAGGGTTCTAGAGGGGAGGGGGGTGGGAGGATGGGTTAGCCTGGTGGTGGGTATTTAGGAGGGCACATTCTGCATGGAGCACTGGGTGTTATGCACAAACAATGAATCATGGAACACTTCATCTAAAACTAATGTTGTAATGTAAGGGGATTAACATAAGAATAAAAAAATGAAAAAAAAAAAAAAAAAAAGTCAGTTACTTTGTAATGGCCCAAAGTGGAAGTTTTATAGTTGTGACTGTTTAATTAAAATTGAAAACACATCATCTCTCTCTTGTCATTAGTAACTGAACTAGGAGTCAATATATTGGGGAAAAATGGAGAGGGTGGTATGATTTTGAAATTATGTTAGCTAGACTGGTTTATTAAGGTTAATTCTGAACCTGAAGATTCTAGCTCCAAATTTGTGGGTTTTTTGGAATTTAATAGCCAAGACACAACGTTATCAGAGAAGCATCCCCTTATCTATCTCATGCCTCTAATCTTTTCTTACCTGTCATAAATTTATACCTTAAAACTGCCATTGGTTCTTTGAGGCTCTCTGAATTTAGACAGTTGCATATAGCCTGCCCCCAAGGAATTGCATCATTAGCTGGCTGATCTTTGCTGTGATGAAATCTTCTTTCTTCCTGTTCCTGACCTCTAGTTCTCCCCTTTCTCTGAACTTCCTCATGGGATATCAGTATATGAAGTGAGATTTTTCTTTCTTGTGTTGGCCATGTTTATTTCCAGGGCCATCCTGTCCAGAAAGGTTTTTTTCTAAACAATTCTATCAGTTTCCCAAGAAATCTATTTATATTTTCTCCCCCAAGCATCACATGCTGAAAAGCTTGAGACCCAAATAATAAAGGTTTTTATTATATTCAATTCCCTTCCTAGATGAACTGGGACCCTGATTTTGTCAGATCTACCTCTTTTTTTAAATTTTTATTTAAATTCAAGTTAAATAACATAGTTTTATATTGGTTTCAGGTGTACAATATAATGATTCAAGACTTCCATACAACACTCTGTGTTAATCTCAAGTGCCCTCCTTAATCCCCATCACCTATTTCATCCATCCCCCCACCCGCCTCCCTTCTGGTAACCATCAGTTTGTTGTCTGTAGTTAAGAGTCTCTTTCTGGGGCACCTGGGTGGTTCAGTCGTTAAGCGTCTGCCTTTGACTCAGGTCATGATCCCAGGGTCCTGGGATCGAGCCCCGCGTCCTGGGATCGAGCCCCGCGTCCTGGGATCGAGCCCCGCATCAGGCTCCCTGCTCAGCGGGAAGCCTGCTGCTCCCTCTCCTGCTCCCCCTGCTTGTGTTCCTGCTCTCTCTGTGTCTCTCTCTGTCAAATAAATAAAATCTTTTAAAAAAAGGTCTCTTTCTTAGTTTCTCTTTCTCTCTTTTCCCTTTGCTCCTTTGGTTTCTTAAATTCCATGTATGAGTGAAATCATTAGCTATTTGTCTTTCTCTGACTGACTTACCTCACTTAGCATTATACTCTAGCTCTATCCATGTCTTTGCAAATGGCAGGATTTCATTCTTTTTTATGGCTGAGTAATATTCATATTCATATATATATATGCATGCCACATCTTCTTTTATCCATTCATCAATCAATCCATGGACACTTGGGTTGTTTACATAATTTGGTTATTATACATAATGCTCCTATAAACATAGGATGCATTGTTCCCTCTGAACTAGTACTTTGTATTCTTTCGGTAAATACCTAGTTGTGTGATTGCTGAACCATAAGGTAATTCTATTTTTAATGTTTTGAGGAACCTCCATACTGTTTTCCACAGTGGCTGCACCAGTTTGCATCCCCACCAACAGTGCAAGAAAGTTCCTCTTTCACCACATCTCGACAACACATGTTGCTTGTTTCTTGTGTTGTTGATTTAGCCATTCTGACAGGTGTGAGGTGATATCTCACTGTAGTTTTGATTTGCATTTCCTTGATGATGAATGATGTTGAGCATCTTTTCATGTGTCTGTTGGTCATCTGTATGTCTTCTTTGGAGAAATGTCTTCTGCCCAGTTTTTAATTGGATTATTTGTTTTTGGGTGCTGAGTTGTATAAGGTATTTATATTTTTTTGATACAAATCCATGATTGGATATGTCATTTGTAAATATCTTCTCCAATTCAGCATGTTGTCTTTTAGTTTTCTTCATTGTTTCCTTCACTGTGCAGAAGCTTTTTATTTTGATGTAATCCCAATAATTTATTTTTGCTTTTGTTTCTCTTGCCTCAGGAGACATATCTAGAAAGGTATTGCTACTGCCAATGTCAGAAAAATTACTGCTTGTGCTCTCTTCTAGGATTTTTATGGTTTCAGGTCTCACACATAGGTCTTTAATCCCTTTTGAGTGTACTTTTGTGTAAGGTGTAAGGAAATGGTCCAGTTTCATTCTTTGCATGTTGTCCTGTTTTCCCAGCACTATTTGTTGAAGACTCTATCTTTTTTCCATTGGATATTCATTCCTGCTTTCTTGAAGATTAATTGACCATATAGTTGTGGGTTCATTTCTGAGCTTTCTTTTTTTAAAAGATATTATTTCTTTATTTGACAGAGAGAGAGAGGGAGAGAGAGAGAGAGCACAAGCAGGGGAAGCAGCAGATGGAGAAGCAGGCTCCTCTCTGAACAGAGAGCCCGACATGATCTCGATCCCAGGACCCTGGGATCATGACCTGAGCTGAAGGCAGATGCTTAACTGACTGAGCCACCCAGACACCCCATGGGTTTTCTATTCTGTTCATTGTTCTATGTGTCTGTTTTTGTGCCAGTACCATACTGTCTTGATCACTACAGCTTTGTAATATAACTTGAAATCTGGAATATTGGTGCCTCCAGATTTGCTTTTCTTTATCAAGATTGGTTTGGCTATTCAGGGTCTTTGTGGTTCCATACAAATTTTAGGATTGTTCGTTCTACCTCTGTGAGAAGTGCTGTTGGTATTTTGATAGGGATTGCAATAAATGTGTAGATTGCTTTTGGTGGTATAGACATTTTAACAGTATCTGTTCTTCTAATCCATGAGCATGGAATGTTTTCCAATTTCTTTGTGTCCTCTTCAATTTCTTTCATCAGTGTTTTATAGTTTTCAGAGTATGGATCTTTTACCTCTTTGGTTAGGTTTATTCCTAGATACCTTATGGTTTTTACTCTAACTGTAAATGGGATCAATTCCTTGATTTCTCTTCCTGCTGCTTCATTATTGGTGTATAGAAATGCAACAGATTTCTGTATGTTGATTTTGTATCCTGCAACTTTACTGAGTTTGTGTATCAGTTCTAGCAATTTTTTGGTGGAGTCTTTTGAGTTATCTATTATGGAGTATCGTGTCATCTGCAAATACTGAAAGTTTGACTTCTTCCTTACTGATGCCTTTTATTTCTTTTTGTTGTCTGATTGCTGGGTCTAGGACTTCCAGTACTACATTAAATAAGAGTGGTGAGAGTGGACATCCCTGTCTTCTTCCTGACCTTAGAGGATAATCTCCCAGTTTTTCCCCATTGAGGATGATTTTGGCTGTGTGTTTTTCATAGATGTCCTTTATGATGTTGAGGTATGTTCCCTCTATCCCTACTTTGTGGAGGGCTTTTATCATGAATGGATGGTGTACTTTGTCAAATGCTTTTTCTGCATCTATTGAAATGATCATATGGTTCTTCTCCTTTCTTCTATTAATGAGGTGTATCATGTTGATTGATTTGCAAATATTGAATCACCCTTGCAACCCAGGAATAAATCCCACTTGATCATGGTGAATGCTTTTTTTTAATGTATTGTTGGATTCAGTTTGCTAGTATTTTATTGAGGATTTTTACACCTATGTTTGTCAGAGATAGTGGCCTATAGTCCTCTTTTTTGTGTGTGGTGTCCTTATCTGGTTTTGGAATCAGGGTAATGCTGGCCTCATAGAATGAATTTGGAAGTTTCCCTTCCTCTTGAATTTTTGGAATAATTTGCAAAGGATAGGTATTAACTCCTCTTTAAATGTTTGGTAGAATTCTGGGCCTACCTCTTTCATACTTTTTATGAATCCCACATACTTACTCCATCGCTGTTTCTTCTGGAATGACTATCACTGGATGCACTCCAGATCATTGCCTCTGGGCAATGTTGTCAATGTCTTGTTACTAGTCTTTTAAAAAAAATCTCCAGGTTTGAATCTCACTTTCATTTCTGTAGTGTTTTCATTTGCAGAAATTAAAGAATGCACAGTTTAATGTTGAAAAAGCTTTCAGCAGTGGTCCTACTCAGGAAAAAACCAGAGGTGTCCTGGAGCAGGAAATGCTTGGGTATTGTGAGTAGAGCATATTCTTTAGACATATCTAAGTTTTTCTACAGGAACTACAATATGGCAGTTATTGCCTCCTGAAGAGTTTCTTGATCTAAGTATATTCTGGGTGTAGGTAGGGGGTAGCTAACAAAACCCCCTTATGTCTTTACTGCTTAGGAAACCTCATAAAAATTGTGCTTCTATGTTGTACCTCAAGACCCCAGGATTCCCCAAGGTAAAGTTATAAACTAGATTTTAAAATGATCCTAGGTGCACTGGGTATTATACACAACCAATGACTCTTTGAACACTACATCAAAAAAAATGATATACTGTATGTTGGCTAACTGAACATAATAAAAAAAATTGTATGTGAAAAAAAAATGATCCTAGATTACATGTTTAAATCAGTGTTCCAATGTTTTATATATGCATTTTTAATATCACACTCTGTCTACTATATTGCAACATCCTTGAGGACAGTGATTGAATTTATTCTTTAACTAACAGGTTTCTGTTCTCTCTGTCAGCCTCTTTGGCCCCTGATATTAAACTATATACCCAAGCAATGTAAGTTGCCTTGCTCTGAACCAAATGATTTCTCTACATTTATATTGTAAACCATTAGAAAAGCAACACAGTCATTCAAATTGGTTTCTAGATCAAAAATGACTCTTAAAATGAAAGCATTGCCAGTAGAACTATATTTTTAGAATGACATTTATTTATTGTCATTCAGTCATTCATCATTGTAAAAGGATTATATATCTATGAAATATAGATCCCAAGATGAAAAATTTTCAATGATTAACTGATGGTGGAATAGAAATGGGCATTCAAACATGCAGGTAGGACTTAACTATTTCCATGCAGGTCAAATCCCAGGTTTATTTCTTACTAGCTAGATGCCATTGGGAATGATAAGAATGTCTGGAATACCTCAATTTTCCCATCCTCAAGATGAGGACAATATTTAATTTTCAGGTTTGTTTTGAGGATTAATTAAGATGTGCCTCAAATATAGTGTAATCTTCAGTTAGATTATAAGCCTCTAATAAAGTATGTCACCTGCAATCACCTGATTCAGCTACCTGACATTAGGAACTATGAATTATAGGCATTATATTGGGGGAAAGTGGAGAGGATGGTATGATTTTGATACTATGTCTATGAGACTGGTTTAATAGATAAAACTAATTCTGAACCTCAGGATAATAAGAATTGGACATGCCTTTGATTTAAAAATCATCCATGGGTTCTAGTTTTTAAATTAGGAAAGAGATTAATAGTTGAATTGATTGAAAAGGTAATTGTGAAAAACTGTATTTCTCCAAGGTTTGTAAAGCTAAATCTCTTCTTTAAAAAAAATCTGATTTCAAAATTTGGAGCTCACATTTACCTTCCTTATCAATTAGTGTTAGCAAGAGTAATTTCTCTCTTCTTGCCAGTGATAATGGAAATGAATCCAACAATCATAAACAGTTATCACTGCAGTGGCATTGTGTGAAATAATTCAAATTTCTGGGCTGAAACCAACTGCTGAAACATCAGATAGAGAAGATAAACCTCTGAAGCCTTGATAAAGAAATAAACATAGTAATTTTTAAATGTGTATATGACTATACATTTTATTATTACACTCAAGGATAGCTGCATTAATGCAATTTCCTCCAATGTTCAAAAGATGGAAAATTAACACTCAGAGGCTTCACTCAAAAAACGGGTTCTCTCAATGGAACTAAAACAATAAAAGTTATTTTAACTTCTGTCTATATTAACATTTCTGAGCTGCAAGGAATATATAAAATTGAATAAATTCTAAACCTGTTGTGTAAATCCCATCTATTGAATTCCTAATTTCAGGGTTTATATTTTTTAGATTTATAATTTCTGATTGATTCTTACAGCTTCCCATTTTCTGCTGAAATTCCTCATCTTGTCATGTAATTTATTGAACATATTAATGAGTTAAAATATATGGCTAATAATTCAATATCTGAATCTCTGGTAGGACTTGATTTTTTTCCTTTTCATTTTTAAATAAACTGTGTCTTTGTCTTGGTTGGTTTCAGTTTTACTAACTGAACACTGGACATCATGTTTAAAAAAATGGTAAAAGTTAATATGAGGCTTTAAATAATAATTATCTTCCTCCAGAGATGAGCTACTTTTGCTTCTGGCAGAAAGTTAGGGTAGGGGCAGATTGTCTTATTTTGGCTGGGATTGAGCTGACCTGAAGCTTTGTTTAAATTTTTGTGAGAGCTGGTCCATCACCAGTTCACTCATTCTTTGTTGTTGTGGCAAAATTCATGTAACATAAAACTTACTATCTTAACCATTTTTAAGTGTATGGTTCAGTGGTATTAAGTACATTTATATTGTTGTGTGACCATAACCACCATCCATCTCCAGAACTCTTTTCATTTTACAAAAATGAAACTGTACCCATTAAACAATAACTCCCCATCACTCCTTTCTTTCTTTTTTCTTTCCTCCTTTCTTTCTTTCTCTCTCTCTCTTTCTTTTTTTCCTTCCTTCCTTCCTTCCTTCCTTCCTTCCTTCCTTCCTTCCTTCCTTCCTTCCGTCCTTCCTTCTCTCTCTCTCTCTCTCTCTCTCTCTCTCTCTCTCTCGTAAATCTCCCCTTTTCCCACTACCCCAGCCTCTGGTAACCATTACTCTATTTTCTATTACTATGAGTTTGGCAATATATATATTACATATTTCACCCGTAAGTGAGATCATGAAATATTTTTCTTTCTATATCTGTCTTATTTCACTTAGCATAATGAACCTTTAGGTTCAAATGGCAGGATGCATGTGTGCACACATGTGTGTTTGTATGTGTATGCCATTCTCTTTGTACATTCATCTGTTGACAGACATTTAGGTTGTTTCCCTATCTTGGCTATTGTGACTAATGCTGCAATGAACATGGGAATGCAGATATCTCAAGATAGTTATTTTTCCTTTGGATACATCCTAGCCAACACATCATCTTTTCACTTTTTAGTAATAGCTATCCTCACAGGTATGACGTGATATCTCATTGTGGTTTTGATTTTCACTTCCCTGATGATTAGTGATGTTGAGCATTTTTTCACATACCCATTAGTTGTTTGTATGTCTTCTTTGGAAAAATGTCTATTCAGATCCATTTTTAAATTTGGATTGTTTGGTTTTTTGCTACTGAGTTGTATGAGTTCCTTATACGTTATGCGTATACCCCCTTATCATATAGATGGTTTGCAAATATTTTTTCCTATTCCATAGGTTGCCTTTTCATTTTCTTATTTCTTCTGTTTTGCAGCTTTTTAGTTTCATATACTCCCACTTACTTATTTTTACTTTTGTCACTTGTGACATGGTGTCATATCCAAAAAATCACTGCCAAGACTCGTGTCAAGGAGGTTTACCCTGTTTTTTCCCATGGTTTTTGGTTTTATGCTTTCAAGTCTTATATTTAAATCTTTAAGCCATTTCAAGTTGGTTTTTGTGACTGGTGTAAAATAGGAGTCCAATTTCATTCTTCTACATATGATTATCCATTTTTCCCAACACCATTTGTTGAAGAGACTATCTTTTCCTCTCTGGGGTATTTTTGACTTCCTTGCCAAATACTGATTGACTATATCAGTGTGGGTTTATTTCTGGGCTCTTGGTTCTTTTCTATTGGTTTATATGTCTGTTTTTATGACATTGTTTTTATTACTATAGCTTTGTAATATACTGTGAAATCAGGAAGTATGATGCCTCCAGCATTACTCTTCTTGTTCAAGATTGCTCTAGCTATTTGAGGTCCTTTATGGTTCCACATGAATTTTAGGATTTTTTTTTCTATTTCTGTCAAAAACACCATTGGAGTTTTAGTAGGGATTGCACTGAGTTTGTAGATCACGTTGAGTAGTATGGCCATTTTGACAATGTTAATTATTCCAACCATGAGCACAGGATATTCTTTTACTTATTTAGGTTTCTTTAATTTCTCCCATTAATGTTTTATACTTTTCTGTGTACAGGTCTTTTACCTCCTTCATTAAATTCATTCCTATTTTATTCTTTCTGATGCTGTTGGAAAGGGGATTTTTTCCTAATTTCTTTTTTGCATAGCTCATTTTTAGTGTGTAGAAATTGAACTGATTTTTGTATGTCGATTTTGTAATTTTACTGAAATTGTTTATCAGTTCTAAGAGTTTTTTGTTAGAGTCTTTAGGGGTTCCTATATATAAAGTCGTGTCATCTGCAAAAAGAGATGATTTTACTTCTTCCTTTCCAATTTGTGTGCCTTTTATTTCTTTTTCTTATCTAATTGTTCTGGCTAGGACTTCCAGTGCTTTGTTGAATAGAAGTGATGAGAGTGGGCATCCTTGTCTTATTCCCAATCTTCGAGGAAAAGCTTACAAATTTTCCACATTGAGAGTGATGTCAGGTGTGGGCTTTTTTCTATATGGCCTTTTCTATGTTGAGATGCATTCCTTCTATACCTAATTTGTTGAGAGGTTTTATCATGAAAGGATATTGAATTCTGTCAAATACCTTTTCTGTATCTGCGTTACTCATATAATTTTTATACTTTGTTTCATTAATGTGGTGTCTCACATTGATTAATTTGCATATGTTGAACCATCCTTGCTTCCTAGGGATGAACCCCTCTTGATCATGGGGTTTAATCAAGTATATGACCAATATATGATCCCTTTAATGATCTGTTGAATTAATTTGCTAATATTCTGTTGAGGAATTTTGCTTCTTTGCTCATCAGTGATACTGGCCTGTAGTTTTCTTTTCTTGTAGTCTCCTTGTTTGGCTTTGGTACCAGGATAATTAATACTGGCTTTGTAAAATTAGTTTGAAAAAATTCTCTCTTCAGTTTTTTGGAGGAGTTTAAGAAAAATTGGTATTAATTCTTCTTTAAATATCTGGTGTATTTCACCAGTAAAACCATCTGGTCCCAGACTTTTCTTTATTGGGAGATTTTTTATTACTAATTCAATCTTACTCATTATTGCTATGTTCAGATTTTCTTTCTTCATCATTCAGCCTTAGTAGGCTGTGTATTTCTAGGAATTCATGCATTTCTTCTAGGTTATCCAATTTGTTGGCACATAATTGTTCATAGTAATCATTTATGATCCTTTGTATTTCTGTGGTGTTGGTTTTGTAATGTCTACTCTTCATTTATGATTTTATTTATTTGAGTATTCTTTTTTTCTTAGTCTATCTAAAGTTTTGTGAATTTTGTTTACCTTATTTAAAAAACCAACTCTTATTTTCCTTGGTCTTTTATATTGTCTTTCTAGTCTATTTTTCATTTATTTTTGCTCTGATCATTATTTCCATCCTATTAACGTCAGGTTTAGTTTGTTCTTTTTCTGTTTCCTTGAGGGGTAAAGTTAGATTGCTTTTTGGGATCTTTCTTTTTTCTTTTTTTTCTTTTTCTTTTTTTTATTTATTTATTTATTTATTTATTTATTTATTTATTTATTTGACAGAGAGAGACACAGCGAGAGAGGGAACACAAGCAGGGGGGAGTGGGAGAGGGAGAAGCAGGCTTCCCGCCGAGCAGGGAGCCCGATGTGGGGCTTGATCCCAGGACCCTGGGATCATGACCTGAGCCGAAGGCAGACGCTTAACGACTGAGCCACCCAGGGGCCCCTTTCTTTTTTTTCTTAATATAGAATTTATCACCATAAATTTATTTTTCAGCACTGCTTTTGTTATATCCCACGTTTTTGTATGTTACATTTTCATTTTAGTTTGTCTTGTGATATTTTTTTATTTCCTTTTTCATTTCTTCTTTGACCCATTGATAGTTCAGGAGTGTGTTGTTTGATTTCCACACATTTGTGAATTTTCCAGTTTTCATCCTGTTACTGATTTCTAGTTCACACCATTGTGGTCAGAAAAGATGCTTAATATGATTTCAATCTTACATTTGTTAAGATTTATTTTATGGCTTAACATATGATCTATCCTGGATAATGTTCCATGTGTACTTGAGAAGAATGTATATTCTGCTGCCTTTGGATAGAATGCTTTGTATATATTTATTAGGTCCATTTGATCTAAATTGTAGTTCAAGTCCAATATTTCTTTATTGGTTTTCTGTCTAGATGATCTATCCATTTTTTGAAGCAGGGTATTGAAGTCCCTTACTGTTCTTGTAATGCTGTCAATTTCTTTCTTAGGTGTTTTTATTTGCTTTATATATGTAGGTGCCCTGATGTTGGGTACATAAGTGTTTGCAATTGCTATATCCTCTTGATGAATTGACCCCTTCATCATTATATAATGACCTTTTTTGTCTCTTGTGACTATTTTTGACTTAAAGTCTATTTTCTCTGACATAAGTATAGCTGCCCCTGCTCTCTCTTGGTTTTCATTTGCATGGAATATATTTTTAATTCCTCTTTTCAATCTATGTGTGTCCTTAAAGCTGAAGTGAGTCTCTTATAGGCAGCAAATAGTTGGGTCTTTTTTTTTTCTTCATTCAGCCACTCTGTGTCCTTTGAGAATTTAGTCCTTTTACATTTAGTGATTATTGATTGATAAGAGCCTACTATTGCCATTTTGTTCATTGTTTTCTGGGTATTTTGTAGATTTTTTTCTTTCTTCATCTCTTGTTGTATTCCTTTGTTATTTGATCATTTTCTGCTTTAATTTCTCCTTCTCTTTCATGTATCTACTATAGGTTTTTGCTTTGCCATTACCACAAGGCTTATATAAAATGACTTACAACAGTCTTTTTTAAGTTGATAACAATTTAACTTCCACTGTATACAATAGCTCTATACTTTCACTCCCCCTGACATTTTATGTTTTTGGTGTCACAATTTATATCTTTTTATATTGTGCACCATTAACAAATTATTGTAGCTATAGTTATTTTTAATACTTTCATCTTTTAACCCTTATACTAGAGTTATGTGTTACACACCACCATTACTATAGTAGAGAATTTGACTGTATATTTACTTTTTCCCATGAGTTTTATACTTTCATATGTTCTTATGTTGTTATTTAGTGGCCTTTTGTTTTAGCTTGAAGAACTCCCTTTAACACTTCTTGTAAGGCTGGTCTAGTGATGAACTCCTGCAGCTTTTGTTTGTTTTAGAATATATTCATCTATCCTTCACTTCGGAAGCACAACTTTACTGGGCCAAGTATTCTTGGTTGGCAGAATTTTACTTTCAGCACTTTGAATATATCATCTCACCCCCTTCTGACCAGCAAGGTTTCTGTTGAAAAATTTGCTTATAGTCTTATGGAAGTTGCCTTGTACATAAAAAGTTATTTTTCTCTTGCTGCTTTCAAAATTCTTCAGTCTTTAACTTTTGACAATTTGATTACAATGTATGTATGTATCTTGGTATGAATGTATCTTGTATCTTGGTATGAATATATCTTGGTATGAATGTATCTTGGTATGAATATCTTTGAATTCATCTAATTTAGCATTCTTGGGGCCCCTGGATCTGGATGTCTTTTTCTTTTCATAGATTTGGGGAAGGTTTTCCCAACCATTATTTTTTAATAAGCTTTCTGTCCCCATTTCTCCCGTTTCTCTTTCTGCAACTCCCATGATGTGTATATTGTCCTTTTGATGGTGTCCCAAAAGTCTCTTAAGCTATCTTAACTTTTTTCATTCATTCTTTTTTTTTTTTACTTCTCTGATTAGGTTATTTCCACTGACCTATTTTTGAGTTTGATGATCTTTTCTTTCATTTGAGTTAGTCTGCTGTCATATCCCTCAGTTGAATATTTTTGGTTCAATTATTGTATTCTTCAGATATATTATTTGTACTTGGTACTTTTTAATATTTTCTATCTCTGTTAAAATTGTCACATTGTTCATGAATTGCTTTTCTGACCTCAGGGAGCATATTTATGACATTATTTTGAATTCTCTGTTGGGTAAATCACTTAGTTCTGTTTCATTATGGTCAGTGTTTAAAGATTTATCTTGTTCTTTTCTTTGGAACATATTACCCTGTTTCTTCAATTTCCTTGATTCTCTGTGTGGTTTTTGCACATTAGATAAAACAACTACCCATCCAAGTCTTGACAGACTAAACTCATGTAGGATATGAAACTCACCACTCAAACTGGCCCAAAATTCTGGGTGTCTGTCAAACTTGTGCTTGTCTATACCACCATTTTTTTCTTAGTGCTCCTAGGAGATTAAGGTGTGTGAAGTCCCATCAGGGCCACAGAAGTGGGGGAGAGGGAGGAGGAGCAAGATGGCAAAGGAGTAGGAGACCTAAATTTTGTCTGGTCCCAGGAATTCAGCTAGATAAGTATCAAACCATTCTGAACACCTACAAACTCAACAGGAGATCAAAGAAAAGAATAGCAGCAACTCTCTGAACAGAAAAGCAACCACTTTCTGGAAGCAGGGACACAACAAGTGGCAGATCCGGGGAGACTCCCCTTCCTCCCCTGGGAGGAGTGGTGCGGGAGCACACTGCAGGAATCTGCTGGGTTTGGAGACTACAAACAGGGTCATGTGCCAGAGATAGAAATGCTCAGTCACAGGCCGGAGTGTGACTGGAGACCAGGGAGACAGGAGTGATTGATTGCTCTTCTCTGAGCACTCACTGAGGAGTGGGGCCCCTAGTTCTCGGCTCCTCTGGGGTGGAGATTGGGAGGCTACCATTTTCTTTCTCATCCTCCAAAGCTATACAGAAAGGTTTCAGGGAATAAAAGCTACCGAGAGCAAACCCGAGCAGATTACTTAGTCCAGCTCCTGGCAAGGGCGGGGCAATTCCGCCTCAGGCAAAGACATTTGAGCATCACTGCAACAGGCCCCTCCCCCAGAAGATCAGCAAGAACAGCCAGCCAAGACCAAGTTTAATGATCAATGAGAACGGCAGAAGTCGAGCACTAGAGGAATACAGCACATAGAATTCATGGCTTTTTTCCCCATGATTCTTTAGTCTTTCAAAGTTAATATTTTTAATTTTCTTTCTCTATTTTTTTGAACTTTTCTTTTTCCCTTTTTCAACCAACATCTTATCTTATCAATCCCTTTTTTAAAAATCTTATTTTTCATTTTTAGAGTCATATGCTATCCCTTCATTGTAGTTAACCTTATTTTTTGTATATATATAAGCTGTTCTCTCTTTAAAATTTTGGGATACAGTTTTCTCTAACAGACCAAAATATACCCTAAATCTCTAGTGTATGGCTTTGTTCTAGTCTCCTGCCTAAACACATTCTTTCCCATTTTTTAATAAATTTCTATTCTTTCTTTTTTCAACCAACATCTTATCAATTCTTTTTAAAAAATCTTTTATAATTTTCATCTTTACAGTCATATTCCATCCCTTCATCATATGTACCCTTATTTTTGTATATATTTAAGTTTTTTTTCTTTAAAATTTTGGGAGGCAGTTTCTTCTAACAGACCAAAATACACCCCAAATCTAGTGTGTGGCACTAATCTATTCACCAGCCTGATCATATTTGATCATATTCTTTTTTTTTTCTTTCTTTCTTTCCCTTTCTGTTCCCCCTGGTTTCAGGTCTCTTCTGATTTGTTTAGTGTATATTTTTCTGGGGTCGTTGTTATTTTGTTAGCATTTTGTTCTCTCATTCATCTATTCTCCTCTGAATAAAATGACAAGACAGAAAAACTCACCTCAAAAAAAAAGAACAAGAAGGAGTACAAACTGCCAGGGACCTAATCAATACAGACAATAATAAGATGTTGGGACTAGAGTTCAGAATGATGATTATAAAGATACTAGCTGGGCTTGAAAAAAGCATGTAAGATACTAGAGAAACCCTTTGTGGGGAAATAAAAGAACTAAAATCTAACCAAGTCAAAATCAAAAGAGCTATTAATGAGGTGCAATAAAAAATGAGGCTCTAACTGCTAGGATAAATGAGGCAGAAGAGAGAATTAGTGATATAAAAGACCAAATAATCGAAAATAAAGAAGCTGAGAAAAAGAGAGATAAAAAACTACTGGATGACGAGGGCAGAATTTGAGAGATAAGTGATACCATAAGATGAAACAATATTAGAATAATTGGGATCCCAGAAGAAGGAGATAGGTCAACATCCCCACATCTAATAGTAAAACTTACAAGTCTCAGAGACAGAGAGAAAATCCTGAAAGCAGGTTGGGAGAAGAGGTCTGTAACCTACAATGGTAGAAACATCAGACTGGCGGCAGACCTATCCACAGAGACCTGGCAGACCAGAAAGGACTGGCATGATATATTCAGAGCACTAAACGAGAAAAATATGCAGCCAAGAATACTATATCCAGCTTGGCTGTCATTGAAAATTGAAGGAGAGATAAAAAGTTTCCAGGACAAACAAAAACTAAAAGACTTTGTGAACACCAAAGCAGCCCTACAAGAAATCTTGAAAGGGGTCCTCTAAGCAAAGAGAGAGCCTAAAAGTAACATAGGCCAGAAAGGAATAGAGACAATATACAGTAACAGTCACCTTACAGGCAATACAGTGGCACTAAATTTATATCTTTCAATAGTTACCCTGAATGTAAATGGGCTAAATGCCCCAATCAAAAGACACAGGGTATCAGATTGGATTAAAAAACAAGACCCATTGATATGCTGTCTGCAAGAGACTCATTTTAGACCCAAAGACACCTCCAGATTGAAACTGAGAGGGTGGAAAAAAATATACCACCCTAATGGACACCAAAAGAAAGCTGGGGTGGCAATCCTTATATCAGACAAATTAGATTTTAAACCAAAGACTATAAGAGATGAGGAAGGACACTATATCCTACTTAAAGGCTTTATCCAACAAGAAGATCTAACAGTTGTAAATATCTATGCCCCTAACATGGGAGCAGCCAATTATATAAGGCAATTAATAACAAAATCAAAGAAACACATCAACAATAATACAATAATAGTAGGGGACTTTAACACACCCTTCACTGAAATGGACAGATCATCTAAGCAAAAGATAAACAAGGAAATAAAGGCTTTAAATGACACACTGGACCAAATGGACTTCACAGATATATTCAGAACATTTCATACCAAAGCAACAGAATACATATTCTTCTCTAGTCCCCATGGAACATTCTCCAGAATAGATCACATCCTAGGTCACAAATCAAGTCTCAACCAGTACCAAAAGATTGGGATCATTCCCTGCATATTTTCAGACCACAATGCTTTGAAACTAGAACTCAATCACAGGAGGAAAGTCAGAAAGAACTCAAATACATGGAGGCTAAAGAGCATCCTACTAAAGAATGAATGGGTCAACCAGGAAATTAAAGAAGAATTTAAAAAATTCATAGAAACAAATGAAAATGAAAACACAACTGTTCAAAATCTTTGGGATGCAGCAAAGGAGGTCCTAAGTGGAAAGTATATACCAATACAAGGAGAACACAGGCAGCAACCACTTGGACCTCAGCCACAGCAACTTCTTCCTAGAAACATCGCCAAAGGCAAGGGAAGCAAGGGAAAAATGGACTACTGGGACTTCATCAAGATAAAAAGCTTTTGCACAGCAAAGGAAACAGTCAACAAAACCAAAAGACAACCGACAGAATGGAAGAAGATATTTGCAAATGACATATCAGATAAAGGGCTAGTATCCAAAATCTGTAAAGAACTTATCAAACTCAACACCCAAAGAACAAATAATCCTATCAAGAAATGGGCAGAAGACATGAACAGACATTCCTGTAAAGAAGACATCCAGATGGCCAACAGACACATGAAAAAGTGCTGAACATCACTCGGCATCAGGGAAATCCAAATCAAAACCTTAATGAGATACCACCTCACACCAGTCAGAATGGCTAAAATTAACAAGTCAGGAAATGACAGATGTTGGTGAGGATGTGAGAAAGGGGAACCCTCCTACACTGTTGGTGGGAATGCAAGCTGGTGCAGGCACTCTGGGAAACAGTATGGAGGTTCCTCAAAAAGTTGAAAATTGAGCTACCCTATGACCCAGCAATTGCACTACTGGATATTTACCCCAAAGATACAAATGTAGTGATCCAAAGGGATACATGTACCCCACTGTTTATAGCAGCAAAATCCACAATAGCCAAACTATGGAAAGAGCCAAGATGTCCAGCAACAGAAGAATGGATAAAGAAGATGTGGTATATATATACAATGGAATATTTTGCAGCTATCAGAAAAAAAACGGAATCTTGCCATTTGCAACGACATGGATGGAACTAGAGGGTATTATGCTAAGCAAAATAAGTTAATCAGAGAAAGACACGTATCATATGATTTCACTGATATGAGGAATTCTTAATCTCAGGAAACAAACTGAGGGTTGCTGGAGTGGTGGAGGTGTGGGAGGGATGGAGTGGCTGGGTGATAGACATTGGGGAGGGTATATGCTATGGTAAGCGCTGTGAATTGTGTAAGAATGATAAATCACAGACCTGTACCTCTGAAACAAATAATACATTATATGTTAAAAAAAAAAAGAAGAAGAAGAAGAAGAAGATAGGAGAAAGGGAAAAATGTAGGTGGGGAAATCGGAGGGGGAGACAAACCATGAGAGACTATGGACTGAGAAACAAACTGAGGGTTTTAGAGGGGAGGGGTAGGGGAATGGGTTAGCCTAGTGATGGGTATTAAGGAGGGCACATAGTGAATGGAGCACTGGGTGTTATACACAAACAATGAATCATGGAACACTACATCAAAAGCTAATGATGTAATGTATGGGGACTAACATAACATAATAAAATAAAATTTAAATAAAATGTGGGGGAAATGCTCACATGCCTATTCAGGCTCCTGGAGAACTATTAATTGCTTTGTCAGGCCCTAGATGTGACCTTCAGGCAGCTTCTGGAAGGGTTGGGGTGTTAGATATGTGGTATATCCCCTATCAGGAAGATTAAGGAAGATAAGGAGCAGGGTAGTTTTGCCTACTGGCTCTGTACTGATCCAGGAGGAATAGCCTCTGGGAGTACTTGTACACCCATAAAAAGCAGCTCTTTGTTCTCTATGGTCCTGGTGGACTCACAAATTGCTGAGTCCTGTCAGTTCCCAGAGCTAGATAGTTCAGGAGCCCATCCCTCAGATAGCAGCTGTAAAAGTTAGGGTGCTAGATGTGTCAACTAGCTCCTTAAGAGAGAAGTTGGGGACTTGGTTTTGCTGTTGGAGTGAGCTGGGGGAAAAAGGTGGAGGTAGTGCCCACAAACCCTTTTGAGTTCCAAGAGGAGCCTAGTCAGCTCCCAGGTGCAACCTGATTAGAAGCCTGACTCTTGGGCAGCAGCTGGGAAAGTATCCCTTCCAGAGAGAAACTGGAAGCTGGGCATTTTTGCCTGCTCCCTCTACACTGAGCCCAGGGGAATAGCTGTGGGAAGTGTTTGTGAACCTGTTTAAAAACTCCCTCTTTGTTTATTGTGGTCCTGAGAGACATGCAAATGCCAAGCTTCTTCAGCTTTTTAAGCTAGGTGATTTGGGAGCTAGTCACTTAGGAGGTAGCCATAAAAGTTAGAGGGCTAGATGTGTGGCCAAAATTCTCCCCTCCTCAAGGAGAAGCTGAAAGTTGGGAGTTTTGTCTCAGTTTTAAGGCACTGTGCCAAGAGGGGGGTTTATGGCAAGAGTGTGTCTCAGCTTTTCCCACCATTTTGATGTGAGTATTTTCTCAGTTTTCTGATGTGTACAGATATAGCTACATATCCATGTGTAGCTATATATTCAACATAACCATTGGAGGAGGGAAAATTAGGAGCCTCCATCTTGCTAATGTACCAGTTCATACTTATACATAAGGTATAGTCCTTCAAGAGTTCCAACTGAAACTCATGAGTATTCACAAGGGCTCATCCTCATTGTAGAGCCCTGTACTCCAGTTTTTGTTCTCCAAACCCATGAGATTCCTAAATCCTCTGTTCAGTTTCTCAGCCTCTCAACTGCTGCCCTCAAATTAGCAAATGTGTCAGGAGCTTTTGACAAGTACCTTGACTTGTCTGAACCACAGTTTCCTTACCTGTAAAATGGGGCTAATACTACAAACCTTACAGTGTTGGAACACTTGAATGCAAAAACTTTTGTGAAATAAATGACATGATGTTTCATACTTAATAATTGCTCAGTACATGTCATTTTTCTTTTGTGGATTTTACCCTTCCTCTCAAAATGTTTAAGGAGAAACTACACTGACAGTCATATGGCAGTTGTTCTAGATAGGATTTGAAAGGAAGAAAAGCATTATTTCAACTGTCTTTTCCTAGCATCTGAAGCACAAATACCCTATGCTTATATGTGAATCCAGCATCACTGTTCACCTTTTTTTCAAAATAAACCATAAAAAAGCACAAGTTATTTAGGGTAAATTATCTAATTCAGAATGCAATATTTATGGACTAATTTGAAATTCATATGGGAAGAATTCTAGCATTCTTCTTACCCTTGGGAAAATAAAAATGTATAGCATATGTATAAAAGAGGTCAAAGGACACACATGTGTGTGGGGACATTTGAAATCAGTTCTCTCTCACATGCACAAAAAGGGTATAAAAATGGAAACATTGTGCACTACTTTACAGAACCATGAATCATATCACAGAAAATGCCTCTTTTGTTTTCCTGTTTACTTATAAAGATAAGCTTCCTTATCAGAAGCTGGAGACTTCTTTGAGGCAGGCATCTGAAAAAAAAATGCCATAATGCAAAATACCTCCTTAACTCCATGAAATTGGCATCCTTAGTCTACATGAGAGTAGCAATGGCCCTGCCACAGTTTACCACCATAATGCATTGGAATACATGGTCAATACTGGGCTCCTGAGATGCTTTTTAAAAAACAATATTATTGAGTTATTATTTACATACAATAAACTGCACCCATTTAAAGTGTATATTTTCATGAATTTCCATAATACATATGTATGAAACTACCAACATGATGAAAATTTCCACATCCCCACCCAGAGATTCTTTGTGCCCCTTTACAGTACATCTTTCCTTCCATGCTGTTCCCAAACACCCACTGATGTGCAGCTACTATAGATCAATTTAAATTTCTATATTAGCTTACATTTTCTGGAATTTTATATAAATGTAACCATACAGTGTAACTCTTTTTTATCTATATTTTCTCACTTACCATAAGTATTTGAGGCTCATCATATTGTCACATGAATCAATAGTTCATTCCTTTGTATTGCTGCATAGTATTTCATTATGTACATATACTAAAATTTGCTTACCTTTTCACCTATTTTTAAATTTTAATTTTAATTCTAGTATAGTTAACATGCAGTGTTATATCAGATTGAAGTGTACAATATAGTGATACACCAATTCTATATATTACTCAGTCCTTATCAAGATGAGTGTACTCTTAATCCTCTTCACCTATTTCACCCATCCCCCTACCCACCTCCCCTCTGGTAACCATCTGTTTGTTCTCTATACTTAAGAGTCTGTTTTTTGGGCTGCCTGGATAGCTCAGTCAGTTAAGCATCTGACTCCTGATTTTGGCTCATGTCATGATCTCAGGGTCGTGAGATTGAGCCCCACATCAGGCTCCATGCTGGGATAGAGCCTGCTTAAAATTCTCTCTCTCCAAGTCCCTCTGCCCCTCCCCACTGATCATGCACTCACTCGCTCTCTCAAAAAAATAATACAAATTTAAACTTAAAAAAGAGTCTGTTTTTTGATATGTCTCTTTTTTCCCTTTGTTTGTTTTGTTTCTTATATTCCACATATGAGGGAAATCATATGGTATTTGTCTTTTTCCGACTGAAAAATCAGTCAGATTTTTGTTCTGACTGACTTACTTTGCTTAGCATTATACTCTACTTCCATTGATACTGTTGCAATTGGCAAGGTTTCATTTTTTATGGCTGAGTAATACTCCATTATAAATAAATAAAAAATATATATGTATTTCACTGATATAGATATAGATATGGATATAGATATAGATATCTCACATCTCCTTTATCCATTCATCTATCAATGGTTACTTGGGCTGCTTTCAAATGTGACTATTGTAAATAATGCTGCAATAAACATAGGAGTGCATATATCTTTTCAAATTAGTGTTTTCATAGTCTTTGGGTAAATACAGAATAGTGGAATTACTGGACCCTATGGTAATTCTATTTTTAATTTTTTGAGTCATCTCCATACTGTTTTGCACTGTGGCTGCACAAGTTTGCTCTTCCACCAACAATGCCTTCATCATGAATTCCTTTAACTTTTATTTTTCTGAGAAATTCTTTATCTCTTCTTCTATTCTGAATGATAGCCTTTCTGGATAGAGTATTCTTGGCTGCAGATTTTTCCCATTCATCACTTTGAATATATCATGCCACTTTTTTCTGGCCTGCAAAGTTTCTGTTGAAAGATCAGCTAGATAGCCTTATGAGGTTTCCCTTGTATGTAACTATTTTCTTTTCTCTTGCTGCTTTTATTTATTTTTAATGAAAAAAAATTTAAAGATTTTATTTATTTGTCAGAGAGAGAGTGAGCACAAGCAAAGGCAGTGGCAGGCAGGGGGAGAAGCAGGCTCCCCACTGAGCAAGGAGCCCAACATGGGACTCGATGCCAGGACCCTGGGATCATGACTTGAGTGGAAGGCAGATGCTTTACTGACTGAGCCACCCATGCATCCCTCTCTTGCTACTTTTAAAATTCTCTCTTAATCACTACTTTATTTGCCATTTTAATGACTATGTGTCTTGGTGTGGACCCCCTTGGGTTGATTTTGTTGGGGGCTTCTTATGCCTCCTGGATCTGGATTTCTGTTTTCTTCCCCCAATTCAAGATATTATTTCAGATATTATTTCTTCAAATAAATTTTCTGCCCCTTTTCTCTTTCTTTTCCTTCTGGGATCCTGAACATGAAAATGTTATTATGCTTGATGGTGTTGCTGATTTCCCTCAATCTATTTTACTTTATTTTTTTTCTTTCTCATGTTCAGTGTAATTGCTTTCCATTACTCTGTCATCCAGGTCCCTGATCCATTCTTCTGCTTCCTCTAGTCTACTATTAATTCCCTCTAATATATTTTTAATTTTAGTTATCGAGTTCTTCATCTCTGATAGTTTCTTTTTTATGTGTTCTATCTTTTTGTAGGGTCTCACTGAGGTCCTCTACTCTTTTCTCAATTTCAGTGAGTATCTTTTTGCCATTACTTTAAATTCTCTATCAGGTTATTACCTGTCTCTGTTTTGTTTAGATATCCTGTTGTGATTTTGTCCTGTACTTTCATTTGGGACATATTCCTCTGTCTCCTCATTTTGTCTAACTCTCTGTGTCTTGTTTTCATGTTAGGAAAGTCAGCTATGTCTCCTGCTCTTGAAAGTAATGACCTTATGAAGTAGTGATCCTATAGTGCCCTGCAATGCAATGCCCCTGTAAATCAGAACCTGGCACTTCAGGGCTATCTCCTATGTGTGTTGCATGTGTTCTGCTGTTGTGTCTTATCTGCTTTTCTCAGTCCACTCATCATCAGTGGCTCTCTTTGCCTGTTATGGGCAGTGTTTGGTCCCTGTGCTATTAGTTGGCCAGTCTGGGCCCACCTTGGGCTTGAGTTAAATCCGACCAGGCATTTGCCAGAGATGCAGTAACACCAAACTGCAGAGCACTTTCCCTGTGTTGTTCTCTGACACCTTTCATTGGTGGGCAGGGCCTGCAATCAGACAAGCTGTCTTCCCCCCACCCACTGCTGGGGCTGTAGTCTGACTGGTGTGTAGTTATCTTTCTCTCTCCCCATGGCAGGAGTCACTTTAGAGTGGTGCTGGTCCCTATAGGGGCTGCTTGTACACTGCCTGGCCTGTGGTACACAGCAATGAAACAAACAAATCATGTCTATATAAAAATACATAACATATATGTGCAAAAAAAATCACAGAAATGTAATAATGAGCAAAAGAAACCAGACCTAAAAGAGTACATACAGCATATTCAATTTATATAAAGTTCAAAAACAGGCAAAAATAGTCTATGGTATTTATTAATTTTTTTTTATTTTTTTTTTAAAGATTTTATTTATTTGACAGAGCACAAGCAGAGGGAGAGAGAGGGAGAAGAAGGTTCCCTACTGAGCAAGGAGCCCGATATGGGACTCGATCCCAGGACCCTGGGATCATGACCTGGGCCGAAGGCAGCCACTTAACCAACTGAGCCACCCAGGCGTCCCTAGTCTATGGTATTTAAAGTCAGATAACAGTTACCCTTGTTGGTTGAGGTCAAAGGGTGGGATATGGTGTAAGTGAATGGAAGTGGACATGAGCAAGGTTTCTGGGAGTAGTGGTAATGTTCTATCTATATGGATGTTGGTTACATTATTGGTGTTCAATTTGTGAAAATTCATCAAGCCACATACTTGTTTATTTTTGTGCTTCCCCATGTTTTACTTCAATTTTAAAATTCAAAAGAAATTTACCCCTTACTCTCTCCTCCTACCCCAAAATTCAAAACTCTTTCCAAGGTTACTGATAATATAGCTTTCTTTCATTGATTATTTTCAAGCATCTACTTAAAAATTTCTTCATGAGAAACTGGGATAAAACCATTTTTTTCCAACAATAAGAATTTAGGAAAATCCCCTCTTCCACAACTAGATGGTTATCTCCCTTCTTGTTGCCCCATATGAGAACAGAAATTGACAATAAAAATGAGAGACTTGCACTTCACAGTGTCTTTAGGTAAAAATGAGTACCTCTGGCAAGTTAATTCTAAGGGGTAGTCTTTGAGAATGAGTCACTCAGCAAGTCACACAGTCAGCATAAAGCAAAGAAGCAAACAATGTGAGTATTAAAAGGATTTTTTTTACGTCAATTGGTTTAGGAAAAATAATCAGTGATCTTGGCCTGCTTCTACTAATAAGTAGTACTCTCCATATTGAACTACAGTTTCCAAAAACCAGCAGCTACCACAGCCATCAAAACAGTCCAAAAATTTAGATACACTGAAACCAGAGACCAGCTGCTTAAAATAAATGAAATGTGTTGGTCTTCGAGTACATGTTCATATTCATTAATTAAGCAACTTAAATCATAAAACAAGAGAATAGCCAGCTGCATAACCAATTTTTCTCTTTGGGTGCTTTAGGCAATTATGGTTTCTTTGACTTACATGGCCAAGCAGTCTCTTGTGGGATTGTAACCTACCCATCATTGTTTATCATTCAGCTTTACTATTTGCTAAATTTCCTAGGTACAGCAAAATTTGCAAAAATCTGTGATACTCCTTTGCTTATGCTTATCAAAGGAAATGCATTTGTTTTCTCCTTAAGACACATGTGAATACTGCATCTAATGTGAGCTGTCTGATCTCAAAGTAAAACATAACTGGATACTAACAAAAGAAGTACTTAGTGTCTGGCTAACCATAGTGTGGTTCCTGGATAGCAAAGTTGGCATTTCCCAGGAGATTGTTAGAAATGCAGACTCTCTAAGTCAGGCTGAGAAAGACAAATACCATATAATTTTACTCATATGTGGAATCTAAAAAAATGAATAAACAAACAAAAGTAGAACCATACCTATAAATACAGAGAACAAACTGATGGTTGCCAAAGGGGAGGGGGTAGGAGATAGGCAAAATAGGTGAAGGGGAGCGGGAGATATAGGCTTCCAGTCATAGAATGAATCAGTCATGGGAATAAAAGGCACAGCATAAGGAATATAATCAATCATATTGTAATAGTGATATATGGTGACAGATGGTAGCTACACTTGTGGTGAACACAGCATAACGTATAAACTTGTTGAATCACTATGTTGTACACCTGAAACTAATGTAATGTTGTGTATCAACTATACTAAAAAAAAAAAAAAAGAAATATAGACACTCAGGCCCTGCCCACACCTACTGAATTAGAATCTGCATTTTAACCACATTTCCAGATGATGCCTATACACATCCATCTTTGAGAAGTACTGCGGTAGGGTATATAGAAAGTACTGATTTTGAATAATAGAATTTTCCCCATTTTGTATTAAACATAGAATGTTCTTTTTTCTATCATGTAAAATAGGTACCAATTTGGAGATTGTGGTCCAACTCTCTCCAAGCATTGAAAAAAGATGCTCCTGTAGATGTTCCTGATGGTTTATGAGTAGAGGCAGCCTATAAAAATTACCTATATGGCTGAAAGCCTTATCTGGTTAAATCTTAGTTTCTGTTAAAGGAAAAAATGAATTGCTTACAGGGAATCTAGGAGTGCTGTGACCATGGGTTAGGATGGTCAGTATAGCCCACCCATAAGTCCAGGGCAGCAGATGCTTAGAAGTGCACATGCTGTTGACCACGTGTCCGTCTGTGAAAGACTTGTGTTTTGCGGGCAGATGAACCACTGTAATGTGGAATGCAATGCCACTATTCCTATGTGTGGCAAAGACTGCCTATCATCCCCCAGTACCCATTCTCCCTTTATTCCTTTTAATAAGAACCTCCCCACACATATGGAGTTTTATCAAGGCATATAGCTGGCTAGCTAGTGACTACATTTTTCATCCTGCCGTAGAGGTAAGTGTGGCCATGATACTGAATTATCCCAATGGAATGTGAGCAAGAAGATATATATACACACACACACATACACCCGTGTACTTAAAAGGAAACCGTTTGGCTTACCTCCCTCTCTACTCTTTCCTAAGGGCAGAAATGTACATGTGGTGCTGAGAAAACAGCTTTGCCCATCTCTATAAGAGCAACTCCCTAGAACGGAAACCTGAAACTAGGTGTCTACAAAGAGAAATGCCAACAGGAAATAAGCTAATTTTCCCTGTAGAATCCCAGAAAAGCTGAGAAACCAGACACACAAATACCTCAGAAGGTTAAGTGAAAGATAAGAAAACTGATTGGAAGTGTATAAAGCCCCCCACCCCAGGTTCTCTCTATAACTCTGCCCAGCCAGCTGCCACTCTGCAACTCAAAAGGAACCTGGAGCAAATGAGCCTGAGAGGCTTCAGAGCCTGGCTCAATAAAGGGTATGGAAGAGAAGCAGGTGAAATTTTTAAAGTTCCTTTCCTTTTTTTAACTTCTAAAACCCTAGCAATTAGGCTTCTAATACTCCAGGCAGGAAATTGAGAGTCTTTTCTGAAGACACAATCCCAAGAGAAAAACACTTATAGATGCTTATATTTGAGGGTTCTCCAATAAAATAGTTGAGTCCCATCCAATCATGCAGAGCTATATAAATGGAATATTACTAAACCATAACAAAGAATGAAATCTTGCCATTTGCAACAACATGGATGTATCTAGAGGGTATAATGCTAAGTTTAATAAGTCAGTCAGAGAAAGACAAATACCATATTATTTCACTCATGTGTCTAATTTAGAAAACATGACAAACAAAGAAAAAAAAAGACAAACTAAAAACCAGACTCTTAAATATAGAGAACAAACTTTTGTTCTTTCAACCTACCAGAAAGGAGGTAGGTTGGTGGATGGGTGGAATATATGAAGGGGATTAAGACTACACTCATCATGATGAGCACTGAGTAATGCACAAAATTGTTGAATCACTATATTGTACACTTGAAACTAATATGACACTGTACATTAATTAAACTGTAATCTTTAAAAATAAATAAATACACTTATAAAAAAGAGTTTCAAACTAAAAATAGTTAAAAGAAGGTGAAGAAATTATAAAAGAGGAGATAGGACACTTCCCAGAAATTATAGAAATGAGTTTCCAGAGTGTAAGAACTCACCAAATGCCAAGGAAAATATAGAAAGTAAGAACTATACATCCACCAGGCACATCATTTTGAGTGCTAGAATAATAGGGAGATACAGAAAACCCTAAAAATTCCTAGAAGAAAAAAAAGTTTCCTCACTACAAATCAGGAATCAATTTATCATCAGACTTTCCAGCAGCAACACTGGAAGCTGGAGCAAGGCCCATAACATTTCGATTAAAGTTTATTTCCATTCTGGAATTCTACATGCAACCAAACTAACATTAAAGAGTGAGAGGAGAACATTTTTAGGCATGAAAGAAATCTAAAATGTATTTCCAGGAAGCTACTCCAGAATGTGCTTTACTAACACAAGGGAGTGAACCTAAAAATTAGAAGACTTAGGATCCAGGAGACAGGGAAGTCAACACAGGAGAGAAAAAAGAATTCCTTTATTAACAGAGGAAATTGTGGCAGGGCAGCCATGAAGCTGGTCTAAAGAACAACTAATTCATATTGAATCAAGATAACAGGAGACTCTAGGACTGATGTCTCATAGGGAAAGAGTGCGGAGATGGAACTAATAAGAATACCAGATGTGTTTAATGGTATTGAGAAGCATCCATAACTCTGTGGGAGAGTTGGGGAAGAATTAGTGATTGGTTCACAGAAAACTAAACAAACATAAAGAAAAGGCAATTATTACCTGGAGAAAAAGATGTACAATAAAGGAAATGGAATTATTGCATACTATATGCCCAAAATGTGAACAGTTTTACATAGTCATATTAGTGTTTGACACAGGATATTCATTTAACCAAAAATTATGATACAACTATATTGGAAAGATTGAGAGAGAGACATATGGGTGTGTGTAAGTGTACTAAATTCTAATCTTCCACTGTAGGAAGTCAATAAATAATGTACAAAATAGATAAATAAGAAATCACAGTATAAACATTTTGTGTATAATTATGTAGGTAAATAGAATAAATAGCTAAAAGAATTGAAGGTAGTTTTCTCTGAGGAGTGGTTTTTGGGGAGTAGGAAAGAGTGGAGCAGTGGCTGTATTTTCTTATAAGTTTTTTAGTGCTAATTGTGCTTTTAAAAATTAAGTACCTCTATTAATTTGCTAAAAATAAAAATATAGGCAAATCAACAACAAAATAGTTCTCCCAGAAGTATTCTTTTACAATTTGGATTCTCCCCCACAGCCCCCTCAAATGATTTATTTCTTGTCAAGAAATTTCAGGCTGTGGGAAGCAATTAAGTACTACACATTTGTGGTGAGCCCAGCATCCCTGAGATCACATGATAGCATTCCACTTACATGAGGACTGGTCCTAGTCGACTATTAGTATGTACATTTGGTAACATTGCGACTGTAATTTCTAAACAGGGTCAGCATTCTTGAGTAAACAGTATGACAGCATGATTAAATGATAAAAATCAAACCCAAGGGCATTTTAACAGGAGTCATAGTCCTGAAAGTAGAGTGAGGATCAGAAGGCCTGGATAAAGGAGTGTCAGATATCAACTTGGGCCTCACTATCCTAATCATTCAGGAATCTTACTTTGACTATGTAAAACTGTTCACATATGGGGCATATAGTATGCAATAATTCCATTTCCTTTATTGTACATCTTTTTCTCCAGGTAATAATTGCCTTTTCTTTGTTTGTTTAGTTTTCTGAATCATCATCAGTTTCATCTGACATGAGCGGCAGTCTTCCTCCAGGCAATGCTAGATAGATGAGGCAGAATGGCTCAGATCCAGAGCAGAGTTACACAGGGCCAATAGCCGCCTGGGCATAAGGGAAGCCAGGCTGAAAAGAGCCCTTCAGTTTTTATTACTCATTATCCTGACTTAGTGGTTCCTCAGCCATCTTTGTGACAGCCGGGAGCAGTGACCACTGGAGCATTCAGTCAACAAATGTTATCATCACTGCAATAATAATCATGTTATCACCCATGATAATGGTGTTTGTTCTGAGAGAAGACTTGAGGTTTCCATTTGGGAAAAACTTAGAGAAGAAAGGTGATGTAAGCAGGATGGGTATGCCAGTAGGGGAGGGAAAAAAAACAGAGCATGTGGAATTGGAACAAAGGGATAAAAGAGAAGTGGCAGTGAGGAAAGTAACACAGTAAGAGCTACACAATAAAAGCTAGAAACTAACAAAAAAAAAACTGGTTTTACAGTGTTGGGAATAAGAGGTTTTTCGCCACAGTCACATTATATCCACTCTGTAATGTGTTCATTAGTCAGATATAAAATTGGGGACATTTTCAATAATATAGTAGATACTGTCAATGTTCCTCCTCTGTCCTCTTTGATCTCCTTACAATGTCCCTTGCATACCAGCCTGTCCTCCAATAGCCAGTGCATCTGTCTTTGCCAGAAGGCTGACCTGGGGCTGCTAGAACCAAGTTTGTCCACACACACAACAGTGCCTGGGACCAATATTCCTCCAGGGACAGCCTTGAAAAAACGGCTAATGGGTATGGAGGTACAAATGTCTTGGATACCTGGCTCCTTGGGTGGGTTATGCTACAATGTATGTTTGACCACAGTTCCAATGTTTCCCAATGGGAATAAACTTTAGTTGTCTACTTTTTTAAAAAGCACCTTTTATTGACTGTCTTCCCTTCCATGTATCACCTCCCATTTCTATCCAGTGTTCTTATACCTCCCTAACATACATTCAATTTTTGTCTGATAGTATGCCTCTGGGAAAAACCCAACCAAGACAAACTTCTACTCACTTTCACACATGGCCAGCATCAAAGGTTGACCTGTGGTATGTTCTTCCTGCTAACTGAAACAGGGCCAGGGACAACCCAGATAGCAGACAAAGGATGACTAGTAGCTACAGCTCCTTCCCAAGATGCACCTCTTCCACAGAAAAAATACTTTTTCTATCTAATGGGGCCCAGCAGCCCAGGGTAAACAATGGAGGAAATTCAATACAAAGAAGAAGATCTCTAAATATAATATATCGAAGGAAGACTGTATTTGTAACAGTCTTAGGCTGGAAGAAGCAATGATAATTTATTTTTTAATGTAAGATTATATTCCTTTCACACAATTCAAAGCAACATGCTGCATGCCAACCAAGGTTTGGTATTTGTTATATGTGGGAACAATCATAGAGTTAACACTGGCCTTACTCTATAGAAGATAAATATAATTATGATATATATTAACACCTATAATATGATATTTATTTGTAATATATAATTAATATCATAGGCCTATGACATATAATCATTATCATGTAGGTAGTTGTGTTAATATGTGAAGTATCAGTGGAGGGGGCCACTTTGTCTTTGTTTGAGGCCCTGGAGATTCTCATGGCAGGACAGTGATTGAAAAGTAGTCTGGTGGACATTTCTCACCCCTCTTGCAAAGGTACCAAACACCAAGAATGATCCCTTAAACCCCCAGACTGAGTGTTTTCCAGAAGAAAAAAAAAAAAACAAGGAAAGATGATGAAAGAGAGTTGAGGAATGTCCTTGGCCCAAGAACACTGTAGCCAGGTGGAAGGAGAGATGGGATATCCCTAGCCAACTAATCCTCAAAATGCCTTCTAGGTTGGATCCCACATTGGGTACCGGACCAGGATTCCATGCAAAGGACACCTTAAAGGATAGTAAATGAGACAAAAGTGTTCTCTGGTGTGATTCTAAAATCCTCAGAGAACAACGCAGAGCTATCTTAAGACATAATAAAAATATAACCTAAGTGGGAGACAGTTCTTGCTCCCAATACAACTCAATGAGTGATTAAATGCAAGAGTGGCTATAGCCACATCAGACAGCGGAGAATTTAGTCCCTGAAATAATTCAATAAATATTTACTGAACATATGCACACAGCAGCAGGATACTGTGCTAAATAACAAAGATACAGTGCTCAATAACAAAAAGAATGAATTCTTACATGGTGCTGACAATGCACCAGGCACTATTCTACTTTGTAAGAGTCACACAACACCCTATTAGATACATATCCTTGTCATCCCCCTTTTAAAGGTAGGGACACAGGTTAGGTGGCTGGACCATGACCATACAAATAGTGCTAGAGCTGGGATTTGAACTCTACTATGTGCTGCCTTCCAGGTAGTCCTAGTCTCTATTGGTCTCTTTTCTTGGAGTTTACATTCTGGTGAGCAAAAAAAGCCTCATATAAAACATTAATCATATTTGCAATCATTTAATTTCAATCTTAATCTAGACATTGTAGGAGGTGCTATGTACAGAGTGCCCTGAGCATATTCAGCAGGTTATTCACTCCATAAATACATATCGGTAGCCTACTCTGTGCCAGTTTCTGTGGGGGATACTAGAAATTTCATGACAGCAAAACAGATACTTCCTCTGCTGTCTTATGGAGGGAAAGGAATGTCAGACATTATTTGACTAATGACACACATTTATATGTGATTACAAAGGTGGTAAATGCTTTGAAGCAAAGTACTGAACATATAATAGGAGGACGTGACATTTAAAATGAGATCAAATGAGATCTGAAGGATGAGTAACAGTAACCTTGGCAAAGAGAAGAGGAAAACACATTTCAGAGAGGTATGTGCCAAGGCTCTGAGGTTAAAAAAAAAAAAAGGAAAATCTAAGGCAGTGAGAGAAGGCTGGTGAAGCTGGAGCCCAGTGAGTGGGAGGGAGAGTGGCATGCAATGAGGTGGGGTGGTGGGCAAGGGTCACATGACTTATCAGGAATCAGCATACTTTTGAAAGTGAAATGAGTGCTGATAATAATTAAACCAGGAGAACAGCCATAAACAGATATTGAATTGGGTAAACTAGGGCAGATGGTGACTAATTTGTAAGGCCTTATAAAGGATTCATTCTCTAGCCTAAGAACAAAAAGGAGTCATTGAATGATTTTAAATTAAGTGTGGGGAAATGTATAATTATATTTTATTATGATTATTTTTAATAACACTCTAGCTGTTATGTAGAGAATAAATAAGAGAACAATAGTGAATGCAGGGGGACAAGTATTATAACAATAATACAGGTGATGGTGCTTTTGAAAGTAATGGAGATGGTAAGAAGGAGAAGGAACCTAGTGATCATGAGTAGTAAAATCAACACAACTTGGAACTGATTGAATTTGAGGAATAGATGATGACACTGGAGCAACCCAGAAACTGCTTAATGAGGTCAGGAGAAGTGAGAAAGAAATGGCCAAATAAAGAATGAAAAATGAAAGAAATGATCAAACAAAATGATCAAACAAAAGATTGTCTTCCTTGTTTCCTTCTGGAAATTTTAGATATTTAGGTTTTATATTCATGTCCCTGAACCTTTGAGTTAATATATTTACAAGTTTTTCTTCTTTTCTTTTTCTTTGTTTGCATATGGATAGCTAAGAGTCATAGCCTTTGTTAAAAAATACTTTCTCCAATAAAACACCTTTTCACTTTGGAAAAAAAATGGCTGCCATGGGCATTTGACTCCTCAGGAGGAATTTAAAGGGGTCTAAGAAACCTGCCATCCCAGTGTTGGGGGCTACTTTTCATAGCCCCAGTGTTCTCTCCCATGGCTCATAGATACAAACCAATTTTTTGCTGCCTGGACATATATGCACAATTAGAGAATGTATGTATATTTGAAAGATCTACAACTAAGTGAGTGACAGAAGCAGGGAGATGATGTTCAAGGTTGGCAATGTGATTTCAGAGAGGAAAGGTATCTTGAGAAATATTTGGAAGATAAGAAAGGAACATGTTTGTAAAGGAAATAAGTATTCCAGATATAAGAAAAGTTATGTGAAGAAATCCATTTGGGTTGTGTGTTAAGAGTATGTTAGTGAGTTTCCAAAATTGTAATTATTTAATGTTTGAGGATGTCTTTTGGGTTTTGTTTTTAAAATATAATTAACATACAGTGTTATATTACTTTCAGGTGTACAATATAATGATTCAACAGTTCTTTACATTTCTCAGGGCTCATCAAGATAAGTGTACTCTTAATTCCCTTTATCTATTTCACTCATCCCTCCACCCACTTCCCCTCTGGTAACCACCATTTTGTTCTCTGTATTTAAGAGTATGCTTTTTTGTTCATCTCTTTTTTTTCTTTGTGTGTTTGTTTTGTTACTTAAATTCTGCATATGAGCGAAATCATATGGTATTTGTCTTTCTCTGACTGACTTATTTCACTTTTGGAAAAATTTTTTTTAAATAAACACAGAAAATAAGGAACCTACCCCAAAGCAGTTTCCCTTCCAAATTAATCATTTTCTCTTTCTGAACTACTGTCAAATGCCATCAGATTCTGTCCCAACTGAAACAACCAAATTGAGGGGTGGGAGGTGGGGAATCCCTTCAAGGGAGTGTGTCCAAAGCATACTGATTTTCCCTGTGGATAAGTGAAGTCAGAATATAAACTTCTCTTAGCTAGCCTATCTTTTTTGTATTTGTTGATTTTACTTATGCTGATCAAAGTAAACCATGCTTAAAACAGCTCTCAATCGAATTCAAGTTTCTCTTACTGCTTTTAATAAAAATAGAAATGTTATCCTTTCCAAAATTATAATCCTAATTCTCATTTGATGTGGACATAAGAGTGCAAGTATAAGCAGAAATTCTAATTATTAATGATATTTCTATAATGGCTCCATTTTTGTATTCAGCTGCATTATGTCAGGCTGCTATTTCACTCTTTCTACCAAGAGTTCTGAAGGAAAAGAAAGATGGTGATGCTTCATAACAGTTTGTCTTTACCAAGTAACAAATAATTCAAAGTTAAAGATTTAGTATTGGGATGAAGTAGCTAATCTAGATTAGCTACTCCTATTCTCATATTTTTAAAACTTAGAAAGTGAATCTCAGAAAAATCACTTGCCCAAAATTGCATTGTAGAGTCAGAATGAGAGCTTAACTTCCTGATGTCCAGGCCATACTCTCTTCACCACATTGCATAATCCTCAAGATTTGTTGGACTTAATGTCTCATGAAGTTTCTAACAAGCTAATAGTGTGAGAAGAAATAATGGCTTATTTAATTAGTATATTCCAGAAGGAAAATATTCATCTCTTTTAATATTAGTGTTCAATATCTTTTTTTTAGAGAAATATAAAATATTTATTTATATGTAAATATAAAGCAGCAAAACTTCATAGGATTACTGTTTTATATACTGTATGTTTTTTTTCCTGAACTTTTTTTTTAATTTCATTTTTATTTATTTATTTTTTTTATTCTTATGTTAATCCCCATACATTACATCATTAGTTTTAGATGAAGTGTTCCATGATTCATTGTTTGTGCATAACACCCAGTGCTCCATGCAGAATGTGCCCTCCTCAATACCCACCACCAGGCTAACCCATCCTCCCCCCCCCCCAGAACTCTGTTTGTTTTTCAGAGTCCATCATCTCTCATGCTTCGTCTACCCCTCCAATTTCCCCCGCTTCATTCTTCCCCTCCCGCTACCTTCTTCTTCTCTTTTGTTTTTCTTAACATATATTGCATTATTTGTTTCAGAGGTACAGATCTGAAATTCAACAGTCTTGCACAATTCACAGCGCTTACCAGAGCACATACCCTCCCCAGTGTCTATCACCCAGTCACCCCATCCCTCCCACCACACCCCCCACACCAGCAAACCTCAGTTTGTTTCCTGCAATTAAGAATTCCTCATATCAGTGAGATCATATGATACATGTCTTTCTCTGTTTGACTTATTTCACTCAACATAATACCCTCCAGTTCCATCCATGTCGTTGCAAATGGCAAGATCTCATTCCTTTTGATGGCTGCATTTTATTCCATTGTATATATATACCACTTCTTCTTTATCCATTCATCTGTTGATGGACATCTTGGCTCTTTCCACAGTTTGGCTATTGTGGACATTGCTGCTATAAACATCGGGGTGCACGTACCCTTTCGGATCCCTACTTTTGTATCTTTGGGGTAAATACCCAGTAGTGCAATTGCTGGATCATATGGTAGCTCTATTTTCAACTTTTTGAGGAACCTCCATACAGTTTTCCAGAGTGGCTGCACCACCTTGCATTCCCACCAACAGTGTAGGAGGGTTCCCCTTTCTCCGCATCCCCGCCAACATCTGTCGTTTCCTGACTTGTTAATTTTAGGCATTCTGACTGGTGTGAGGTGGTATCTCATTGAGGTTTTGATTTGGATTTCCCTGATGCCGAGCGATATTGAGCACTTTTTCATGTGTCTGTTGGCCATTTGGATGTCTTCTTTGGAAAAATGTCTGTTCATGTCTTCTGCCCATTTCTTGATTGGATTCTTTGTTCTTTGGGTGTTGAGTTTGATGAGTTCTTTATAGATTTTGGATACTAGCCCTTTATCTGATATGTCATTTGCAAATATCTTCTCCCATTCTGTCGGTTGTCTTTTGGTTTTGTTGACTGTTCCCTTTGCTGTGCAAAAGCTTTTTATCTTGATGAAGTCCCAATAGTTCATTTTTGCCCTTGCTTCCCTTGCCTTTGGCAATGTTTCTAGGAAGAAGTTGCTTTGGCTGAGGTCAAAGAGGTTGCTGCCTGTGTTCTCCTTTAGGATTTTGATGGACTCCTGCCTCACATTGAGGTCTTTCAACCATTTGGAGTCTATTTTTGTGTGTGGTGTAAGGAAATGGTCCAGTTTCATTCTTCTGCAGGTGGCTATCCAATTTTCCCAACACCATTTGTTGAAGAGACTGTCTTTTTTCCATTGGACATTCTTTCCTGCTTTGTCAAAGATGAGTTGACCATAGAGTTGAGGGTCCATTTCTGGGCTCTCTATTCTGTTCCATTGATCTATGTGTCTGTTTTTGTGCCAGTACCATGCTGTCTTGATGATGACAGCTTTGTAATAGAGCTGGAAGTCCAGAATTGTGATGCCGCCAGCTTTGCTTTTCTTTTTCAACATTCCTCTGGCTATGCACGGTCTTTTCTGGTTCCACACAAATTTTAGGATTATTTGTTCCATTTCTTTGAAAAAAGTGGATGGTATTTTGATGGGGATTGCATTGAATGTGTAGATTGCTCTAGGTAGCATTGACATCTTCACAATATTTGTTCTTCCAATCCATGAGCATGGAACGTTTTTCCATTTCTTTGTGTCTTCCTCAATTTCTTTCATGAGTATTTTATAGTTTTCTGAGTACAGATCCTTTGTCTCTTTGGTTAGATTTATTCCTAGGTATCTTATGGTTTGGGGTGCAATTGTAAATGGGATCGACTCCTTAATTTCTCTTTCTTCTGTCTTGTTGTTGGTGTATAGGAATGCCACTGACTTCTGTGCATTGATTTTATATCCTGCCACTTTACTGAATTCCTGTATGAGTTCTAGCAGTTTTGGGGTGGAGTCTTTTGGGTTTTCCACATAAAGTATCATATCATCTGCAAAGAATGAGAGTTTGACTTCTTCTTTGCCAATTTGGATGCCTTTGATTTCTTTTTGTTGTCTGATTGCTGTGGCTAGGACTTCCAATACTATGTTGAATAGCAGTGGTGATAGTGGACATCCCTGCCACGTTCCTGACCTTAGGGGGAAAGCTCTCAGTTTTTCCCCATTGAGAATGATATTCGCTGTAGGTTTTTCATAGATGGCTTTTATGATATTGAGGTATGTACCTTCTATGCCTATACTCTGAAGAGTTTTGATCAAGAAAGGATGCTGTACTTTCTCAAATGCTTTTTCTGCATCTATTGAGAGGATCATATGATTCTTGTTCTTTCTTTTGTTAATGTATTGTATCACATTGATTGATTTGCGGATGTTGAACCAACCTTGCAGCCCAGGGATAAATCCCACTTGGTCATGGTGAATAATCCTTTTAATGTCCTGTTGGATCCTATTGGCTAGTATTTTGGTGAGAATTTTGGCATCCATGTTCATCAGGGATATTGGTCTGTAATTCTCCTTTTTGATGGTGTCTTTGTCTGGTTTTGGGATCAAGGTAATGCTGGCCTCATAAAATGAGTTTGGAAGTTTTCCTTCCATTTCTATTTTTTGGAACAGTTTCAGAAGAATAGGTATTAATTCTTCTTGAAATGTTTGGTAGAATTCCCCTGGGAAGCCATCTGGCCCTGGGCTTTTGTGTTTTGGGAGATTTTTGATGACTGCTTCAATTTCCTTAGTGGTTATAGGTCTGTTCAGGTTTTCTATTTCATCCTGGTTCAGTTTTGGTAGTTGATACATCTCTAGGAATGCATCCATTTCTTCCAGGTTATCGAATTTGCTGGCATAGAGTTGCTCATCATATGTTCTTATAATTGTTTGTATTTCTTTGGTGTTGGTTGTGATCTCTCCTCTTTCATTCATGATTTTGTTGATTTGGGTCATTTCTCTTCTCTTTTTGATAAGTCTGGCCAGGGGTTTATCAATCTTGTTAATTCTTTCAAAGAACCAGCTCCTAGTTTCGTTGATCTGTTCTACTGTTCTTTTAGTTTCTATTTCATTGATTTCTGCTCTGATCTTTATGATTTCTCTTCTCCTGCTGGGTTTAGGCTTTATTTGCTGTTCTTTCTCCAGCTCCTTTAGGTGTAGGGTTAGGTTGTGTACTTGAGACCTTTCTTGTTTCTTGAGAAAGGCTTGTATTGCTATATACTTTCCTCTTAGGACTGCCTTTGCTGCATCCCAAAGATTTTGAATAGTTGCGTTTTCATTTTCATTGGTTTCCATGTATTTTTTTTAATTCTTCTTTAATTTCCTGGTTGACCCATTCATTCTTCAGTAGGATGCTCTTTAGCCTCCATGTATTTGAGTTCTTTCCGACTTTCCTCTTGGGATTGAGTTCTAGTTTCAAAGCATTGTGGTCTGAATATATGCAGGGAATGATCCCAATCTTTTGGTACTGGTTGAGACCTGATTTATGACCTAGGATGTGATCGATTCTGGAGAATGTTCCATGGGCACTAGAGAAGAATGTGTATTCTGTTGCTTTGGGGTGGAATGTTCTGAATATGTCTGTGAAGTCCATTTGGTCCAGTGTGTCATTTAAAGTCTTTATTTCCTTGTTGATCTTTTGTTTAGACGATCTGTCCATTTCAGTGAGGGGGGTGTTAAAGTCCCCCACTATTATTGTATTGTTGTCGATGTGTTTCTTTGCTTTTGTTATTAATTGCCTTATATAATTGCTGCTCCCATGTTAGGGGCATAGATATTTACAATTGTTAGATCTTCTTGTTGGATAGATCCTTTAAGTAGGATATAATGTCCTTCCTCATCTCTTATTACAGTCTTTGGTTTAAAATCTAATTTGTCTGATAGAAGGATTGCCACCCCAGCTTTCTTTTGGTGTCCATTAGCATGGTAAATGGTTTTCCACCCCCTCACTTTCAATCTGGGGGTGTCTTTGGTTCTAAAATGAGTCTCTTGCAGACAGCATATCGATGGGTCTTGTTTTTTAATCCAGTCTGATAGCCTGTGTCTTTTGATTGGGGCATTTAGCCCATTTACATTCAGGGTAACTATTGAAAGATAGGAATTTAGTGCCATTGTATTGCCTGTAAGGTGACTGTTACCGTATATTGTCTGTGTTCCTTTCTGGTCTATGTTGCCTTTAGGCTCTCTCTTTGCTTAGAGGACCCCTTTCAAGATTTCCTGTAGGGCTGGTTTTGTGTTTGCAAATTCCTTTAGTTTTTGTTTGTCCTGGAAGCTTTTTATCTCTCCTTCAATTTTCAATGACAGCCTAGCTGTATAGAGTATTCTTGGCTGCATATTTTTCTCGTTTAGTGCTCTGAATATATCATGCCAGTCCTTTCTGGCCTGCCAGGTCTCTGTGGATAGGTCTGTTGCCAATCTAATGTTTCTACCCTTGTAGGTTACATATCTCTTCTCCCGAGCTGCTTTCAGGATTTTCTCTTTGTCTCTGAGACTCATAAGTTTTACTATTAGATGTCGGGGTGTTGACCTATTTTTATTGATTTTGAGAGGGGTTCTCTGTGCTTCCTGGATTTTGATGGCTGTTTCCTTCCCCAAATTAGGGAAGTTCTCTGCTATAATTTGCTCCATTATACCTTCTGCCCCTCTCTCTCTTTCTTCTTCTTCTGGGATCCCAATTATTCTAATGTTTTTTCGTCTTATGGTATCGCTTATCTCTCGAATTCTGCCCTCGTGATCCAGTAGTTGTTTATCTCTCTTTTTCTCAGCTTCTTTATTTTCCATCATTTCATCTTCTATATTACTGATTCTCTCTTCTGCCTCATTTATTCTAGCAGTTAGCGCCCCCATTTTTGATTGCACCTCATTAATAGCCTTTTTGATTTCTACTTGGTTGGATTTTAGCTCTTTTACTTCTCCAGAAAGGGTTTCTCTAATAACTTCCATATTTTTTTTCAAGCCCATCTAGTATCTTTAAAGTGATGATTCTGAACTCTAGATCTGACATCGTACTAATGTCCATATTGAGTAGGTCCCTGGCAGTCGGTACTACCTCTTGTTCTTTTTGTTGAGGTGATTTTTTCCGTCTTGTCATTTTGTGCAGAGGAGAATAGATTAATGAGAGAACAAAATGCTAGCAGAGTAACAATGTCCCCAGAAAATATACTCTAAACAAATCAGAAAAGACCTGAAGCAGTGGGATAAGAAAGGGAAAGAGAGAAAAAAGAAAAAGAAAAAAAAGAAAAAGATAAAGATAAAAACAAAAACAAACAAAACAAAACAACAACAACAACAACAACAAAAACCAGAATGTGATCAAATATGATCAGGCTGGTATATAGATCAGTGCCACACACTAGATTTGGGATGTATTTTGGTCTTTTCGAAGAAAGTGCCTCCCAAAATTTTAAAGAAAGAAAAACTTATATATGTACAAAAATAAGGGTTGATATGATGAAGGGATGGAATATGACTGTAAAGATGGAAATTATAAAAAATTTTATAAAAGGAATTGATAAGAAGTTGTTAGAAAAAGGAAAGAAGAGGATTTAAAAAAAGAAAAAAGAAAAAAAAGGGAGAGGATGTGATCAGGCAGGGGAATAGAAAACACCATATACTAGAGATTTAGGGTATATTTTAATCTGTTAGAAGAAACTCTCTCAAAATTTTAAAGAGAGAACAACTTATATATATATATACCAAAAATACGGGTAACTACTATGAAGGGATAGAATATGACTCTAAAAATGAAAAATAAAAGTTTTTTTTAAAAGAAAGGGATTGATAAGATGTTGGTTGAAAAAGGGAAAAAGAAAAATTCAAAAAGAAAAAAAAAGAAAAAAGACAGTTAAAAAAAAATTAACTTTGAAAGACTAAAGAATCATGGTAAAAAAGCCATGAATTCTGTGTGCTCTATTCCCCTAGCGCTGGAGTTCTGCCGTTCTCATTGATCGGTAAACTTGGTCTTGGCTGGCTGTTCTTGCTGATCTTCTGGGGAGGGGCCTGTTGCCGTGGTTTCCAAATGTCTTTGCCGGAGGTGGAATTGCCCTGCCCTTGCCTGGTCCGGGCTAAGTCATCTGCTCGGGTTTGCTCTCCGGGGCTTTTGTTCCCTGCGAGCTTTCCGTACAGCTTTGGAGGCGGAGAGTGAAAATGGCGGCCTCCCAATCTCCGCCCCGGAGGAGCCGAGAACTTGGGGCCCCGCTCCTCAGTGAGCCCCCAGAGAAAAGCCATCAGTCACTCCCGTCTCCCCGGTCTCCGGCCGCACTCCGTGCTCACCCGGCCTGTGACCGCGCGTTTCTATCTCTGGCACCCGACCCCGGGTGGAGTCTCCAAACCCAGCAGATCCCTGTGGTGCACTCCTGCGCGGCTCCTCCCAGGGGAGGAAGGTGAGTCTCCCCGGATCTGCCGCTTGTTGGGTCCCTGCTGGAGGAGCAGGGGCCTGACTGTGCCGCGGATCATGGTTTATGGCAACCCTGAGCTGAGAGCCCGCTCCTCCGCTCCGTCTCTGCAGCCGGCTTCCCTGCTCCCATACCTGGGAGCTCCACTGCCCTCAGGCACCCCCGGTCTTTCTGTGACCCCGAGGGTCCTGAGACCACCCTGTCCCACGAGGGTTCCACCCCCTGCTTAGCCACCGGAGCGACGTCCCTCAGTGGAGCTGACTTCTAAAAGTTCCGATTTTGTGCTCCGCGGCTCTATCACTTGCCAGAAGTGGCCGACGGAGGCCCCTCCCCCGCCGTCTATCCTCCCGAATATCGCCTCGGATTCACTTCTCCGCACTTCCTACCTTCCAGAAAGTGGTCACTTTTCTGTTCAGAGAGCTGTTGCTATTCCTTTCTTCGATCTCCTGTTGGGTTTGTAGGTGTTCAGAATGGTTTGATCCCTATCCAGCTGAATTCCTGAGAGGAGACGAAATCCAGGTCTTCTACTCCTCCGCCATCTTGCTCCACCCCGCAATATTAGTGTTCAATATCTTTTAACATGAATGTTTAATCAATGTTCTTCTCTCTTAATGTGAAGGCAACTATAACTTCTTTTGGCCATTATATTGTACTAAGAGATTTTCTGTGGTAGAATACAGCTAATTTGATGAAAACCTCACAAATTCAATCTTAGGTTGCATTCTCATTTAATCGTCACTCAGATTTAAATCAGAGGAACCAACTTCCTTTGAAACAGTAAAAAATAATAAACATGGTATTTATTTGTGTTTTCTTCAAGTATAAAGCCAACAAAAAATGGCAAGATTAATTTGTACTTGATTTTGTTTAAAACTTTTGAAGAGGAATTACATCTGTTATGTGTGTTCAAATAAATATCTTTGTGTTACCTCAGTCCTTCATTGTTGAAAACAGACATGGAGTTCTGTAAAGGTTAAGAGATGGAAATGTTTTAATTCAAGTCTTCTTTTACATAGGAAATAAACATTAACCACATCTGATTTAAAATGTTCTGATATTTGTATTTCATAAGAAACAATACACAAAATATTAGTGACCCAAATTACTTCATCTTGAGACTCAATCAGTTCCCCCTTATTCTGCGGTTATCAAGTGTGTTAAAGTTTTCAGTTACATAATTGGCTAATATTTATAAAACGTGATTTTAACTGTCCTGAAAAAAATCTTTGAGCTGTCTTATTACAACCTTAAGCTACTATCCTGACTCATTTATTTGTGAACATCAAACATCTCAGAAGAGTATCTTCTCCCCTTGGCTTCCACTTCTCTCTCAGTCAATTTTTAATCCCAACCTCCATTGAAACTGCACTCCTAAAGGTCATTAATGAATGGCTGGCTTTTCTAGCCACTAACAAGATCTTTTGGTCTTCTTTTCAATCATCATTCTTATTGACATTTACCCACAACATTTGACACTGTTGACATTGATATTGTTTCTTATCATCTAGACTGTTAAACTATCCTGGGTCTTTCATCCTACTGCATCAGCAGCACTGCTGGTTAGAGTATAGAGCAATGGGGGCCTCTCATTTTGATGAAGGGGAAAACAGTAATGTTAGTTAGAATTAAAATGAGATAAAATAGTACATTTAGGAGGGAATGTGTTTTGGTGATTGAATTGTTGCAGAATGACAAACCAAAGGAAGAAAAACAGAGTGGGAGTTTAACCAAGTAAAGTTAGGTCCCAGTGGAAGCTGAAACTGTATATGTACCAACCCCAGATACCTTGGCATTGGAGCCACCTACCTAGTGCCATCATACTGACTTTTGAAAAATGCAAATAGTAAGATAATTAGAGGTAAAGCCGTTGGTGGTCCTGAAGCAGTTTGGGTAAGGTGTTGCCTCAGACAAAGAATGAGATAGATCACAAGAGGAAAAATTGGGGTTAAGTGCATAAAGATTACCTTGGACCTACACATTTGTAATATCTCCTGGGACCAGTACATTGTTGCTGTTTCTACTTCTGTGTTGGTAAAGTTAGTGCAGGTTAAGTATTATCTGGTCGCATATTCATATGTTTGTTCATTGGCCTAGCTGCCTATAAGGAATCTTGGTCTGGAAAAAAAAAAAAAAAGAGCATTTTCCCAGACTGGCATCAGAGCAACTGGAGAACCTGCTTTTCCGACTGCTCCCCTGCCTGCCCTGAAAACCACCCATTGAGTTGGCTCAGCTAGAGTGAGGAGTGAGAGAACTGACATTCAACACCTTCTTCCCTTCCTCATCTCTTCCCCCTGGCCTTCTCCCATCCTTCAATAAACATGTATTGAGAACTTAACAAATGCCAAATACTTTGTTAGACACTGAGGACACAAAAACTGAAGCAGCTTATGGTCTTAAGGGAAAATGTATATCCTACAAGCCCCTTAAGTCAACAGGAAAAAAATTCATGTATTCTAATCCTCATGTTGCTCCCAACTCCTACCCATCCTAGCCCCTCTTCCTGATTTCCCTATTTCTACTACAGGTAATCAGCAGTCACCCAAGCTTAAAATTCTAGATGTATTATTCAGTTTCTAAAATATGCATCCCTCCCTTCCTTTTCTATTGCCATGCCCTTGGTTCAGATCCTCATTAATGTCCCCCTGGACTAATGTTCTTGCTAGCCCCCCTGCTTCTAGCTTCTCCCCAGCTCAATTCATCCTGCTCAAGTCCACCAAATTAGTTTTCCTCAAGCATGTGCTCACTTCGGCAGCACATATACTAGTTTTCCTCAAGCATGACACTAAGTGTATCCATCTCCTCGATAAAACCATTGTGGACTCCAAGCACCTCCCAGCTAACTCCAATTTATTTTTCCAGCATTTTTTCCACCATTCCAAATGCATACTTTATTCTCCAATTATATTAGTGTGGTAGGCTGAATAATGGCCCCTAAAGATGTCTACGTCATAATCCCCGGAATGTGTGAATATGTTACCTTACATAATGAAAGGGACTTTGCATGTATGATTAAGTTAAGGATCCTGAGATGCAAAGATTATCATGGATTATCCAGGTGGGTCCAGTGTAATCGCAAGGATCCTTATAAGGAGGAAACAGGAAGTCAGGGGCAGGTTAAGGCAATGTGACAACAGAATCAGAGATTGGAGTGATGCAGCCATGAATCAAGGAATGCCAACAGTCTCTAGAAACTGGAAGAAGCAATTAACAGATTCTTCCCTGGAGCATCTAGAAGAAACCAGCCCTGCTGACATCTTGTTTTACCTCTATATGGTTCATCTTGGACTTTTAATCTCCAGAACTATATAAGAATAAATTTGTATTGTTTCAAACTACTAAAATTGTGGTAATTTATTATAGCAGTAATACAAATCTAACACAATTCATTAGCAATTACTCCATAAATGACAGCTACAAAATCTCAGTTGCATACAAACATAAGCATTTACTTCTGTCTCATATGTCTATAGGTCAGCTGGGCTCTGCTGATCTTAGATGGTTTCTGCTGGCTCCCCACTATTGGTTCGGTTCACCTCTACTCCATTTATGTCTCATTGTTCCAGAACATCAAGTTGCTTAGAAACTATCCTTCTCATGTTGAAAGAATGGGATGCAAAAGCACAAGTCTAAGTAGGCAATTGCATTTTGAGCACTTGATCATGTCACATCTGTTGACATTCCATTGGTCATAGCAGCTAATCTGACCAAACCCAAGATCAGCAAGGCAGTAAAATATCACCTAACTCTAGTGGGAAGAACTTCAAAGTCTCAAGGCAAAGGGCATAGATTTAAGGAGAGTTGAGATAATAATAGCACAATATACCCAGTAGTGTGCTGATAGACCAGCTTTCAAATAACAGGAACAAAACAAACAAAAAGAACCCTGATTTGCTGATTTCCATGGTGTAAATATTCCCACTATGGTTGATTTTAAGCTACCAACATGACACCACAGAACATGAAGTTGGGAGGAAATGCACACAGTATGATCTTCTTGCCAGTACCAGTCAGCTCCAGCATAGCATTAAATCTAAACATCGATCAAATCAGTCATTACATATTCCTCCCTGAACAATGTCTCATGCCATTCTATCTGACTGAAATTCCTCCACCTTTCAAATGCCACCTTTTACACAAAACTTTTCTGTTTTCCTAATGAGAAGTAATTCCTCCCTGCTTGGCATTTTCACAGCAACTTCCTTGTAAGTATTTTTTTATTCATTTTTCTGGAATACATAGTGTGCATATAGACATATGCCACTGGGTTTCAAAGTACTAGAAGGTAAGGACTGTATCTAATACATCTTGAGATCCTGCTGCCCTTTGCACACAGTAGGTATTAATAACCACCTAGTGGGTAAATGGATGAATGAATGAATGAAGCACATAAAAAGACAAAAAATATCACTTAGATTTAATTGGGCAGGTGATGTGCTGGCAGAACAATGTCATCTCAAAGAAACAGGCCAGCTAAGAATTCCAAGGAGCCATAACTTAAACCCAGAGATCACAGAATTCTGAGCATGTGCAGTGGGTGAAAAGTTTTGTTTTCTTAACAAAATTCAGAAATGAGTATTTGAAAAATGCCACAAAAGCTAATCTGACAAGACAAAACATTCTCTCCTCTACCATTAGGAGACAGAAGTTCTAACACCCACAGAGAATTTGGAATCCCTCAATGACAGAAGTGGAAAACGAGTCTGCTTCATAATCCAAAACAGTTTTTCAGAAATGCTCCATTTTTATTGTCAGGAGGAAGCCACAGCTGTTACCACCTGGCAGCTGTCAAGACCTGGGATTCAAATTGGTAGAACCAGACTGGGTTCCTGTGGAAATACCTTTTTCAATCCTATCATCAAATGCATTCCTGTGAATGAGGCTCTCTTCCAACCTCAATGCAAAGCATAGAGATGAATTCTACTTGAAATTGAGGTTGTTACTGAGTCACTTTTTAGAGGTTGTGATTCAAACACATTCATAAGTTGGGTAAGAAAGTATATAGGCATTTTGGCTGTCCCATGCTGTAGTGTTTATGAAATGAAAAATAAGACTTTTGTTTTTATTGCTTTTTGTCTTTTCTAAAGTTCTTGCATACTAGGAGGAATATAAAATTTATAAATTTATAAAAAATAATGAAAAACAGAGTCCTTTTTCTTTCAAACAAAGCATCTTTGGTATAGATAACAGAGCCTTGGTGTACAAAATACACACAAGGGCCATCTTTCCTTTGTTCATTAAGAGTCAGGGATAGCTCTTTATGTGTAGGGAGAAAACTTACAGATCTAGACAATATTCTTTCTAGAGTGAGGCAAATCTATCCTGTGGAAATGTATATCCCTCCCTTGGTTTGTCATGTCAATAATCACCCTTTCTGCATAGCATGAAATGCCCACCATTAAAGTAGCTTCTCTGGATTAAACAGTAAGGCTGGACATTCTCTCAAATGGTGCCAATTAAAATGTGCTCATTTGTTCATTCAATTAACCATTTATTGTATAGCTACTGCATTCCTGACACAGTGTTGGACACTAAGAATACCAAAAATAATTTTAAAAAAAGAAAAAAGAGAAAAAAAGAATCCCTATTTTTAAAGAGCTAAGAGACAAGTAGAGAAAATAAATATAAGCAGTTGGGAGCTTAGGTGTCCCTATGTCTGATCGGACACATACATTGAAAATCTGTTATTAAAGAATGAAGCCAGTGTTCAAAGGGAGTCATATTAACAATGGTACAGATTCCACTGAATCTTATCCCCACATACTCAGTGAAAACCTCAGACTTTTTTTTTTTGCAATTTAACAGGCATTTGCTTTATTTATTTTTTTTAGTTTTTAAATTTAAATTCAATTAATTAACATATAGTGTATCATTAGTTTCAGAGGTACAGTTCAGTTATTCTTCAGTTGCCTATAACATCCACTACTCATTACATCACATGCCCTCCTTAATGCCCATCACCCAGTTACCCCATTCCCCAAAACGCCCCTCCAGAAACCCTCAGTTTGTTTCCTATAGTTAAGAGTCTCTTATGGTTCATCTTCCTCTCTGATTTCATCTTATTTTATTTTTCCCTCCCTTCCCCTATGATCCTCTGTTTCTTAAATTCCACATGAGTGAAATCATATGATAATTGTCTTTCTCTGACTAACTTATTTTGCTTAGCATAATACCCTCTAGTTCCATCCATGTCATTGCAAATAGTAAGAGTTCTCTTTTTTGATGGCTGAGTAATATCCCATTGTATCTATATACCACATCTTCTTTATCCACTCATCTGTCGATGGACATCTGGGCTCTTTCCATAGTTTGGCTATTGTGGACATTGCTGCTATACACATTGGGGTGCAGGTGCCCCTTCAGATCACTATGTTTGTATCCTTTGGGTAAATACCTAGTAGTGCAATTGCTGGGTCATAGGGTAACTCTATTTTTAACTTTTTGAGGAACCTCAACTGTTTTCCAGAATGGCTGCACCAGTTTGCATTCCCACCAACAGTGTAAGAGAGTTCCCCTTTCTCTGCATCCTTGCCAACATTTGTTGTTTCCTGACTTGTTAATTTTAGCCATTCTGACCGGTGTGAGGTGGTAGCTCATTGTGGAAAACCTCAGACTTTTTAGAAGTATGCCTTGACAATCTCTGGAAGTCCCCATTTAGTATTTCATGTATATTTGTGAAGATATGCACTTTCACCAAGAATCACTGTGTCTGGCCCGGTGGACTGCAGTATTCATGGGAGGTGCTCAATAGTACCTCCCTTCTGGGTAACATTCTGTTGAGTTTGATCCTGAGTTTTCAAATATCCTACAGATATTTAAGGATTCTATTTTTTAATTGCCGTATGATCCCTCTTCTCCCTATGGTCCTATACTGGTACAGGGGACAAATTGGAATGACAAATACCATGCTGTACTCAAAATCCCCATGCCCTTGGAATTTCTAAGCTTTTACTTATTAAACTACCCTTATTGGGCCTTCCTCTTTCTTCAGGGTGATCTGGCTCACAAAAGGGCCTTTTCACCATACGGGAAGTTATGATCAAGCTTATGTACAAAATTCTAAGACTCAAGCTGGAACCCTTGTTATTCTTCTAATATTTAAGCAGTTTGATTGGTGCAGCCTAGTGGAAAAAACAGAAAGCATCCTATAGGAAATCACACATGGGTTGAGGGTTAACAGATGAATCAAGAGTATCCCAAGTAAAGATGCAGAATGATAATGTAATCAATGAGGTAGAATAAGCAAAGTACTCTGTTTCATTTTAACATTGCATCATATAAGCTATTATCATTGTTATGTAATGGACATGGTGTGTGTGTGTCCCATTTCTAGTTTTACACATTAACAGATCACTGATCTAGTCAGTGTCAATGGACTGATACAATTTGAACACACCAATGTATCATGGTGATGCTTATTTGAATATTTTATGCAGACACCACGAGTTACTGTAATACCTATGAAAGTCATTGGTAATCAAAATTGAAATATTTATTTTAATTATAATGAAATTACTCTTCTAGTTTCAAAAAACATGGACAAAATTTTTTTAATTTAAAATGAAGGCAAAGAACAGATACAGAATTGAGAGCAGATGTAGAAATTAGTACTATGACCAGAACAGGAAAAAACAAATTGGAAGAAGGTATGTCACAAATTTCACAATGAATGTCAATTATAATTTGCGACAGCAGAACAAAATGAAAAAGCTATTTGTGTATAAAACACTTTAGAAAAAAATTAAATGGAAAATATTAAGAGACATTTTCAGCAGATACATAGTGAATTTTATAAGAAGTTTTGTATCAATAATAAAAAAAACCAAATCAGTCACTGGAAATCATAATGAAATGTCCAACAAATTTTTAAAAAAGAATTCATTACTTTGGCTAGCTATAAAATGAGTGGCTTAGATTCCTGAACACAAAAATAAAACCATGCTTAGATAGAGAAACAGTAAAAGATTTATCATTCCAGTTGTGAAAATTGTGTTAGAAAATTATAAGGAGAGGCACCTGGGTGGCTCAGTCAGTTAAGCATCTGACTCTTGATTTCCACTCAGGTCATGATCTCAGGGTCATGAGATCAAGCCCCGCGTTGGGCTCTATGCTGGCCATGGCGCCTGCTTAACATTCTCTCTCTCCCTCTGCCCCTCTCTTCCCACCTCAAAAAAGGAAAGTTATAAGGAAAAGATTTTAAATGATATTTTACAAAAAGTGAAAGAATGTCAGTTATGTCACCAATCACCTGTGACATACAAGAAATTTCAAACAATTTCAAAGGTCAATTGATTCAAAATTTGAAAAATTGCATGTACTTTTCTATAGCTTTAGATGAGTTATGCAGTGTAAGTGACACTGCCCAATAATACTTTGAGTACATTTTGTCTCAAAGGACTTATAAATTTATAAAGAAATTATGTCAATTAGCAGCCTAAAAATCAAATTTGTTGTGTAGATATTTTTTAATCTTTTACATCTGTCAAAGAAGAATTTCAGCTAGATATAAAAAAATTCATTTTATCTTAACAGTTGATGCTTCAGCTATGTTAGTTTAAAAAAATACAGATTTATTGAATTTTTAAACAAAAGACTGATGTTTCCCTTATTGCTTTGTTCCACTGTATAATACACATTGAAAATATTTGTGCTCAGTTTTCTGAAGCAAACCTAAGAAAAGTGTCATGGATACAGTTATTAAAATTGTTTGGTACACATGCAAATGCTATGAATCATTGCCAGTTTATGGAACTGTTGACAGAAATAGAAGACAATGATTGTCTGGTCTTTGCCAATACTTATTGGCTGAGTTGCAGAAGAGCTTTGAAAAGATTTATTGTACTTTTAAATAAAATTCAATATTTTCTTAAAGTGAAAGGAATACTTGCCAAATAGTCAATAACCAAAGACAAAAATGGCAGTGAGATTTACATTTCTTCACTGATATCAAACTACACATGTGAAAACTAAAGTTTTTATACCAGCTTTATTGAAATATAATTCACATACCATACAATTCACCCATGTAAAGGGTACCATTCAATGTTTTTTTAGCATATTCACAGAATTATGTAGCCATCACCACAATTTTAGAACATTTTCATCACCCCAAAAGAAATCCCATATCCATTAGCAGTTATTGCCCAATTCCCTCCCAGTTTCTCCCTTTCCCCTGCTGCCGGCAGCCACCAGTTTACTTTCTGTCTTTATGGATTTGCTTATTTTGTAAATTTCATATAAATGGAATTATACAGTATGTGGTCCTTTATGGCATATTTCTTTCAATCATCATAATGTTTTCAACATTCATCCATGGTGTAAAATGTATCAAGCACTTCATTTCTTTTTATTGCTGGATATTATTCCATTACATAAATATGCAACATTTTATTTATCCATTCCTCAGTTGGTAATATTTGTATTGTTTCCACATTATGGCTATTATAAATAATGCTGCAGTGGACATTCATGTACAAGTTTTTGTGTAGACATGTTTTCATTTCTCTTGCATATACACTTAGAAGTGGAATTGCTAGGCCATACAGTAACTTTATGTTTAACTTTATGAGGAACTGCAAAACTCTTTTCCAAAGTGGTTGCACTATTTTAAGTTCTTAACAGTATATGAGGGGTCTAATTCTCCACATTCTTGCCAACATTGTTTTCTTTTAGGTTTTAATTTAAATTCCAGTTAGTTAATATACAGTGTAATATTAGTTTCAGGTGTACAATATACTGATTCAACGCTTCCATACAACACCCAGTGCTTATCACAAGATACTCCTTACTCCCATCACCTATTTAACCCATCCCCCCACCCACCTCCCTTCTGGAAATTACCAGTTTCTTCTCTAAAGCTAAGAGTCTGTTTCTTGGTTTGTCTCTCTTTTTCCCCTTTGCTTATTTGTTTTGTTTCTTAAATTCTACATATGAATATTTGTCTTTCTCTGACTGACTTACCTCACTGAGCATAATACTCTCTAGCTCCACCTACATCATTGTAAATGGCAAGATTTCATTCTTTTTTAGTGGCTAAGGAATATTCCATTGTATAAATATGCCACCTCTTCTTTATCCATTCATCGGTTGATGGATACTTGGACGGTTTCTATTGTAGATAATGCTGCTATATAAACATAGAGGTGCATGTATCCATTCAAATAAGTAGTTTTGTATCCTTTAGGTAAATACCTAGTAGTGCACTTGCTGGATCATAGGGTCATCCTATTTTTAACTTTTTGAGGAACCTCCGTATTGTTTTCCAGAGAGGCTTCTCCAGTTTGCCTTCCCACCAACAGGACAAGAGTGTTCCTTTTTCTCCACATCCTCACCAACACCTGTTGTTTCTTGAGTTTTTTATTTTAGGCATTCTGACAGGTGTGAGGTGGTAGTTTTGATTTGTATTTCTCTGATAATTAGTGATGTTGAGCATCTTTTCATGTGTCTGTTGACTATCTGTATGACTTCTTTGGAAAAATGTCTATTTATGTGTTCTGCCCATTTTTAATTGGATTATTCATTTTGGGGGTGTTGAGATGTTCTTTGTATATTTTGGGATTATAGACCTATAATAATAAGGGATTAAAGGCCTATGTGTGAGGACTGAAACTATAAGTTTATTTTTGCTTTTCCTCCCCTTGCCTCAGGAGACATATCTAGAAAGGTGTTGCTACAGCCAATGTCAGAAAAATTACTGCTTGTGCTCTCTTCTAGGATTTTTATGGTTTCAGGTCTCACACATAGGTCTTTAATTCCTTTTGAGTGTACTTTTGTGTAAGGTGTAGGTAAATGGTCCAGTTTCATTCTTTGCATGTTGATGTCCTGTTTTCCCAGCACAATTTATTGAAGACACCTTTTTTCCATTGGATATTATTTCCTGCTTTGTTGAAGATTAACTGACCATATAGTTGTGGGTTCATTTCTAGGTTTTCTATTCTGTTCATTGATCTATGTGTCTGTATTTTTGCCAGTACCATACTGTCTTGATCACTATAGCTTTGTAATATAACTTGAAATCTGGAATATTGGTGCCTCCAGATTTGCATTTCTTTTTCAAGATTGCTTTGGCTATTTGGGGTCTTTTGTGGTTCCATACAAATTTTAGGATTGTTTGTTCTACCTCTGTGAGAAGTGCTGTTGGTATTTTGATAGGGATTGCAATAAATGTGTAGATTGCTTTTGGTAGTATAGGCATTTTTTTAATTTTATTTTATTATGTTATGTTAGTCACCATACAATATGCATCATTAGTTTTTGATGTGGTGATCCATGATTCATTGTTTGCGTATAACACCCAGTGCTCCATGCAATACATGCCCTCCTTAATACCCATCACTGGGCTAACCCATCCCCCCACCCCCTCCCCTCTAAAACCCTCAGTTTGTTTCTCAGAGTCCATAGTCTCTCATGGTTCATTTCTCCCTCTGATTTCCCCCCCTTCATTTTTCCCTTCCTTCTCCTAATGTCCTCCATGCTATTCCTTATGTTCCACAAATAAGTGAAACCATATGATAATTGACTTTCTCTGCTTGACTTATTTCACTGTATCTATTCTTCCAATCCATGAGCATGGAATGTTTCCCAATTTCTTTGTGTCCTCTTCAATTTCTTTCATCAGTGTTTTATAGTTTTCAGAATATGGATCTTTTACCTCTTTGGATAGGTTTATTCCTAGGTACTTATGGTTTTTGCTTTAACTGTAAATGGGATCAATTCTTTGATTTCTCTTCCTGCTGCTTCATTATTGGTGTATAGAAATGCAACAGATTTCTGTATGTTGATTTTGTATCCTGCAACTTTACTGAGTTCGTGTATCAGTTCTAGCAATTTTTTGGTGGAGTCTTTTGAGTTATCTATTATGGAGTATCGTGTCATCTGCAAATACTGAAAGTTTGACTTCTTCCTTACTGATGCCTTTTATTTCTTTTTGTTGTCTGATTGCTGGGTCTAGGACTTCCAGTACTACATTAAATAAGAGTGGTGAGAGTGGACATCCCTGTCTTCTTCCTGACCTTAGAGGATAACCTCCCAGTTTTTCCCCATTGAGGATGATTTTGGCTGTGTGTTTTTCATAGATGTCCTTTATGATGTTGAGGTATGTTCCCTCTATCCCTACTTTGTGGAGGGCTTTTATCATGAATGGATGGTGTACTTTGTCAAATGCTTTTTCTGCATCTACTGAAATGATCATATGGTTCTTCTCCTTTCTTCTATTAATGGGGTGTATCATGTTGATTGATTTGCAAATATTGAATCACCCTTGCAACCCAGGAATAAATCCCACTTGATTGTGGTGAATGCTTTTTTTAACACATTGTTGGATTCAGTTTGCTAATATTTTATTGAGGATTTTTACACCTATGTTTGTCAGAGATATTGGCCTATAATTCTCTCTCTCTCTCTCTTTTTTTTTTTTTTTTTTGTGATGTCCTTATCTGGTTTTGGAATCAGGGTAATGCTGGCCTCATAGAATGAATTTGGAAGTTTCCCTTCCTCTTGAATTTTTGGAATAGCTTGCAAAGGATAGGTATTAACTCTTCTTTTTTTTTTTTTTTTTTTTTTTGGTATTAACTCTTCTTTAAATGTTTGGTAGAATTCCCCTGTGAAGCCATCTGTCCCTGGACTTTTGTTTGCTGGGAGGTTTTTGATTACTAATTCAATTTCTTTGCTGGTTATTGGTCTGTTCAAGTTTTCTATTTCTTCTTGTTTCAGTTTTAGTAGTTTATATGTTTCTAAGAATTTATCCATTTCTTCCAGGTTGTCCAATGTGTTGGCATATAATTTTTCATAATATTTTCTTATACTTGTATTTCTGTGATGGTTGTTGTTATCTCTCCCCTTTCATTTGTGATTTTATATGTTTGAGTGCTTTCTCTTTTCTTCTTGGTAAGTCTGGCTAGAGGTTTATCAGTTTTATTAATTTTTTCAGAGAACCAACTCCAGGTTCAATGATCTGATCTACTGTTTTGTTGTGTTTTGTTTTAGTTTCTATATCATTTATTTCTGCTCTAGGTTTTATAATTTCCCTTCTCCCACTGGCTTTAGCCTTCATTTTTGTTTTTTTCTAGCTTCTTATGTGTAAGATTATGTTGTTTATTTGAGATTTTTTTCCTGCTTTGAGGTAGGCCTGTTTATTTGAGATTTTTCCTGCTTTGAGGTAGGCCTGTATAAACTTCCCCTAGGGACTCCTTTTGCTGTATACCAAAGCTTTTGGGCTGTCATGTTTTCATATTCATTTGTTTCCATGTATTTTTTATTTCTTCTTTGATTTCCCGGCTGACCCATTCATTCTTTAGGAGCATGTTGTTTAACCTCTATGTATTTGTGGTCTTTCTAAACTTTTTCTTGTGCTTGACATCTAGATTCACAGCATTGTGGTCAGAAAGGTGCATCGTATGATTTCAAACTTTTCTGTATTTGTGGGGCTGATTTGTGACCTCGTATGTGATTTATTCTATTGCATGTCCCATGTACACTTGAAAAGAATGTGTATTGGGCTGCTTTAGGATGAAATGCTCTGAATGTATCTATTAAGTCCATCTGGTCCAGTGTGTCATTCAAAGCCCTTGTTTCCTTGTTGATTTTCTGTTTAGATTATCTGTCCCATTGATGTGAGTGGGGTGTTAAAGTCCCCTACTATTATTGTATTATTATCAATGAGTCCTTTTATGTTTGTTATTGTTTTTTTATATATCTGAGTGTTCCCATGTTGGGTGCATAAATATTTATAACTGAGCATTTAGTCCTTTTACATTCAAAGAAATTATTGATGGATATGTATTTATTGCCAATTTATTACTTGTTTTGTCATTATTTCTGGATATTTTCTGTGATCCTTTCTTATCTTTGTCACTTTTTTTTAATTTTATTTTATTATGTTATGTTAGTCACCATTCAATACATCATTACTTTTTGATGTAGTGATCCACGCTTCATTGTTTTCGTTTTTTTTTTTTTAAAGATTTTATTTATTTGACAGAGAGAGACAGCGAGAGAGGGAACACAAGTAGGGGGAGTGGGAGAGGGAGAAGCAGGCTTCCCGCTGAGCAGGGAGCCCGATGTGGGGCTCGATCCCAGGACCCTGGGATCATGACCTGAGCCGAAGGCAGCCGCTTAACCGACTGAGCCACCCAGGGGCCCCACGCTTCATTGTTTTCGTATAACACACAGTGCTCCATACAATACATGCCCGCCTTAATACCCATCACCAGGCTAACCCATCCCCCCACCTCTCTCCCCTCTAACACCCTCAGTTTGTTTCTCAGAGTCTATAGTCTCTCAGGATTCATCTCTCCCTCTGATTTCCCCCCCTTCATTTTTCCCTTCCTTCTCCTAATGTCCTCCATGCTATTCCTTATGTTCCACAAATAAGTGAAACCATATGATAATTGACTTTCTCTGCTTGACTTATTTCACTTAGCACAATCTCCTCCAGTCCCATCCATGTTGATGTAAAAGTTGGGTATTCATCCTTTCTGATGGCTGAGTAATATTCCATTGTATATATGGACCACATCTTCTTTATCCTTTCATCTGTTGAAGGGCATCTCGGCTCTTTCCACAGTTTGGCTATTGCAGACATTGCTGCTATGAACACTGGGGTGCATATGGCCCTTCTTTTCACTACATCTGTGTCTTTGGGGTAAACACCCAGGAGTGCAACTGCTGGGTCATAGGGTAGCTCTATTTTTAATTTTTTGAGGCACCTCTACACTGGTTTCCAAAGTGGCTGTACCAGCTTGCATTCCCACCAACAGTGTAAGAGGGTTCCCCTCTCTCCACAACCTCCCCAACATTTGTTGTTTCTTGCCTTGTCAATTTTTGCCATTCTAACTGGTTTAAGGTGGTATCTCTGTGGTTTTGATTTAAATTTCCCTGATGGCTAATGATGATGAACATTTTTTCATGTGTCTGTTAGCCATTTGTATGTCTTCTTTGGAGAAGTCTCTGTTCATGTCTTCTGCCCATTTTTTGACTGGATTATTTGTTTTTTGGGTGTTGAATTTGAGAAGTTCTTTATAGATCTTGGATACCAGCCCTTTATCTGTAGTGTCATTGCAAATATCTTCTCCCATTCTGTGGGTTGCCTCTTTGTTTTGTTGACTATTTCCTTTGCTGTTCAGAAGCTTTTTAACTGGATGAAGTCCCAAAAGTTCATTTTTGCTTTTGTTTCTCTAGCTTTTGGAGATGAATCTTGAAAGAAGTTGCTGTGGCTGATGTCAAAGAGGTTACTGCCTATGTTCTCCTCTAGGATTTGGATGGATTCCTGTCTCACATTGAGGTCTTTCATCCACTTTGAATTTATCTTTGTGTATGGTGCTAGTGAATGGTTGAGTTTTATTCTTCTGTATATAGCTGTCCAATTTTCCCAACACCATTTATTGAAGAGACTGTCTTTTTTCCATTGCATATTTTTTCCTGCTTTGTTGAAGAGTATTTGACAATAGAATTGAGGGTCCATATCTGGGCTCTCTATTCTGTTCCATTGGTCTATGTGTCTGTTTTTCTGCCAGTACCATGCTGTCTTGGTGATCACGGCTTTGTAATATAGCTTGAAATCGGGCGACGTGATGCCCCCAGCTTTGTTTTTCTTTATCAACATTTCCTTGGTGAGTCAGGGTCTTTTCTGATTCCATATAAATTGTAGGATTGTTTGTTCCAGCACTTTGAAAAATGTCTTTGGAATTTTGATTGGGATGGCATTGAAGGTATAGATTGCTCTGGGTAGCATAGACATTTTAACAATGTTTATTCTTCCAATCCATGAGCATGGAATGTTTTTCCATCTTTTTGTGTCTTCTTCAATTTCTTTCATGAGTGTTCTGTAGTTCCTAGAGTAAAGATCCTTTACCTCTTTGGTCTCTCCTTTACATTCAAAGAGTACTCTTTAATATTTCTTGCAGGGCTGATTTAGTGGTCATGAGCTCCTTTCATATTTGTTTGTCTGGGAAGCTCTTTATCTCTCCTTCTACTCTGAATGTAGGCTTGTTGGATACAGTATTCTTGGCTACAGTTTTTTCCCATTCAGCACTTTGAATTTATCATGCCACTCCTTCTGGCTTGCCAGGTTTCTGTTGAGTAATCTCCTGCAGGCCTTATGCATGTTCCCTTGCAAGTTAAGGACTCCTTTTGTCTTGCTGCTTTTAAGATTTTTTTCTTTATCACTATATTTTGCAGTTTAATTACAGTATGTCTTGGTGTTGGCCTGTTTTTGTTGATTTTGATGGAAGTTCTCTGTGCCTCCTGGATCTGGATGTCTGTTTCCTTCCTCAGATTAGGGAAGTTTTCTGCTATTATTTCTTGAGATGAATTTTCTGCACCCCTTTCTCTCTCTTTTTCTTCTGAGATTCCTATAATATTAATGTTATTATGTTTGATGGAGTCACTGAGTTCCCTAAGTCTGTGCTTGCGTCACATAATTCTTTCTCTATTTTGTTCAGCTTCATTAGTGTCCATTATTTTACCTTCTAGGTCATTGATTCATTCCTCTGCTTTTTCTAGCCTGCTATTCATTGCATCAAGCCTGTTTCCAATCTTGTTTATTGCATTCTTCATCTCTGATTCTTTTTTTTAACTCTTTTATCTCCTTGGTAAGGGTCTCACTGGTGTCTTCTATTCTTTTCTCAAGCCCACTGAGTATCCTTAGGATTGTTGCTTTAAATTCTCCATCAGGCATGTTATTTATATCTGTTTTGCTTAGATCTCTGGCCATAGTCTTATCTTGTTCTTTCATTTAGGATAAATTCCTCCATCTTGGCATTTTATCTAAGTCTCTGCCTTCTTCTCTGTGTTAGGAAAGTTGGCTATATCTTCTGCTGTTGAAACTAATGACTTTATGAAGCAGTGGTTCTATGGTACCCTTCACTGCAATGCCCCTGTTCATCAGAACCGGCTACTTCAGGTGTGTCTCCTATGTGTGTTTCATGTGCCCAGCTGTTGTGTCTTAGCTGCTTTTCTCAGTCCACTTATCTTCATTGGCTCCCTTTGCCTATTGTGGGCAGTGTTTGGTTCCTGTACTATTAGTTGGCCTGTCTGGGCTTACTTTGGACTTGAGTTGAGTCAGACCAGCCATCTGCCAGAGACGCAGTAGCACCAAACTTCAGGGCACGTTCCCTCTGTTTTCTAATATGAAACATTATGTAGAGAATGTACTTATAATTGATAGAATTATATAAGTTGGCTATAAAAATACTCCAGGAAAAAATTTTAAAATTCTTTTTTTATTTTGACTAATTGAGTTGTTATTGAATTTATATAATATCTCTTTGAACCTATTAATCACACTGAGCTGACACAAGAGTTGGTGAATTTAGTTAACTTGGACAGATGTAGTTTTGAAACAGATATGCTTTTCATTGAAATAAAATCAGTGGTTCTAAAAACAATAAACCAGTTTTGTCAATGTGGATGCAAATAGTAAAGGCATGTGGGGTTTTTTTGTTTGTTTTTTTTTTTGTTTGTTTGGGGGGTTTTTTTGGTACTTACTTGATTCAAGTTATGGAAAAACTGTTAAATATGTTTGGAAAACTTAGGTATGTGAATCTGTTTTTTCAACTGAAAATTATATGACATCTAAATCCAGTTTAAGAATTTCAATAAAAATTTAGCTCACAAATTGAGATATACTGTAAGTATAAAACACATGCCAATTTTCAATGACTAATATGAAAAATATATATAAAATATCTCAACAATGTACTTTTCATCTTGATTATATGTAGAAATGATATTTGCATTTTGGGTTAAATAAATTATGTCATTTAAATTCATTTGACTTATTTCATTTTCCCCTTTATAATGATTAATTTCAGTGTTTGATCTATATTGTGAGGGGAATATTAGGAGCAAAATTCTGCATATAAAAAGAAATACAATGAAATGAAATAGGAGGGTAGGTATGTTATCATGAAATTAAGTTGCCCAAACTGGAACTTACCTGCTGATTCACTGTTTGTTTAGGCTCAATGCACCCCCAAATAGAGAAATCTTTGTGAAGATCAGAAGTGGGTAATCTTGACCCGGGGGGATTAAGGGTTTAAGACCAATTTAAGTTGTGGTGCTTTGGTACTTTTGAAAATTCTTGTCCATCTATATGTTTCTTCATTCTCTGGGATATCGTATCATGCTTGGGATATGCAGACAATTATTGAAGCAAATCTATATAAGCAACCAAGAAATACACATGACTAGTATATGATATTATTTCCACTTTGCAGCCAGCAAGATGTAACCAGAAGAACTGGACAGAAATAATACTTACTACAGGGAACAATTTAGAAATTTTAGTATAGGAGATAAACTGATTGTTAAAGGGAAGTTTACAAAAGAAGTAGCAAAGAATTATTTTTATAATATATATATATACTACCTTTAAGTATAAATACATTTAAAGTATGTATTTTAAAAATTTTTTTTAAAGATTTTATTTATTTATTTGACAGAGAGAGACAAAGAGAGAGTGAGAGAAGTGCATAAGCAGGGGGAGTGGGAGAGGGAGAAGCAGGCTTCCTGCAGAGCAGGGAGCCCAATGCGGGGCTCGATCCCAGGACTCTGGGATCATGACCTGAGCCGAAGGCAGACGCTTAATGACTGAGCCACCCAGGCGCCCCTAAAGTATGTATTTTAAAGTATGTATGTATATATGAAAACATATACATATATCCATATGGAATGATATATAACACAACGTTCACAATATTAATAGTGGTTATCTCTGGGAAACAGAATTACATGTGATTTTTATTCTTTTCTTTTTGCTTGACTGTGTCTTATAAATTATCTACAATGAACATGTATCCCTTTTATTCTGAGAAAAAAAAAGAGTCTTTTAAAAAATAATCTGAAGACCTCTTACCTATGTAATTGAAAGCTGCAGTTTTCTGAGCACAGCATAACTAGAAATGGAAGAAATAACACAGAATAAAAAATCATCACCTCCCCTGAACACACAGCATAAAGGTGAAAAGGCCTTCCAACAAATTAAGTCCCAGTGAAATTCTCCAACAACCACTTTCGGCTCAGCAGGAAAGCACACATTTTTTTCTTTGTTGCTTGGCTTAAGATGTCTGGTCACAGGCTCACTGGAGCGAGGTGATACCAGCCAGCCTCTCCCAAGCTCACCCAGTACATGGTTATCTGTGCAGTGCAGTGTAGCAGGGAAGGTTAAGCTTTGCAGGACACCACCCACTGACTCTGTTCCTGAGAACACATGAAAACCCCATTAACAAATTCTCAAAGTTTGATACTGTGTGCTGATTTTGCACATTGCTCTCATTCTCTTAAAATGCAAAGAGAATGGGTTGATTTGGGGGAGTAAAATGTACAGAAAATGATTTAAGGTAATGAGTGAGGGCTGGGATTCAGTTTAAGTGTCTGGAAAGTTTAGATTTCCATGGTCAACTGCACACTAAAGAATTTTCCCAAGTGATTCTCTTGGTTATAACGCTTTTCTCTCTCAGTTCCAAACCCACCCTGCCCTGCTGTATTCTTTTCTATGATCCATGGGCTGTCAGCCAGCCAGTTTGCTTGGCCAGCTTTGCCCTGTTAGACTCTGCCAATAAGGGGCTCAGGAGAGAGTCTATGAGGAAGGTGGAGGGAGAAGGGACTTATCCCCATTTGCTCACTGTTTCTGTCAGCATCACTTTCCTCACCCTGGCAGTGACATTTGCTCCCTGAAAGATATCAGTACCAGCTGAGCAGCACCCCCTCCTCCAAGCTACTAAATTTTAATAATCCCACCTCTTCTCTGTATTCTCCAGTCCTGGGGATAGGAGCAGCTTACTACATTTGGAACCTTGCAAGATCTGTGTTTCCCTTTTGCCTTTCTGGATCTCCAATATCTGGTTAACAATTTGTTATATTGAATTCTCTGTTGAAACAACTAATGTGGTTTTTGTCTCCTGACTAAAACTGACAGATTCAGTCTTGAAAAGGGTGAGGGACACATTAATAGGACATACTAGGCCACTTTCTTTTGTTCTAACAGTTAGCCCTCTAATTGAGGAAATGCAACAAATAAATGAAACCATGTGTATTTATAAAATATACATATTACTAAGGGCAGCTATACAGACATTAGTAATTGGGACCAGCTGTGGCTAGAGTAATCTAAGCCATGTAGTTAGTTCAAGAAAACTTCAAGAAGGAAATGAATTTTAGGGATGAATGATATAATCCCTCAGAGAGGAGGAAGGTCATTCTGGTATGGGCAATGTCATTTGTATAGGGTTGAATAGGAAAACAAATGAGTCACGTGTACAAGGAAACTAGGACAGTCTTCCATCATCAACCTCCTTCCCAGAACTTACCACTTAGCCTGGAACATCAGAGATGATCAATAAACATTTGCTTAATTATTGAACTCAATAATTGAATTGTTTTGTTCTGTTGGTGTAGAGACATTAGGTTATCTTACTCTTGGAAGTCTTACTTATGCATGACAATTCAGAATTATACCAAGTTCACAATAATAGTAGCCAGGAAGAAGATACCTAGGAAGTATGGTAGGAGGATGGGAAGTTTGGAGACAACCGAGAACTATTGCCTCAGTGCAGAAACAACCTCTGGACTTCAGCATTGATGACAAAAATGGTAAGGAAATGGAAGAAGGCAAGAGTAGAAGGAAGAATCTACCTGGAGATCAATTTAACAACAAAGGAGAGGGGAAAAGCTATCACTCCAGTGTTATGAAACTGAGAAAGGAGAAGAACTGCACAGGATTTGGGGAATGTCCAAATGGATATTGCCTGTGGGCAGACGGGGAAAATGATAATAAAAGAAAGGAGAAAATTTCAGGCCTGGAAATGAAGATGTATAACCCATATATACATATAAATTGTGACTGAATGGATAGTCAGCAGTGTGAAAAAGAGAGGGGACTCCAAAGGCAGAAGAAACAACTATGTACCTAGAGGATTTTTAATATAATTTACAATGACCAGTTATTCTGCTTGAAGAATGGGAACAAACAAACATAAATGGGTTTTACTAGAGCTTGAGGGATTTAGATCAAATGCAATATTTGCTGACAATGAGAGAGATTACAAAATATCCTTCTCTAGCCCTTTTTAAAAATAACATTGATTCTTATTTGTCTATGGCAGTATGACTGTGGACCTGCATAAACTTATTGGAATATAATTTGTTATTTGCTTTCCCTTCTATCATTATGCTTGCCTAGATCTTTTAATGGTTGGTTAATTCACTCAAGGTCATGTACAGTGAGAGGCAAATAGTAAACAGTTTGCCAAGTCTGAAGTGGGTTTCATCTCAAATGATCATGCTGTATCTGTTCCCTTCAAAGAAATAATGAACAGAAAGAGTTCAGTCTCTTGGATGTCTGGTGATTCCCACCTAGACAGAAGTGTCCCACTGTCTCACTGACTTGGAGTAGCAGAAAGGGTAGACAGTTAAGGTTGAGGAAAAAGATGCCAGCTAGCTTATTTTTCTCAAACTGACTAAACCTTTATACTTTCTGCCATCTTCAAAGAAATGCAAACTCTCAACAGCAAAAATAATAAGAGCAACTATTTCTGAACTTTGGCACTCTCTTGACATCTTCAGGATAAGGATTTTTCAGACTTCATTTCATTTAATCTTTACAGTAACCCAATGACACAGATGCTGTTTTTTTTACAGGTTGAGTTGTGTCTCCCTCAAATATTTACATGTAGAAGTCCTAACTTCCAGTACTTAAGAATATGACCTGATTTGAAAATAGGGTTGTTGCACATATAATTAGTTTGGATGGGTCATGCTGGAGTATGGTGGGCCCCTAATCCAGTATGATTCACATCCTTACAAAAAGAATACCATATGGATTTTGAGTCCATGGTGGCAGAGGAATAGGAGGCCTTAGTTTTGTCTGGTCCCAGGAATTCAGCTAGATAGCTATCAAATCATTCTGAGCACCTACAAACTCAACTGGAGACCTAAGAAAAGAATAGCTGAAACTCTACAAATGGAAAAGCTACCACTTTCTTCAAGAATGACAAGACAGAAAAACTCACCTCAAAAAAGAGAACAAGAGGCAGTACTGGCTGCCAGGGACCTAATCAGTATGGATATAAGTAAGATGTCAGAACTAAAATTCAGAATAATGATTATAAAGATACCTGCTAGGCTTGAAAAAAGCATAGAAGACACAAGAAAAATCCCTTTTGAGAAATAAAAGAACTGAAATCTACTCAAGTTGAAATCAAAATGGCTATTAATGAGATGCAATAAAAAATGGAGGCTCTAACTGCTAGGATAAACGAGGCAGAAGAGAGAATTAGGATATGGAAGACCAAATGATGGAGAATAAGGAAGCTGAGAAAAAGAGAGATAAACAACTACTGGATCATGAGGGGAGAATTCAAGAGATAAGTGATACCATAAAGCAAAACAATATTAGAATAATTGGGATCAAAAAAGAAGAGGAAGGGGGCAGAGGGTATATTGGAGCAAATTATAGTGGAGAACTTTACTAATCTGGGGAAGGAAGCAGGCATTCAAGTCCAGGAGGCACAGAGAACCCCCCTCAAAATCAATAAAAATAGGTCAACACTTCGACATATAATGGTGAAACGTGCAAATCTCAGAGACGAAGAGAAAATCCTGAAAGCAGCTCAGGACAAGAGGTCCATAACCTACAAGGGTAGAAATATTAGACTGGCAGCAGACCTAACCACAGAGACCTGGCAGGCCAGATCTGGCATGATACATTCAGGGTGCTAAATGAGAAAAATATGCTGCCAAGAATACTTTATCCAGCAAGGATGTCATTGAAAATATAAGGAGAGATAAAAAGTTTCCAGGACAAATAGAAACTAAAAGAATTTGTGATCACTAACCAGCCCTCAAGAAATATTAAAGGGGCTCCTGTAAGCTAAGATAGAACCCAAAAGTAACACAGACCAGAAAGGAAAGAGACAATATACAGAAACAGTGATTTTACAGGTAATACAATGGCACTAAATTCATATCTTTCAATAGTTATTCTGAATGTAAATGGGCTAAATGCCCCAATCAAAAGATACAGGATATCAGATTGGATAAAAAAGCAAGACCCATCCATATGCTGGCTGCAAGAAACTCATTTTAGACCCAAAGACAACTCCAGATTTAAAGTGAGTGGATGGGGGCGCCTGGGTGGCTCAATCTTTAGGCGACTGCCTTCAGCTCAGATCATGATCCCAGGGTCCTGGGATTGAGCCCCGCATCAGGCTCCCTGATCAGAGGGGAACCTGCTTCTCCCTCTCCCACTCCCCCTGCTTGTGTTCCCTCTCTTGCTGTCTCTCTCTCTGTCAAATAAATAAATAAAATCTTAAAAAAAAATAAAGTGAGTGGATGGAAAACCATTTATCATGCTAATGGACATCAAAAGAAAGCTGGGGTGGCAATCCTTATATCACACAAATTAGATATTAAACCAAAGACTATAGTAAGAGATGAGGAAGGACACTATATCATGCTTAAAGAGTCTATCCAATGAGAAGATCTAACATTTTAAATATTTATGTAGCTAACAGGGGAGCAGCCAATTATATAAGCCAATTAATAACCAAATTAAAGAAACACATTGATAATAATACAGTAATAGGAGGGGACTTCAACACCCCACTCATAGCAATGGACAGATCATCTAAGCAGAAGATCAACAAGGAAACGAGGGCTTTGAATGACACATTGGACCAGATGAACTTCACAGATATATACAGAGCATTCCATCCTAAAGCAACAAAATACACAGTCTTCTCGAGTGCACATGGAACATTCTACAGAATAGATCACATACTGGGTCATAAATCAAGTCTCAACTGGTACCAAAAGATTGAGATCATTCCCTGCATATTTTCATACAACAATGCTTTGAAACTTGAACTCAATCACAAGAGGAAATTTGGAAGGAACTCAAACACTTGGAGGCTAAAGAGCATTCTACTAAAGAATGAATGGGTCAATCAGGAAATTAAAGAAGAACTTTAAAAATTCATGAAAACAAATGAAAATAAAAACACTAACTGTTCAAAAACTTTGGGATGCAGCAATGGCAGTCCTAAGAGGGAAGTATATACAAGCCTTTCTCAAGAAACTAGAAAAGTCTCAAATTCACAAGCTAACCTTACACCTAAAGGAGATGGAGAAAGAACAGCAAATAAAGCCTAAACCCAGCAGGAGAAGAGAAATAATAAAGATTAGAACAGAAATCAATGAAATAGAAAGCAAAAAAAACAGTAGAACAGATCAACAAAACTAGAAGCTGGTTCTTTGAAAGAATTAATAAGATCAATAAACCCCTGGCCAGACTTATCAAAAAAGAGAGAGAGAGAGAGAGAGAGAAAGGACCCAAATTAATAAAATCATGAATGAAAGAGGAGAGATCACAACCAACACCAAGGAAATACAAACAATTATAAGAACATATTATGAGGAACTATAAACCAACAAATTAGGCAATCTGGAAGAAATGGATGCATTCCTAGAGATGTATAAACTACCAAAACTGAACCAGGAAGAAAGAGAAAACCTGAACAGGCCCATAAACAGCAAGGAAATTGAAGCACTAATCAAAAACCTCTTAATAAGCAAGAGCCCAGGGCCAGATGGCTTCCCAGGAGAATTCTACCAAACATTTAAAGAAAAATTAATACCTATTCTTCTGAAGCTGTTTCAAAAAATATAAGTGGAAGGAAAACTTCCAAACTCATTTTATGAGGCCAGCATTACCTTGATCCCAAAACCAGACAAAGACCCACCAAAAAGAATTATAGACCAGTATCCCTAATGAACATGGATGCCAAAATTCTCACCAAGATACTAGCCAATAGGACCCAAGAGTGCATTTAAAGGATGATTCACCACGACTAAGTGGGATTTATTCCTAGGCAAGGGTGGTTCAAAATCCGCAAATCAATCAATGTGATACACTATATTAATAAAAGAAAGGACAAAAACATCCTCTCAATAGATGCAGAAAAAGCATGTGACAAAGAACAGCATCCTTTCTTGATTAAAACTCTCCACAGTGTAGGGATAGAGGGAACAAACTTCAATATCATAAAAGTCATCTATGAAAAGCCCACAGTGAATATCATTCTCAATGGGGAAAAACTGAGAGCTTTTCCCCTAAGGTCAGGAACACAACGGGGATGCCAACTCTCACCATTGATGTTCAACATAGTAGTAGAAGTCCTAGCCTCAGCAATCAGACAACAAAAAGAAATAAAAGGCATCTGAATCAGCAAAGAAGTCAAACTCACTCTTCACAGATGACGTGATACTCTATGTGGAAAACCCAAAAGACTCCCCCCCAAAATTGCTAGAACTTATACAGGAATTCAGCAAAGTGGCAGGATATAAAACCAATACACAGAAATCAGTTACATTTCTATACACTAACAATAAGACACAAGAAAGAAATTAAGGAGTTGATCCCATTTACAACTGCACAAAAACCGTAAGATACCTAGGAATAAATCTAACCAAAGAGGCAAAGAATCTGTACTCAGAAAACTATAGAATACTCATGAAAGAAATTGAGGAAGACACAAAGAAATGGAAAAACGTCCCATGCTCATGGATTGGAAGAACAAATATTGTTAAAATGTCTATGCTACCTAGAGCAATCTATACATTCAATGCAATCCCTATCAAAATACCATCAACTTTTTTCAGAGCTGGAACAAATAATCCTAAAATTTGTATGGAACCAGAAAACACCCCGAATAGCTAGAGGAATGTTGAAAAAGAAAACCAAAGCTGGTGGCATCACAATCCCAGACTTCAAGCTCTATTACAAAGCTGAGTACCATCAAGACAGTATGGTACTGGCACAAAAACAGACACATAGATCAATGGAACAGAATAGAGAGCCCAGAAATGGACCCTCAACTCTATGGTCAACTAATCTTGCTAAAACAGGAAAAAATATCCAATGGAAAAAAGACAGTCTCTTCAACAAATGGTGTTGGGAAAATTGGACAGCCATATGCAGAAGAATGAAACCAGACCATTTCCTTACATCATACACAAAAATAGACTCAAAATGGATGAACAACCTAAATGTGAGACAGAAATCCATCAACATCCTAGAGGAGAACACAGGTTCTCCTCTGTAACCTGGGCCACAGCAACTTCAGGCAGCAACCTCTGTGACCTGGGCCACAGCAACTTCTTGCTAGACACATCTCCAAAGGCAAGGGAAACAAAGGCAAAAACGAACTATTGGGACTTCATCAAGATAAAAAGCTTTTGCACAGCAAAGGAAACAGTCAACAAAACCAAAAGACAACTGACAAAATGGGAGAAGATATTTGCAAATGTCTTATCAGATAAAGGGCTAGTATCCAAAATCTATAAAGAACTTATCAAACTCAACACCCAAAGAAAAAATAATCCAGTCAAGTAATGGGCAGAAGACATGAACAGACATTTCTCTAAAGAAGACATACAAATGGCCAACAGACAGATGAAAAAATGCTCAACATCATTCAGCATCATGGAAACACAAATCAAAACCAAAATGAGATACCACTTGTCAGAATGGCTAAAATTAACCACTCAGGAAATGACAAATGTTGCCATGGTGCGGAGAAAGGGGTATCCTCTTACACTGTTGTTGGGAATGCAAGCTGGTGCAACCACTCTGGAAAATAGTATGCAGGTTCCTCAAAAAGTTGAAAATAGGGATGCCTGGGTGGCTCAGTTGGTAAGCGTCTGCCTTCAGCAGTGTCCTGGGTTCAAGTCCTGCGTTGGGCTCCTTGCTCAGCGGGGAGACTGCTTCTCCCTCTGCCTGCTGCTCCCCCTGCTTGTGCTCTCTTGCTGTCACTCTCTCTCTCTCTGACAAATAAGTAAAACCTTAAAAAAAATTTGGAAATAGAGCTACCTTATGACCCAGCAATTGCACTACTAGAGATTTGCCCCAAAGATACAAATGTAGTGATCCAATGGGGGACCTGCACCCCAATGTTTGTAGCAGCAATGTCCACAGTAGCCAAACTATGGAAAGAGCCCAGACACCCATCGACAAATAAATGGACAAAGAAGATGTGGTACATATATACAAAAGAATAATAACCATCCAAAGAAATGAAATCTTGCCATTTGCAATGACGTGGATGGAACTGGAGGGTATTACGATAAGCAAAATAAGTCAATCAGAGAAAACAATTATCATATGATCTCACTCATACGTGAAATTTAAGAAACAAAACAGAGGATCATAGGGGAAGAGAGGAAAAAACAAAACAAGATGAAATCAGTGAGGGAGACAAACCATAAGAGACTCTTAATCATACATACCCTCAGACAAACTGAGGGTTGCTGGAGGGGAAGGGGATGGAGGGATGGGGTAACTGGGTGATGGGCATTAAGGAGGGCATGTGATGTAATGAGCACTGGGTGTTATATGCAACTGAGGAATAACTGAACTCTACCTCTGAAACTAATGATACACTATATGTTAATTAATTGAATTTAAGTTAAAAAATAAAAATCAAAAAAATAATTTATAAAAAAAGAACACCATATGAAGAAACAGATACACAGGCAGAGAGAATACCATATAGATTGGGTTTATGTTGCCATGAGCCAAGGAACTACCAGAAGCTAAGAGAGAAGACTAAAATAGATCTTTTTCTAGCAGCATCTGAGGAAGTGTGGTCCTGCCAACACCTTCACCTTGGACTTTTAGCCTCCAGAACTGTGAGACAATACGTTTCTGCTATTTAAGCCATTCTGTTTATGGTACTTGGTTACAGCAGCCCTAGAAAACTAATATATTATGATTATCCCTATTTTATGGCTGAGAAAAAATAAGTGATAGCTAGTAACATGGCTTTAAAGCCTGAGTTTTAAGGGCCTGTATGACCACTCTTGCCACATACCATTCAATATGACAGTATTGATAAAGGAAGGTTATATTGAAGAAATGGTGATAGTAATAACTGAGTAATTCCCTGACTATATCTTGAATTAACAGCCATAAGAAAATATTTTTATAGATATCACATAACACACACACATACACAGGAAGTTTAGACCTCAATTGCTACATCCCTGATCACTTAAAAAGAACCGTGGTGTTTTGAACACCAGATGTAGACTGAGGAGTTGTAATTGTGCATTTCAAGTCTCAGCACCAACACTAACTTTTTGCATACTGACTTTTTGTGTACTCCGGCCTCAGTTTCCTTATCTGTAAGAGGTGGTGAAAACTCTCTACAATTGTGAGAACTATGTAAAATGTATAAGAATGCACTTTGAAAACCATACAATTGTGGGCAAACATAACTAGAATGTGACTAAGTTGCATCTACCCATAAAGAACATAACAAAGTGAAAGTGATAGCAATTATACTGATAGGAAAAAGTATGAATTTTTTCAGTGATATGAAAATTGTCCATATATTATTACTAATTCACATAGCATATGTGTCTTTTCATTTCCAATGGGGTACAGTTACTATAATTACGAAGTCATGGGGGCTCCACTACCATCTCCTACATATGCACCCAAAGTTGGCCTTGAGTGTCCTAGCTTGTGGTTCTAATTGGAAACTGCTACTACTGTATTTGGTAAGAAATTAACTTAGCAGGTGCCTGGGTGGCTCAGTCATTAAGCGTCTGCCTTCAGCTCAGGTCATGATCCCGGGGTCCCGGGATCGAGTCCCACATCGGGCTCCCTGCTCGGCGGGAAGCCTGCTTCTCCCTCTCCCACTCCCCCTGCTTGTGTTCCTGCTCTCGCTATCTCTCTCTCTCTCTGTCAAATAAATAAAATCTTTAAAAAAAAAGAAAAGACAAGAAATTAACTTAGCTTTGTAGTCAAGAAAACAAAGGCTTTGTTTGGGATTCTTTGAGAAGCTGGGTTTTCAGACTTCTTTTGACCACTTTCCAATGACCAGACAGCCTAGAACTGAATTGGACCTCCCACTGCCTCATACACATCTGGTGTTTTCTAATGAAGAGAGGAAGGCAAGGAAAATAGGCCTTTTGTTAAAGGCAGAGGAAGTTTTCTGTTTTCATTCAAGAGCCAATGAGCAGCAGCCAAACAGGAGAGAGAACAATGAACTACTACTACTGGATTTATCTTCCAAATGCACCTGTTTGTGACAATCCAGTGAATGTCAAGGCTGCTGGTATTTGACTAGAAAGAGAGACCCCTTTGAGAAGCACCTTGAAATCTTGCAGAGGTAGAGAGAAATGAGAATCCAGTCTGGCTTGCAATGCACAACTTAGAAAAGTACATTGGTACTGTCTTATTGGACACATTAAAGGATCAAGATTAGGAACACTTGCAACGTTATTCAAAGGAGTACATCTTGAACAAAAAATACCTTTTCTCATACTGCCATGTTTTGAAATCCCTTAGCTCCACCCTCCCCCAAACCCCAGATCAACAGAATTATTAGGAAAGGTGTCAATTTATTGACCACCCTCTAATTCAGAGATGCTTGTTCCCTGAGGCCTCTTCTAATCATCTGCTCATGAGCTCTTGATGTCTGCTATGGACCAAATGTTTGTATCTTCCCAAAATTCAGATGTTGAAACCCTAACCCAATGTGATGATACTTGCATGTGGGGCCTTTGGGAGGTATTTAGGTCATGAGGGTAGAGCCCTCATGAATGGGATTAGTGTTCTTATGAGAAGAGACATAACAGAAATGATTTCTCTGCCACCTGAAGACATAGGAAAAAGTCAGACTTCTGTGAACCAGGAAGAGGGCCTTTACCAGAATCTGACCATGCTGGCCCCCTGATCTCAGAATTCTCAGCCCCTAGAACTGTGAGAAATAAATTTCTGTTTTATGAGCCATTCAGTTTACATTCAGTGTGCTTTTTGTTAAAGCAGCCTGAACTGATACTAAGATAACACCCCACAACATTTAGGACCCAAAACATACCCAGTATATAACCAAGGAAAGGTCTGGCTGCAATTCAAGATTTTGATACTAAAGATGTCATGTCTATCCTTCCAATCAGCATATGGACATCAATATATTGAATAATATACAAAACTCATGCATAATATACTAATGGCAGGAGGAGGAAGATAAAAGTAAAAGAGCAAATTTTCCTGAATGTACCTATTTAACTGTTGAATTAGTAAAGGTAACAAATAAATCCTACAATTTCTTTCTTTAATTGCTTAACATCCTAAAATTTAGTTCTTGTTGACATAGTAGTCCAATATTGTTGTTTCTCCTAGGCAGCAGGGGGCAGTCATTCAGGAACCATGGCTTTCAAAGTCTCCCTGAGTATCAACATTTAGACATGCAGACAAGGAAGGAAAGAGAGAGAAAGTAACACTTGGGAGGTTTGTATGATCAGCTTGGTAGAGAAATATATTCCACTAAACTGACTTGAACTCATCACATAGTAACACCTAAATGCAAAAGAGGATAAGGAAATGTAGTACTGGTGCCCAAAATATAAAAATAAAGGGAGGAAGGGGGGGGGAGAGGGAGGGAGAGAACAAAGCTGATTATCAAGGAGTGGTCTATGCCACAATTGATTTTTAAAAATGCAGTATGATAGGGGTGCCTGGGTGGATCAGTAGGTTGGGCCTCTGACTCTCTCTCAAATAAATAAATAAATAAATATTTTTTAAAAAATGCAGTATGATAGACATGTGTCTAATCCAGGAAAGCAAAGTGGAAGGAAAATTGACCATTGCACACTGACTTAAAATCCCCACCCTAAAGCACAGAGTTTAAAATAGTCCTCCTGTATCAGCTAGCTATTGCTGCATAAAGTACCACCCCAAAATTGAGTGGCTTAAAACAATATTCACTTACTATTACAGCTCACATGATAATGGGTAGGTCAGGGTTCATCTGACCTTTGTTGGACTTGCTCATGCATTTATATCTGCAAGGTGGCTAGCCTGTTCAATTGTCTGCAGGTCATTTGGGAGCTCTGCACTAGGGTGTGCTAGGCTGAGCATCTTAGGCAGCAGGTCTGCTCCACATGTCTCTCCTCTGTCTCCTGGGTCTGAGATGGCCTAAGTGTGTCTTGCTCACAGTGAAGGCAGAGGTGCAAGAGAGCTACCAGAAATACACAAAGCTTCTGGAGGCCTGAGTTCAAAACTAGGGCATCATCAATTCTACTAGCCAAAGCAAGTCACATAAGTGAGCTCAAATTCAAAGGGTGGGGAAAAAACTCTGACTCTAATGGTAGGAATAGCAAAAGTGCATGGCAAAGGACATGGATACAGAAAAGAGTGAAGAATAGGGCTATTAATGTAATCTAGCACATCCCCAATTCCAAATGAAGCTACCATAACATAGATTAAATTCAAAGGATACATTAATGGTTATATTTCTCTTTGCCCCACTTTTATTGAGATAAAATTGACATACAGCACTGTTTAAAATTAAGGTGTATGGCATAATGATTTGATTTAGCATATATTGTGAAATGATTACCACAATAAGTTTAGTTAGCATCCATCATCTCATATAGATACAAAAAATTTTTTTCCTTGTGATGAGAACTCTTAGGATCTCCTCTCTTAATTTTCAAATACATATACCATACAGCAGTGTTAACTATAGCCATTATGTTGTACATTACATCCTTAGAATTTACTTATCTTATAACCCGAGGTTTGTACCTTTTGAGTATCTTCCACCAATTCCACCTACCCCCCTCCTCCAACCTCTGGTAACCACAAATCTAATCTCTTTTTCTATGAGTTTGGTGGGGGGTTTTTTTGTTTTGTTTTGTTTTGTTTTAGATCCACATATAAGTGATATTATTTGTATTTGTCTTTCTCATTTCACTTACAATAATGCCCTCAAGGTATATCCATATTGTCATAAATGGCAGAACATTTTTCTTTTTATGGCTGAATAATATTCCATTTTCATATTCCATTCCACAACTTCTTTATCCATTCATATGTCAATGGATACCTAGGTTGTTTCCATGTTGGCTATTGCAAATAACACTTCTATGAACATTGGGGTGCAGATTATCTCCTGACACAATGTTTTTGTTTCCTTCAGATATATTCCCAGAAGTGGAATTGCTAAATCATATGGTAGTTATATTTCTGTTTTTGAAGCACATCCATACGTTTATCCATAGTGACTGTACCAATTTACAATCCTACCAACAGTGCAGAAGGGCTCTCTTTTCTCCACAACCTTGCTAGCATTTATTATCTCTTATCTTTTTGATGATTGCTATTCTAATAGGCATGAGGTGATAGCTCACAGTGGTTTTGATTTTTATTCCTCTTATGATTGATCATGCTGAGCATCTTTTTGTGTACATGTTGGCCATTTGTATACCTTCTTTGGGGAAAATGTCTATTCAAGTCCTCTGACCATTTTTTAATTGGATTATTTGTTTGGCTTTTTGTTACTGAGTTGTATGAGTTCATTACATATTTTAGATATTAACCCCTTATCAGATATATGGTTTGCAAATATTTTTCCAGTTCAATAGGTTTTCTTCTCATTTTGTTGATTATTTCTTTTGATGTGCAGAGGCTTTTTAGTTTGATGTAGCCCTACTTGTTTATTTTTTTATTCTGTTGCTTATGCTTTAGGTATCATATCCAAAAAAATCGTTGCTAAGACCCATGACAAGGAACTTTTTTTGTGTATGTTTTCTTCTAGGAGTTTTATGGTTGCCAGTCTTATATTTAAGTCTTTAATTAATTTCAAGTTAATTTTGTTAGTGGTGTAAGATAGGGGTCACGTTTCATTCTTTTACGTGTGAATATCCAATTTTCCCAGCACCATTTATTGAAGAGACTGTCTTTTCTCCATTGAGTATTCTTGGATCCCTTCTCAAATATTATTGACCATAAATGCCTGGGTTTATTTTGGGGCTCTTGATTCTGTTCCATTAATCTGTGTCTGTTTTTATGCCAGTACCATAATGTTTTGACTACTATAGCTTTATAATATAGCCTGAAATCAGGAAGTGTGATACCACTTGCTCTATTCTTCTTTCTCAGAATTGCTTTGACTATTAGGGCTCTTTTGTGGTTCCATACAAATTTTAGGATTGTTTTACTACTTCTGTAAAAAATGCCATTAGAATCTTGGCAGTGATTGTATTGAATCTATAGATGGCTTTGGATAGTCTGGGCATTTTAAAAATATTAGTTCTTCAATCCATGAACATGGGATACTTTTCTATTTATTTATATCTTTTTCTATTTCTTTCATCAATGTCTTCTGGTTTTCAGTGTAGAGATCTTTCACCTCCTTGGTTAAATTTATTCCTAAATTAATTTAAATTTTTTAATGCTATTGTACATGGGATCATTTTCTTTATTTCTCTTTCAGGTAATTTGTTGTTAGTGTATAGAAACACTGCTGATTTTGCATGTTAATTCTGTATCCTGCAACTTCATTGAACTCACTGATAAGATCTAACAGATTTTTGGTGGAGTCTTTAGGATTTTCTATATATAAAATCATGTCATCTGCAAATGGAGACAATTTTACTTCTTTCTTTACAATTCTCATACCTTTTATTTCCTTTTCTTGTCTGATTTTTCTGGCTAGAACTTCAGTACTATGTTGAATAGAAGTGGTGAGAGTAGGAACCCTTGTCCTGTTCCTGATCTTAGAGGAGAAGCTTTCAACCTTTTACCATTGAGTACAATATGCTTTTTATATATGGACTATTTTATGTTGAGGTACATTCCTCCTATATCTAATTTGTTAAGAGTTTTTTTCCGTGAATCGATCTTGAATTTTGTCAAATGCTTTTTCTGCATCTACTGAGATGATCACATGATCTTTTTCTTTCATTTTATTAATGTAATATATCACATTTATTGTTTTGCAGATCTTGAACCAATCTTGTATCCCAGGGATAAATCCCACTTCATCATGGCAAATGATCCTCTTAATATGCTGCTGAATTTTGTTTGCTAGTATTTTATTGAAAAATTTTGCATCTTGGGGTGCCTGGGTGGTTTAGTCAGTTAAGTGTCAGCCTTTGGCTCAGGTCGTGATCCCAGGATCCTGGGATCAAGCCCTGCATCAGGCTCCTTGCTCAGCAGGGAACCTGCTTCTCCCTATCCCTCTGCCTGCTTTTCCCTCCCCCTCTGCCTGCAGCTCCCACTGCTTGTTCTCTCTCTCGCTCGCTATCTCTTTCTCACTCTCTCTGTCAAATAAATAAAATCTTTTAAAAAAAATTTTTTTTAATAAAAGAAAAATTTTGCATCTTTATCCATTAGGGATATTCACCTGTAGTTTTCTTTTCTTCTAGTGTCATTTTCTGACTTTGCTATTAAGATGATGCTGACCTCATAAAGTGAGTTTGAGGGTGTTCCCTCTCTTTGATTTTTTGGAAGACTTTAGAAAGGATTAGTGTTAATTCTTTAAATATTTGGTAGAATTCATAAGTAAAGCCATCTGGTCCTGGGCTTTTCTTTGTTGGGGGATTTTTTATTACTGATTCAATCTCTGTAACAGTAATTGGTCTGCTCAGATTTTCTATTTCTTTATGATTCAGTCTTGGTAGGTTGTATGTTTCTGAGAATTTTCCCATTTCTTCTACATCATCCAGTTTGTTGGCATATAGTTTTTCAGAGTAGCTTCTTATGATTCTTTGTATTTCAGTGGTTTTAGCTGTAATGTCTTCATTTTTATTTACAATTTTGTTGATTTGGGTCTTTTTTTGCCTTGGTAGCCCCACCTAAAAGTTTGTCAGTTTTGTTTATCTTTTCAAAGAACCAACTCTTAGTTTTGTTAATCTTTTCTATTATCTTCTGCTCTCTATTTCATTTATCTATGCTCTTAAGTTTATAATTTTCTTTCTTCTGCTAACTTTAGGCTCAGTTTGTTCTTCTTTTTCTACTTCCTTAAGACATAGAGCTAGGTTGTTTATTTGAGATCTCTTTTGTTTTTGTTTGTTTTTATTGTGGGGGAGGTTTTTGGTTTTTGGTTTTGGGGTTTGTTTGTTTGTTTTAGCAATCTCTACACCCAACATAGGGCTTGAACTCAAAACCTGGAGATCAAGAGTTGCATGCTCTTCCATTTGAGCCAGCCAGGCACCCCTCTCTTATTTTTTAATGTAGGTGTTTATTACCACAAACTTCCCTATTAGAATTGCTTTTGTTATATCCCATAAGTTTGGGTATGTCATGTTTCCATTTTCATTTGTTTCAAGATACTTTTTATTTCCCCTTTAATTTCTTCTTTAATGGTTGTTCAAGAGAGTGTTGTTTTATTTCCATGAATTAATGAATTTTCCAATTTTACTCCTGTTATTGATTTCTAGTTTCATTCCACTGTGGTCAGAGAAGACATTTGGTATGATTTCAACCTTCTTGAGTTTGCTAAAACTTGTTTGTGGCTTAACATATGGCTTATCCTAGAAAATATTCCACTTGCACCTGAGAAGAATGTGTATTATGCTACTGTTGGATAGAATGTTCTGTATATGTCTGTTAGGTCCATTTGCCCTATAATGTTCAAATCCACTGTTTCCTTGATTCTCTGTCTGGATGATTTATCCATTATTGAGAGTGGGATATTAAAGTCCCCAAATATTATTGGATTGTTGTTTATTTCTCTTTTTAGCTCTGTTATTTTTTGGCTTTATGTATTTAGGTGCTCTGATTTGGGGTGCATAAATATTTATAATTGCTATTATCTTCTTGATGGATTGACCCCTTTATCATTATATAATGATCTTCTTGGTCTTTTTTAACATGTTTAGTTTAAAGCTTATTTTGTCTGATAAAAGTATACTTACCTCTGGGCTTTTTTGGTTACCATTGGCTTTAAATATATTTTTGATGGTTATGTTTATGATGAGAATGAGTAAATTGAATTCTAATCACTCCTAATATGATATGCAGTCTCCACAGTAGACATGTAAACAGGAAAACAACACTGGCTGGTGGAGTCCAAGCTGTCTATCTATTCGCAAGCACTAGTCTTCCCTTCTAACATAAGTTATTATACAAGTGATGTTGCTGGTTCAATTCTAATTAGAAAAGAACATTTGAAATGTAAGCTTAAAATTAAGCCACTCATGACTTAAGGGAAAGACTTTTCTTCATGGGAGCAGTTTCCATAAGAAATTGTCATTACTGGGGAGTGGGAGAGGGACAGTGTGATGATTTATTTTATGTGTCAACTAGACTGTGCCATGGATTGCCCAGACATTTGATCAAAAATTATTCTATGTGTGTCTGTGAGGGTGTTTCTTGATGAGATTAATATTTAAATCTGTAGACTGAGTAAAGCTAATTGCTTTCCCTAATGTGCACAGATCTCATCCAATTGAATGAATAACTGAATAGAACAAGAAAGGCAGAGTAAGAAGGAACTCCTCCTACCAGCCTACTGAGCTGGGAAATCAATCTTTTCCTGCCTTTGATCTTGAACTAAAAATATGGCTACCAGCTTTCACAGTGGAACTTATACTCTCAGCTCTCCTGGGTCTCCAGCTTGCCAACTGCAGATCTGGAACTTCTCAACCTCTATAATTACATGAGCCAATTCCTTATTTTATGTATATTCTATTGGTTCTGAAAAATCCTGACTAATACAGGCAGCAAGGGGTAAGGTTCATTTAGAGCTTTAGCAGTCTTTGAAAGGCACTTGGGAAATCTAAACCATGCCCTTGAAAAGTGAAGCTCCAGTTTGTTTCCCCCCACTTGTCTAGCTTCAAAACACTAGCCGCTATTAACATTGATCTGTCCAGACTACGTTTATAAAGATCTGTAAACTGATCAGAGGGGAAATTAAATTAGACTGTAATTCTGCAGCACTCTGAAGAACATTAGCTTGCAAGAACACCCAGGAGGGCCAATTAGAACCATCATGGCCTATCTGCCCATAGAATACAAATATGTTCTCTCTTGTTCCATGAGACCTGAATTGCTACTTGGGTAGTGGCTGTCTCATTTGGACGGTTAGTGCTGCTTGTGTCCAGAGGTACTGATCACACATCCAGATTAGGAAATGCCTAAAGTAATCATATTAGCAGAACTGGACTAGGGAATAAAAGCCAGCTCAGTGATGCAGGTAAGGTTAATGTCAAAAAACTAGTAATATGAACTCCACTGGGGAAAAATAACTGATCTCCGTCAATGGCCATTGGGAGAAGGAAAATAAGCAAGACAAAACCAGAAGGGCCAATAACTGTCAAAAAAAAAAAAAAAACCCTCCTCACCTAGCTAAGTTCACAGTTAATTTCTAAAACCCAGGTAGAAAAGGAAAGGGACAGTAACCTATCCTGTGTCTACCATATGCCATATGCTTGCACACATGGCTTTATTTCATCTTGGCAACATCCCTCCCAATTTTGCAAATAAGTAAACTGATGCTCAGAGAGATTAGAATAATTGCCCAAAGTCACATCAATAGAAAGTGAGGGTCCTTGGTTTCTGGTTCAGGGCTGCCAGAATCTAAAGCCTCTGTTCTTTCCAGTACATCACACAATGTCTATGTCTAAGGAAATGAACGAGGTAAAAAGAAAGTAGAAAAAGCTTAGAGCAAGTAAAGAGGTTAGATCACTTGCATTGCATCAAGGAAAAACATTCTTAATTAAAGGTAAGAGTGGTTGCCATCAAAAGCTGAAGCAAAGTGTGTGAAAGAGAAAAGAAGCCTGCACATGATGAAAAAAAAGAAGCCCAGCAAGCAATGAGAAGTGCCACATAAGAGCCACATCCCAGAGTGGTGTCTGTTGGGAAGCATGACATCAGAGACAGGCAGCTGATCAGCTGATGTAGAAACACATCGAATTTGGGGGAATTAACCAAGAGTAGTAATTTTGTGCCTACTTCACACCCTGGCAGAGAGAGCTGGGAAATATAAAGAGCTTGTAGTTGACAAAGATGGCCCTAATGGTCTTTTGTGCTTGCCTCCAGAAAGACTTGACTTTTTCTCCATTGTCCCAAGAGTAAGTTGACCACTGACATGCTCAACATGTGTATCTAGACTCTGAGTTCCCAAGAGTCATCTCATCTTTCTGGAATGTGATCAAATCTCTTTTACCTCATGCTTTGGTCAGACAGACTATTGTTTTTCAAAATGTCAAATATTCTCTATCATTCAGGACTTTAGGCATGTTGCTCCCTCTACCACAAATCCCACTCTCCTTTCCTCACACTTAACTACAGCTCCAATACTGACTCATAACACAGCCAAACTTACTTCCTGGGGTGAGCTCTATAATGTGCCACCCAGATTCCCCTTCAAGGAAGCACTCATTGCCCCAACTTCTGGGAATGCTGTTGTACCAATCCTTCAGCTGGAAGCCCCTTTAAGAACTGCTTTACCTGAAAAGAGCATCCTCACCCAAATTCATGCTCCTTCCTGCAGTAGCCTATATCCAATGACTGATAAGTACTAAAATATTAAGGTCAAGCTATCTTCGCCCAAACAGGGACAACTATGAATGGACATATATCCTCCAGACTCCCCATAGAGCTGGGCACACCTGCTCTTGGATCCTCATTGAAGTTTACTTCTTTACACAATTCTGCTTCCATCCTCTCCTTTCCACAAATATTTATCCCATGGACCCTCTTAAATGTCCTGAACATTAAACTCAATCTCAGAGCCTGCTTCTTCACAAAATCAATCTGTGACACATCTGACCCAGCAGAAGAGAGATAAAATGGGGAAGAACAGGAAAGATACCAAGAACTCATCACCAGTGAAGCCCATCAAAACAATTAAATATCTTTCTAGTCCCCTAGAAATTCAGTAAATTCAAGAACTCCTGTGCCAGTCTGAGTTCAGTTAGGAAATCAAAGACACCACATTTATTACAAAATTAGGGAATTTAACAAGGAAATCAAGATTTATACAAAAGTGGGGTTAGTTGGGGGAGTGAAGATCTGAAAGGGTTGTAGCCAGAGGGCAGAAGGTTTAAGGACTTCACTTAAAGCATTGAAGTAGGTGAAGAGGACTGAGAAGCAGGAAGTGAGGACATTCAAGAAGCCACCGTTCTGGTCACCAAAGAGGGAGCCCATAGAAAGATCTGTGAAGCTAACAAATCCACAAAATCCACTGCATATCACAAAATTGCTGTATTTATGATCTACAGCAGCCAAATAATTATAGCTTCTTTCATTTCAACCTTCCAAATGTCACAGGAGTACCTCTCCTCTAGCAAATTCTAACCCAGAATCATACAGGAAAGAAGATTCTGGAAAATATAGTTCCCCACCTTAGACAGGAGTGGTGGTGAAGCCAAATGACACAATCTAGGATGATTCCTTAACCAAATAATTAAGTTTATCTGCCCAAATCCATGAATCATGCTTTGTCTTCTTTATCTCTCCTCAAATGAGGTGGCTTCTGTTCTCTATATAAGTCATTGTTTCTGAGTAGGCCTCTGGACAAAAATATGAATGCCTGTCCTCTCCATGTACAATGAATATGGCTCAAGCCACTGTGATTACTGTATATGGAAAAGAGACAAAATCCAGTGAGTGGGCTTAGAATTGGGAGAATTTAGAGAAACTTGAAATATGTGGCATATGGTCAGCTTTCTTTCCTTTATTCTTAATTACCCAGATTAATGAACACCTGTTAACCCAGCACAACCTACAAAGGTCACAGCCATTATGGAGAATTTACTCTGGTGTCAGAGTCAGAAAGCGAAGTAACTCCTATGAAATAGAAGCCTTCATCCACATAAGCCTTCACCTACTTTAAAGGCAAATTCCAGAGTACAGGTCTTTCATCTCCTTGTTTTTAGGTTTATTCCTAGATATTTTACTGGGGGTTTTTTGGTGCAATTGTAAATAGGATTGCTTTCTTCATTTCTCTTTTTGCTGTGTCACATTAGTGTATAGAAATGCAACAGGTTGTTGTACATTGTTCTTGGATCCTACGCCGTTACTGAATTCATTTATTAATTCTAGTGATTTTTTTGTGGGGAGTCTTCAGTATTTTCTATATATAATATCATGTCATCTGCAAATATTGAAAGTTTTACTTCTTCCTTACCAATTTTGATGCCTTTTATTTCTTTTTGTCATCTAATTGCTGTGGCTAAGACTATCAGTACGATGATGAATAAAGTGGTGAGAGTGGACATCTTTGTCTTGTTCCTGACCTTTGGGGTAAAGCTCTCACTTTTTCAACAATAAATATGATGTAAGCTGTGGGTTTTCTATAAGGCCTTTATTATGTTGAGATACCTTCCCTCTAGACCTACTTTGTTGAGGGTTTTTATCACGAATGGATGTTGTACTTTGTCAAATGTTTTTTCTATATCTATTGAAATGATCATATGATTTTATCCTTTCTCTTATTGATGTGATGTATTACATTACTTGATCTGCAAATATTGAACCACACTTGCATCCCAGGAATAAATTTCACTTGGTCGTGGTGAATGATTTTTTAAATGTATTGTTGATTTGGTTTGCTAGTATTTTGTTGAGGATTCTTGCATCTATGTTCATCAGAGATGTTGGCCTGTAGTTCTCTGTTTCTGTGGTATCTTTATCTGGTTTTGGTCTCAGGGTAATGACTCATAGAATGAATTTGGAAGTTTTCCTTCCTCTTCTACTTTTTGGAATAGTTTGCAAGGGATAACTATTAACTCTTCTTTAAATGTTTGATAGAATTCACCTGTGAAACCATCTTGTCTTGGACTTTTGTTTGTTAGGGTTTATTATTATTATTATTATTATTTATTATTATTATTATTATTACTGATTCAATTTCATTGCTGGTAATCAGTCTGTTCAAATTTTCTATTTCTTTTTGCTTCAATTTTGGGAGGTTATATGTTTCTATCCATTTCTTCTAAGTTGTACAATTTGTTGGCATAGTTTTTCATAAAATTCTCTTATAATTGTTTGTATTTCTTTGGTGTTGGTTATTATTTCTTCTCTCTCATTTGTGAATTTGTTTATCTGGATCCTTTTTCCTTTTTTTTTTAATGAGTCTGGCTAAAGGTTTATCAATTTTGTTGATCTTTTCAAAGGAGCAGCTCCTGGGTTCATTGGTCTGTTCAATTGTTTCTTTAGTTTCTATATCATTCATTTCTGCTCTATCTTTATTATCTCCTTCCTTCTGCTGCTTTGAGGTTTTGTTTTTACTTGTTTTTCTATCTCCTTTAGGTGTATGGTTACATTGGCTTTTTTTACAATTTTTTTTATTATGTTATGTTAATCACCATACATTACATCATTAGTTTTTGATGTAGTGTTCCATGATTCATTGTTTGAGTATAACACCCAATGCTCCATTCAGTGCCCTCTTTAATACCCATCACCAGGCTAACCCATCCCCCCAACCCCCTCCCCTCTAGAACCCTCAGTTTGTTTCTCAGAGTCCATAGTCTCTCATGGTTCATCTCCCCCTCCGATTCCGCCCCCCTTCATTTTTCCCTTCCTGCTATCTTCTTCTTTTTCTTTTTTTTATTTTATTTTTTATTGTTATGTTAATCCCCATACATTACATCATTAGTTTTAGATGTAGTGTTCCATGATTCATTGTTTGTGCATAACACCCAGTGCTCCATGCAGAACGTGCCCTCTTTAATACCCATCAGCAGGCTAACCCATCCTCCCACCCCCCTCCCCTCTAGAACCCTCAGTTTGTTTTTCAGAGTCCATCATCTCTCATGGTTCGTCTACCCCTCCAATTTCTTAACATATATATTTTTTTTCTTAACATATATTGCATTATTTGTTTCAGAGGTACAGATCTGAGATTCAACAGTCTTGCACAATTCATAGCGCTTACCAGAGCACATACCCTCCCCAGTGCCTATCACCCAGTCACCCCATCCCTCCCACCCCACCCCCCACTCCAGCAAGCCTCAGTTTTTTTCCTGAGATTAAGAATTCCTCATATCAGTGAGGTCATATGATACATGTCTTTCTCTGATTGACTTATTTCACTCAGCATAATACCCTCCAGTTCCATCCATGTTATATATATAATATAATGGAATATTATACAGCCATCAAAAGGACTGAAAGCTTGCCATTTGCAGTGACGTGGTTACGTTGTTTATTTGAGGTTTTCCTTGCTTCTTGAGATAGGCCTGTATTCCTATAAAATTCCATCTTAGAAGAGCTTTTGCTGCATCCCAAACCTTCTTAACCTTGTGACTTCCTTTTCATCTATTGCCATGTACTTTTTTATTTCTTCTTTGATTTCTTGGTTGGCACATTCATTGTTAATAGCATGTAATTTGACTTCCATGTTTTTGTGCTCTTCCAGATTTTGTCCTGTGGTTGATTTCTAGTTTCATATCATTGTGATCAGAAAAGATGCATGGTATGACTTTGATCTTTTTTTAATTTGTTAAGACTTGTTTTCCAGCCTAATATGTGATCTATTCTGGAGAATGTTCCATGTGCACTTAAAAAGAATGTATATTCTGCTCTTTTAGAATGGAATCTTCTGAATATATCTGTTAGTGCCATCTGGTCCAGTATTTAATTCAAAGCCACTGTTTTCTTGTTGATTTTCTGTTTGGATGATCTATCCATCAATGTAAGTGGGGTGTTAAAGTCCCCCACTATTATTTTATTACTATTGGTTATTTCCTTTATGTTTGTTATTAACTGTTTTATGTATTTGGGTGCTCCTGTATTGGCTGCATAAATATTGACAATTGTTATATCTTCTTGTTGGATTGTTCCCTTTATGATTATTTAGTGTCCTTCTTTGTCTTCTGATCCAGTCTTTGTTTTAAAGGCTATTTGGCCTGATATAAGTATTGCTACCTTAGCTTTCTTTTCACATCCATTTGCATGATAAATGTGACTCCATCCCTTCACTTTTGATCTGTATGTGTCGTTAGGTCTGAAATGAGTCTCTTATAAGCAGCATATAGCTGGGTTTTGCTTATTTATCCATTCCATCACCTAAGTCTTTTGATTGAAGTGTTCAGTCCATTTACATTCAAAGTAATTATTGATAGGTATGTAGTTATTGACATTTTGTTATTTCTTTTGTGGTTGTTTCTGTAGTTCTTCTCTCTTCCTTTGTTCTCTTTCTTTCTTCTCTCAGTTACTTGGCTTTCTTTAGTGATATAGTTGGATTCCTTCCTCTTTATTTTTTGCATCTCTATTACTTATTTTTGATTTGTGGTTACCACTCAGTTTGTATATAACATCATCTGCAGAAAGCAGTCTGTATTAAGTTGATGGTCAGTTAAGTTTTGAACCCATTCTTCACTCCTCTCCCTCCACATTTTAGGTATATGGTGTTGTACTTTACATCTTTTTATTTTGTGAGCCCCTTGACTGATTTTTACAAATATACTTATTTTTACTGCTTTTTGCATTCTACTTTTCTTACTCCTCCCTATGATTTTTCCTTTCCATTCAGAGTCCCCTTTAACATTTCTTGTAAGGCTAGTTTAGTGGTTCTGAATTCCTTTAACTTTTGTCTTTCTGGGAAACTCTTTATCTTTCCTTCTTTTCTGAACAATAGCCCAGCTGGATAGACTATTCTTGGCTGCAGGTTTTTTCCTTTCAGCAATTCGAACATATCATGCCACTTTCTTCTAGCCTGCAAAGTTTGTCCTGAAAAATCAGCTAATAGCCTCCTGGAATTTCCTTTGTATGTAACTGTTTTCTCCTATTGCTTTTTAAAATTCTCTCTTCATCACTACTTTTGCCATTTTAATTACTATGTGTCTTGGTGTGAACCTCCTTGGGTTGATTTTGTTGGGGGAATCTCTGTGCCTCCTGGATCTGGATTTCTGTTTCCTTCCCCAAATTCAGGAAGTTTTCAGCTATTATTTCTTCAAATTAATTTTCTGTCCTATAGGATCCCTATAATGTGAATGTTATTATGCTTGATGATGTAGCTGAGTTTTCTAAGTCTATTTTCATGTTGTATTACTTTTTTTGCTCACATGTTCAGCTTGACTGCTTTCTTTTACTCTGTCCTTCAGGTCACTGATCCATTATTCTGCTTCCTCTAGTCTACTATTCATTCCCTCTAGTATTTTTAATTTCATTTATTGGGTTCTTCATCTCTGATTGGTTCTGTTTTAGGTTTTCTATCTTTTATTGAGGGCCTCACTGAGGTCCACCACTCTTTTCTCAAGCCAGTGAGTACTTTTATGACCACTAGTTTAAATTTTATATCAGGTATATTATTTATTTCAATCTTGTTTAGCTCTTTTTCCATGATTTTGTCTGGCTCTTTCATTTGGGACATATTCCTCTGTTTCCTCATTTTGTCTAGATCTCTGTGTCTCTTTTTATGTTAGGAAAGTCAGCTACATCTCCTGCTCTTGAAAATAGTGTCCTTATGAAGAAGAGGTTCTGTAGTGCCCTTCATTGCAATGTTCCCTCTTCACCAGAGCTTTGCTCTTCAGGGGTATCTCCTATGTGTATTGCAAACACCCTACTGTTGTAACTGAGTCACATTTGCCTGCAGTCCAGTTATCTGCAATGGCTCTCTTTGCCTATTGTGGGCAGGGTTTGGTCCCTGTGTTGTTAGTGTGCCAGTCTGGGGCTGCCTTGGGCTTTAGTTGCGTCAAACCAGGTATTTGCCAGAGATGCAGTAGCACCAAACTTCAGGGTGCTTTCCCTGTTTTGTACACTGAGAAGCTTTTGTTGGTTGGTGGGGCTATAGTCAGACCAGCTATCTTCCCCCAGACCTCTGCTTGAGCTGCAGTCTGACTGGTGTGTGTGGTTATCTTTCCCTCTTTTGGGCCAGCAGTCATTTTGGAATGGTGCTGGCTCCTCTTGGGGCTGTTTGCACAATTCCACGTTTGTGGCCCCACTTTGGATGGACTCTGGTCAAGAGCCTATTGGAGAGGAAGATCTGCAGAGGGATGTGGTGGTGGGATGCAGTGTTATCAAGGTTTACAGTCTGCTATCGGAGGAGACCTGGAGTGGAGGCCCAGCTGGAAAGGGCATATCCTCAGGAGAATGTGTGGGTGGTGTGCACTGTTAGCAAGTTAGGTAGTGAGTGTTGGTGCCATAGTCATTCCTGCAGGTGGGCATGTGTTTAGGCTGGGGAGTGGGAGATGGAAATGGCTCCAGCTAGCTCCTTTGTTCCTTCAGAAGTTTCCCAGCAATCCCTGCTCCTCCAGCACACACTATATTAGTAAACCTCCCTCCTGCATACCCCAGGCTTTTTTCAAACTTCTGTTTCTATGTTGTATCTCTGTGGCTCTTTATTGTACTGTCCCTTTAAGGGTGGGACTCAGTTTCTTCTCATCCTCCTGGCTCTCCCAGAGCCAGGCTTGCTGATTTTTAAAGTTCTCATTAGTTTTCAGTCTTGCTGATTATAAGAACTTGTGAAATTCAGCCCCCTGGTTTTCAAAGTCAAATATTATGGGGATTTGTCTTCCCCATTAGGGTTCCTTGCTGTGAGAGTCTTTCTGTCTCCCCTCTCTGCACCTGTGGTATTCCTCCCTCCTGCAGACAGTCTTATGGGTCTTTTTAGCTTCTGACCTCATCTCTACCTTTCCTACCCTCTTTGATACAGCCTCTTCTCTACATTTAGCTGTGGAGAGTTTGTTCTGCCAGTCTTCAGGTCATTTTCTGGGTTATTTACACTGATGTGTTATCTAATTGTATCCATGGGATGAGTTGGGCTTAGGGTCCTACTACCCTGCCATCTTCCCTTGTGTCTGTGAGAACATCTTTTCTTAAAGTTCCTCTTCTAGGAGACAAGAAGATCAGCAGTCCCTGAGATATTGAATAAAGCTAAAAGAAGGGTAGTAGCAGCCTCCTTTGTACTGCTTTCTTTCTAAACTTTAAATCACAAATTTAGGTTCTTTTTCTATTTGTTTTTGTTGTGCTATATTTTCTTTTTTTTAAAAAAAAGATTTTATTTATTTATTTGAGAGAGAGAATGAGAGACAGAGAGCACAAGAGGGAGGAGGGTCAGAGGGAGAAGCAGATCCCCCATTGAGCAGGGAGCCCGATGCGGGACTCAATCCTGGGACTCCAGGATCATGACCTGAGCTGAAGGCAGTTGCTTAACCAACTGAGCCACCAAGGCACCCCTATATTTTCTTTTTTTAAAGATTTATTTATTTATTTGAGAGAGAGAGAAAGAGAGAGTGTGAGTGGGGGGAGGGGGAGAGGGAGAGAATCTTCAAGCAGATTCCCTGCTGAGCATGGAGCCCCAACTCAGGGCTCAATCCCAAGACCCATGAGATCATGACCTGAGCCAAAACCAGGAGCCAGACATTTAACCAAGTGAGCCACACAGGCACCCCTGTTGTGTTATATTTTCACTTCTAAGTGCGCCCCAGGACCTTGCTACTTCCAGTGTGGTCTTTGGACCAGCAATATCAGTATCATCTGGGAGTGTGTAGAAATGGAGAATCTCAAGCCCCAGTCCAGACTGCTAAATCAGAATCTACATTTTAACATGATGAGGAGGTGATTTCTACACTTTATGTAGTGTAATTGACCACAGCAAGTGAAGGTATTAGATTTTCATATACCTGAGGGCTTCCTAATGGAGATTATTTATGCCACATGATATCCTCGCTTTAAGCCAAGGACTTTTATTCTATGGGAAAGCAGGTGACTTCTTTGCCTTAAAACTTAAGCTTAATCATTTTGGGCACACTTGTGATCCCATGACCCCAAATGAAGGGGCACTGGTTTCATAACTTAGAGCAACAGTGACAAATTTCCCATATTCCAAATGCCCTCACTGAACTTTGGCCCCATCCCTTCTACTCTTTCTGCTCGAGGTTGAGTCAGGGCTGTTTGGCTTTGCAAAAGGGGTCTAGGAGTGATCTCTGGATGGTGTTATTGATACAGAGTTCTAGAGGACAATTTCCATGTCTAGATTTAGACCACAATCATTATAGCATATGTTGACAGTGCTGTGCCCATACCATTTTCATGCACACCTGCTCCTAGTAGGCATGCTTTTCCTCCCAACGGTCAGCACCTGTGTCTTTGTTGGCCAGCTGCCCTCTGGCTGTCAGAATCTGGTTTGGCTGTGTGCATGAAAAGCCAGAAGTGCCTGAGGATTTACTTCTTCCCTCCATAGCCCCTAACCTATGCTTACTTTGTAGAGAAGACAAATACTCAAGCCCTCCTGGACTTAGAGTTGATTGGACAGTTCTGAAGTGTGACCTATGAACTATTTCCAGAACTTTTTCTGTGGCATATTGCTACCACACAGTTGCTTGATTTTTCTTCCTCGTCCCACTCCCCTGGTGGTTTTTTTCTAGAAACATGTCCTACTAAACCATTGTCACATGAATATTTGTCTCAGACTCTGCTTCTAGGGAACCCAACCTAAAATAGTCACCTTCATGGCCTCCCCTGTTATATACCATGGTTTGTAAGCTGATATGGAATGTATTACTTCTGTGTATTTATTAAACACCTTCTCTGTACCAGACACTGAACTTGGGGTGGAAATAGAGTGGTAGTAATGCCTGGGTGAATCTGAAAAAGTAGGAGTTTGCCAGAAAAAGGCACTGCAGACAGGAAGGACAAAGGAAAAGCCAAGTGAGTTAAAATGTCCTGAAAGTCAAGTATGATGAGCACTGGGTATTATATGCAACTAATGAATCATTGAACATTATATCAAAAACTAAATGATGTACTATGTATTGGCTAATTGAATTTAAATTTTAAAAAGAAGGGAAAAAAGAAAGTCAAGCATGAAGTGCAAAGTAAAGACTGGGAAGAAGTAGGGTAAAAGTGTAGACGAAGGGAGAAAACACAGGGCCTTGAATGCCATGTTAAAATACATGGACATCTCATTGTAGTTTTGATTTGTATTTCCCTGATGATCAGTGATGTTGAGCATCTTTTCATGTGTCTATTAGCTATCTGGATGTCTTCTTTGGGAAAATCCCTATTCATGTCTTCTGTCCATTTCTTAACTGGGTTATTTGGGTTTCAGGTGTTGAGTTTGATAGGATCTTTATAAATTTTGGATGCTAACCCTTTATCAGATATATCATTTGCAAATATCCTCTCCCCTTCCAAAGGTTGCATTTTAGTTTTGTTGATTGTTTCCTACACTATACAGAAACTTTTTATCTCGATGAAGTCCCAGTAGTTCATTTTGCTTTTGTTTCCCTTGCCTCTAGTAAGAAGTTGCTATGGCTGAGGTTAGAGTTTGCTGCCTGTGTTCCCCTCTAGAATTTTGATGGTTTCTTGTCTCATATTTAGCTCTTTCATCCATTTTGAATTTATTTTTGTGCATGGTGAAAGAATGTGGTCCAGTTTCTTTCTTCTATGTGTTGCTGTCCAGTTTTCCCAATGCCATTTGTGGAAGAGACTGTCTTTTTTCCACTGGGTATTCTTTACTGCTTTATTGAAAATTAGTTGACCATATAGTTGTGGGTCCATTTTTGGGTTTTCTATTCTGTTCCATTGATCTATGTGTCTGTTTTTGTGCCAGTACCATACTGTCTTTATGACTACAGCTTTGTAATAAAATTTGAAATCTGGAATTCTGATGCCTCCAGCTTTGCTTTTCTTTTTCAGGATTGCTTTGGCTATTTGAGGTCTTTTGTAGTTCCATACAAATTTTAGGATTGTTTGTTCTAGCTCTGTGAAAAATCCTGGTACCACCTCATACCTTTCAGAATGGCTAAAATTAACAACACAGGAAACAACAGATGTTGGCAAGAATGTGGACAAAGAGAACCCTCTTACACTCTTGGTGGGAATGCAAACTGGGGCAGCCACCCTGGAAAACAGTGTGGAGGTTCCTCAAAAAGTTAAAAATAGCACTACCCTTTGACCCCACAATTTCACTACTAAGTATTTACCCAAAAGATACAAAAATACTGATTCAAAGGGATACATGCACCCTGATGTTTATAGCAGCATTATCAACAATAGCCAATTTATGCAAAGAGGCCAAATGTCCATTGACTGATGAATGAAGAAGTGGTATCATATATAAATGGAATATTACTCAGCTATCAAAAAGAATGAAACCTTGTCATTTGCAACAATGTGGATGGAGCTAGAGTGTACTATGCTAAGTGAAATAAGTCAGTCAGAGAAAGACAAATACCATATGATTTCACTCATATGTAGAATTTAAGAAACAAAACAGATAAACATAGGGGAAAGAAAAAAAGAGGGAGGTAAACCATAAGAGAGACTCTTAACTATAGAGAACAAACTGAGGGTTGATGGAGGGGAAGTAGGCAAGGGATGGGCTAAATGGGTGATGGGTATTAAGGAGGGCACTTGTGATGAGCACTGGGTGTTATATGTAAGTGATGAATCACTAAATTCTACTCCTGAAACTAATATTACACTATATGTTAACTAACTAGAATTTAAATAAAAACCTGAAACATAATAAATCAATCAATCAATCAATCAATTGACATCATCAGAGGTGATCTGTTAAAGGATTAAGTTTAAGAACAGAGTAGAACAATAGAGACAGATTTTCATTTGAGCCAACCAACCTGCCAACAGCATAGATGACCAGATTTAAGAAAGACCAGTCAGGAGACTGGTAATAATCTAGATTTGAGATCACTAAGAGGAAGAAATGGATTCAAAATTGCTGAGACTTAAAGGTTCTCATCACAAAAAAGAAATGGTAGTTATTTGATGTGATAGAAGTGTTAGCTAAAGCTGTCATAGTAATTGTATTGCAATATATAAATGTATCACATCAACATGTTGTATGCCCTAAACTTATACAATGTTATATGTCAATTATATCTCATAAAAAGAAAAATATTTACAAAGAAAATCATTATATATGTAAAGTAATGTGGTTTATCTCAAAATATGTGATATACAGAAAGCATTAGCTTTAATAGTGGACCACAAACATTGACCCTTGTTGTCCCTGAGCTCTCATCCTGAATGATATAAGGCTCACATGGAGTTTTCTCAACACTTGAGATCTGTAAGACTTGTGTTGGCAGATGAAACTAGAAGCACAGAACTTAGATCACAGATCTTAAATAATAAGAGATATTTGATGACATATTTGTGAGCAGGCTCCCATTTCCCCAATAAAAGAAAAGAGACCTGGAGTAAGCCACACCAAATAAGAAGTAAGGTAAAACACCTGAAATAATATGAAATAAACAAGTATCAAGAAGATTAGAAAATGACATGTTGAAATAAAAGATGATCCCCCCCAATAACTTCTAATCCATTTACACTGTGAATTACCATACTTTCAATAAAGATTTTTAAAACTGCCAGATTGCCCTCCAGCTAGAAGGCATCATGAAGAGATGCCATCACCTATTCCTCTGTCTTAGCAGGTGGCTACCTAGCAATAATTCTTCAGAGGATTTACAAATTGATTTTTTTCCCACCTATTAGTCATCAAGTGCTAATACTTTTATGTAGCACCTTAATGTCAAACTAAATTGGACAGGACCAAAGGAATTAGAGCAGTTGTTCTCAATCTTTACCACATAGTAGAATCACCAGAGAGCTACAAAAGGTACTGATGCCTGTAGTTCAATCCAGATTTAATTGATCTGGGGCTTTGGACATCAGGATTTTTTTAAACTCCTGGGTGATTCTGATGTGCAGGTAGGATTGAGAATCACTGCTTAGAACACTGGCCCCAAAATGACCTTAGCTGGAAAAGAGCAGTAAGTACCCTTTTTTCTATTCCCCAGCAGCCCTATAGAGTCTGAATGGAGGGTAGCACCCACCTTTTTGCATACGCAAACAGCAAGAATACTAGAAATACCACTTCAATTTCTTCAAATAGTCTACTGTCCAGCTCCTTGAGTGCCCTAGATTTAAATTAAAGAGACAGTCACATAGCATGTGTAACTTTCTCCAATAAGGAAGGGGTCTGTCAGTGAAATGGACACATTTTCTAACACCAAAAGGGATCTCAGTGCTTTTTTTGCTGCACATTAAAAATCTAACACTGTGAGCTGCTTTATCTTGAAAAAATTGCCTCATTGAATTTTGGAAGGAAAAAAATCATGGAGATAAAACTTAATAATAACACACAGAAATGTAAAATATGAAAATTAAATAAGGAAATATGTATATACATCTGGCAGAGTGAGAAAGTTGTAGCTAAATATAGCCTTAATATCAGTGAGGGTGGCAAAATTGAGGGATGATGCTTATGATCACAGATAATAATGAAAAGCTCTTCAAATGATTGAATACTTGGGTTTCAATGGAAAAAAGTCCCTTTCAGGAGGAGGGGATAAAAGAGCCTAGGAATTCTAAGTCTAGAGCAACTGTAAGTCAAATCCAAATCTCAAAGTATAAGGCTAAATTTTAAGGAGTGTTCTATGTGTGCAAAGTGCTGTGTGAAACATTTTATTCACACAACATACCTAGAAGGTAGATATTACTAATTCATTTTGATGATACTATATAGAGATAATAAGTTTCTTCTTCATAGAGTTTTGTGAGGATTAAATTAGTTAATATATGAAAGCATTTAGAATGCTTAGAAGGGTGAACAGCATAGTATCTGTTAGCTATAATTATTATGGCCTGTTATCCTGAAAATCAGAAGAAAAGGAATGTTTTTCAAAGAGGAAGGCAAAGCTATGATATAAACAAGAAAGGAAACCAAGAATAAGGCAGAAACTTTGAGGAAATATTAGAAAATTGAAGTGAGTTAGAACCAGGCCGATGAGGAAGACTGAGCAGGGAGAGCCATAACACAAAATATCAGCAGGAGGAGCAACCCTTTGCAAGGGTGATCCAGAGGAACTCAAATCTAGAGGGGGCACCTGCAAAGATCAAGCATGGGCCTAGAAGGATGAACATAGCTAGTCAGTGACAGTACCACAGGAAAGAGACATCACAGATTTATGGCACCCGGCCAACATTCAGAACTGAACTCTAAAAGAAGAGTTATCTGTCCTGGCCCCTGGTTTAAGTATGAAGACCTAAGAAAAAAAGCAAAACAGAGTTTGAGGAAAATCCAGATTCCCCAAAACAGACGTGGAGACAATAAAGCCAATCAAACAATTGGTTCCCAGAAGGGAAGTAACTAAATCCCTTCACTGCCCAAGTAAATCCTCCCTCATTTGGTAAGTGGGAGGGTTCCCCACTGACCAGGCCACTTGACCAATGCCCACAAGTACATGTGAAAACTGGATGTAAGGAATGTTTTTCTAAGATAATATAATTTTCTCCAAACTGACAACAGAAGTCATAGAAAAATCTAAGTAGAAAAAAAATTTTAATTTGTCACTTGGCACTAGATTGAGTTGATATTACAGAAGAATAAAGATCTAAAGGACAACTCAAATGCTACTTAAATAACCCACTGTATAGAAAAACATAGAAATTTCCCATATTCTTTTTATAAACAAAGCCAAACATAGATATTAAAACCCAACAAAGATTACACAAAAAAGAAAACTAGAACCCAATCTCACATATGATTTATAATGAAAAATTCTAAATGAAATATTAGTATATGGAATCCAGCAGGATAGTTCCCCATTACTAATTGGGGTTTTATATCTGGGATATGGAAAATATATTAAAATAATCCACCATATTAACTCATGTAATATTTCCTATGTGCTAGGTATTGTTCTAAGTGCTCTGCATACATCAATTTATTTCATCTTCAGTAAAATCTTAGGAGGTAGGCACTATTATTATCATGATTTAAAGAGAACAAAACAGAGACACAGAGGCTTAAGTGATTTCCCCAAGGTTATACAGCTAGAGAGCAGCAGAGCTGGAATTTGAACATAAGCAAGGTGGCTCAGAGCCTGTGTACTTCTCCACAATGCTATATTGCAGTAGTTAAAGGAATATGGAAAAATGTCACTTTATCATCTGCATAGATGCCTTTGGGAAAATTCAACCTCCATCAAGAAATTATTTTTTCTTGGCTAGTATTTTTATTGTGGCAAAATATACATAACATAAAATATACCATTTTAACCATTTTTAAGTGTACAAGTCAATGGCATAAGTACATTCACGTTTTTGTGCAGCCACCACCACCATCTATCTCTGAAAATTTTGCCAAGAATTTTTAAAGACTCGGGCGCCTGGGTGGCTCAGGTGGTTAAGCAACTGCCTTCGGCTCAGGTCATGATCCTGGAGTCCCGGGCTCGAGTTCCACATCGGGCTCCCTGCTCAGCGGGGAGTCTGCTTCTCCCTCTGACCCTCCTCCCTCTCATGCTCTCTGTCTCCCATTCTCTCTCTCAGAAATAAAAAAAAAAAAAGAATTTTTAAAGACTCTTAATAATAGGAATAAATGGGAAATTTCTTAACAGTATTAAATATATGTATCTCATACATGCAGAACAGTAGAAGGATTGCCATTAGAATCACAAACAAAACAAGGGTGCCTACTCTTATTTACCATTGCTTTGGAGGCACTGACAACACAAAAATAGACAAGAGAGTTAAATTAAAGGTATAAAATTTATAAAACAGTTAATATTATCATATTTACTGCTGATATCAGGATGTACTTGTGAAAAATAAGAGAACCAACTGAAAAACATTTATAAGTAATAATAGAATGCAATAATGTGGCTGGGTATAAAAATGTACACAAATAATCACATTTACAAACCTCAAGAAATTAAAAGAAACAGGAAAATATCTCAATTTACAGTAATAATACACACATGCAAAATACCTAGGAATGAACATAACAGGAGATGTAATGGAAAACTTCCAAATGCCAGTGGAAAGTGCAGAAGGAAGTGTGGGAAATGCAAAGACAAGCCATATTTCCTGATTAGTAGGGTGTGTTGTAATAAAAATGTCAATTCTCCCTAAGTAATGTAGTCTCATTGAGAATAATAACAGAAATTTGGGCGCCTGGGTGGCTCAGTTGGTTAAGCGACTGCCTTCGGCTCAGGTCATGATCCTGGAGTCCCGGGATCGAGTCCCGAATCGGGTTCCCTGCTCGGCGGGGAGTCTGCTTCTCCCTCTCCCACTCCCCGTTTGTGTTCCCTCTCTCGCTGTGTCTTTCTCTGTCAAATAAATAAAATCTTAAAAAAAAAAAAAAACATTTAAGAATAATAACAGAAATTTTATTTGCAGCTCACAAACAGATTCTAAATTTTGTTTGGAAAAATAAAGCAAGATTACATATAAAAATTCAGAAAACAGACACAAATAAGGAGGAGCTAGTACTACCAGACATTAAAATATATTATAGAGGTAAAACAATTTAAACAATCAATAGAGAGCAATAGAAGTAAACTAACTACATGTGAAAATTTCTTTTTTTAAAGATTTTATTTATTTATTTGAGAGAGAGAGCATGGGGGGGGGAAGTTCAGAGGGAGAAGCAGACTCCCCGCTGAGCAGGGAGCCTGATGCGGGACTCAGATCGTGGGAATCCAGGATCATGACCTGAGCCAAAGGCAGTCGCTTAACTAACTGAGCCACCCACGCGCCTGAAAATTTATTTTTGATAAAAGTAATAGCTTATATCCATGGGAAAGAGATGGATTATTCTGAATTTTAATTAGACAACTGGGTAGCCATCTAAAAACTAAAAATTTGATTTATACCTAACATTTTATACTAAGGTGAATTCTGACTTAAAAGGATATTTTTATTTTAAAATAAAATAAAACAAAATAAATGGAAGAATAGTTTCATAATCTTGGGGGGGTGTGGCCTTAAAGATTAAAAATCCTGAAGCCATAAAGGAAAATACTGAGAAAATATCTAAAACCTAAAGCCAAAAGACAAACATCGACTTAGAAAAATATTTACAATTCATACCAGAAAGTGCTACTTTCCCTAAGATGTAAAAAGTTCCTACAAATTAAGATCAGATCAGGAACCCAATAGAAAAAAAAAGAAAAATAGGAAAGCTTATGAACATACAGTTCACAGAAAAGGAAATGCAAATGGTTCTTAAACATATTATAAAGGCTCATCCTTACTCATAATAAGAAAAATAAAGAAAATTATGCTGACATACAATAGTTCTATGAGATTGGTGACAATGAAATGTTTCATTGGTGACAATGAAATAACATGCTCTATTGGACTAATGAGAGGAAAGAATCTCTTGTATGTTGCTGCTGAGAGTATGAACTGGTAAAACTTCATGGAGGTAAACTGGCAATATTTATCAAAATTACAAATTTACATATCTGCTGGACCAACAGCACGACTTTTGGGAATTTATCCTACAGACATTTGTACATGCTTATTCATTGTGGCATTGTTTGTGATTATAAAAGATTGGAAAACACTCAAAAAGTTCAAAGAGGCACTGGTTAAATAAGACATGTCCATACAAAAAATTTTTTTGACAATTGTCAAAAAATGTAGAAATCTTTCAGGTAATGATCTGGAAAGATTGTCATGATATCATGTTAAAGAAGAAAATAGTACACTGGCATTTGTAAAAAAAAAAATTAAAAAGAGGGAAAGAATATAGAAGGTATTATTTACTAGCACATACGTATGTAATAGTTGTTGGTTCACAACCTTGGGAGCTTCTCAGGTATAATCTGAAGCTGACATTCATATACAGAGGGCAAGAAGAGACTAAAGAAAGAGGCAGGCCACTGCAGATTGGTAGGTGGCAGGTTTAATAAGCAAGGGAACTGATTTACAAGGCTTGTCTTGGGTGCTTACATTTCCACATGCACCTGCAAGAATCTCAAGTTTATATAGAGACCTTTACTGGGTTCTGTCACTTACCCAGTCCAAATACCCTCAACACCACATTTTATCTCAAGGTTGTGTCCTTGGAGCAGCTTCTGGGAGTGGGGAATGCAAGGGGAACATGCAATGCAAGGACAGGGGAGGGGCAGGGAGCCTCCAATTGCCCAGGTCCAGCTCTGGGGTCAACTGGTGGTCACATCTTATTGATACTCTCCTCCAACAGTAGTGTATTCATAAAATAACTCTGGAAGGATGCATATGAGAGAGGTAACAGTTACCTGTGGGAGAGGAATTGAGCAACAGGAACCATGGTGAGAGAGGTTAATTAGCATAATTTCAGAATTCCAGGGATAAAAGAAATTAAAATAACTTTGAGAAACAGTGGAATGCTGCTTTTAAAACTTGGGGCAGTAATGATTAGGAACTTAGAATTCAGGGTTAGCCTGGTAATGGGTATTAAAGAGGGCACGTTCTGCATGGAGCACTGGGTGTTATACACAAACAATGAATCATGGAACACTACATCAAAAACTAATGATGTAATGTATGGTGATTAACATAACAATAAAAAATTAAAAGAAGAATTCATGCTTAGCCATTCTACAAGTGTAAAAATAAAATACATTTTCAGATATTGCAAAAATGCAGATAATTTGCCATCTACACATCTGTATGAAAAATGCCTTACAAAAGTTATTATAGAAAAAAAGCAATGTTATACCTGAAAGCTTGAGATAGATGAAACAATGGCAGTTGACTATGATCTGAAAGAAGCACTAGAATTTGATGCTTTTAAAATTCTCTCAAGTTTGCTTTTAAAATCCTCTCTCAAGTTTCTCCTATTTCTATAGGAGAAATCTCCTATAGTGAATAATATTTACATAAATTTACATAAACCTAATAATGCAAGTGCTATTTTATTTGCTTTAATATTTTATAATTAATCTAAAGACAAAGTTACAAAATGAAATCACATAAACCTGGATTATGTGAAGATAATAATATAACAAAATCAGGTGATATCAGGTGGTATGAGCCAAATTCCTCATTCTTCAGAGTGGGACATTAACAGAATATATGTAAGACATACAATTATATGTTTATCATCTAAAATAGTACTATTAAATACCAGAGAAACATATTTCAAAAAGATTTGGTTTAAAGTGTTTACCTCTGGGCAGAGGAGCTGGGGGAAGGGAAACTTATTTTTCATTTTGAAAACTTTTATGTGGTTTAATTTTTACCATGCAGTTAATTTTTTAGATTGCCTAATTACTTCTATATTTTTATTTGTATATACTACATATATATATTAAGTTTTAATTTTAATTCCAGTATAGTTAACATGCAGTATTACATTAGTTTCAGGTGTACAATATAGTGATTCAAAAATTCTATACATTACTCAGTGCTCATCATGATAAGTGCACTCCTTAATCCCCTTCACCTGTTTCACCCATCCCCCCCCACCACCTCCCCTCTGGTAACTATCAGTTTGTTCTCTATAGTTAAGAGTCTTTTCTTGGTTTGTGTCTCTTTTTTTTTTCCTTTGTTCATTTGCTTTGATTCTTGAATTCCACATATGAGTAAAATGATATGTTATTTGTCTTTCTCTAACTGACTTATTGCTTAGTATTATTCTCTCTTGCTCCATCCATGTTGTTGCAAATGGCAAGATTTCATTCTTTTTGATAGCTGACTAACATTCCTATATACACACACACACACACACACACACACCACTTTTTCTTTATCCATTTATCTAGCGATGGACACTTGAACTTCTTCCATAATTTGGCTATTGTAAGCAATGCTGCAGTAAACATAGGGGTGTACATATCCTTTCAAATTAGTGTTTTTATAGTCTTTGAGTAAATACACAGTAATGTGATTACTGGATCATAGGGTAGTTCTATTTTTAATTTTTTGGGAACCTCCATACCATTTTCACAGTGGCTGCACCAGTTTGCATTCCCACCAACAAGGGTGTACAAGGGTTCTTTTTTCCCCACATCCCCATCAACACTTGTCATTTCTTGAGTTTTGGTTTTAGCCATTCTAACAGGTGTGAGGTGATATCTCACAGTGGTTTTGATTTGCGTTTCCATGATGATGAGTAATGTTGAGCATCTTTTCCTATCTGTTGACCATCTGTATGTCTTCCTTGGAAAAACATCTATTCATGTCTTCTGCCCACTTTTAATTGGATTATCTGGAGGTTTTATGTGTGTTGAGTTGTATCAGTTCTTTATATGTTTTGGATACTAACCCTTTATTAGATATGTCATTTGCAAATATCTTCTCCCATTCATTAGGTTGTCTTTTTGTTTTGCTGATTTTTTCCTTCACTGTGCAGAAGATTTTTATTTTGATGTAGTCATAATAGCTTGTTTTTGCTTTTGTTTCCCTTGCCTCAGGAGACATATCCAGAAAAATGTTACAACTGATGTCAGAGAGATTACTTCCTCTGCTCTCTCCAGGAATTTTATGGTTTCAGGTCTCACATTTAGGTCTTCAATCCGTTTTGAGTTTATTTTTGTGTATGGTGTAAGAAAGTGGTCAAGTTTCATTCTTCGGCATGTAGCTGTCCAGTTTTCTCAACACCATTTGTTGAAGAGACTGCCTTTTTCCCATTACATATTCTTCCCTCTTTTATTGAGGATTAATTGACCATATAATCATGGGTTTGTTTTCCAGCTTTCCATTCTGTTCCATTGATCTATGTGTCTCTTTTTGTGCCAGTACCATATTGTTTTGATAACTATAGCTTTGTAGTTTCACTTGAAATCTGGATTTGTGATACCTCAGATCTTCAATTTCTTTTATTAGGGATTTATAGTTTTCAGAGTACAGGTCTTTCATCTACTTGGTTAAGTTTATTCCTAAGTATTTTGTTATTTTTGGTACAATTGTAAATGGGTTTGCTTTCTTCATTTCCCTTTCTGCTGCTTCATTATTAATGTGTAGAAATGCAACAGGTTTCTGTACATCAATTTTGTATCCTGTGACCTTACTGAATTCATTTAATAGTTCTAGTAATTTTGAGGTGGAGCCTTTAGGGTTTTCTGTATGTAATGTCTTGTCATCTGCAAATAATGAAATTTCTACTTCTTCCTTATAAATTTGGGTGCCTATTATTCCTTTTTGCTGTCTATTTGCTGTGGCTATGATTTCCAGTACCATGTTGAATAAAAGTAAGAGAGGACACCCTTGTCTTTTTCCTGGTCTTAGGAGGAAAGTTCTCAGCTTTTCACCATTGAGTAGGATGTTAGCAGTGCGCTTTTCATATGTGGCCTTTATTATGTTGAGATATGTTCCCTCTTAACCTACTTTTTTGAGGGCTTTTATCAGGAATGGATGTTGTCCTTTCTCAAATGCTTTTTCTGCATCTATTGAAATGATCCTATGATTTTTATCCTTTCTCTCATTGATGGGTTGTACCACACTGATTGTTTTGTGAATATTGAACCCTTGCATCCTGGAATAAATCCCACTTGGTCATTTTAATTATTTTTTAATGTATTATTAGATTTGGCTTGCTAATATTTTGTTAAGGATTTTTGCAACTACATTCATGAGATATATTGGTCTGTAATTCTCTTTTTTTGTAGTGTCTTTATTTGGTTTTGGCATCAGGGTAATGCTCACCTCATAGAATAAATTTGGAAGTTTTCCTTCCTCTTCTGTTTTTTGGAATAGTTTGAGAATAATAGGTATTTACTCTTCTTTAAATGTTTGGTAGAGGGACGCCTGGGTGGTTCAGTTGGTTAAGTGTCTGCCTCTTGATTTTGGCTCAGGTCATGATCTTGGGGTCCTGAGATTGAGCCCCACATTGAGCCCCCCACTCAACAGGGAGTCTGCTTGAGATTCTCTCCCTCTCCCTCTGCCCCCCTTCTCTCTCTGTAAAATAAATAAATAAAATCTTTAAGAAAATAAAATAAATGTTTGGTAGAATTCAACTGTGAAGCCATGTGGTCCTGGACTTTTGTTTGTTGGGAGATTTTTGGTTACAGATTAAATTTCATTGCTGGTAATCAGTCTGTTCAAATTTTTCATTTTTTCCTGATGGAGTTTTGGGAGGTTATATGTTTCTAGGAATTTATCTACTTCTTCTAGGTTGTCCAGTTTGTTGACATATAATTTTTCATAATACACTCTTATGATCTTTTGTATTTTTGTGGTGTTGGTTGTTATTTATCCTCTTCTTTTCATGATTTTGTGTATTTGAGTTCTCTCTCTTTTTCTTTTTGATAAATCTGGCTAAAGGTTTCTCAATTTTATTAAACTTTTCAAAGAATCAGCTCCTGGTTTCATTGGTCTGTTCTATTGTTTCTTTAGTTTCTATATTAGTTATTTCTGTGCTAATCTTTATTGTTTCCTTCCTTCTGATGGTTTGGGGTTTTGTTTGTTCTTCTTTTCCTAGCTCCTTTGGGTATAAGGTGAAGTTGTTTACTTGAGATTTTTCTTGCTTATTGAGATAAGTCTGTATTCCTATAAACTTCCATCTTAGAAGAGCTTTTGCTACATCCCAAACCTTCTAGACCTTGTGTTTTCATTTCATTTGTTGCCACACACTTTTTTATTTTTTTCTTCAATTTCTTGATTGGCCTGTTCACTGTTTAATAGCATGTTATTTAACCTCCAGGTTTTTGTGCTCTTTCCAGATTTTTTTCTTGCGGTTGATTTCTAGTTTCATAGCATTGGGGTCAGAAAAGATGTATGGTATGACTTCAATCTTTCTGAATTTGTTGAGACTTGTTTTCTGGCCTAATATGTGATCTATTCTGAAGAATGCTCCATGTGTACTTAAAAAGAATGTATATTCTGCTCTTTTAGAATGGAATGTTCTGAATATATCTGTTAAATCCATCTGGTCCAATATGTCATTCAAAGCCACTGTTTCCTTGTTGATTTTCTGTTTGGATGATCTACTGATGTAACTGGGATATTAAAGTCCACTACTGGGGCGCCTGAGTGGCTCAGTTGGTTAAGCGGCTGCCTTCAGCTCAGGTCATGTTCTCAGAGTCCTGGGATGGAGCCCCACATCAGGTTCCTCACTCAGCGGGGAGTCTGCTTCTCCCTCTGCCCCTCCCTCCCCCTGACTTGTGCTCTCTCTGGCTCACTCTCTCTCTCAATAAATAAAGTCTTAAAGAAAAAGTCCCCTACTACTATTATATTACTATTATTTACTAGTACTTAAGTTTTAAATTACCTCAAATTTTAAAGTTTAAATTACTATCATTTATTTCCTTTATGTTTGTTATTACTACTTTAAATATTTGGGCGCTCCCATGTTGGGTGCATAAATATTGACAATTGTTATATCTCCCTGCTGTATTGTGCCCTGAAGGATTATATAGTGTCCTTCATTGTCTCTTTTTACAGTCTTTGTTTTAAAGTCTATTTTGCCCAAGTAAGTATTGCTACCCCAGCTTTATTTTCACATCCATTTGCATGATAAATATTTCTCCATCCCTTCACTTTCAATCTGCATGTCTTGATTGGTCTGAAATGAGTCTCTTATATGCAGCATATAGATGGGTCTTGTTTTTTTTAAGATTTATGTACATATGTATGTATGTGTGTATGTATTTCCATCCTTCCCTTGCTCTCTTCTCATAGTTAGCTTTCTTTAGTGACATATTTTGATTCTTTTCTATTTCTTTTTTGCATACCTATTACTGATTTTTGATTTGTGGGTATGATTCAGTTATATATATATATATATATATATATATAACATCTTCTGCATAAACAGTCTATATTAAGTTGATGGTCACTTAGTTTGAACCCATTTTTTACTCCTCCTCCCCCCACATTTTAGGTATATGGCATCATACTTTACATCCTTTTGTGAGTCCTTTCACTGGTTTTTACGGATATACTTATTTTTACTGCTTTTGTGCTTCTTTACTTTCTTTACTCTTGTTTATGGTCTTTCCTTTCCATTCAAAGAGTCCCCTTTAACATTTCTTGTAGGGCTGATTTAATGGTCATGAATTCCTTTAACTTTTCTTTGTCTGGGAAACACTATCTCTCCTTCTATTCTGAATGATAGCCTGACTGGATAGAATATTCTTAGCTGCAGGTTTTTTTCCTTTCAACATTTTGAATATATGATGCCATTCTCTTCTAGCATGCAAAGTTTCTGCTGAAACTTCAGCTGATAACCTAATGGGGTTTCCCTTGTATGTAACTGCTTTCTTTTCTCTTGCTGCTTTTAAAATTCTCTCTTTATCAGTACTTTTTGCCATTTTAATTACTATGTGTCTTGGTATGGCCCTCCTTGGGTTGATTTTGTTGGGGGCTCTCTGCCTCCTGGATCTAGATTTCTATTTCCTTCCCCCAGATTTGGGAAGTTTTCAGCTATTATTTCTTCAAATAAATTTTCTGCCCCCTTTTGTCTCTCTTCTCCTTCTGGGATCCTTATAATGCAAATGTTATCACACTTGATGGTGTTGCTAAGTTCCCTAGATCTATTCTCATTTTGCATTTTTTTTCTCTCACCTGCTCAGCTTGATTATTTTCCATTAGTCTGTCCTCTAGGTCACTGATTCATTCTTTTGACTCATCTAGTCTACTATTTATTCCATCTAGTGTATTTTTAATTTCATTTATTGTGTTCTTCATCTCTGATTGGTTCTTTTTTTATCTCATTGTTGAGAGTCTCACTGAGATCCTCAACTCTTTCGTCATGTCCAGTGAGTATCTTTATGACCATTACTTTAAATTCTCTATCAGGCATATTACTTATCTCCATTTTGCTTAGGTCTCTTGCTGTGATTTTGTCCCTTTTTTTCATTTGTAATATATTCTTCTGCCTTTTTAAAAAAGATTTATTTATTTATTTTAGAGAGAGTGTATGAGGAGGGGGAGGGGCAGTGAGAGAGAGAGAAGCAGACTCCTGGCTGAGCGTGGAGCCCCATGACCCTGAGATCATGACCTGAGACAAAATCAAGAGTCAGACACTCAACTGACTGAGCTACCCAGGCACCCGTCCTCTGTCTTCTCATTTTGTCTAACTCTCTGTGTCTACTTCTCTGTGTTAGGAAAGAAGGCTACATCTCCTGCACTTGAAAGTAATGGCCTTATGAAGAAGAGGTCCTGTAGTACCCTGCAATGCAGTGCCCCTGTTCACCAGAACCTAGTGCTCAGAGGTGTCTCCTAAGTGTTTTGCATGTGCCTTGATGTTGGGGATGACCTGCCTTTTCCTTCATTCCAATCATCTGCAATGGGTTTCTTTACCTGTTGTGGGTAGTGTTTGGTCCCTGTGGTGTTAGTGGGCCAGTCTGATGATGTCTTGGGTTTTAGTTGAGTCAGAGCAGGTGTTTACCACAGTTGCAGTAGCACCAAACTGCAGGGCATTTTCCCTGTGTCATCCCCTGAGAAGCTTTCATTGGTGGGTAGGGTCTGCAGTCAGACCAGTTGTCTGCCTCCAGCCCTCTGCTGGGTCTCCATCCAACTGGTGTGTGTGGTTATCTGCCCCTTTCACCTGTAGCAGGAGTCACATTGGAGCGATGCTGGCCATTGTAGGGGCTGCTTGCACACTGCCAGGCCTGCAACACTGCCCTATATGGGCTCTGGCCAAGAGCATTTTGGAGAGGGCAGATCCACCAAAGCACCTGGGGTGGGGTATGGGGCACAGCAGTGCTAGCAAGTTAGGTAGCAAGTCCTGCAGGTGGCCATGTGTTCATGCTGGGAAGCAATGGAGACTGCCAGTTACTTTTTATTTGGAAGAGTTCCCCAGGGCCTCTGTCCCTCTGGGACTCACTCTGAGATTAGTAAATAACTCTCCCTCTTGTACGCCCCAGGTTCCTTTCAAACTGCTGCTTCTATGCTATATCTCCTTGGCCTATTTGCTGTGCTGTCTCTTTAAGGGTGGGGACTCAGTTTCCTCTCACCTTCCTGGCCCTTTTAATGCTGAGCCCACTGATTTTTTTTAAAATTCCAGGTTTTAAGTCCCACTGGTTGTAAGAACTCATGGAATTCAGCCCTTCTGGTTTTCAAAGCCAAATGTTATAGGGATTCGTCTTCCCCATGCAGACTTTCCAGCATGAGGGATCTGTTTCTCTTGCCTCTCCATGCCTGTGGTGTCTCTGACTCTCTCAGATATTCCAGAGATTCTGTTTTATTCTGGACCACGTCTCTGCCCTTCCTATCCTCTTCAATGTGGCCTCTTCTCTACATTTAGTTGTGGACTTATTCGTCCAGGCTTCAGGTCATTTTCTGGGTTATTTACACTGATGTGAGGGTTAACTAGTTATACCTGTGGGATGAAGTGAGCCTAGGGTCCTCCTGCTCCACCATCTTCCCCAGAAGTCTCCATGCACAGTTAACTTTTAAAATAACATACAAAAGATAAAAAGGAAGTGGGGATAGGGAGTAATTTGCTCAAAATCATACATATATTAAGTGATGGAGTTACATTCTAGCCCAGATTCATCTAAGTGCAAAGTCTGGTTCACACTTGAGCCTGCATCAGAATCTCCTGGAAGGCTTTTTAAAACACAGCTTTTTGGACCCCACCCCTAGAATTTCTGAGTCAGTAGTTCTATGGTGGGACCCAATAAGTTGCTTTTCTGATCAGTTTCCAGGTGATGGCGATGCTGTTTGTCCAGGAATGGACTGTGAGAACTACACACACACTTCACCATAACCCCCATTTTTGAGGTCAACAATTTGGAAAAAGAATTATTTTTAATGTGTCATGAGTTTTGACAGTGCTTTGGCTATTGTCTTTTTTTGGCTAGAAGAGGAATGTGAATTTGGTTTTTCCACTTGTTCCTCCACAGACACCAGAGAACAGAAAGTCCTTTGAATCAACCTATTATTTTAGAGATTTCCCCACTAGGAAAGCAGGCTCCATCTCGGGCTGTCTTTAGTTTCTGTATTACCACTTATGAGACCCATGCAACATTCAGGTTCAGCATTGAAATCTGACCTAACAGACTGAGAAAAAGACGAAAAAGGAATTATTTCAGGATTAATATGTTTACACAAATTCAGTGCTTGGCAAGTAGTGGTTATCATGTCACTGTGGAACTCTCTGGACAATCTTAAGAGCATACTGAATGGTTCAGTGGAAGCCTGTGTCTAAGGAGTTGAGTTGACAACTTAATTTAAATAATATAAAACCTCAGTGTTATCATCTATGCCCTGCACAAACCAGATGATAGAAAACATCACCATCTTACAAATATGGTACCCATCTTAGCCCTTATCCTTTCTGTTATGTCTCCTCATTTCTCTTTAAATAATGAGCCATTTAGTTACTGACTTTTTGTTATGTATCTCATCATCTTCCTGTGGAAAATACTACCCTTCACAACAGCTCACATCTGAAAAAATAAATGCTTTTGTCCACTGTAAAACATGCTCTAAATTACTGAATTTAGAGGCATTCCATCTAAAAGGGGGGCATATAAATGTCATTGGCAGTTTAGTAAAGATTAGTTCAGTGCATTTATTCTGATTAGCACCAAGGGCTTCACAAATGTTCAGATAAGGAATGCCAATAAATCAATTATGCTATAGGAGCAAATCACTTGAGAAAGTGCATTAACTTCCCTGAACCACTGGGCTACCAATTAGTATTGCCTCTTTGTGCTTACTGGTGACCCACTGCAGATAATGCCACCCTGAGATGTTTAATACATTCCTAGGGCAGGATCCAATAATCATCATCATTGTTATTTACTAGATTTATAAAAGTGCCCCTTTCCTAGCCCTCCACATCAGGGAGCCAGTACAAAAGTGAAAGCATTTGCAAATAAACAAATTGGAATTACCAAAAGTAATTGGTGGATTTTTTTTGTAGTGTATTAGTTAAGGTAATGCTAGTTGCTCATAACAAGGGTGACTTATAATGGCTCAAATGCTATAGAAATTATTTCTCCAAAACCTATGTTTTAAAAGAGCTGTTCCTAATCAACGGGTGATTGTCCTCAGGGAAGGTTAATTTTATGTCAACTTGGCTGGGCCACAATACCCAGATATTTGGTCAAACTCTACTGTGGAGGTTGCTGTGAAAGTATTTCTTAGATGAGATTAACATTTAAATCAGTAGACTTTGAGTAAAGCAGATTTACCCTCCATAATATGGGTGAGCCTCATCAAAGTAGTCAAAGGCCTTCAGAGAAAAAGACTGATGTCCCCGAGGAAAAGGGAATTCTTTTTTTTTAATTATGTTAATCACCATACATTACATCATTAGTTTTTGATGTAATGTTCCATGATTCATTGTTTGCATATAACACCCAGTGCTCCATGCAGAACGTGCCTTCTTTAATACCCATCACCAGGCTATTCCATCCTCCCACCCCCATCCCCTCTAGAACCCTCAGTTTGTTTCCCAGAGTCCATAGTCTCTCATGGTTCGTCTCCCCCTCCGATTTCCCCCCCTTCATTCTTCCCCTCCTGCTATCTTCTTCTTTTTTTTTAAACATATAATGTATTATTTGTTTCAGAGGTACAGATCTGAGATTCAACAGTCTTGCACAATTCACAGTGCTCACCATAGCATATACCCTCCCCAATGTCTATCACCCAGCCACCCCATCCCTCCCACCCCCCACCACTCCAGCAACCCTCAGTTTGTTTCCTGCAATTAAGAATTCCTCATATCAGTGAGGTCATATGATACATGTCTTTCTCTGATTGACTTATTTCGCTCAGCATAATACCCTCCAGTTCCATCCACGTCATTGCAAATGGCAAGATTTCACTCTTTTTGATGGCTGCATAATATACCATTGTATATATAGACCACATCTTCTTTATCCATTCATCTGTTGATGGACATCTTGGCTCTTTCCACAGTTTGGCTATTGTGGACATTGCTGCTATAAACATCGGGGTGCACATACCCCTTCGGATCCCTACATTTGTATCTTTGGGGTAAATATCCAGTAGTGCAATTGCTGGATCGTATGGTAGCTCTAGGAAAAGGGAATTCTGCCAGCAGACTGCCTTTGGATTTGAGATGCAACATCAAATCTTCCTTGGGTCTCCAGCCTGCCTACCTACCCTGCAGATTTTGGACTTGCTAGCCTCCACCACTGTGTGAATGAATTCCTTAAAATCTCTCTCTCTCTCTCTCTCTCTCTCCCTGAATAATACATCCTACAAAGTGTGATTCAGACACCAGCGCCCCTTCTATCCTGTGGCTCTTTCATCCTCAGTACATGGCTCTCAAGGTTTCTGTTGTTGTCTCTATGATGCCTGAAGAAGGAGAAAGATTATGGAGATGTGGGGGGGGGAATTATTTATAGGCCGTTCTACTCACATTCCATTGACTAGAAGTCAATAATAAGTCACATGACTACTTATACCTGCAAAGAAGGTTGGAAAATGTAATGTTATCTAAAGACAGGCAGGTCTAATGAGTCCCCAAAATATCACTGCTTTATTTTTTTAAAGATTTATTTATTTATTTGAGAGAGAGAGAGTGAGAGAGAGCAAGCAGGGGGAGGGGCAGAGGGAGAGGGAAACAGAGAATCTCAAGCAGACTCTGCACTGAGCATGGAAGGAGTCCAACACAGGGCTCAATCTCACGACTCTGAGATCATGACCTGAACTGAAACCGAGAGTCAGGCACTTAACCAACTAAGCCACCAGGTGCCCCAATATCATTGCTTTAAACAACAAGTCCTCACTCTCAGAAGTAGATCAGCTCTCAGAAGGGTTCTGAGGGTGATTCACCATCTTGCTACATGCTGATGACATTTCTCATCCATCAGGCCTAGTCTCTTCTCCAAAGACCAAGACAGCTTCCTGGAAGAAAAAGATTGGTCTCCTCCAAAGTGAGGACCTCTATTTTTACTTACCATTATATTCACCATTACATCCCTGAAATCAACCACAAATCTGAGCACGTAGGAATAATTCTATCAGTACTTTTGCATAAATGAATGAATGACAAGATTTCTTAAAGAATTTTATATTTGGGATTCAGTAAAATTTCTAGAAATGATCTACCAATTTTCTCACTTTACAGAAAAGTAAGCTACATTCTTAGAGTGTAAGTATTTTATTCAAGGTCATATAACTAGCTATGAATTGAATTGAGATAAGAACTAGTCTCACTGCATCAAAAACTAATGATGGCTAACTGAATATAATAAAAAAATCAGTTACAAAAAAAAAAGAACTAGTCTCACTAATTCCCAGCCCAATGGATACTGTACAGTGGTTCTAGGCAGAAAATTATAGATAAATAGATCAATTTACATCTTCATATAATTATTACATACTCATATGTTGTTATATAACTAATTATTAAATGATACTTATATCTTCATATAAATAATTATTCATATAGGAGGGTTCATATGAAACCATTCTCATTTTTCTCTACTCCGAAAAATCTTTATTTCCAAAGCCCTTTATGTCTTGGCATTGCAACTCCTTATGTGTTCTGTTTGATATTTTGTCCTTTTTTTTACCACTGATTTCCTGCCCCTGCCCCACCCAATGCCCACCTTTTCTGCCTCCTGCCACTCTTCTGTATGGGTCTGCACATGACTTCCTATTTGTGTAAGTGCCCCTGGCAGAACCAGGAAGTCAAAATAGAGGGATGGTGAAGAGGGCCAGTGATACTTGCTCAAATGTTCATCACCAAGTGGAGGTGAACCTGGCCATCTTTTCACCTTCAGACAATCCATCTCAACCATATTTTCTACATTCCCCAATTCCTAGTGAAACATTTTTCTTAACTGTAGGGGAAGAAATAAACAACCAAAAGAACCTCTGTACATGATGAGGGCATATACAATCAGGGCATTAAGAGTTTGTTTGCTTCTGTGCTTGTATTGTCAAAGAATGGTGATGATAATGACAATTACCATCTTTTGAGAGCTTACCATTGGGCAAACATTGATGAATTGCACAAACCCACCATACACTCTCTTGGGATTATTCAGCAATGTGTGCTTGCTGATTGAGGACAAAAGGATAGTCTCGAAGGCAGAGAACAGAACTGGACCACATCAAAACTGAAATCATGACTATGGCCCAATTGATGTCATAAATATTTCCTTGTAGACATCCCACGGGTTCTCAACTGTGTGCCAGGGTACCACAGCAAATTTACACCCATGCCATGGGGTATTTACATTTTTCAAGGGAATATCTGACTCCATGTGAATTCCTAGTTTGAGATAGTTCAGTTTCATCATTAGATTGCTACATTCCTTTTGATGACATCATATTTCATTGTTATAAGAAAAAGCAAGTGCTGCCTGAAAATCAATGTGAAATAATAAATGAGTGTTGTAGTGTCCAATATGACTCCTAGATCAAGAAGCTATTCAGTGTCCAACAGGTGCTAAGTTGTTAGAATATAAATACTTACTAAATTATTTAGACCTAACTACTTAATAAATGGAACTTTTAGGTATTTGTTTTGGCCTGTGTACCCTGTGAATAAATTACTGAGACTCTAAGGGTGGTGTGAACTGAGAAAGTTAGAGAACCTCTTGTGGACATATTTCTGAGGAGAGGCAATAAAGCGTTGGGTTTTGTGGCTTGAGCTCCCTCCCACTTCTTCCTCTCATAACTGCCTTAGTCCAGAAGCAGCAGCCCTGTGGACCCAACCTACACATGCTCAGAAATTAAAGCAGTGGCCTCCTGTATGCCCACTATTCTTTCCTAACATCCTCTTATATCAGAAGGATTTGCAAAGACTATCTGAACTGATGTCTGCTTGGTACAAATAAATGCAAATAATAAAAGTAATGAACCTCTCCGAAGTCTCAAGGATCACATTTCTTTTTTTTTTTTTAAGATTTTATTTATTTATTCATGAGAGACAGAGAGAGAGAGAAGCAGAGGGAGAAGCAGGCTCCCAAGGAGCCCGGAGCCCAATGCGGGTCTCCATCCCAGGACCCTGGGATCATGACCTGAGCCAAAGGCAGATGCTTAGCCATCTGAGCCACCCAGGTGCCCTCAAGGGTCACATTTCTGATCAAAACTGCTTCAATGCCTTCCTATCACCTTTCCAACAGTATTCAAGCAGTGGTACACTCAGTGACTTTGTTAAGTGGCCTTTATTCCTTTTCTGCAGTTTTTCCCCCAGGAGTTATGTTTAATGCCTGAGAGCACTGGAGCTCACACTTGCAGATTCTTCAGCTTCCATAGTTGCATTGTATTGGACTGAATGGCCAAGTATTTAAATCAATATTTGGGCAAAACTTAAAATCAATCATTATAGAAAGGACTTTTGGAACACAAGAATTAAATCTTAAATGTTTCAAATAAAATGGAATTAGTATTCCAGTATAAAAAGTCACAGTTTAATATTAAATGTCTAAAATTTGGGGGCAGAAATAGTTTCTTAACCTTGTCAGTTACTGAATTGCTCCTTCAGTCACTATTCTGCACATCTGTGAAGTGAAATAGATACTTGGTCCAAGAATCAGCATTTTTAATGTACATCCCAGGTGGTGCTGATTCAGGATGTCACAGATTTCATATTTGGCAAACACTAGCCTAAAGGCAGGAACAGACCTCTAACTAGGATGATGGTTAGAACCAGAGAGAACCCAACTGGTGTACTCTAGGACCAGTCCAGCAGGTGGACAGACCCCACCCTCCAATTGTGCTGCACACCAGATAGATGAGGATATCAACCAAGAGTCTTAGAGGGAAAATAAAAACAAGGGGCCATAGTCCAAATATTATTCTGTTATTCGTGTCTTCACTCAGACGGATCTGTCACTTCATAGTGTCATCTGTCCTGCACTGTAAGCCAAGAAACATGGGTTTTTATCCAGGCTCTGTCACTACAGTCCTCTGGGATAGCGTGCAGGCCACTAGTCCAAGCATCAGCTGCTTCCTGTATATAGAAAAAAAAAAACAAAACAAAACAGGTGAAGTTGTGATCTCCAAGTTCTCCTGGGACAGTGAGAAGCCTGTGAATTTCAAAATCAAAAGACCTGAATTCAAATTCCAGCTCAGCCCTTTACTGACACTATAACCTTGTGCAAGTTACTAAATTTCTTGGAAGTCCAGTTTTCTGGGGAAGATACAATTTTTCTGGGGAAGACAGTAACTATTTTACTACATGGTAAGTGCTCAATTCTTAAATTGTGTCATTTCAATATTTTTAAAAACTGTATTATTTATTTTATAAAACAATAATTTGTACTAATTTTGATAGTATGTTGTTACCAGTACATTTAATTATTAATTTGTTATTAAACTTTTCATTGCACATATCTCATCTTTCCCAGTAGACTAGATTTATTGAGAGTAGGATATTATAAGGCATTTTTACTTTACTTAGGGTGACCAGCCATCTCAGTTTGCCTGGGACAAAAGAAGGTTCCAGATATGGGACTTTCAGTGTTAAAACCAGGAAAGGCCCAGATAAAGTGATGAGTTGTTAATCCTACTTTACATCCACCTTCATATCTAGTTAAATACCTAATAAATATAAGGTGGATAAATGAATTTTTCTTCCCCACCTCAATTTTAATCACTGCTTTCATTTTAGTTTATCATTATATAAATAAGACAACAAATCAGAGAGAAGTATAATTAATCACACTAATAATCAAGTTATAGTTATTTTCTATTAAAGAAGGATTCAGTTTTGTTCATAATATATTTGCTTTATTTTGCTAAAGGGATAGTCTTTGTGACAAAAGATTGTTAATAGAAAGTGGTATTCTCAATAATAAGCCCTAATGGTGGTTTGCTCCTCAAGTTTAGGGGTTACATTAATTGTTTGCAAAATATTTTAAAACATACTCTAAAGACAAAGCCCCAAAGTAACATAAGAATTTATTTTTAAAAAGAAGTTTAAATTATTGTGACTTTTTGCATTAAGTAGACTTCTGAGTACCTTCTCTATTAAGTACTCTTTTTTCCATCCAAGAATGCAATTCTTAAAATTTTTAAACTGGTTAGGCAATTTGGGATTCCTCTGGGATTTTGATGCCAAAGCCTCCACTGACATTTTGAGGAGTTAATGGTTATAATTACTTTGCCTGTAGCAATATCACTGCCTTTAAAATAAAAGCCTCAAGGACCTTTTTCCAATGTATTAGATTACATTCTATTCAAAAGGACAGGATTTATTATACAGGAAAATGTACTAAGAGTACACTGATCTTTCTTCCAAAAGTCTATTTTTCTAACATGAATCTTAAAGCTATTATCACATATTTGTGGAAAAATTATTCCTCTAATACTCCATTTAAAAAAAATCAAAGTTTGGGGCACCTGGATGGTTCAGTCAGTTAAGCGTCTGATTCTTGATTTCAGCTCAGGTCATGATCTCAGGGTCGTGGAATCGAGCCCCATGTCAGGCTCCATGCTGGGCATGGAGTCTGCTTAAGATTCTCCCTCTCCCTCTCTCCCTCTGTGACTCACCCCTCCTCTCCCATGTGCATATGCATGCTCTCTCTCTCTCAAAAACAATTAAAAAATCAGTTTCTCTGCTATGTCAACTTTTATTTTTTATTTTCCTTTTTCAATGAGTCACTATTCTTTGTCACAGAAAATCCTTACTCCTTTGGCAGGGTAGCAGGTAGAAATGCCCCAGACCCTATTGAAATGAGTCTTGGAGCACTGAGTCACAGCTGATGACTAACAGCAGAAAGACAAGTGGTTCCTCACTGCGGCCAATGGCATTGTAGAGTGTCCACCATGGCCAATGCTCAGAAGAGAGACCAAACACTATGGCAACTGTGGCACTCAGGGTCAAGCTGCCCTCATAGAACAAAGGAACAGAACATGATGCCTAGAAAGGGGGTAATTATAAATTTAAAAGTGTCACATCCTAGGAGTACTTAGGTACTTAAAGAGAGTTGGTCTTGGGCGCCTGGGTGGCTCAGTTGGTTAAGCGACTGCCTTCGGCTCAGGTCATGATCCTGGAGTCCCAGGATCGAGTCCCGCATCAGGCTCCCTTATGTCAGCAGGGAGTCTGCTTCTCCCTCTGACCCTCCCCCCTCATGCTCTCTCTCTCTATCTCATTCTCTCTCTCAAATAAATAAATAAAATCTTTAAAAAAAAAAGAGAGAGAGTTGGTCTTGTGAATGGGTTGAATAAGTGGCTGACATATAGGATTGTGTGAAATGCTCCAGAAAGAGCTAGGAAAGAGAGAAGACAGATATTATACGACCATTTTAGATAGTGAGTGACACTTGTTTCAGGTCCTATACTGAGTTGGTTGAAACACAAAGACAAGAGCCCAGGTCTCCTGATGTCTAATCTAGTTCTCTTCCTACTATGACAAACTGCCTGACATTCTACCATTAGCATTCCTTTCCATTAGAAATGTCTACTGGTAAAATACAAATATTCCTGAAAAGGACAGTAACTTAAACCAGGTGTTAGTTGTAGAGGAAATTATATATAGGAAGTCAAGAACATCCTGTAAACTACTTTATCAGGTCTTTTCCAATGATAGAACTGGGCAGTTTCGATGGTGGAGAAGGGGAGTCTGAACACAGAGCCAGAGGCCTCCCAGGGATAAGACTCAGGGAAGAGAAGTACTCTGGGAAGTCAGGGAATCTTAAATGCCTCCCTCCCAGAACTAGGAGAGGGCACTGTGTGGATGGAAAAAGAGCATCAGTAAACTGAGTCTTTCCCACAATTTCACCTAAAATCAGCCCTGAGCCTCATTTTACAGAGAACAAAGACTATGGGTAAGAGAAGATGAGAAGGAGTGGGAGATGACAGCCATAGGGGTCTCCTCCCAGGTCAGGTTTGCTACTAGAGGAGACTGAAGCACTCTTGTGGTAGAGAAGGCTTTCAAATCAACCAGCACTGCAGCTTGAGGACAAAGATTGGGAGCCTTTCTCAAGGGCTCATTCCCTCTCCTTCTTCTTTTTTTTACACTAGTGGGCAGGTGTGTGTGTGTGTGTGCATATGGCAGGGGAAGAAGGAAGCTAACATGTAAGAAGGACCTTAACTGTGTGAGATGCATCATGTACACATAACTTCACTTCATTATCAAAATGTTCAGAGGCCAGTATCGTGGAGAGCATTGTTCAGATAAGGAAACTGAGGCTCAGAAACTTTCCCCAGATCACAGAACTAGGATAGGTATCCAAGACTGACTCCAAAATTGATTTTCTGCCTACCACACCTCACCGATACCATTAGGATCCTCATTTCTCTGAAAAATTATAGTTCCTCTTTCCCTAAGACTCTGTTAAACATGTAGTGTATTGTAATATCCCAATGGATAAAGATCTTTAACTGACAGTATTCATCTCATCATCTCAGACCAGAGAGGTGGCATTGTATAGTGGAAAGAAGTTGTTATCTCTAGCTGGTAAATATCTAATGCCATTTAAGCTCCCTGTGGCTTTGATTAATTATTGTCAGAAAAATATAAATAACAATATTTTCATAATAGGACCTAAGTGAAGGTAAAAGAGCTTTATAAGCTGTACACCATCATGCAAAAGGAAAATAATATGAAAGTAAAATAAGGGAAACAACTCAAATGTCCATCAACTGGTAAGTGGATAAATAAACTGTGGTATATCCATACAATGAGATACTGTTAAGCAATTAAAAGGAACAGAGATGAATCTCAAATGCATTATGCTAAATGAAAGAAGTGAGACTTTATAGGCTACATCTTGTAGGATTTCATTTACATGACATTGGAAAAAGCAAAGCTGTCAAAACAGAAAACAGTTCAGTGGTTGCCAGGGACAGGAGAAAGAAGCAGGGGCTGACTACAAAGGGGCATGAGGAAACTTTCCAGAGTGATGGAAATATTCTATGTCTTGATTGTGGTGGTGGTTACAGAACTGTATGTGTTTGTCAAAATGTAGAATTGTACACATAGAAAGGGTGAATTATACCTCAATAATCCTAATTATTTTAAAAAAGTAAAATGAAGGTAGGGATATTTAACTCTAACTAGTTATAAAATTCTAATTCAATTACTTTGGGAAGCCATTTGCCTCCTGATACACAAGATGCTTTAGTACTTTTGGAACAAATGTTTGCTCTGAGTTAGAGATTATCTTCATGATCATTAATGATTAATATGGCCTCCTGCTCAAAGATCTCTGTAGATCCTTTGCTGAGAGCTCTATTCCCGGTCAGTTTCTTTTTAAAGCAATCTCCATTTGGCAAGGGCTGTATCTTTACTGGATGCTTCTGAAGTGTTCCAAGCTGAATCGCTTTCCAAATGCAGGATGCAGCCAGCCAGCAGGCTCTTCCTGGCATCTTGTAATATGGGAAGACCCGACCTTGTTATCTCCCAAAGAGAATATCCAAGAGCTCAGCCATAATTACCCAACTCTAGAGTCTTGCTTGCCCTTTCTTAATGCTAAGCAGACTGCTGCTGAATCAGAAGAAAACCTATAGAGGTTTTTCTATTTGAAATGGCAAAAATTTCCAGGGTAAGCATTTAACTGACATGAGCAGGGCTTCTCATCTCAAAATCAATTTGCAACATTTAAGTTTTGAAAGGTAAAGGCCAAAGGGATAAGAGCTTGTTTTTTTTGACAACAGAACTACATTATCTTTCCAATCTAAAGTAGATTTTTAAAATAACACACACACACCTATTTTGATTGAGGATTTCCATTTTTGTTTTAACTCAGGGAAAACTATTTCGACTTTTGCGACATGGTTTTCAAATATTTATTTTTGAAAGTCATGATAATGGCCATAATTGAAGTTATATACTCAAAATCCCCAACCATCAAACATTCTTAAGTGAAACAGTTGACATTTTTATTAGATGTCTAATCTGTACCTTTTTTAAAAGCAACAAGGAGATGAGGCAGTTATATCATAAAATATTTATAAGAAGATCCCCAATGTTGAACAAACATTTTGAGACCTCTGATTAGCAACTGTGACAATCCTGAAACCGGAGACAATAAAATTCCTTTTTTTCTTAATCCTTTTTCATATCTCTTAAAAATTGGTAGGATCTGCATGTGACCAGTTTTCTGCATGTTAATTTCATGTGTTGAGGGAGCACCATTCCCTTCAGCTGAGAGAATTCCATTTCATTCCTGTGGAATGCTTTTCAAATGATTTTGTTAATTCCCCCAGCCACATTCCACGAAATTGGCAATCGCAAAAATGTAAAGCTTCCCTCAGAGTCCTCTGCCAGGCACACAGGCAGCTTTAAGACTCAACCAAGCATTGAGACAGTGTTCCCACTCTGGAGAAATGACTGATTGGATGGATTAAATGTGCTTCCGAAGTGATTTCCAAATGGCTATAAAAAAAGAAGGCTAATTAAATATAGTCAATGAAGAGCAGTACTTAACTTGTCGAGCTATACATTATACATTCTTCTCAAAGAAGCTATGCTATGGAATTTTCTACAAAGGAGAAAAAATGAAAAAATCCTAAATGTCTGGTGAAAAAGCGAAGGTTTAGCAAACTATGCGACATGAACTGAAAGGATTGTGATGTGGTCATTTAAAATAATCATTAGGAAGACTTTATGACTATATGGGGACCTTATAATGCATTAAACGAAAAAGAAGATTATTAGGTGATATGCACATTACAATTATAATCATGAAAAATATATGCTTGTGAACAATTGGAATCTAATAAAATATACAGAATTTTTAATAGCTCTGTATAAATGAGGAGTATATGAGTCCTTTTTTTAATTTTCTTTAATTCTGTGATTATATTCTCTTTTTAATTTAAAGAGTGCTTTTTATCTGCACTCTTCTTACTGGAGATAGAAATGTGAATTGTGAGTTTAAGTGATGCATTCTGATCACTATGAATTCAATTCAAGTTGCAGTGTTGCCTAGCAACAGGTTAACTTTTCTGCAGTGAAATTCCTCAGTAGCAGCAACCTATGAAGTATCCCATGAGGAATTTCCTACCTTAAGTGCACCTCTTATTACCCTGTTCTCATATTCCATTGATTTGGGGAATTTCAGAGTAATCATAGTAATCATATGAAGATATTAAAGTGCTAAGAGCTGCATTTTAAAATCCACATCCCTGGATGTTTTTGCCTTTGGTCTGGAAAAGGAGATTGGAGTGACAGACTTTTCTAGATTTTTTTTCCAGTCTCTAATATTCCCCAGATAAGAAGAACAAGGAAAATGGTGAAAGCTTTGATTTCTAATCTTTACTGATGGTAGCTTGACATGGCTCCAGTCAGATATAATGTTTCCCTTTTTTATTATCGAGTTTTTTGAGATATAATGATATCATTTACTATAAAACTCATCCTTTTAAAGTGGTTTTTAGCATATTTATTTGCAGAGTTGTGCAACCATCACCACAATTTTCGAACATTTTTATCACTCCTTAAAGAAACCCCATACCCATTAGCAGTCACTCCCCATCTCCCCTCAGTCCTTCTCCCAGCCCCAAGCAATCACCAACTTTTTGTCTCTATGGATTTGCCTATTCTGAACATCTTACATACAGGGAATCATACAATATGTGGCCTTTTGTATCTGGCTTCTTCCATTTAGCGTGATGTTTTCAAGAGTCATCCATGCTATAGCATCTATCAGTCCGTCATTCCTTTTTATTGCCAAATAATATTCATTATACAGATATACCAAATCTGTTTATCCATTCATCCATCAATGAACATTTGGATTGTTTCCACTTTTTGCCTATTACAAAAATGCTGTTATGAACATTTGGGTACAAATTTTTGTGTAGACATGTTTCCCTTGTCTTAGAAATACACCTAAGAGTGGAATTGCTGGGTCATATAGTAATTCTGTGTTTAACATTTTGAGGAAAAGTCAAACTGTTTTCCAAAGTGGCTGCACCATTTTACATTCCCAACAGCAGTATATATGAGGGTTCTAATTTCTCCACATTCTCACCAACACTTATTATTGTCTGTCTCTTGATTATAGCCATCCTAGTGAGTAGAAGCTGGTATCTCATCGTGGCTTTATTTTTTTTTTTAAGATTTTATTTATTTATTTGAAAGAGAGAATGAGAGACAGAGAGCATGAGAGGGAGGGTCAGAGGGAGAAGCAGACTCCCCGCCGAGCAGGGAGCCCGATGCAGGACTCAATCCTGGGACTCCAGGATCATGACCTGAGCCGAAGGCAGTCGCTCAACCAACTGAGCCACCCAGGCGCCCCCTCATTGTGGCTTTAATTTGCATTTCCTTGATGACAATGATGTTGAGCATCTTATCTAGTGCTCATTGGTCATTTGTTTATTTTCTTTGGAGAAACATCTATTCAAATTCTTTGTACATTTTATTTTTAATTTTTTTTATTCAGTTAGCCAACATATAGTATATCATAAGTTTTTGTTGCAGTGTTCAACAATTCATTAGTTGCGTATGACACCCAGTAGATTTTAAATTGGTTTATATTGTTGAGTTGCTTTTTCTTTCTTTTTTCCTTGTGATACTTGGATTCTCTGTAGAGATGCATTGAGGTCAAGGCCTTCACAGGCACCAAAACACTCAGACCAAAACAGTTATCACCAGTTAGGGAGGAGAAGAGAGGGCAGTCACTGTACATCAGTGTCAGTGAATGGATACACAGCAGGCCCCAGGGAATGTTCTTGATGAACATGCTCATATCTGTCTGGTGTCCTTACATCACCCCTGAAATCAAAATCTTGCTGTTCACCCTCCACAGAGCACTGCTCTTACTCTCAAACAGCACAGGGTGAGTGGGGAGACTCTACTGTAAAAAGAAAAGAATGGCCGTTGCCACCACACACCATCCCCCAACCCCTGTGGTCAGGTTCTGTGCCTCTATTATTCCCCACTATTTACCCCAGAGTCTGGAAAACAGTTGACAAGTAAATGAATGTAAAAACCTCTTTTTTAAATTTCAGCAACAGTGAGTTGGTTGTTCTTGCTTGCAAATTTCCTATATGCCCCAATTTTAACATGCATATAAGCATTTACTGCTCTAAGCATTTTGCATATAATTTTAACTATTTACAGATAATTATAACATTTTTCAAATAATTTGAAACTAATTTAATCCTCATAACAATTCTGTGATGTAGGTAATCTTATTTTTGCCATTTTATAGATGAGGAAACTGAGGCATAAACAGGGAAAGTAACCTGCCCAAGCCAACATCTGATGAGTGGTGAAGCCAGAGTCAAACCCTGCCTGGCTCCAATCTGTGCTCTCAACTGCCGTGCAATGCTCCCTTGCCAATTGTTTAATGTTTTGTTGGGTAAAGGGCACAATATTGGAGCCTAGTTCATGTAAAGGCATCACTCCACAATAGGTAGGTTCAAAAAGTCATCCAAAGCATGGTTTGGGGAAGGAACCCTGCCATGAATCAATTCCCCAAATAAAGAATTCTGTGAGGGGCGCCTGGGTGGCTCAGATGGTTAAGCCTCTGCCTTCAGCTCAGGTCATGATTCCAGGGTCCTGGGATCGAGCCCCACATTGGGCTCCTGGCTCAGCGGGGAGCCTGCTTCTCCCTCTCCCTCTGCCTCTCCCCCGCTCATGCTCTCTCTCTCTGTGTATATCTGTGTCTCAAATGAATAAAATCTTTAAAAAAAAAGAATTCTGTGATAATGCAATCAATGTTGAATTTCATTTTCATATGTTAGCTTTTGCTTTCCTTAAAGTGGGTCACCCATTTGTTGCTGATAAAATGGCTTCCTAACCCAGTTTTACACATAGCCAACATTCTCTAAATGTTGAATGATGTTGAATGAAGTAATGAATTAGTTAATGTGCAGTGCACAAGGCTTCAGGCTGCTTGCCTGGAGCAAGCCTTCTTCCAAAAGAGAATCTTTACAGACCTGGCTGGCTCCTGGGGACAAATTCAATGTCCTTGTCCCACCCTGGACCCAAAGTACAGCTGAATTTTCCTCACATTCCTATTATCCAAGGGCATCACCCAAAATAGAAGCCCATCTGGTCATCTGAACTCAGCATTTTCACCCCTTAATGCTCTAGGCATTTCTTTCCCTGGTTTGACCACCCACTGCTCCCCTTCCTTTCAAAATCTCCACCCTGTGTCTTCTAGAACACTTCCTTCCATTGTAAACAAATTCCCCTTACTCCTCCACCTTCTTCTCTTCTCAGACTCTGCCCTAGAGGACACATCTACTCCTTGAGCCCTCTTCATCTATTAGAGGCTGGTAGTTCTCTTTCACCCCATATACAATGAGGAGTCTCCCCACTCTTCCTGCTTTTCCCATATCACTATTCCTCCACCTTCTTACAAAAATGGTAGAAATTATTGGCAACCTGTCCCAATCCACTGTTGCTGTCATTTGTTTATAACACCCTCTTACTCCCCTCATTGCCCTTATATACCAACTTTCTCAACTCTTCCATCCCATCCCCCACTTATTTTAGACATTATCTCCTGGTCAGTTTTTTTTCCCTACCCCAAGTCCTGCCTCTGTCCTGTCACTTCAGAGTTCAGGGGTTCACCCACCAAATATCCAATATTCCAAGATTCCTGCATGTTTTCCTCTCCAAGAAACTTCTCCCCACTAATCATATCAATTAACTGCCATGGCCACACCTTAGACACATTGTAACCACCAGGAACTACTCACTCTCTGTCTCGCTCTCTCTCTCTCTCTTCCTCTGTCCCCCTCTCTCTCCTTCCCTCCCTCCCTCCTATATCACTATCTGTCAATCTCTCCCTCTCTTTCTCATCCTAAATGCAAACTCTGGTCAGAATGTCCTATCCTTTCTATTCTCATCTTCAGTTACTCTCACTATGCTTGTTTTTCATTATCCACAACTCTTTTATTTTGACCCTATCAGTTCTTTGCTCCTTTACTAGCCATCAATTCAGCTACTCTCTTGCCAATATTATTGTTATTTCTTTATTCCATCTACCCCATCCATCTACTCCACTCTTTACTCTGTATCCTTTCAACAGACTCCACACCAGCCTCCCTACCTCTAGTCTTGTTCTCCTCCAATATTATCCATAGTGACTTTTCTAGAATGCAAATGTAGCCATGGTACTCCCCCCAGTTAAACTCACCTATGACTTATCACTCTCAGAATAGTCTAAATTCTTCATATGGTTTAAAAGTCCTTCCTAATTTTATATGTCCTAGAGCTTACCTCTTACCCACATCCCATCCCCCCAGTACACACTTTTTATATTCTAGCCATGTTTCAACTATGTGTCAAGGTCCCTGGCAGCTCCCTCCCTCCCTCCCTCTCTCTGTCTCTCTCTCTCTCTCCTGTCTCTCTTCCTCTCTCTCAGATTCTGCATACTTTGTTCTCTCTGCTGAAATACTATCTCCTTCCCTCCCTCTCTTCATCTGTGTAACTGTCATTTCTCATGTCTTTAGTTTTGCCTTCCTCCAGAAAGCCTTTCTTTTTTTTTTTAAGATTTTATTTATTTATTTGACAGAGAGAGAGACAGTGAGAGAGGGAACACAAGCAGGGGGAGTGGGAGAGGGAGAAGCAGGCCTCCCGTGGAGCAGGGAGTCCAATGCGGGGCTCAATCCCAGGACCCTGGGATCATGACCTGAGCTGAAGGCAGACGCCTAGCGACTGAGCCACCCAGGCACCCCCAGAAGCCTTTCTTGACCATCTTGCTTCTATCTTTCCTGTAACACCCTGAACTTACTATTTTGTGCCAACTTTCACCCAGTAATGTAAAAAACTATTTCCTTGCTAGTACCTCTGCTAGACTATAAGCTTCATGAGGTCCAGGACCATGTCTTATTCATTCTATCCATAGTGTCTAGCACAGTCTCTGAAACATTTAATAAATATGTAAATGAGTTAAAGAATGAAGAAAAAGCCTTACCTTTAGGGATATAATTAAAATCAGTGTTTTCTCAGTAATAAGATAAGCAGCAACTTTTCTATACTATAATCTTGGACTACCTCAAAAACTAGTAATGACCCATCCAGCTACTGAGATGCTGTAGTAGACACTGTCTACTCATATTCTACCAACCCTCACTACAACTACCAACTATGTGATTCTGTCTAAGAGATTCTTCTGGCTGCAGGAACGTGCCAAAATGTAGAAGTGCCAAAGAGTTAATGCCTCTCTGAGAGCAATCCTCAACTGAGGAAAAATGGGGTTTGATGGATAAATACTCCAGCTTTCCTTCCCCTCAGGTAAGATATCTCTGAGGCATACTCATTGCAGTCTTCTAGAGGTCTCCAGCAGGACTGGGCCCCACTTACACACAGCAATAACCTGTTTATTAATACACCCTTTATTTAAAGGTTTCCTTCTCTGTCTCATTTTCTTATCAGTGTTTCTTGAGATTATCTCCCACATAAACTATTACACTAAAATTATTTTCAGGATTTCCTTCTGATGGAACCTAACTTAGACACTCACCTAGTTCCTTGATTATTCTTCAACTACAGTTTAGCCATCCACAAGCATAGAAAACTCCATATCTAATCATCTGGACCTGGGATGCTTACTATATCTAAAATCTCCATCTGTGGCCATAACCAACTACCTTCAACTTCTTTCACTTTTTAATGAAAACTAAATCAACATTTGCCATTATCATTATAGTGGTAATAATAGTAACAAATATAATAGTGAAGTATAAGTTTTATAGAGCATTTACTATGTGCTAGACACTATTATAAGTGATCATGTGGATTAATTCAAGGATCCTTTGCCCTTGATCCTACTCATGCTTCCTCCATTCTGTCAAATGTATCTTGACCTCCTTTGTCTTTCTATATGATCAGTCAGTTCTCGGGGCCATGGCAAATGGAGCGATAGGATAAACTTAGAGTCCATAATTCAGAGCAGTGTTTCCTCAAAGCAGCCTAGGGTAGCACAGCTGAAGTCCACATGAGAATTGTGGCCAAAAGGAGCCTAGATCAGAATGAAGTTAAGGCTTCATTCCAGACAAAGACCACCAGGAACACACTTAAAGTTGAACAAGCTCAGTGTAGTACTAAATGATGGACATCTGGGCTCTTTCCATAGTTTAGCTGTTGTGGACATTCCTGCTATACACATTGGGGTGCACGTGCCCCTTCAGATCACTACATTTGTATCTTTTGGGTAAATACCTAGTAGTGCAATTGCTGGGTCATAGGGTAGTTCTATTTTTAACTTTTTGAGGAAACTCCATACTGTTTTCCAGAGTGGCTATAGCAGCTTAGATTCCCACCAGTACATTAAAAGGATGATTCACCATGACCAAGTGGGATTTATTCCTGGGCAAGGGTGGTTCAACATCTGCAAATCAATGTGATACACTACATTAATAAAAGAAAGGACAAGAACCATATGATCCTCTCAATTGATGCAGAAAAAGCATGTGACAAAGTACAGCATCCTTTCTTGATTAAAACTCTCCACAGTGTAGGGATAGAAGGAACATACTTCAATATCATAAAAGCCATCTATGAAAAACCCACAGCGAATATCATTCTCAATGGGGAAAAACTAAGAGCTTTTCCCCTAAGGTCAGGAACACAACAGGGATGCCTGCTCTCACCGCTGTTATTCAACATAGTGCTAGAAGTCCTAGCCCCAGCAATCAGACAACAAAAAGAAATAAAAGGCATCTGAATCGGCAAGGAAGAAGTCAAACTCTCACTCTTCACAGATGATGTGATACTCTATGTGGAAAACCCAAAAGACTACCCCCCCAAAATTGCTAGAACTCATACAGGAATTCAGCAAAGTGGCAGGATAGAAAATCAACGCACAGAAATCAGTTGCATTTCTATACACTAACAATAAGACAGAAGAAAGAGAAATTAAGGAGTCGATCCCATTCACAATTGCATCAAAAACCATAAGATACCTAGAAATAAACCTAACCAAGGAGGTAAAGAATCTGTACTCTAAAAACTACAGAACATTTATGAAAAAAATTGAGGAAGTTGCAAAGAAATGGAAAAACATTCCATGCTCATGGATTGGAAGAATAAATATTGTTAAAATGTCTATGCTACCCAGAGCTATCTACACATTCAAAGCAATCCCTATCAAAATATCATCCACATTTTTCACAGAGCTGGAACAAATAATCCTAAAATTTGTATGGAACCAGAAAAGACCCTGAATAGCCAGAGGATTGTTGAAAAAGAAAACCAAAGCTGGTAGCATCACAATTCCAGACTTCAAGCTATATTACAAAGTTATAATCATCAAGACTGGCACAAAAACAGACACATAGATCAGTGGAACAGAATAGAGAGCCCAGAAATGGACCCTCAACTCTATGGTCAACTAATCTTCAACAAAGCAGGAAAGAATATCCAATGGAAAAAAGACAGTCTCTTCAACAAATGGTGTTGGGAAAATTGGACAGCCACATGCAGAAGAATGAAACTGGATCATTTTCTTAAACCACATGCAAAAATAAACTTAATGTCTTAATAAATCTTATGCAGAAAGAGGGAAGACTAGAATGAAACTAAGGCTGTATTTGGTAAAGAAGCAATAGTCACTCAGATTAGCTAGAAGAGGAACATGTTTGTCCATCTTTGTGGCTTGGGCAATGTTCACGTTTTATCTATGTTCAAACCTGATTATAGAGTGATCTTGTTTTTGTTTTGATTAACTGTGACCATAGAGCAGCCTCATCTTATGTTAGTGTTTGGGGAAATATTTTATATTCAACAAGAAAACACCATAACCCCACTGTGAGTGCCCAGCCAGCTTATAATAACACCAAGGCCCAGTGATGGTATCAGGCCAGCTTCCAGATGAGAGGCACTACTGTTTTTTCTCAGGGCAAATATGCAAAGCTTTAGATTTGAAGATGAAAGAGTAATATATATTGCTGTTCTACGCAAGATCCATTTCTCCCCTTCTTTCATTGTAGAACTTCAGTTTTACTCAGGGACCCACCCTGCCCCATGCAGCCATGTTCTTCAGGGGAAGTGAGCACTACAGACCAACTCCAAGGTAAGACCTGTGTGATCTCAGGATAATCCTAGTCCCCTTGACAGAGATTGGTTCAAAAACAGGCATGTGACCTAATTTTGGTCAGTGATCCTTGAGGGGAGGTCTGCTTGGGCACCACTGAAAAGGTTTCTCACTCTTCAGAAAGTACCACAGGAAGACATAGTCTCTTTCCTCTCATTTTTCTCAGCCTGGTGATAATGTCAACATTGAAGATTCAGGAAAAAGAGATGTTTAGAACTTGAATTAGTGATGACAAAGGTGCTAAATCAACCAACTGTGCAGCCTCCCTACCTTGGGACTTCCAGTTATGTGAGCTAATACATTTCTTCTTACAGGAGAATACATTTCCTTTTTCTTTACCCAATTGTGTGAGAATTTTCCGTTACTTACATCAGTATATTCTAAAAAAGTAGTGAGAATGAAAAAAAGATGAAGAGTCAGGGTGGTAGCCAAAGGAGAGAGGACAGGATAGAACAGTTAAAAAGTAAGCCATGTGGTGCAGGAATTCCCTATTGTGTGTTAGCTTAAAGGAACTGCAGGTTACCCAACTTGGATGTTATGTGCAAAAACCTCAGTTTTGCCCTTATCAGCTATCTAGATTAATCAATGCATCTGACTTTCTGCTGCATCTACTTTATGGAATCTCAACTTCAGATAAATTTCTCCAATTGTTTCTCCATCCCAACTTCTAGGCTGCCAAGCACAGCTAGAGGAAAAATGTGTCATTGTACCAATAGGTTCTACTATAAATCCAGACTTTCTAAACTCCAAAAGAATATGTTCCTTTTAGATCAGAACCACAAGTTCTGTATACCTCTGTGGGAACCTCATTGTCTAAAATTATTTTATGTTGTAATTATTATTTTAAATTGAAAAATTAATACTTGCTTCTTATAAAATAAAGTAGAGCTCTGTCTTATGGATTCATCTCTCTTTATCTTCATCCATCTTTTGCTTGTTTTACTAAATCATAGAGCCATGTCTTTTACCTTGCCAAGGCCAGTACTTTCACCAGTGCTGGTAAACCTGTCCTCTCAGCTAGAGAATATAATGCAAAGTGAAATAAGTCAGAGAAAGACAAATATCATATGATTTCACTCATATGTGGCATTTAAGAAACAAAACAGATGAACAAAGGGGAAAAAAAGAGAGAGACAAACCAAGAAACACTCTTAAGTATAGAGAACAAACTGATAGTTACCAGAGGGGAGGGGTGGGGGCATAGGTGAAACAGGTGATGGGGATTAAAAAGTACACTTGTCGGGTCGCCTGGGTGGCTCAGATGGTTAAGCGTCTGCCTTCGGCTCAGGTCATGGTCCCGGAGTCCTGGGATCGAGTCCCGCATCGGGCTCCCCGCTCTGTGGGAAGTCTGCTTCTCCCCCTGCCTCTCTCTCTCTCTCTCTCATGAATAAATAAATAAAATCTTTAAAAAAAAATAAAAAAAATAAAGAGTACACTTGTCATGATGAGCACAGGGTGATGTATGGAAGTGTGAATCACTATCCTGTACACCTGAAACTAACATAACACTGTATGTTAACTATGCTGGAGGAGTGCCTGGGTGGCTCAGTCGTTAGGCGTCTGCCTTCAGCTCAGGTCATGATCCCAGAGTCCTGGGATCCAGCCCCGTATTGGGCTCCCTGCTCAGTGGGGAGTCCGTTTCTCCCTCTCCCTCTGCCTGCCGCTCCCCCCGCTTGTGCTCTCTCTCTGTCAAATAAATAAATAAAATCTTTTAAAAAAACTATACTGGAATTAAAATTTAAAAATTTAATTTAAAAAAACCTGTCCTTCTCTCACTCTTCTTTCCTCGATCATTAAAAAAGCCTCTGAACTGGGTTCTCTTACATTTTCTCCCATCTAATCCAGCCTCCATATACTGATCAAATTATGTCAGTCTCCTGCTCAAAATCCTCTCTTGACTTCTGAATGCCTATAGAAAAGGATACAAACAACAGATCTTTTCCCCTCCGTGTCTTTGCTCCTTTTGTTCTCTTTTTCTGTAATGTACTTTTTCCTGCTTCACCAGCTGAAGCTTTCCTCAGGTTTCAAGGCCCAATTCAAAAGTCTCTCCTCCCTGAAGATTCCCCCAAAACATCCAGGTAAAATTGGCCAATTCTTATGTTCTCAGGGCCATATATTTCTTCTTTACTTTGGCCCTTATCCTATCACACTGTTAATAAGAGCTCTCTATGTCCATAGATATTTATCTCCAGAGCGCTACAATATATTTCTTTTAGATAAGAATTATAAGTTTTCCTCTCATGCTCTCTCCCATTCTCTCTCAAATAAATAAATAAAAAATCTTTAAAAAAAAATCATAAGTTTTATATACCATAGTACCTGGCACAATGAGACTACATAAAAAACCCTAAAAATATTTTTAAACATGTTTATTAGTACCAACAAATAAAAAGAACACTAACATTTGTTCAGTATCAGATGGCATAGCATATAAATAAAGCCTATTTGATAAAATTACAAAGAAACATTTAAATAAGAAATTGTTGGCAGCCATCACTAAAATGCCAGCAGCCAAAATGAAATTCAATCCCTTTGTGACTTCTGACCAGAGCAAGAACCACAAAAGCTATTTCAATGCACCTTCCCACATTCACAGGAAGATTGTCTTCCCCTCTTTCCAAAGAGCTGAGACAGAAGTAAAGTGTTCGATCAATACCCATCTGAAAGGATGATGAAGTACGGGTTGTGCAAGGACACTACAAAGGTCAGCAAATTGGCAAAGTAGTCCAGGTTTATAGGAAAAAATGTGTAATCTACATTGAAAAGTACAGTGAAAGAAGGCGAATGATACAACTGTCCATGTGGACATTCACCCTAGCAAGATGGTTATCACTAGACTAAATCTGGACAGAGACTGCAAAAAATCCTTGAAGGTAAAGTCAATTCTCGCCAAGCAGGAAAGGAAGAGGGCAAATATAAGGAAGAAACAATTGAGAAGATGCAGGAATAAAGTCATCTTATATATGACTTTCAATAAAAACTTAAAATGAAAAAAAAAGAAAGAAATTGTTGTCTTTGTGAAAAATATAAAACCAATGACTTCATGTTTTTAATACCAGAGTGTATAAAACATTTTCCATCTCTTCCCATCTACATCATGACACCCAATTTCACCTCCAGATCTCAAGAATGGGATTTTTCAAAACCTGCATACATACATACATAATGGCTTAGCCTTATAAATAAGAGCTAGAATCTTGATAACATGGTACACCCTCTTCTTTTTATGCCCTCACCATCAGTTAGGATTAAAGAAAAGGTAATAGAAATGATTCTGAGTGTGGTGATCAGAAACCAGAGTCTCCTTGTCAGATCCACTATGACTAGGGAAAAGGTATGATGCCTCACCTCATTGCTTTGAAACCATTGATAATTACCACATCTAAACCCATCAACTGTTGAACCCACTAAGTAATCCAAACTTAGAATGTTTCATATTTGATACATGTAAAATTATAAAAGATGTATTCATAATGAAAAACATAATGAAAAGTGGTAAACAGTAATATTTACGTTTTTGAACACTTACCATAGGCTTGACACACTGTGCCAACATTTTACATAGTCTTTCATTTAATCCTAACCAAGTGCAATAGATACAATCACACCCTTATTGCAAATTAGGAAACTGAGGGTTAGAAAGACTAAGCAGTTTGCCCAAGGACATATAGACACTAAGTGTCAGGACACAAACAGAGATATGCCTCAGACCCCCAGCACGTGCTCTTTGCCATCACTCTATACCACCAACCCCCCACAAAGAAAACACGTTTTTCTTTGTGAAACACTCTGCAAAGAAGCTTCCAAAAGTATACATATGTCTCCTTTGTTTGACCAAGGAATTTCAACAGATCAGGAATTCATTCTAAGAAAATAATCTTTCTTCCCTCTCCAACACCCCTGCTATTTAGAATCTGTTGTGAATAGAGGGACATGTGTCACTTTCAGGTAGAAGCAGTGAAAAATCTGGGCATACTTTTCCAGTATCTCTTCCTTTGCCATGGATAATTGAGCTTGACACATGTTCTAGATGGCAGCTACAATATTGTGAAATCTCTATTAGACTAGGTCCCTGAGGACTATGTGCCCTGACCCCATTGATTCATGATGAAAATGTAGCATGAATGAGAAATAAGTCATTATTGTATTAAGCCACTGATATTTGGGGGTCAATTTGTCACTGAAACATAACCCAGCCTATCCTGACTAATATATCTGCCAAATAACAAATAAAGTTAAATAGAAGAAAAAAAAAACCTTTATGTATAAGAGTTTTTCTTACAACACTAAAAAATAGTTAAAATTATAAATGTCTAACAGATAGTCAAGTAAACTATTAATACAAGTTACCAGATAGTGAGACTACTACTTAAAATAATTGTGACACTTATGATATAGTATTAGATGGAGAAAGCAGTCTATAAACTGCATCTTCTTTGACATGCATCCTAAAACCAAGTATCTACATGTACACATGGGACTATAAAAAGACCTAGAAAAAAATAAAACCAGTATTTTCTAAATGGTGAAATAAGAAAGTAGAAGAGATGTTGTCATTGTACGATGCTGTTTATAAAAGAATGTATTAAAATTGATCCTTTTCCCCTACCTATCACATCAAATTAATACTTTCCTTTAAAAAGTGTATGTCATAAGGTAAAATGTTAGAAAACCAAAATAGAACAGTTGAAGTAGAGAGTTTTATGTTAATAATATGCTTTTTCATATTTATAATTAATAAAATGAAATCAGACCTTGACAAATTAAGGATTCATTTCTCTTCATATTGGCCAGTTGAGAAACTATTTCTTCAGGTCAACTCCCTCTTTAGTAATAATAACCAAAGAGATAATCCTAAATCCTTTACTATTTTATTCTTTACATTTCTTCTCAATGCACTAGTCACCTGGTCTAATCAGGAAGGCTCAACCATAAATGACACAATAAACATCCTCGGGAAGAATTTAATTAAATGCAGAAACTTTTCTAGCTCTTCCTATCACTGAAAAAAGAAAACCTACCTAGCTTGTGAATATAGAAATATCATTTTAGGATAGAGTCACTGTCTGTGTTCCCCTTCTAAAAATGTTAACTGGTTTTTGGCTTTTGAAACAAAATTTGAATTTTCATTTGTTAGAATCTTCTTTGTTAAGCCACAAAAATAGAATGACAAACCCAAGAGGTACAATAAAGGGAATGCTAAGCACAAGACTTGTTTCTCACGTGCTTCCTTAAAACCCATGTGGCATGACTCACTTTACTAGAGAGTCACTAGTTTAATTATAAACAGCTGCTATTTCCAAGCTTTACCATAAGACAAATTCCTTAACAGTGAATCTTATCCCAGATGGAATGTATGGCTGCATTGGCTTCTTATAACTAGAATCCCAGTTTTTCCTGAGCCATTTGAAATCAGAGGCAAGCTTTGCTTTTCCTTCAGATCAAAATGTTTCCTGTGGAATTCCCAGGTAGTCTTGAAATAAAGCTCTAAATTTGGTTTTACTGACTCAATACGAAAAAAATAATAATAACCAAAGAAAAACAAACAAGCCTACACAGACCAGGACACTAGGAAACTTCAGTGTCATTGGGATTTAGTTACCTATAGATAAGCTTGTGGAAAGAAAGAAGCAATCTCTTCTTCGAGATAATATATCAAGGATTATCTTCAAAGAAAACAAATCACAAATGGAAAACACCCTCTGGTGAAAATCAAGAAAATGCCTCCTGTTGTCATAATCAATTCATCAGTGACAGTGCTTTACTTTAAGGAAGTTGAGTAAAGAAATCTGTGTATCCATTCAAAATTAGAACTTAGACTGAAATGTCAGTAAAAATTACTCCTAGTGGCACTGAAATACCACTTAAATTAGAACATTTTTATAATACTCAGATAGAAGATGCAATGTTAACAGTTTGATAGGGCTTGCTATTGTCTTTGTTTAAGGTAATATTCTAGAAAAAAATATTTAAACCACCTGATGATAGTTAGTAATTTGAAATAAAAGATTTGTGACAGACACTATTGACTGCCTACCCAACAAACATTTCCTCCTTCATCTTTGCTAAGAAAACTTCAGTTGGGTTACTTTAGTTATGTGCTATTAAAAAATAGTATCCCAAACTTGGAATAAGGCAAAATAATGACTGCCTGTCTTTCAATGTCTAATATTCTCAACCAAAGAGTATCTAATTCTCTAAGGAAATGTACATTTATTTGACTTAAAATTTACTCTTGACTCTGTAAAGGTAGATATTAATTTCTAGAACATATATAAGCTGCAAGGAATTTCTGTCTGGTAAAAAAGATAACCACTAAGATTGCAGTTCTATAGTCCTGTAGGATATTAATAAATGTTATAAGTAGTTTAGCAATTGCATTTTAGCATTCTTTCATTCCTTGACCCCATCTATCACTTTCTCCTAAGCAACTTTGAATCAGCTATACTATTTTGATGGCTCTCTAATTAAGGAGTTACCTTTGACATGTGTTCATTCTATGCTTGTAGAGTTTTGTTTTTAACCATTTGATAGTGTAACCCCAGGGAACGAATTGTGATTGATCTCAGACAATTGTGGCATTCCCATACCTCTTCACCAATAATTGTTCTAGGAGTGAGCATATTTGAGTTCTTAGTTGCTACAATAAAAATAATGTCCAGACATACTTGTTTTTAACTTTATACTACCGCAGAGTACAATCAAAAAACCTGTTAGCATACCTGAATCTACTGCAGTGGGCTGGGGGCCGGGGAGAATAAAGGTAGAATGAGAATAAATGGTCTATTACCCAGAAATCTTCTTGGCCCATTTCAGAAAGGATATTCCTGAGTCATTTCTTGAAATACAGATATTTACTTGGTTGACTAGCTTTCCATCCTCAGTTGTCTAGTTCACACTGTCAATAGCAGCTCTACAACTCCTTTGGTCTGACATGCAGACCTTAACAGGCCCTCATTTATATTACTGCTGTTTCAACAAATGTTCCTTCACTGAGTACTTTATGAAAATTGACATCCCACTGCTTTAGTTAGTTCAGCGTTTGCAGATGTAAATTATATTGTACTCTCTGTAATAAACTTAATTACAGAAGCTTCTGATGACTGTGATTTACTTCTCAAGGGTGACAGAATTCTTTGAATTTCTCAGCAATGGACACACATTTTGATTAAACAATGAATATACTCTATATTTTTGAACATTGTGAACCTGAAAGTATCTTTACAGAAGTATCAAATAGTTTTGATTAATGCTTAAGTAAGAAATGTATACAGAGACAGAAAGGGTCTTTAAGAGACCATCTAATCCTACTCTTGGATTACAGGAGAGGACACTGAGGCCCAAGGGAATTTTATCATTGATTATTTAAAAATGCAAGTGCTTCCATGCTTCTAAACCAAGAGAAAAAGAGAGCAAGTTTAAGAGACAGTATTCCTATCCTAAGCTTCCACTACCCTCTCCCAAATATGCCAGGAGGGGAGAGGAGTGTTATAAAAGGAGTTGGGTAACAGTAAGAGCTGTTGGTGTCTACCCATATCTTCTCACACTCACCTATAGAGGTCAAAGATTACTTAGGGCAAACACCTGTAACTCTGGTCACAGGTGCTTGTTGAGCCCACATGGATGGTAACCTGGAAGTGCCAGAAAGCTAACACCCCTGGAATCACTCTTCAATGAATGAAGTATAGGGAACTGGTGCATAAATCTTCCTTCTTTGTAGGGTGACCAACTCATCCCAGTTTTCCCAGGACTGTCTTGGTTTCAACACTGAAAGTCCCACATCCCAGGAAACCCCTCAGGCCCATGCAAACCAGGACAATTGGGCACCTTAGTTGGGAAAACTCTGAGCCATATTCTATATTGTGTCCCAGAGTTCCCCAGTATGATTGTTTCCATTGCCCACAATGGTAACTGACTTGTCCTCTTTCCCTTGCCCATCTTGCTTTCCCACCAAGATTTCTCTCAATCACCTCCAAAATAAATTATTTATATTTGAAATCCTTATCTCAGGATCTACTTTGGGGGAACTCAAACTAAGATAATCATTAACATTTATGGAGAGCTTACTACGTATCAGGCACTACCCTAAATGCTTTACATATCTTAATACATTTTATCTTCACAATACCTTGAGGTTGATGATATTATCAGCCCCATATTACAGTGGAGGAAGCAAAGGGCACGTAGAGGTTTAAGTCCTTTGCCCACACTCATACAGCCAGCAAGCAGTAAAATTGAGATTTAAGCCCAGAAAGTTTGACTCCAGATCTTGCATTCATAATTATTACCCTACACTGTGGAGTAGAAAACCAAGCCAAGAGGAAAACCAGATAATTCTTTCTGAAAACATGCTATGTGGATGGCATGAGTCAACTATATTCACTTCTGAAGGGAAAGTAGATTATAGAATCATGTATGGCAGGAACTGCTGCATGAACCTAAGGGGACCATGCTAAAATCTGATTGCAAATGGGAATGTCCCACGAGGGCCATTACTGGCAGAACAACTCCTAGGAGCCCCCCAAAACAGGTATACAGGGGGACTCGGAAGCCTCAGAAAGCAGAGGTGGGGAAACATAGTTGAAGGCAATTGGTCAGTGACCAGAATCAGAGGGTTGCTCTTGGACACAGAACAGTTGGGCCACCAGCCCAATTCTGCCCTCATGGATGCATGCTGAAGTCCCAGAGCAAGCTGCTCTCACAGGCAGCTGAGATTTTGATGATCATTGCTTTGGTTAGGTTCTCCCAAAACTGGATGCTGCAGTCAGGATTTGGGTGCAAGTTGTTTATTTGATAGGTGGTCCCTAAGAGTATGAATGAGAGAGTAGGTAGAGTGAGACAAGGAAAGGAGGGAAACTGATAAGAGGTACATCCATAAGGGGTTATCATTGTGGGCAGCTATGGTTCCATCCCCCCCGGAGACCCTCAAAGAAATTGCATATAACATGTCTCAGAATTGTCCCACTGAGGCCTGAAGAAGCTGGGTATTTAGCAATCAAGTCCATCCTTCATTGGTTAACATTTATTCTTGAGCATTAACTCCTCAACATTTCTTATCAAGCACACTCTTGGGATGAGAGAGCCAGGAATCCCCTTGTATAAGGGACTGGTGTCAGGTGACCACTGGCCAGGGTGAACCAAGGAGATAGGTAGGAGTGCACAGTACAATATTTGCCACGTTCATCTGTAGTTACCTGCCGCTTGGAGCAACAAGGATGAAACCCACCGCAGCAATTCAGAATGGGAAGGAAGGGAAATAAAAGACACCTCTGAAGGTTTAGTTCTCAGTTCAAACCTGAGAGACTCTCTGAAGATTCCCAGAGACATTCAGGATGAATCTGAGTAGCATTGGGAAAGAACCAAGAAAATACAGTTTGGGAACTTTAAAGGTGATATTAATCTTGTCTGTGGGCTATAAAATATATATTACATATGCAGATATGGCTGCTTAATCTAGCTGATATAGGCTCTCACTTATGTCCTGCTCAGAAAACATTAGAAACATGTGTTCCCTCAAAATGACTCCCAATGCCATGACTCCATTTGCCAATGGCTAATGTGGCACAGATCAGCCTTATTTTCCCTGTGGCACTAAACTCAAATAGACACAGCAGTAATATCCACATCACTTGTATATTTTTTCAAACTCACATTGTTCCCTTAGTGGTTAAGTTGTAACTATTCACCCTCTGCCTAATTAATCCTACCTCTAGAAACATACCATTTTTTTTTGCATAGGATGGTGAATAATATAAAAATATAAGACTCTAATATCTTCATAAGTGAACTTATACTGTTCCAGGAGAGATAGGCTATCTCCACAGAATATTAAAATAAACGGCAGTATAAGTTCAAGGGTTACAAGTGGTGCCCATCAATTGGCTTAATTCTTGGCACAGAAGAACTCAGTTAAAAAAATATATATCTTTTGCCAGTTGAATGCTATCCCATAAATAAACTAGAAATGCAAAGAAAAAGAATGTTGGAGGTCAACTAGTCCCTTGCTACTTAAAAAAAAAAAAGTGTGGTCCTTGCAACACTAACATCTACTTGGAGCTTTCTATAAAAATGCATAATCTCAGGTCCATTCCAGACCTGCTAAATCAGTCTTCATTTTTAAAAATTTTTTAATTTTGTTCAATTAGCCAACATATAATACATCATTAGTTTTTGATGTAGTGTTCAACGATTCATTAGTTGCACATAACACCCAGTGCCCATCACTACACGTGCCCTCCTTTAACAAGATCCCCAGGTTATATACATTAAAGTTTGAGAAACACTTGTCTAGTTGACTTCCTTTATTTTACACATGAGGTCATTGAGATCCAGAGAGAATAAATGATTTGTTTACCTTTTTGACATATATTTTCCAAAGAACCCCAGAAAGAAAATTTACCCCATTAAGGTAAAGAAGAAGTGATACATAACAGGAAGTTTTCAGGAAATGAAATATTAATGGAAGTAGCAGAAAAATGAAAGGACTCTAATTTGAAATTGTTAAAAATATCAACTATGGCATTCTTTGTCATGGGATTGCTCTTTATTTTCAATTATTATTTGAAACATAGCCAATTATAATGAGGATATATCCTAAAATATAGTTCTCGTTCCTTAAGTCCTGTGGTGTACCTGTTATACAAATGGAGCAGGTTTGAGAATATTAGAGCACAAACTCAGGCATGCAAGAAATGGAAGTTTATTCTCCTATAATTCAACTTAAGTTCTATCTTGAACCCCTGCTCTTCCACCAAGACCTTAATCTTAGGTAATTTGGTGTCCCTTCCCTTTCTCCTAGGTTATGTCAAAGTTTTAATGGCTTTTCTGGCATGCCAAAGGGTTCAGGGGCAGAGAGACTGACAATCTGGTTCTCAAAGTCATCTATCCACATGGGATCCTCAGAGATATCCATCATGCCATCTGGTCCTTGCTTACAATCCATATGGGTCATAGCTAAGTGTCAAGGTAAGACCTTATTACAGTCTATCAGACCCTTTTCTCTACCACTCTTGGGCACTGCTTGGTGGCACCAGATTAATTCTGCTGCTTATGTGTCTTTTCAGGCCTAGATCTTGTCTTATAAGAGCAGCAGTCACACACTCAAATGTCCCCACACTCCAGGCAGGTATGTGATGAATGAAGTAGGTTGTGGCAAACTGGAGAATTTAGATCCCTTATAAAAAGGAGGCTACTCTTTATTGCGTCAACCACCTGGTGGTTTCAGCCTCAGTATATCAATATTTAGGATTGCTTACTAGCCAATAGCCCTTTCCCTTTCTGGCATGTGTACTCCCTTAGTGCAGGAAACCCTGCTTCACTCATCTTCATACCCCAGTGTGGTGCCTGGTATTCATTCATTTGTATTCATTCATTCATTCATTCATTCATTCAACAAATAATGGTTGAGCACCCACCATGTTCTAGGCATGTTTAGGCTTTACAAATACACAAAGTCTCTGCCGTCACAGAGCTTGCATTCCTAAGTGGGGAAAACTGACATTAAACAAGTAACAAATAAATGAATAAGGCAATTATATCCCCTGTGTAAAATGAAGAGCCATGTTATTGCAGGTTTGATGAAAATGTTGGGGTGAGCTTATGCAGCTGGCCTGCCAGGAGTTCCAGGGTTTCAGCTGTTCTGATTCAGGCCATGTTTTGGCATCTCCTAATGTCATTGTCCACTTAATAGCTCATAGGAATGATTCTTGGTCTTCTGAGTACATAGGACAAAGGCATTTCCAAGCATTGCCCTGGTGGTACAAATTTTGTTGGCCCAATATGGAAAAACGGGCCAGAAGAATACTGGAAACTCAAGCACCTACCCTCTACCTCATAGTTTCCCTAGACAGGGTAGCCTGCCATTTCTTACCAGTCCTCACCCTTCTTTCCATAACATCCACCCACACCCACTCTAAAGAGAATATGAAAATTAGCCCATGTCTGGGTGAGGAGGCTGTGAGGAGGATGAATGCCAATCGTTAATTCATATTCAAATAATTGAAGGTCTTGGTGTCATGAAGTTGACTGTATTTTGTTCCCAGTAATTTTCAGTAGTTCTTGAAGCCCTATGGTTTGCCCCTACCCATTTAATTATTGTCAATCATGCCCTCAAAGCATGGTAGAATGAACTTAGAACCAGTAGTCACTATTCAACTTTAAATTTGGAGATTATCACAACTTGGCTTTCCATATCAAGGTCCAAAGCCTGAGAGGGAAAGGCTAGAATTTTTATCTGTATAATAGACTCAAGACTATGTAGTGATAGGAGCATTTTTCAGCCACATAGAGAAGAAATAAGGTTTTGGAGAATAAACTTGAGTAAGATTATGGGGAAAGGGCAAGAGAGTTTGGAGCCAATGTGGGACTTTGTCCTCTTGGTTGCTTTCTACCCTCCACTGCTTCCTCCCCGCTCCCACACACACACAAAATTTATAGGGAAAGGATGATAAAAATCGCCAGATAGGTTTGGAGAAATGAATGAAAAAGAAGTTTATGTCCCACTTTACCTCTTTTTGAGATGTACTTCTTGAAAAGCTCCCTTGACCAACATGGGGCAGACCCAGAAGGGTTGAATTGATGGTAAGTTGTTCTAAGCAGAGAGCACTAACCAAGGCTGCATATGCCTTATTCCCTTTCCCCTCTTCCCACTCCCAGTAAACTTCTGTATCCCTTGCTTTCTAGTGACACAGAGTGAAAGGAGATTCATAAATGTTACACTGTTTAAGAATATGTCATAGGACACATCTGAGAAGTAAGAGCCATTTAGGCCTTCCAGGATGTCACTGTGGTGTGAGTCAAGAAGAACTCTAAAAAAAAAAAAGTTGTGGAGGAGATAGTGTACACTGGAGATAGGATGGAGGAGGCAAATGAGCCTGCAAGAACCATAGGACCAACTATAGACAATAAAATAGGAACAGAAGTGGTGTGGGTCACTCTTCTGGACTGAGGCACAGAAAATACCCATGCTCAATTCCTTCATCTTTGCTTTAGTGGCATCCTCTAAAAAGTCCATGAGTTCCAGATGGTGCAACTACATGAAAGTGGTACTTCTATCAGCCTGGATCGCTGAGTGACTACATGAAACAAAACTCCCAGTATTAAAATATGTAGTACAGGCAAGAAATATGCTTTTATTGTGTTAAGCTACTGAGATTTGAGAGAGGGGGTGTTTGTTGCTGAAGCATAATCTAGTCTATCTTTACTAGTACAAGATTATTTTCTTTGTTAAAAAAGTAAAGAGTTACAGCTTTACCACTCTGAGTTTTATAATCTGTGCATATTAATACTGCCACACATATTAGATTGAACTATATGAAATGGCCATTTTGCTAGGTCAGAAAGAGTTGAACATCAGCAATTTCATATAGTTCAACTATAATATTCCTATGAAAGATCTTGCAGAATCCCAGGTACATACTTACACTATGACTTAGTATTTAATTTTGTTTAATTATAAACTAAGGTATGATTTCCATTACTAAATCAAACACAAAAACAATTTTTTTGCTAAAGCAAAAGCAAAAACAATTCTTCCATTTTTTTATTAACATATAATGTATTATTTGTTTCGGTGGTACAGGTCTGTGATTAATCAGTCTTACACAATTCACAGTGCTCACCATAGCACAGACCCTCCCCAATGTCCGCCACCTAGTTACCCCATCCCTCCCACGCCCCTCCACTCCAGCAACCCTCAGTTTGTTTCCTGAGATTAAGAGTCTCTTATGGTTTGTCTTCCTCTCTGGTTTTGTCTTGTTTCATTTTTCCTTCCCTTGCCCTATGATCCTGTCTTGTTTCTCAAATTCCTCATATCAGTGAGATCATATGATAATTATCTTCCTCTAATTGACTTATTTCTCTTAACATAATACCTTCTAGTCCCATCCACGTTGTTGCAAATGGCAAGATTTCATTCCTTTTGATGGCTGCATAATATTCCATTGTATATATATATACACCACATCTTCTTTATCCATTCATCTATTGATAGATAGCTAGGCTCTTTCCATAGTTTGGATATTGTGGACATTGCTGCTATAAACATTGGGGTACACGGATCACTACCTTTGTATCTTTGGGGTAAATACCCAGTAGTGCAATTGCTGGGTTATAGGGTAGCTCTATTTTCAACTTTTTGAGGAACCTCCATACTGTTTTCCAGAGTGGCTGCACCAGCTTGCATTCCCACCAACAGTGTAGGAGGGTTCCCCTTTCTCCTCATCCTTGCCAACATCTGTCGTTTCCTGACTTGTTAATTTTAGCCATTCTGACTGGTGTGAGGTGGTATCTCACTGAGGTTTTGATTTGTATTTCCCTGATGCTGAGTGATGTTCAGCACTTTTTCATGTGTCTGTTGGCCATCTGGATGTCTTCTTTACAGAAATGTCTGTTCATGTCTTCTGCCCATTACTTGACTGGATTATTTGTTCTTTCAGTGTTGAGTTTGATAAGTTCTTTATAGATTTTGGATACTAGCCCTTTATCTGATAAGACATTTGTAAATATCTTCTCCCATTCTGTTGGTTGTCTTTTGGTTTTGTTGACTGTTTCCTTTGCTGTGCAAAAGCTTTTTATCTTGATGAAGTCCCAATAGTTCATTTTTGCCCTTGCTTCCCTTGCCTTTGGCGATGTTTCTAGGAAGAAGTTGCTGCAGCTGAGGTTGAAGAGGTGTTTTCTACAAGGATTTTGATGGATTCCTGTCTCACATTTAGGTCTTTCATCCATTTTGAGTCTATTTTTGTGTGTGGTGTAAGGAAATGGTCCAGTTTCATTCTTCTGCATGTGGCTGTCCAATTTTCCCAACACCATTTGTTGGAGAGGCTGTCTTTTTTCCATTGGACATTCTTTCATGCTTTGTCGAAGACTAGTTGATCATAGAGTTGAGGGTCCATTTCTGGGCTCTCTATTCTGTTCCATTGATCTATATGTCTGTTTTTGTGCCAGTACCATACCGTCTTGATGATTACAGCTTTGTAATAGAGATTGAAGTCTGGAATTGTGATGCCACCAGCCCAGGAATAAATCACACTTGGTTGTGGTGAATAATCCTTTTAATGTGCTGTTGGATCCCATTGGCTAGTATTTTGGTGAGAATTTTTGCATCCAAGTTCATCAGGGATATTCTCTTATGGGTCTGTTCAGGTTTTCTATTTCTTTCTGGTTCAGTTTTGGTAGTTTATACTTCTCTAGGAATGCATCCATTTCTTCCAGACTATCTAATTTGCTGGCGTATAGTTGCTCATAATATGTTCTTATAATTGTTTGTATTTCTTTGGTGTTGGTTGTCATCTCTCCTCTTTCATTCATAATTTTATTTATTTGGGTCATTTCTCTTTTCTTTTTGATAAGTCTGGCCAGGGGTTTATCACTATTATTAATTCTTTCAAAGAACCAGCTCCTAGTTTCGTTGATCTGTTCTACTGTTCTTTTGGTTTCTATTTCATTGATTTCTGCTCTGACCTTTATGATTTCTCTTCTCCTGCTGGGTTTAGGCTTTATTTGCTGTTCTTTCTCCAGCTCCTTTAGGTGTAGGGTTAGGTTGTGTATTTGAGAACTCTTGAGGAAGGCTTGTATTGCTATATACTTTCCTCTTAGGACCACCTTTGCTGCATCCCAAAGATTTTGAACAGTTGTGTTTTCATTTTCATTTGTTTCCATGAATTTTAAAAATTCTTCTTTAATTTCCTGGTTGACCCATTCATTCTTTAGTAGGATGCTCATTAGCCTCCATGTATTTGAGTTCTTTCCAACTTTCCTCTTGTGATTGAGTTCTAGTTTCAAAGCATTGTGGTCTGAAAATATGCAGGGAATGATCCCAAACTTTTGGTACCAGTTGAGACCTGATTTGTTACCCAGGATGTGATCTATTCTGGAGAATGTTCCATGTGCACTAGAGAAGAATGTATAAAAGAATGTATATTCTGTTGCTTTGGGATGGTATGTTCTGAATATATCTGTGAGGTCCATCTGGTCCAGTGTGTCATTTAAAGCCTTTATTTTTACATTCAGGGTAACTATTGAAAGATATTAATTCAGTGCCACTGTATTCCTGTAAGGTGACTGTTACTGTATATTGTCTCTATTCCTTTCTGGCCTATGTTACTTTTAGGCTCTCTCTTTGCTTAGAGGACCCCTTTCAATATTTCTTGTAGGGCTGGTTTGGTGTTCACAAATTCTTTTAGTTTTTGTTTGTCCTGGAAACTTTTTATCTCTCCTATTTTCAATGACAGCCTAGCTGGATATAGTATTCTTGGCTGCATATTTTTCTCGTTTAGTGCCCTGAATATATCATGCCAGTCCTTTCTGACCTGCCAGGTCTCTGTGGATAGGTCTTGCTGCCAGTCTAATGTTTCTACCATTGTAGGTTACAGACCTCTTGTCCCAAGCTGCTTTCAGGATTTTCTCTTTGTCTCTGAGACTTGTAAGTTTTACTATTAGATGTGGGGATGTTGACCTATTTTTATTGATTTTGAAGGGGCTTCTCTGTGCCTCCTAGATTTTGATGCCTGTTTCCTTCTTCAAATTGGGGAAGTTCTCTGCTATAATTCGTCCCAAATACCTTCTGCCCCTCTCTCTCTTTCTTCTTCTTCTGGGATCCCAATTATTCTAATATTGTTTTGTCTTATGGTATCACTTAGCTCTTGAATTCTGCCCTCGTGATCCAGTAGTTGTTTATCTCTCTTTTTCTCGGCTTCTTTATTCTCCATCATTTGGTCTTCTATATCACTGATTCTCTCTTCTGCCTCATTTATCCTAGCAGTTAGAGCCTCCATTTTTGATTGCACCTCATTAATAGCCTTTTTGATTTCAACTTGGTTAGATTTTAGTTCTTTTATTTCTCCAGAAAGGGATTCTCTAGTATCTTCCATGCTTTTTTCAAGCCCAGCTAGTATCTTTATAATCATCATTCTGAACACTGGTTCTGACATCTTACTAACTGTATTGATTAGGTCCCTGGCAGTCCATACTGCCTCTTGTTCTTTTTTTTTTTTTGAGGTGAGTTTTTCCATTTTGTCATTTTGTCCAGGGAAGAATAGATGAATGAGAGAACAAAATGTTAACAATGTAACAACGACCCCAGAAAAATATACACTAAACAAATCAGAAGAGACCCAAAACCGGGATGGGGGAAGAAAGGGGGAAAAAAAGAATATGATCAGGCTGGTGAATAGAACAGAGCCACACACTAGATTTTGGGTGTATTTTGGTCTGTTAGAAGAAACTGCCTCCCAAAATTTTAAAGAAAGAAAAAAATATATATATATATACAAAAATAAGGGTAAATATGATGAAGGGATGGAATATGACTGTACGGATGAAAATTAGAAAAGATTTTTAAAAAGGAATTGATAAGAAGTTGGTTGAAAAAGAAAGAAGAAAAATTAAAAACAAAAAACAAAAAAGAGAATGTGATCAGGCAGGAGACTAGAACAAAGCCATATACTAGATTTAGGGTATATTTTGCTCTGTTAGAAGAAACTGTATCCCAAAATTTTAAAGAAAGAAAAACTTATATATATACAAAAAATAAGGTTAAATACAATGAAGGGATAGAATATGACTGTAAAAGTGAAAATTTAAAAAGATTTTTAAAAAGGAATTGATAAAATAATGTGTTGGTTGAAAAAGGAAAGAAGACAAATTTAAAAAAATAGAAAAAGATAAAATAAAGAAAATTTTAAAAATTAACTTTGAAAGACTAAAGAATCATGGGGGAAAAGCCATGAATTCTATGTGCTGTATTCCCCTAGCGCTGGAGTTTTGTAGTTCTCATTGATCGGTAAACTTGGTCTTGGCTGGATGTTCTTGCTGATCTTCTGGGGGAGGGGCCTATTGCAGTGACTCTCAAATGTCTTTGCCCAAGGCAGAATTGCACCACCCTTGCCAGAGTCCACGCTAAGTAATCTGCTCGGGTTTGCTCTCAGTAGCTTTTGTTCCCTGAATGTTTTCCATACAGCTTTGGAAGATGAGAATGAAAATGGCAGCCTCACAATCTCTGGTCCCAGAGGAGTCAAGAGCTCAGGGCCCCACTCCTCAGTGTGCCCTCAGAGCAAAGCAGTCAATCGCTCCCGTCTCCCTGGTCTCCAGCCACACTCTGTGTTCACCTGGCCTGTGACTGAGCATTTTTATCTGTGGCTCATGACCCCATTTAGAGTTTCCAAACCCAGCAGATTCCTGTGGTGCACTCCTGTGCCCCTCCTCCCAGGGGAAGAAGGGGAGTCTCCCCAAATCTGTCGCTTGTTGGGTCCCTGCTGGAGGAGCAGTGGCCTGACTGTGCCACGGGTCACGGTTTATGACAACCCCAAGCTGAGAGCCCACTCCTCAGCTCTGTCTTTGCAGCTGGCTTCCCCACTCTGATACCTGAGAGCTCTGCTGCACTCAGGCACTCCTGGTCTTTCTGTGACCCCATAGGTACTGAGACCACACTGTCCCAGTGAAGGTTTCACCCCCCCCACTTAGCCACTGGAGCAACATCTCTCAGTGGAGCAGACTTCTAAAAGTTCTGATTTTGTGCTCCACTGCTCTGTCACTTGTCTGTAGCTGGCTGATGGAGGCTCCCTCCCCCCGAGGTCTATCTTCCTACCTTCCAGAAAGTGGTCGCTTTTCTGTTCATAGGATTGCTGTTATTCTTTTCTTCAATCTCCTGTTGAGTTTGTAGGTGTTCAGAGTGGTTTAATAAATATCTAGCTGAATTCCTGGGACCAGACAAAATTTAGGTCACCTACACCTCCACCATCTTGCTCCTCCCCCATTCCATTTTCTTTTTAGAAATTTTGAAAAATGTTAGAATTGGCTTCTCTTCAGCAACTGACATTACATTGTGTAGGCAGAATATAAGTAGATTTAGGAAACAGAGGCAAAGAAATGGTTTTTCTCTCATATAAAATCCTGGTTTGAGAAAGTAGCCAAGGACTGCTCTAGACTAAATAACAAATTGGGTGAAGATTTTTCTTTGAGATATTTCCATATCTCCTATTAGCTTCTCTTTCCCTTCCTTACTCTTTTTCACTTATCTCTTCCCCCAGAGACTTGCAGTCAAGCCATGTATCTTACTTCTGGGAATCTCAGCTAAGATTTACACCAATTACCAAGAAGGGGATAAGTTGGCCACTGTCAGAGGCATTAGCACTTCAATGAGAGCCTCACAAAAGATCCAAAGTCCCACAAGATTCAAAAAAAAGTCCCTGCATTCATGAAACTTGCATTTTAATGGAACAAAAGGTCATAAACAAATAAATATATAACATAATGTTAGATATCAGTATGAATGAAATAAAGTAAAGTAAGGGGCTAAAGACCAATGGGTGGGAAGTAGGAGCCATTTTACTTTCAGTGACCAAGGAAGACCTTTTTGAAGAGAAGATATTTGCAGGGAGACATGAATAAAATGCAGGAGTAAGTCATAGGCAATGTGCATATCTGGGATGATGAGTATTCCAATGATAAAGATCAGCATATGAAAATTTTCTGAGCTGCAACATGCCTGCATGGTTGAGGAACCACAAGAAAATCATTACTAGATAGAAATGAGGGATAAAGGAACTCAATAAGAGAGGATATCAGAGAAATAAGCCAAAGCCAAATCATATAAGGCTTTGTAAGCCATAATAAAGAGTTTGGGCTTTGTTCAAAGTGTGATGAGAGGCCAACATAGGTCTTTGAGTAAGGATGTGACAAAACCTGATTTATGTTCAGAAAAGATTCTTCAGGCTGCTGTGTGGTGAATAGACTCAGGGCAAGAGTGCAAGCAGGAACACTAGTTAGGCACCATTGCAGTAGTTCAGGAAAGAGTGAGGATGGTGGCTTGGGCTAGAAAGGTTGATATTGTCTGGTTTACATTCTAATCACGGTTGACATTTATTAAAGATTCACTGGCTAAGGGCTTTATAAACATTATCCTCATAACCACCCTGTGGACTAAGTATCATCATTAACCCTATTTACTAAGGAGGAAACTGACATTTGAAGAGGATGACTGGCCCCATTTCCCTCAACTAGCCCTGATTTATAAGGAGGAATCTGAAATTCAAAGAGGTGAAATAACATGTCCAAGGTCACATAAGTAATAAATAGCAAACCCTGAGCTCATACAAATCTGTCTAACTCAAGACCTAAGACCATTTTGGCTCCAAAGAAACTGTATAGGCCACAGTTACTAATGTTGGGCTAATATTTGAGGCAAACTCATTATGTTCAGAGTAAGGAAAGAATAATATTATATATTAGTTGTGGGCAAGGGAATACTGGAAAGGACTAGAGTTGGTGATAAAATTAGGGCTAGGCAATCTTATTTTTGGAATGTGCTACTTAAAAGAGCCCTGGAGTAAGAGATTCTTGGATTCACACGAAATAAGATTTTTGAAGGCCTTTAGAAGCCAAGAAATGCATTAATGAATATAACTGTTAGACTCTACTCTCTTCCTTTTGGACACAAAGCAGGTTTGTTCACTTTGAGTCATTCTGATTCTGAAAAGATTGGTCTATGAACAATCTAAGTCTTATGAGAAAAGAAGAAGGTGGGACACATTGGAACATACTTCCTTGATGGGTTGGCTTTGGAAGTCTGAGTAAGAATTGACTCTAGGAGAACCAGGAGCTGACAAAGCTCTTTCCCACCAAGTGAGAGTTTAATAAACAAAATCACAATTCACCCCAGCTTGGCTTCAATGTTTTTGAAAATGACATCCAAGATAGCATAATAGCTGAGGAGAAAATCACAGCCTGGTTTGTAGTTGGAAATTGCTAGCTTGGTGGCAGCTGTTGTTCACTCATGGTTGAACTGCTCTGTCATTAGATTTCAGAATAGGGTAACATAAAGGGAGAGGATGATGCCATCGCCTTCCTCAGCAATTGAGCAAATAAAAGTTCAGGAAAATTTTATTTACAGTCAACCAAGTACTTACTTAACATGTAGTCAGCACTATGTTCAATGCCATATAAACCATGGTGGGGTGGTGAGAGAGAAGTGTGGCATTGCCTTTGCCCTCAAGGGGCTTACAATACCGCTAACATTCAGGAGAAATTACAAATACAAAGGTGTGCCAATTATCAATGTATTGCCTCTCAGCTCCAAATATACTCTTTTTTGCCCTGTTTTATGATACTGGAGCTGGACCCTGTAAACATTTCTCCTTTGCTAGGTGGTACAGTGTTAGGATTTGTTAATAGAAGGTGCTAGAGGTACATGGCAGGGCAAAGAGATTCCTCTTCCTAATGTGCTTTCTTGTTTCTTGCTTACTTCTGCAGCACACAGTGGTCAGTGGCATGCAGAACACCCAGAGGTGCTCACTCAATAGTGTGTTTCAGAGCACGCCCATAGGCGGCTTCCCAGCAAATTCCACTAGCAACCCAGAGGGCAGCTTCTCAGAGTGTTTTCCAAAGCACCCCCTGGGCAACTTCCTGAGTCCCATCAGCACCCCAGCAAGTAGCTTCCCAATAAGTTCAGTTGGCATCTGGCCAGTGGCTTCCTGTTTGCTAGCCCCTGTCCTCAGCATCTCAACGAATTTCTCCAACAACCAGTGGGCCACACCAATACCCTCTCCACTGAAGTCTGAATCTCTTCCAAGTTTGGTCCTGCCTTAGGTACTCTGCTTTATCCCTGGAGGTAGTGGCTGCCCCCTATATCTGCTACTCTGTAGTCTTTAGAATTATCCCTTACCCTTTAGTAATTCATCCCCTTTTATTAGTTAATAATTCTTTACATTAAACTCCCCCTGCTCTAATTACTGTGTGGTTTCTGCCTCCTAACTGAAGACAGGCTGCTACAAAAGATAAGAGAACATAAGTGCAAAACTGGGGGATAACAAGAAATGCTATAGGCATACAGAAATTGTAGAGTTCAATATGGATTGTTGTGGAGTCAAGGGAGGACTTCATGGAATGCTGTAACTCGAATTAGATACACTCTGGCAGAGAAAGAGAATTCTAAATTCAGAGGGGTTGTGTGTTGAATGTTTATGTGTATGAAAGAGAGAGAGATTGAAAGAGAAGAGGAGAAAAGATAGGACCATGGTTCAGATTAGTTGATTCATTTTAAGTGGTAGGAAGTAATTTCATAGGGCAAAAGTAGATTAAGGATTAACTAACTAATTAATTCAACAGATGTTTATTGAGTACCTACTATGTATCAAGTTCTAAGTGCAGGTTTACACATGAAGATACCTGCCCTTGTGGGACTTATATGCTAGAGGGGGGCAGATAGCAAGGCAGGAGAGAGACAGTGAACAATAGACATGAAAAACACATTGTCTGGTACAATAAAGGTTGATAAGTGATATGAAAAAAGAAGTAGAGTGGGGGGATATATTAGTCTTCTCCTGCTGTAACAAATTACCACAAATAATGGCCTAAAACAACACAAACATTATCTTATGGTTTAGAGGTCAGATGTTCTAAAATCAAGTTATTAGTAGGACTGCATTCTTTCTGGGAGTTGTAAGGGAGATTCATTTCCTTGTCTTTTCCAGCTTCTAGAGGACACCTGCAATTACTTCGCTCATGGTTTCTTCCTCTATCTTCAAAGCTAGCAGAGTAGCATCTGCCAATCTCTCTTCTCTCTTACTTCTGTTTCCATGTTACATCTTCTCTGACTCTCCTGCCTCCCTCTTACCGGGACTCTTGTAATTACCTCAGGCCCACCCAGATAATCCCCATTTCAAGATCCTTAACTTAATCACACCTGTAAAGTCCCCTTTGTCATGTAAGGTAACATATTCACAGGTTCTGGGGATTAGGACATGAATATTTGGGGAAGAGTGCATTATTCTGCCTACCAGAAGGGGGCTGCAATTTTAAATTGGTGGTCATGATAGGTCTCGTTAAAAAGGTAGGGTTTGAACAAAAATTTAAGTTACACATGGAGAATGTTATGGAAAGAGGTAACAGGCAGTGCAAAGGACTTGAGGCTGAGAGTTTCCTAGTACACTGAAGGAACAAGGAGGCCAGCACAGCTGGAACATAGTGAGTCAGGGAGAATGCCAGGAGATAAAGTAGGAAAGAGAAAGATCATTTGGTGTAAGGACATTGATCAGAGGAGTCAGTGATCTACCTTGTATGCTAAAGGCTCTCTGGCTGCCATATTGGGAGTAGATTGTAGGGAAGTAAAGGATCCACTGGTAACAACTGCTTGGAAGGCTGCACGAAGAATGCTGAGACTGAATTCACCATGTGCATGAGAGGAACAAAAACACAACCTGGGTCTTGGGCCTAGTATTTTCCACTTCTGGAGTGGATATGGGGTTCCTAGAATGTTAGACTAATGGAGCATATTTCATGTATTTTATAGAGAATTATAAAAAAGATTTTAATAGAACAGAGCTATGTTAATACATGTCTAAAAGTTTCCATTGAGGTAGCATTAAGAAAAGTTGTTTCACTGAACTAAAATTCAAATTTGCACATTCCTCATATTCTTGATATCTCTTGCAATATATTTGGTAGAACCTAAAATGTCTATCATGTGCAGGACTTGAGATAATGGCTTCTTGGCTGGGCATTTTTATATTTACTTGCAAACACCTGACAGTTTAGATGGTCCCTTTCTTCAATCAACCTAATGCTATTTAAATCTACAGGTGTGATGCTTGTGGTAAAAATAGAGGTTTTTCAGCTAATCTCAAGTTGATCCTTATTACAGACCTGCCCCTTATGGGGGGAGGGTCACTAAAGATTTGATTTCTCCTCTACGGGTCTGAAAACCTGGAAAATTAACTTTACCAAACACTAAGGATGTTCAGTCCTGGGAGGGGTAGTACACCCAAGTGCTAATTGATTGACTTGAACTGTGAGATTTAGGACAGCCAGTTTTTTACAGAGAAAACTTACTCCTGACAATAACCACTTGAAAGGCTAAATTACAGATTATAGAAGATCATTTAATAAAAGTTTAAATTTATATATTTCTTCATGCCAGGCACTATTTGAAGCAAATTTCTATTGGTTTATTCAACAAATAATTATTGAGCACCTACTTTATGCCAAACATCATCATTGGTACTTGGAAATCACCAGTTTAAAAAAAGTTCATGAGACTTCCCAGGAAGACGGTGGAGTAGGAGGGTCCTAAGCTCAACTCATCCCACAGATACAACTAGACAACACCCACATCCATGTAAATAACCCAGAAAATGACCTGAAGACTGGCAGAACAGACTCCCCACAGCTAAATGTAGAGAAGAGGCCATGTCAAAGAGGATAGGAAGGGTGGACACACAGTCCAGAGCCAAACAGACCCAGAGGACTGTCCATGGGACGGAGGGACATGGTGGGTGTGGAGAGGGGTGAGGAACAGATCCCCACCCCAGGCACAGGGGGCCCACATAAGGAAGATAAATCCCCATAACATTGGCTTTGAAAACCAGAGGGTCCCAACAATCAGTAGGTCTTAATACCTGGAACTTTAAAAATCAATGGGCTTGGTTCTGGGAGAGCCTGGAGAGTGATAGGAAACTGAGTCCCCACCCTTAAAGAAACAGCACAACAAACAGCTCTGCTGAGATACAGCTTAGAAGCAGAAGTTTGAAAAATACCTGGGGTAGACAGGAGGGAGATTTGTTTACTAATATCAGAGCATGTGCTGGAGTGACAGGGATTGTTGGGAGACCTCTCCAAGAACAAAAGAGCTGGCAGGAATCATTTGCCTCTCCCACCCCTTGCCTAGACACTTGGACACCTGCCATAACCAGTGCAGTGGAAAACTCTCCACCTAGCTTGCTAACAGTACACCCCATCCCTGCATTCTCTTGCAGAAATGCCCCCTCTATCCAAGCCTGGGCAGGAGTTTTCTTGGGGACTGCAGGTCCCCTCCTGCAGCTGACCAGCTTGGACCTTGCTGATATCAGGTGACCTGCCCCAGCATTCTCATGTGGACCCACCCCGTCCAATATGCCCCTGATAGAGCCCATCTAGACCAGTGCCATAAATCTGGCAGTGTGAAACCAGCCCCTGTAGGGGCCAGCACCACTCCAAAGTGACTCCTGCCCCAGGGAGGGGGGAAGATAACCACACGCACCATCCAAGACATCTGGTCTGACTACAGGCCCCACCCACTAATGAAAGCTTCTTAGGAGATAGTACAGGGAAAATGCCCTGCAGTTTGGTGCTACTGCATGTCTGGCAACCACCTGGTCTGACTCAACTCAAGCCCAAGGCAGCCCCAGACTGGCCCACTATCAACACTGGGACCAAACCTTGCTCACAACAGGCAAAGAGAGCCATTGCAGATGACTAGATTGCAAGCAAGTGCAGCTCAGTCACAACAGTAGGGTGCATGCAACACACATAGGAAACACCCCTGAAAAGCCAGGCTCTGGTGAACAGGGAACATTGCACTACAGGGCACTACATGACCTCTTCTTCATAAGGACACTACTTTCAAGAGCAGGAGATGTAGCTGACTTTCCTAACACATAGAAACAGACACAGAGAGGTAGACAAAATGAGGAGACAGAGTAATGTGTCCCAAATGAAAGAACAGGACAAAAATCACAACAAGTGAGCTAAATGAAATGGAGATAAGTAATATGCCTGATAGGGAATGTAAGGTAATAATCATAAAGATACTCACTAGACTTGAGAAAAGAGTGGAGGATCTCAGTGAGACACTTAACAAAGAAATAGAACACATAAAAAAAAAAGAGCCAATCTAAGGAAAAACTCAATAACTGAAATTAAAAATAGACTAGAGGGAATGAACAGTAGACTAGAAGAAGCAGATGAACAGATCAGTGACCTGGAGGACAGAGTAACAGAAAGCAATCGAGCTGAACAGCAGAGAGAGAGAAAAAATAATAATAAATGAGAATAGACTAAGGGAACACCATCAAGCATTATAACCTTCACATTATAGGGAACCAAGAAGAAGAGAGAGAAAACAGGGGCAGAACATTTATTTAAAAAAATAATAGCTGAAAACTTCCTGAATCTGTGGAAGGAAACAGAAATCGAGATCCAGGAGACACAGAGATTCCCCCAACAAAATCAACCCAAGGGAGTCCACATCAAGACACATAGTAATTAAAATGGCAAAAAGTGGTGATAAAGAGAATTTTAAAAGCAGGAAGAGAAAAGAAAACAATTACGTACAAGGGAAAACCCATAAAGCTATCAGCTGATCTCTCAACAGAAACATTGCAGGCTAGAAGACAGTGGCATGATATATTCAAAATGCTAAAAGGGAAAAAAACTACTCTACTCAGCAAGGCTACCATTCAGAATAGAAGGAGAGGTCCAGAGTTTCCCAAACAAAAGTTAAAGGAATTCATGACCACTAAACTAGCCTTACAAGAAATGTTAAAGGGGACTCCTTGAGTGGAAAGGAAAGACCATAAGTAGGAGTAAGAAAAGTAGGAAGCAAAAAAGCAGTAAGTTAAGTGTATGTCTAAAAATCAGTCAAGGGATTCACAAAATAAAAGGCTGTAAAGTATGACACCATATATCTAAAACGTGGGAGTGAGAAAAGTAAAGAATGGGTTCAAACTTAAACGACCACCAACTTAATGTAGACTGATATATGCAGAAAATGTTATATACAAACCAAGTGGTAACCACAAACCAAAAACCAGTAATAGATATGCAAAAAATAAAGAGAAAGGAATCCAAGCATATCACTAAAAGAAGCCAGCAAACCAACAGAGAAGAGAACAAGAGAAGAAAGAGAGAAGAACTACAAAAACAACCATAAAACAAGTAACAAAATGGCAATAATTACATAGCTATCAATAATTAGTTTGAATGTAAACAGAAGATGTGGCATATATATATGTATATATATGTATGTACATATATACACACACAATGAAATATTGCTCAGCCATAAAAATGAATAAAATCTTGCCATTTGCAACAACATGGATGGATTGAGAGTATTACGCTGAGTGAAATAAGTCAGTCAGAGTAAGACAAATACCATATCATTTCACTCATATGTGGAATTTAAGAAACAAAGAACAAAGAAGAAAGAGACAAACCAAAAAACACTCTTAATTATAGAGAGCAAACTAATGGTTACCAGAGGGGAGGTGGGTGGGAGGATGAATGAAATGGGTGAAGGAGATTAAGAATACACTTATGGTGATAAGCACTGAGTAATGTATAGAATTGTTGAATCACTATATTGCACACCTGAAGCTAATATAACAGTGTATGTTAAATATACTGGAATTAAAATTTTAAAAAATAAAATTTTTTTAAAGTTCATGCTTTGTACATTTTGAAGGTAAAGTCAACAGAACTTCCTGATGGATTCAATATGAAGAGTAATATAAAGAGAACTTAGGGAAGAAGCCAAGTTTTAAGAAAGGGAAAGTGGTGAGTAAGGAGTTCTCCATGAAGAGTGTACTCCTGTTCTGGGCAATGCCCTGGACTCCCTTGGTTGTCTCCAAATCTTTGATCACAGTCTATTGCACCCAACAACCCTGTGTTAGTGATGTGTGAAGGGAATGAAGGTAAAAATAGAGTTGTCTATCCATGGGACAAGTTGGAAGAGACAAGATGGTGAGAGCAGATCAAGGATTTGCAAGGAGGAGGAATTCAGTTGCCCAGGAAACTGTAAGTCTCCCCACCTCAACAATCTGTATAAATGCTGTGACAGACCCTGGGCATTCCACAGCATAGAAATGAAAGCTTGAGAAGTTTGAGAAAGTTTGCATGGCACTCATATAAAAAGAGGGGCTCAAGAAAGCTAGAAGACTTGAAAGTATTGAGCCATTCAGAATGTATTACCTTTTATTGAATAATTATAAATATTATTATTATGAGTTAGTAACTAAGATAAATATATTAACCCTCATCACAAACTTGTAATATAGGTACTCAAATTATTCTCACTTCATAAGTGAGAAAATTGGGACCTAGAGAGGGTAAGCAAACTGCTCACCCTCACCCAGTAAGAAAGAGGGAGAGGTCTTAAACCGTAAGCCTTAAACCTGGGTCTTTTGGACCCTGTGAAATGTACTCTCCTTGGACTGACAGTAAACAAAGAACCTGCATATGTGTGATATCCTTCTTATGTGTATACATGCCTAGGTTAACCAGTGGACATACTTGTGTACATTTTAGCCATTGTAGTGTTTTGATAAATCTCAACAGATTTTTTCTTCACTTATAAAACTGTAAATAAAAAAGCCTTGAGCTGTAGTGTATTAGGTGTCATTAACATGGTGTAAGTTTCAAGGGGCGGGGATTTTCTCTGCTTTATTCATTGCCTCCTCAGCACCTAAAATAGCTCCTGGCCTATAGTAGGTACTCAACAAGTGTTTGTGGAGTGAAAAATTGGCAGATCCATCCTACCATCTGGTTTGGTAGGGATGGCCACAGAATCTCATCCTTAACTGGGATGGTGGATCAAACAGTACCCAAAAGGAACTCTTTCTCACTTGGAAGTGCTCAAGGAGATGCCAAGATAACCAAGTTTTGAGTCTCAGAGGACATGTTCTGGGAACCAATGTGTCCTGTGTAATTGACAATTCCACCTTCTAAATGAGTACTAGGTCCCATTCAAGAGCCTGGCTAGGATTTCTGCCACTTTCTGAATTGGGAAGAAGAGACCCAGCGCTACTTCCTCTGCTGCCCAGATCTATGCTAATTCCTGCTGAACGCCTTTTAACAATAGTCTGTGATCCAGGCAAACTTGTCTCCTGGGTTGGCATCCTGTTTCAACTCCCTTTGGGTTCTAGCATCCTGATTCATGATCCCCCTCCCAACCATTATCTACCGTCTCCATCTTCCCTCCAGCCCTTTTAGACTTTTCTCCAGAAACTGGCTACTGACCTGGTCAAGCCCATTTAATGTATCTTCTTGCCATTTCAGGTGACATTATCCTACCCTGGCCCTCACCATGGTTTACCTTCATGATTCCTTGGACCACCTTCCTAAACTACATGTTTGGGTTTTTTTGTTTGTTACTTTTTATTAAAACATACATCCAGAAAAATGCATTGATAATAAGTGCATAGCATGATAAAGTTTCACAAACTGAACACGCTTATGTTATCAGCATCCAGATCAGAAAGAGAACATTACCAGTTTCGCAAAAGCTGCAGGTACACTCTTTTCCATCACTGCCATCTCCTCACTGCTGTTCTGCCCCCTTTCCCTTTAATCTCTCATTGATTGACATGTTTAAGCAAGAGATTTTGTTTTGGAAGATTTTTATGAAGCTTCTACTTTAAAGACCCTAACTGAAAAGGGATTTTCTAATCTCTTACATCTTGTGAAACAGGTTCAAAAGATAGAAATGACCACTGTTACTTATTATTACTCTTATTATTATTGCTTATTTAAAACCCCATATTCAAATGACAGTTTAGTCTGTGACAATGTCAAATGGACAAAACAGGAAAAGAACCCCTAGAAAAGAGGTTATTAAAATCATATGACTAGTTGACATGCACAACTTGGGCATATTCAACACAGATTTCTGTTATTTCAGAAAGGTTTCAATAAGTTTTAGCCACACCACCTATCCTATGTAAAGATGAGCATGCATCTTGCTCACAACCACTCAACAGCAATAAAGATAATTTCTCTATAAACCAGATTTCATACTGGCTTTAAGACAGATGTCTCTATTTCCATACCCATACCCACAACTCCCCCAAGGTCTGAGTTTGCATATTGAAAGATAAAAGTGCATATATATATATATATATATATATATATATATATATATATATAATCAAAGGATTTCTGAGATCACCTTTGAGAGAATTTTATTTGGCTTAGAGCCTCTGAGAAGTTTTATGCCAGGAAGAGTTAATTAAATACAATGCATCCTGGGGCTCAAGAGCTGAAAGTCTAATGAGATCCAATGTTTCATGAGAGACTACTTAAATTGAAACAGTGGCAGAATTATCTAGAAGCTCCTGATAAACCTTCAAGCTTGATATGTTCTTCATTTCATTTTTGGTCTGATACAACACACAGCCCATTGCAGTGTACATTTCTGCATTTATGGGTGCCAGAATATCCTCAGTTCACTTCAGGAAGGCAATTTGAGAGGAGATTTATTTTGGTGGTATTTTAGATGTTGTTGTGTCTAATAATGATAATGACAGTATATGGAAGCTGGCACAATAGAAGTACGTAATCTGCTGGGGAGAGAAAGGCCCCAAATTTCATAAGAAAATGTTCATTATCCTTCACCAGCAGCAGATAAATTTGAAATTTATTTCTACTAGTGGCTAGCAGCCCAAAACACCCGACCATTTCCAAGGCACACAGATTACAGAACTTTGGAAATCACCCAATATAGAAGGGCATGGGAATGTTTTTGTTTTCTGGTTAGAAAGCCTGAATTCTTTATCTGCCTCAAGTTTTACAGTTGTATCAAGTTTTCTGGGATCTACTTGGTTTCAGTAGGCAGCAGGAATAAAAGGCTAGGGAGAGTTGGCAGGAGTGTAGGGGGAAAAGTGACAGTAATGGTAGATTTGGCAAGCAATCATGAATATGTACTTCGCATCACTTGCACACCTCACCTTCTGGCCTTCTTGCCAGAAAATGAGATACCCACCCTCTTCTCCTTCCCTTGGGGTGGGGACAGGACGAAAAATGAGGGCAATGAAAATCAGAGGCAGGCATCTGGTGATGGCTCAAATTCTCCTGAGATAGTATAGGAGCAGTCTCCCCTTTTGCTGCTCACGTTTGGGTTTCTGGGGGGAAACAGGGTTTGCAGTCTCCTGGTCTACAAGTCCAATTTATTTAATAAGGAAATGTACTTAATTAAAATAACACCATTCAATTTTATTGTAACTTCCCTTTTGGTCTCAGCCTGTGAATGTCAGCTAAATGTATAAAAGTGTAGAGTTACCATATCTAGATTTATGCAAATAAATATATATTATAGATATCAGAACTATGGAATGCCATAGCTAAGATTGCAAGTGTGTTCTCCCCCTGTATGCAAGTTACAACGGTAGCAGAACACACTTTATTACCTTTTCAAAGCACTGATACTCTTTATTCTTAACTTTTAAATTGCAAATATGATACAAATCATTAACCATAACATCAGTTTAATGAAAAGATCATATATTATAAAATCAGGTAATTTGAGAAACTATAAATAAACTCAATGGTATGTAAATTACTTAAAGGAAGGGGAAATAGCTTTCTCATTGATTAAAAATGCTTCCTTCTGTCATCTTTTGTAGCCTATTAATAGGACTATTTCTGACTCAAAAAGTTGAGCTTTTAATGTGCCAGGGACAGAAAGAACATTCCAGCACTTCTCAAATCTTAATGTGCAAACGAATCACCTAGAGATCTTGTTAAAATACAGATCCTAATTCAGCAGGTCCAAAGTGGAGCGTGAGATTCTGCCCTTTTAACAAGCTCTGGGTGATGTTGCTGGCCTGTGGACTACACTATGAGTACTGAAGACAGAAAACCCTCCACCTTGTAAGGAGGTTTCATTAAGGACTAAAGTACCCCCAGAAATTTTGACACACGTAACAATTTTTTGGTTGTTGTCCTGATTCCCTCTCATGATTTTTTTTTTTTTTTGCAATTGCATGAAACAGAGCCAATATATTTGAAATATCAACTGATGGAGTTTCTCTCCATTAGTTCACCTTTTCCTTTCCTCACCTCTATCCCTATTCAAACAATAACTGACATTGTGTCCTCTGGCACGTAAGAGGGAGGAGACAGGTAAGAATGGAAGTGGTTTCTTTCTAGATTTGAGTGCTTCAAGGACTTAAAGCCAGTTCTCTGCCACCCTATCAGCCCATTACTATTTTCTGCAGAGAGCACCCAAAGCCAGTTGTTGACTTGGAATTGCTACTGTACTTGCTGTGTCGCACTTGTAATAGAGGAAGGAGGATCAGTAATATTTCTTATACCTGTTGTAGGAAAGATGTTACGGATCAAAGTGGATGGCCAAGAATGAATTCTTGAGACGTCTTTGGTGCAAAAAGGTGGTTTTATTAAAGCCTGGGGACGGGACCCATGGGCAGACAAAGCTGTCCTGGGGTCATGAGGAGTGGCCCATTATATACTTTCAAGCTGACAGGGGGTTAGGGAGAGCGTAAGCCTCCCAGGTATTTTGCAAACAAGGTTTTCAGGATCCTGAGGGGGCTAGCTATTGTTAAGAAAGGTCATTTATTACTGTTTAGTAAAAACTCAGTCACGAGACCCTTCTGATGTATATGCTTGGAGGATGATTGCCAGCCTGTATCTTGGGGGGTAGAGATAAAGGAAGTTTCCAAAAGAATTTTTATATGTTAAAGTAGACTTAGAGGGTCCTGGGGGTTGGGCTAAGGTTGCCTTTTGCCCTTAGCAAAGTATTAATATCGAGGCAGCTGGGTTCCTAGAGGAATGTCACTCTGCCTGTTTCAAGGACTTGTCAATGGGCTGTAGGTAGTAAGGAAATTTAATAATTTTCCTTCTGCCTTTCTCTACAAAAGATTAAGAGGGTAGCCTATTGCAAGATAAATGAGAGAGCATATTTTTCTGTGGGAATGAAGACTGTAACTTGTTTATCTTGGAAAGAAAGTATACCTGTGTCAAAAGTATACTGTTGATTAATTATATTCCAATTAAAAAAAGTATATAGTTAAAGACACAATTATGAAACAGACCATAGTAAGAACTGTCAATAATATACAACAGGGTTTCTCAACCTTGGTATTATTGGCATTTAGGACCAAATAATTCTTTGTTGTGGGGTCTGTCCTGGGTATTGTAGGATGTTTAGCAGTGTCCCTTGCCCCCTAGCCATTAGATGCCAGTAGTGCTCCTGGGACCCCCCCCCCCCACACACACACACAACCAAAACTGTCTCCAAACATTGCTAAATGCCCCTGAAGGGTGAAATAACTCCCGTTGGAAACCACTAGCACACAATAATATTAGCACATACTTGTGCAATGTGTATCATACACCTGGCAAGGTTCTAGGTATTTACATGTATTCACACTTTTGATACTCAATACAGTTATGAGATAGGTACTATTATTTTCCCTACTATATAGATGAGGAAGCTGGAATGTAAAGCAGTTAAGTAACTTGCTCAAAGTCACAGAGCCAGCAGGTAGAAGAGCTGGGATTTCTAAGCATTCTAGCTTTAGAATCTGTGCTCTTAACCAACATACCATGTGATGAAACATTTAGTAAACTTGAAAGGGAGTGCAATGTCATTAGGATTTATTTTGAATGTGAATAAAATCAGCAATGCTGCTATGAAATACATATTAATTTAATTGCCTAACACCAAATTATTTACATTTGGAGATTTTATGAAAGAATATGTATTAAATATAAGAAGCCCTGGGCCTTAGGGCTGCCTTCCTGGAAATTTTTTAAGTTCCCCTCTAGCACCAGCGCTGGCCCAACAATGTTTCCCAGGCAGTGTATACTTTGCTCAGACTGGAACCAGTGTGTGATCCAATCACTGGTTGTCATTTTCCCTTCCAGTTGCTTTTTGAACTGCTATGCTACCTCTTGCATGAGGTTAACCACAAGCCCCAAAGAGCTCCAGGAATCATATCTATGGGCTGGTCTTGAGGTCCTAGTTGCAGGAGGCCAGCCTGATGAGCCCAATGTTCCCACCAGCCAGTATGGTATTTCTTTCATGAAATTGCCTAAGACTTGCTGATTGGAATGGCTCTCACTCATATCACACAGAGGACAAGTATCTCTAAGCTATCAATGGTCCATCACTGACACTTGGGCAAAGCTATTCCAGCCTATAGCACCCAAAGGTGGCAACGTTGGCGGCAGGCACCCATTATTATGTGTGTTCCCCTGCTGGCACACAAGCTGATCCTATACCCCCCCCACAGCCTCCAAAGCTGCTGGTGGCACTCAAAGGGAGGCCATGCCTGTGTCCTCAAAGGCTTTTGAGGCCATCACTCAACAATGCCAACAGTATATTCGTGTCCTTTCTTGCCTCTGATTGATGTGATGTGATGATTCTGTGCTCTCCCAAATCAGTCTCAAGCCATGTGGGACAGGGACAGACATTACTTGTGCAAATGGGACTGCTCTTCTCACTCAGCCCTGGGACCCTCATCTATCCTCCACTCTCCTCCCCACTGGTGGCTTTGAGTACAGAACAGGGATATAGTCAACACTGAAAGAGATTGAATTCTAGGAATGCAGTGGTGAAGGCCTGAAGAGGTCAAGAGAAGATATGGTTGAGCGATGTGCTGTTCTACCTTTGTGCTATAAAATTCTGAGTGATTAATTTAACATGACCAGAAAATGGCTTATTCACATTTTCCTGCATACTCTGAATAAGACTTGCATTTGTGATCATCATCAACAAAACACAGTTACAACATCTGAAAGAATCATGGGCAGCAGAATGAATGATGCATTGTTAATATGTAATTATGTCACTAGCATTATGTAAATGTTATTAGGGAACTGCAGGGGCAAAAAGATCTATATTGCTTCAATAGTTTCCTATTTAGCTGGGAGGGTTTTTTTTAATCATGAATGGATGTTGAATGATTTTTTTAAATGATGATATCCTCTGATTCATGTTACCCAAGAAAAAATGCCCATCTCAACTTAGCAGCAAAAATTGAATCAAAGACTTGACATTATGACCCCTATAAGTATTTTGACTATTTCTCATCAAGGACATTAGCAAAGAGCAATTTTTTATTCCTTAATCACAAAAAAAAGTGGATCTTTAGGAATTTCATTTGTCAGAAAGTAATCTCACCTACTTTCCTTTATTGAAAAATGTGAAAGCCACAGCCAGTTTTACATTTCCAAGAATATGAAATTGAATCCCAAATTCCAAGTATTGGAGAATAAACTAGCATTGTTCAGTTCATCTTCCTCATCTATCACTGATAGTGTGAATTGGGAGCTCCAAATAGAAGTTATTGAACTACAGTGCAATATAATACTAAAAGTGAAATAATTGTATTATTTATCCTAAATATAAAAACACTGTGCAATGATCCTTTCCATGTTCAAAGTGAACTATCAATTTATGAAGAGCTTCTTTCTGTTTTGAAACTGAATACAACTGAATATCAAAATCAGATAGAAGACTCAAGGATGAATTCTACCCTGTACCTCACAATATGAAATATAACCTGACACTTCATGTTTTCTCAGAAGTATCTGTTTTCCAGTTTTGAATCAAAAAAGTATGAAACATGAAAGAAAATAATTAATAATTTACTGTGTCTATTTTCAATTTGCATTTCCCCATGTATATGGTAAAATATGATCTCCATCAGTATATCTGTGTTTATTATGTTCTCTCTTCACACTGTGTTTCAGTAAAAACAAAGAAATCTTTATTATATTTCTGGCAATTGATTTTCCATACATCTGCCCTGCTTCACTAATTTATCTGCTTGGTCTATAGATGCCCTTAAGTTCATGACTCATGCAGTAAGTATTCACCAAATGATGGTTGAGCTGAATGCACTGGAAACACTACTGATGTTATGCTTTGTTCATTGAATTTTCTTTTGATTTCTGTGTTGCTTCAATCCATATATAGAGCAATAGCAAAAAATTGGTGCAAAGCCAGCACTGAATAAAGATTCGTACAACAGTGCTCGCTTCGGCAGCACATATACTAAAATTGGAACAATACAGAGATTAACATGGCCCCTGCGCAAGGATGACATGCAAATTCGTGAAGCGTTCCATATTTTTTGATTAACATAACATAATAATAAAAAAAATGTAAACATTAAAAAAAAAGATTCGTACAACAGACTTTCAAATGTTGGTACAGAGCATTAAAATAATACTGGATCCAGAGGTAATATTCAGCATATTTAGAATGCTGATTCTCAGAAGGATAATAAAAATATTACCAATTGATCTATATAAAATAAGTAAATAAAATACCTAAAACTCCATTGAAAGGCCCAATATTTCTCAAGCATTTTTTAAATCAGTCTATTCCAATCATGGCTTAATCTATAAGAGCATAAATAGATGCATTTCTATCATTGTCTTTCTCCATGATTAAAACACCCAAATGTAACTTTCACAATCCCCCCCCAAAAAAAAGATTCCTATTGCAAACTTCTCTTTTTTCACATTTTAATGTAATAACTGGCATATCTGGGGGTGAGGGAATATTTCTTCACTTTTTGGATCCTTATTTTTGCCTTGCCACAATTTACTAATTTTCTCCAATTATGAATATAGTCTGCTTCAAATCCTTTTCTGGAATGAAGTAGGATGTAAATGTACACATTCTTTCCTAGTATTCTTCAGGTAAGAGAAAGGATATGCTATAACAGGGCCTGAGGCAACTTAACTAACTAACGCAGTCTTATGTAAGCAATTTCTGTAAGGTTTCATTTTTGTAAATATATTTCTAGTGAAAAATGTAAGAGTCATTTTCAGGTTTTTACTTTGGCACATAGAAAACAAGAAGCTATTACCTAGTCTGGGCTTAATAAGCTCAAACACACACACACAGAGAGCACAAAAAAAAACCAAAAACAAATCAAAGACCAGAGAAATAAACTCCGCTGCTCAAATCTAGTATTTGTCCAAAAGCTTAATGATTGCATCAAAAGTCTTTCAAAATCAAATGACTGCCAGTTGATAAAGAGTCACCATTGGTAGAAAACTACCCCCAAAGACAAGAGACTAGAAATGCATTTTCTCTTCAGAGTGAAATGAAAAAGAAGGATTATAAATGGGAATGGAAAACATGCAAGTGAATTCAATCACTCATTTAACAGGAATGATGGAGCAACTTTGTGTCAGTTTCTATTCAAGGTGCTAGAGACACAACTGAACATATCAGTCCAAGTCCTTGTCCTCATAAAACCTATATGCTGATAGGGGCACCTGGGTGGCCTAGTAGGTTAAGCGTCTGCCTTCAGCTCAGGTCATGATCCCAGGGTCCTGGGATGGAGCCCCACATTGGGCTCTCTGCTCAGGGGGAAGCCCGCTTCTCCCTCTCCCATTCCCCTTGCTTGTGTTCCCTCTCTCGCTGTCTCTCTCTCTGTCAAATAAATAAATAAAATCTTTTTTAAAAAACCCATATGCTGATGAATGAGACACTGATACACAGCTAAAAAATAAATAAATGTGATACAGGGTTGAGTGTGTCTGTAAAGAAAATAACAGAGGGTAAGGAGATGGAGTCATTGAGGGGAGGGTACTATTTCAGATAGAGTGGTCAGGGAAGGCTCTAACAGAAGGAACATTTGAGCAGAGACCTGAATGAAATGAAGGAGTAAGGTATGCAAGGATCTGAAGGAAGACATTCAAAGCAGAGAAAACTGCCAGAGCAAAGGCTCTAAGGCACAAGAAAGTTTGGAGCGTTTCAGTGTGACTCAAACAGAGTGAACAAGGCAGAGAGAAGCTGGAGATGAGGTGATAAATATCATAGGAGCTAGGCTATGTCAGGCTATAGCAGTTTTTTTTTTTTTTAAGATTTTATTTATTTATTCATGAGAGACAGAGAGAGAGAGAGGCAGAGGGAGAAGCAGGCTCCCAAGGAGCAGAGAGCCCGATGCGGGACTCGATCCCAGGACTCTGGGATCATGACCTGAGCCGAAGGCAGACGCTTAACCATCTGAGCCACCCAGGCGCCCCATGGCAGTTTTTTTTTTTTTAATAGCCACGAATTCTTTGACACTCCTCTCTTTAAGAAGTGGGCTCTAAGTTACCTCCTTTTGGAGCTGGTGGGCTTTGAACTGCTTCAACCAATAGAGAATTGTGACACTAAACACTTTCCAAGGCAGGGTCTTAAAATGACCATGCAGGTTTCACTTGGTTTCTTGGATACTTGCTTCAACTATGCTGAGACTGTCATGCTGGAGAGGTCACATTTAAGCACTCCAGTCAAGAGTTCCAGCTAAACCTAGATTTCCATTCATCCCACCAAGGAGCCAGACAGACATGTGAATGAAACTTAGACTGTCCAGATCAGCCTATCCACTCACTGAGTCCTCTGAGTGACTTCAGTTGACTCCATCATCAGCCAGAAGAACCAACCAGTCAACACCTGCCCCGAGTTTCTAAAGTATAAAACAGTTGTGTTTTAAGTCACTAAGTTTTGAAGTGATTTACTATACAGCAATAGTAACTGGAACCAAGGCCCTTGGGCCACAGTAAGAAATTGTTTTCTGTTCTGATTATGATAGCAAGCCATTGAAGTTTTGAGCAAGGAAATAATGTGATCAGATTTACAGTTTTAAAAAGTCATTTTGGGGCGCCTGGGTGGCTCAGTTGGTTAAGCGACTGCCTTCGGCTCAGGTCATGATCCCAGGGTCCTGGGATCGAGTCCCACATCGGGTTCCCTCCTCGGCGGGAAGCCTGCTCTCCCTCTCCCACTCCCCCTGCTTGTGTTCCTGCTCTCGCTGTCTCTGTCTCTGTCAAATAAATAAATAAAATCTTTTAAAAAAAAAAGTCATTTTGGCTAATTAGTAAAAGATGAGCTATAGGATTGTAAGAGTGAATGCAGGAATATCATTATGAGGTTCCTGCAGAATCCTGACAAGAGAAGAGGAGGGCTTGAATTTGGGAGATCACAGCAGAGGAGTGAGAGGTAGTTGGATTTAGATTATGTTTGGAAAGTGGAGCCCAGAGGATTTGCTGATATGGGATGTGAGAGAAAGAAGGAAGTAAGGACTGCATCTTAGTTTTTGGCCCAGGCTACTGGGGGGAATTATGGTAGTCTTAAGAAAGACTAGGGGAGAGGCATATTTGGGCACAGAAGGAGGGTCATAAGTTAATTTTTGGACATGTTAACAGGCTTTTTAAAATTTAAGTATAGTTGACATATTAGTTTCAGGTGTACAACATAGTGATTTGATAGTTCTATACATTACACAGTGCTCACTACAATAGTGTAGTTACCATCTGTCACCATACAAAGTTATTACAATCTTATTGACTATATTCCACTTGCTGTACTGTTCATCTCCATGACTTATTTATTTTATAACTGCAAGTTTGTACCTCTTAATCCCCTTTACCTATTTCACCTATCACTCCACATCTCTCCCATCTGGCAGCCACCAGTTTGTTCTCTGTAGTCTTGAGTCTGCTTCTGGTTTTTGTTGTTTGTTCATTTGTCTTGTTTTGTTTTGTCTTATTCCACATATAAATGAAATCATATGGTATTTGTCTTTCTCTGACCTACTTCACTTAGCATATTATCTTTTAGGTCCACCCTTGTTGCCAAAAATGGCAAGATTTCATTTTTTATGGCTGAGTAATATTCCACTGTGTATGTGTATCACATCTTTATCCATTCATCTATTGAGGGACACTCAGGTTGCTTCTATATCTTTGCTATTGTAAATAATGCTGCAATAAACATAGAGGTGCATATATTTTTTTGAATTAGTGTTTTTATTTATTTTTTTATAAATACCCAGAAGTGGAATTGCTGGGTCATATGATATTTACATTTTTAATTTCTTGAGGAACCTCCATACTATTTTCCATCATGGCCACACCAATTTATATTTCCACCAACAGTGCACAATGGTTCCCTTTTCTCCACATCCTCACCAACACTTGTTAGTTCTTATCTTTTTGATACTAGCCATTCTGACTGGTGTGAGGTGATATCTCATTGTGGTTTTGATTTGCATTTCCCTGGTGTTGAGTGATGTTGAGCATCTTTTTGTGTGTCTGTTGGCCATCTGGATGTCTTCTTTGGAAAAATTTCTATTCAAGTCATCTGCCAATTTTGTAATCAGATTATCTGGGGTTTTTTAGTGTTCAGTTGTATGAGTTCTTGATATAGATCGGATATTAACCCCTTATTGGATATATCATTTGCAAAAATCTTCTCCCATTCAGCAGGCTGCCTTTTGTTTTGCTTATGGTTTCCTTTGCTGTGCAAAAATTTTTTAGTTTGATGTAGTGCTAGCTATTTATTTTTGCCCTTGTCTCCCTTGCCTGGGGAAACACATATCAAGAAAAATATTGCTAAGCCAATGTCCAAGTTTACTGCCTATGTTTTCTTTTAAGAACATTATGGTTTCAGGTCTTACATTTTGGTCTTTAATCCACTTTGAGTTTATTTTTGTGTATGATGTAAGAAAGTGAACACATTAAGAGTTACAATGCCAAACTGGAAGTGTAGAATTTGTATATGAGTCTAGAGTTGTAGGGGATAATATATATAACAACTTAGATGTATGAATCTGGAGTTCAAGAGAAGAGATCTAGGCTGGGGATGTAATCCAGGAAACACCAGTATATAGATGCTTTTAAAGCCATAAGAGTGAATGAGATCACCAAGGGAAGTCATCTAGATATCAAGGACATAGAGGAGCAGTGGATCAAAGAATGTGCTGAAGCATGCTATAATATTTAAAAAATCAAAAAGGTGCTGGTAAAACTGGATGCCCACATGTAAAAGAATGAAGTAGGATGCTTACACCTTATATCATATACAAAAATTAACTCAAAATAGATAAAAGACCTAAACTTAAGAGGTAGAATTGTAAAACACTTAGAAGAAAACATAGGAGAAAATCTTTATGGCATTGGATCTGGCAATGATTTCTTGAATAAGACACCAAAAGCACGAGCAACAAAAGATAAAATTGGATTTAATCAAATTAAAAACTTTTGTGCATTGAAGGACACTATCAAGAGAGTGAAAAGACAACCCACAAAATGGAAAAAATATTTACAAATCATATATCTGATAAGAGATTAATATCCAGAGAAAAAAAAGAACTCCTACAACTCAATAACCAAAAAACAAACAACCCAATTTTCAAAAATGGGCAAAGGACTTGAATAGACATTTCTCCAAAGAAAATATAAAAATAACCAATAAGTACATGAAAAATGCTCAACGTCATTTGTCATTAGGAAAGTACAAATCAAAACTACAATGAGATACCACTTTACACCTATTAGGATGGCTATATTTTAAAAAAGGGAAAATAACAAGTGTTGGCAAAGATGTGGAGAAAATGAAACCCTCATGCATTGCTGTTGGGAATGAAATGTAAAATGGTGCAGCCACTGTGGAAAACCATTCGGCAGTTCCTCAAAAAGTTACACAGCATGTTACTGTATGATCCAACAATTCGACTTCTAGGCATATACCCAAACAAATTGAAAGCAGAGACTCAAAAAGATATTTGTACACCAATATTCATAACAGTGTCATTCATAATAGCCAAAGGTAGGAACAACTCAAATGCAAATGTCCATCAACAGATGAACGAATAAACAAAATGTGATGAATGGATAAACAAAATATATAGTGGTGAAATATTATTTGACCATAAAAAGGAATGAAATTCTTGATACATGCTACAACATGGATGAAGCTTGAAGACATTATGCTTAAATGAAAGAAGCCAGACACAAAAGGACAAATATTTTATGATTCCACTTATATGAGGTACCTAGAATAGGCAAATTCATACAGACAGAAAGTAGAATAGAGGGTACCAGGGGCTAGGGGGAAGCGGGAATGAGGAGTTACTACTTAATGAGTACAAAATTTCTGTTTGGGATGATTAAAAAAATGTTGCACAACACTGTGAACATATTTAATGTCACTGAATTGTACACTTTAAAATGGTTACACTGGTAAACTTTATGTTGCATATATTTTACCATGATTTTTTTTTAAGTCAGGAACTGGAGGAGAACAACAAATGAAACTGAGAGGGGGGCACCTGGGTGGCTCAGTAGGTTAAGCGTCTGCCTTTGGCTCAGGTCATGATCCCAGGGGATCATGCCCCGTGTTGGGCTTCCTGCTCTGCGGGAAGTCTGCTTGTCCCTCTTCCTCTGCCCACCTCCCGCCTGTGCTCTCTCTCTTCCGCTCTCTCTTTCTCTCTCAAATAAGTAAATAAAACCTTAAAAAAAAGAAACTGAGAGGGACTGGCAGGGAGTAGGACAAAAATCTAGAAGAGTGTGTGGCACCCTTGAAGCAAATGAGAAGGAAAGAATGACCAGTTTCCAATGCCGCTGAAACAGTGGGTAGCATGAGTAGGATGAGGGCTGAGAATTGACCACTGGGTTCAGCAGTGTGGAGGTGATGGGGTCCTTGATAAGAACAGTTTCAGTAGCATGATGGGGATTTTAAAGATTTAACCCAGACTTAAATGGGTTAAAGAGAACTTATGAGCTGAAAAAGTGGAGACAGAGTAAAAACTAACCTTTCGGGAAGTTTTGTTGTGAAGGGTAATAGAGAAGTGGGGTAAAAGAGGGACAGCAGATCTAGGGAGGCCTTTTTGGTAATGAGTCTGCTACTGGGAAGTAAATGACAGTTGAATCACATGTGGATTTTGTCAGATAAAGACCTAATTTCCATAACAAATAAAAGGCTGAGCACTGCACACTAGAAAGCAAAATACTGAAATTATAACTAGTAAGAAATGTGAACCAATCCTTCCAATTACTCACAAGATTCAACCTCTTCCCAAAAGTTGGGGTCCATATCCACATTCCATAGTTAAACAAACACATGGAAAATTTGGAAATGATCCAGGGAAAATCACAACTACGAGAAGTTTTGATAAACAAGAAATAGAGAAGTGAAAGGAAAAAGAAAGAAGAGATAAATGAGGAAATATTTAATAATTCTTTTCATGTGACTGTAGGGCTTTTTCACAGAAAACTTGTGAATATTTTTCACCATACACTCAGAGGAATAATAAAATAAAGTTAGCAAAATGACATAACAGTATTGGCCTTGGGAAAGGCAAAACAGCGTATTACCTATTACATACATATTACATATTACAGCATAAAATTTGAAACATTGGAATGAGTTTCTGGTTACAGAACCTCTTTGCTATTGCTTGTAAAACCAGGCAAGTCCTATCTAATATTGTTCTGGAATTTCTGGCCAATACAATAAGACATTAAACCAAAAAAAGAGGTACAATTATTGGCAGGCAGAAGAAAGAATTTTTATCATTTTCAGATGTTAAGATTGCACACCTAGTTAAGGCAAGAGAATCAATAGGAAAACTATTAGAATTAATAAGCACATTTTAAGAAGTGGCTGGATGCAGGGTAATTATCAAGAAATCAATAGTTTAGGTAATAAGCAGCTAGAAATATAATGAAAACACAATAACAAAGTCTTTTAAAAATAACACAGTCTTTTAGAAGTAACTTATAATAAATGTTTGGATCCTATATATATAAAAACTTATTTTATTAAAAGCAATAAAAGAAGATTTGAATATCATATTCCTGGTTGGGCAGACTTAAGCTTGTAAAGATGTCCATTCTTCCTAAGTGAAGGGTAAGACCGTCTGATCATAATCTCATGAGGATTGATTTTAATTTGACAACATATTTCTAAAGTTCATCTGGAATTATAAATAGGCAAAAATTAATCAAGAAAAATTTTGAAGAGAAATTATAGTAGGCTTGCTCGCCTAGATATTAAAGCTATTTATAAATCTCAAATAATTGAAATAATGAGACCAGTAAAAGGTTTATAGAGGGAGCAATAATACAAGAACAAAACTCTAGAATGCATAAATATTTACCATATGATAGAGTAGGTATTACAAATCAGTTGGGAAAGGATGGATTTTTCCATAAGAAGTGTAGAGTTGAAACTGACAGCTATATAAGAAAATCTTATTAAACTATTACCATATCATGGGCCAAAATAAACTTTAGTAGATTAAAAAGTTAAACATAAATCATCAAACCACATAAAAGCTAGAAGAATAGGCATTTGATTTTCGAGTAAAGAGAGGTTTCCTAAGTTTAAACATAATTTTTAAAATGACAAAGAAAAAGATACACAACATGAAAAATAAATCAACAAATTGAGAAAAATATTTGCCACAAATATGATAGACTAAAACTACTATCCGTAAGACATAAGTTCTTAAAATTGCTAAGATAACTCTAAGACATGATATAAAAATGTGCAAAGGACAATCTAAAAAAGAATCAATGCAAATGGCTAGAAAAATAACCTCATTCACAATTGAAAATAATCAAATTGAATAACGAGTATGATAGAGAGTAATAATAATGGCCCCCAATGAATCACACCTCTCTGGCTCCATGCCCCTTTGCAATGTGGCTTTGATACTCTTTTCACGAAGAAATGAAATCTATGTCTCTATCCCTTGAAGCTGGGATGGCCTTGTGGCTTGCTTAGACCAAAAGAATCTGATAGAAATTACTATGTGCTAGTTCTGGAGCTTAGGCCTTATGGTGCCTTGTTTCTCTATCTTGCCATTGATTTGGAGCCCTGAGACTGTGAAGAAGCTCAGTTTAACATGTATTTCAGGATTAGAAACCATGATGGGAAGAAAAAGGTGATTTAGCCAACAGCTAGAAATAACTTCCAGACATTTAAATGAAGCCATCTTAGTCTCTTCAGCCCCAGTTGAGCTGTCACAGAACTGCAGATGCATAAATGATCTAAGACCAGGAGAAGAACCACATAGCCCTGGATTGCCAGCCCACAGAATCATAAGACATAATAAATTGTTGTTTTAACTTACTATGCTTTGGAGTAGTTTACTGATAAAACAAGTATCCATTTTTATCTACCAAATTAGCAAAGAATTAAAAGTAAAAAGAAGACACAAATTACTAATGAGGGAACAGTTAGCAAAATATAATGTTAGGAGCATAAATTGGAATATACATATATTTTTTCTTTGATCAGGTAATTCTACTTCTAGAGTTTTATCCTTCAGAAAAGATTAAAAATATGAACAAGATTTATACCTAAAGATGTTTTTTATCTATAATTTTTTAAAAATCAGGACAAATGTCTATTAAACAATAGAATGATATATTTAAAAAATTAAAGTATATCCACATAATAAACTATTATTTCATGGAACCTGATCCCTGTTGTCAGAAATCATGGAAATCGACCTAAATAGTATGATCAATCTGGTTTTGTGTTTGGGGGAAGCAAATAACAGAGACTAAAAGGAAGTATATACCAAAACTATTATTATTTTTTTCTTTACTTTTCCTCTTATTTCCCAAATTCTCAACAATAAGAATGTGTTCTTTTTGTAATAAGAAAAAATATATATTACTTTGAAACTGGGACAAGTTCTTCATTGTCTAAGAATATTAAAACATGGTCCTGTCTTAGATAATAAACTAACAAGCAGTTATTGATCACCTACTGTGTATGAATCGCTGTCAAATGTTGAAGTGGGCTAATTGAAAGTGTCTTACAGTCATAAGGTTGTAACAGATAAGTGTCCAAAGACCAACCAACTTAAAACTGTCTCCACCATTAGTTTACAGATTGTGTTAGGTAAATCAGAACACCCAGGGAAAACTGCAGATATACTAAGCGATGGTCATTATAAGCAGGAGCTATCTTAGAAACAAGTTTCACCCATCTGAGCAGATTCAACACCCTCACTGGCAGACTCTTATAAACTGCCTATAATCCAGTGGGATTGGCATGTCTTAATGACCCTGCAGTACCCTTGGTCCACAAATTCCTTTTTACTTCCTATTCTTATGCTGGAGTTTCCAGCACTAGATGAAGAGAATGTTTTCTCTTAAATATCTTCATCCACCAATCAGAGCTCAGGCTCGATTTCAAATGGATAATTCCAACTGCAGTATTAAAGGAGCTCTAGATGTATGGATTGTTTAAAGGCTAGGAATTGAAAGAGGATCCCATACTCTCTAACATTATGACTCAGTCTCTGTTCACCAGACAAAAAAGGTTCTAGATTATACAGATCAGGAACAATTTCAGTGAACTGTCATTTATTTCAGTCCCAGAAACACCATAATCAATTAGCCTCCACCAAAGATCTGCGGGTTAAGCCATTCTGACAAGCATTGGGTTTGTTGCCTATTATGGTAACCACACCCAATGGCATCTGGCAACAAAATGTCATTAACACTCATTACTCTGCCTCAACCTCCATTTCAATGGTTGCATTTCCTGTCTTTGTCCCCTGCCTATAGAGAACCTATAGAAAAGCGATACAGTGCTTTTCAAGGATGCTGTTTTCACCTTCACCAATTTATTTTTTATTGCCATGGTGAACAGAATATTTCCTAGCTAACCTCAGGGGACATAGTTTGAGTTGGGTAAGCCAGTCACACATGATAAATCCACTCCAACATTCTTATTTCTCTAAGCCTTTGAATTCCTTACTTCACATCATGCCAAGGTATTTCTGGCATCCCAACTTCGGTTCATACAGACCACTGTTAAGTACAAATTTTGGAACAACTGAGCTAACAGAACCAGCTGCTTGAATCCCAAATATATGACAAAGGCATTCTTGCTAATTAATTCAGGTCAATCTAAAATTACTTTGATCCCTGTTTTGTTGTTGCTTTTATTTCTGCTTTTAGTTATTGTTGTTATTCCTATTCCCCAAAAAATCAGGTCACACTCAAGATTTTGTGAGTTCAGTCACTTTATTAAGGACTTCAGGAATTACAAGAGGGATCTCAGGGCTGCTACACAATCTTCCACTATTCTCCTGCCCTCCCCTTTATACTCCAGATATTTTCCAGAAGCCCATGTTCCCAGAAATTAGATAAATAAAATAGGCAAACTCCTATAAAGACTCAGGAAAGAAAATCTGAACAGACATATAACAAGAAAAGAGATTGAATTAGTAAACAAAATACTACCTACATTCCTCACAAAAACTTATAGACAAATTTTCATAGCAACTTTATTCATAAAAGCCAAAAGTACAAACAATACAAATGTCCATGAACCAGTGAGTGGATAAATAAATTGTGGTATATCTATTCAGTGTAATATTATTCAGCAGTAATAATATTAATATAATGAATAAAATGAATAATAATATTCAGCAATAAAAGGGACTGTAGCACTGATACATCCTACAACAGAGATGAGCCTTGAAAACATTATGATAAATGAAAGAAGCCAGCCACAAAGGACCACATATTGTATGGTTCCATTTGTATGATATTTCCAGAATAGGCAAATCTATAGAGTGTTTGCATAGAGGTGGAAGAATTGGGGGAAATGGAAGTTGACTGCTAAGAGTATGGGGGTTTGTATTTAAAGGGATTAAAATGTTCTAAAACTGATTATGGTGATAGTTGCATAATTCTCTGGCTATACTAAGATATCTTGAATTTTTTGCTTTAAATGGGTGAATTACATGGTATGTGAGTTACATCTCAAGAAAGTTATTACAAAAGAAGAGCTCATGTTCCCACAGATGACTTTTTCTACTTCAGTCAGCCTCTGAGGAAGTATAATCCTGGCCTCTGTTCTAATTGCTCATCTTGTTCCTTCCAATATTATTAAAATGTCAAATGTCAGAGAGATAAATATATTGGTCATAAGAATGAGATAGAGGCAAAACTGACAGCCAGAGGAAATACTAAGTCTATGTAAAACACAAGACTTTCTTGATACAATATTTATGTCAATTTTAAAAATCAAATCAGGGGCGCCTGGGTGGCTCAGTTGGTTAAGCGACTGCCTTCAGCTCAGGTCATGATCCTGGAGTCCCTGGATCGAGTCCCGCATCGGGCTCCCTGCTCGGCAGGGAGTCTGCTTCTCCCTCTGACCCTCCCCCCTCTCATGTGCTTGCTCTCTCTCATTCTCTCTCTCTCAAATAAATAAATAAAATCTTAAAAAAAAAATTAAAAAAAAAAAATAAAATAAAAATCAAATCAGCTGGACTTGAGAAAACCTCAACTTGAGAAATACCACAAACATTTCAATATTAGATATATAAGAACTTAGTAATTTAAACATATAACTTAAACTTTAATTTTTGAAAATATTCCTTTATTATTCAAGTTACACAACTTCATTGTAAACTAAATAGGTAATACAGATAAACAAAAAGAAAACTTTTTAAGGGGTTCCTGGGGGGCTCAGTTGGTTAAGCGTCTGCCTTCAGCTCAGGTCATGATCTCTGGGTCCTGGTATCGAGCCCCATGTCTGGCTCCCTGCTCAGTGGGGAGTCTGCCTCTCCCTCTGCTCTTCCCCCTCCTCCTGTGTGCTCACTCTCTCTCTCTCTCCCTCCCTCTGAAATAAAGTCTTCTAAAAAAATCACACACAGTAACATCACTCAGAAAGAATACTGTTATCATTTTATCACTTTTTCTATGCAAATATATACATGCAAACACATGGGATTGTACTGTAGAGTACTTGGAGATTTGTGAGTTGTATCTTCTACTCATATTATAAAGAAAATTTTTCATATTAATATTCAGCGCTATCATATTCTTAATTGCTGCATAGTATCCCATTTTAGAGACACCTTAATTTATGTGTCATTTTATTGCTAGACATTTAGATCATTCCGTTTTTATTCTGCATAAACAGTATAAAAATAACATTCTTGTCTCCCCATCTTTACATGTATATTGAATCATTGCCTTGGGGTAATGATTAGAAGTGGCATTTTTTTTTTTTTTAAAGATTTTATTTATTTATTTGACAGAGAGAGACACAGCGAGAGAGGGAACACAAGCGGGGGGGTAGGAGAGGGAGAAGCAGGCTCCCCGCAGAGCAGGGAACCCGATGCGGGACTCGATCCCAGGACCCTGGGATCATGACCTGAGCCGAAGGCAGTCGCTTAACCAACTGAGCCACGCAGGCGCCCCTAGAAGTGGCATTTTTGAGCTAAATAATACATACATGGATATGATACATATTTGCCAAATTTCTCAGCAGGATAATTCTATCAGTAACAACCTTTAGTACGTGAGAAAGTGCCTGTTTTCTGACATCTCAGCCACGACCATGTGTCTGCAATCTTTTTATCCTTGCAATTCTGAGAAAAGATATCTCATTATTATTTTAATTTGCATTTATTTGTTTCACGTGTTTTAATGTTTCATCTGTCTCTTCATTAGTAAGTTTACTATTCACAACCTTAATCCATTTTTATTAGATTTTATTTTTCTTATTTATAAGAAAGCTCTTTAAATGCTAAGGATATTAATCTTTTCTCCATCATGGCTGTTACAAATATATTTTTCCAATTTTACAGATGTCTTTACAGTGCATTTGCCATAGAGAACTTCTAAACCCCTTTATGGTCAAATTTTTCAGTCTTTTTCCTTCTTATTTCTCCTGAGGTGATGCTTAGAAAGTCTTTCCTAGCCTAAGTCATGTACCTACAATTTCTCCAACAATATTTTTTACTTCAAATATTCAAATATTTAATCTATCTAGATTTAAATAGAGCTCCAAATGAATTTTTCCACATCAATAACCAAGTGTCTTAGCATCATTTGTTAAATTATTTCTTCTTTCAGCACAAACTTGAGATGCTGTTTTTCTCATATATTCCAATGCCTATAAACACAGCAGTCTGTTTCTCTACTCTTTTTTCTCCCCTGGGCTGATTCTTTACGCAACAAGATCCCTGCATTTACTGGGCTGGTCCTCTGCCAACCCAGGGCCTCCCCTCAGCTGAGCGGTCTCAGCATTGGCTGTAGTCCCCTCTGACACTTCCAGTCTTCCCTGAGGTGAAGCAAAAAAAAAAAAAAAAAAAAGACTTCTCTCCCTATGATTTGTGCTCTGTTACATGGCACTCATAGACAGGTTACTTGAGCCACAATAAATTGAACAGTTTAATGACTGGTTTTGTTTTTGTTTTGGCCAATAATCACAGTCCTCTCTTCTTTGTAGCATAGACTTTATTCATTCGTTCAACAAAAGACCACAGAGGTACTTTGATCAGGACATTGTCAAGTAAGGGCTACCATGCCATCTATACCTAAAATCACTCCTCCTCACCCAAACTTTAGATGTTGTTGAGCCCAGTTTTCCATGTCTCCCGTTGTAGAAGGCAGTGTTGGTACAGAAGGCCAGACACAACCTGACCCACCTTTTCTCTTTAATCTCATTTCCTACAACTCCCTTGACAATCCCCACTTCACTCACACTGACGTCCTCCCTATTTCTTCAACGCTCCTGTCAGGGCAGGCAGGTCCTGTCAGGACTTTTGCAGCAGCTGCTCCTTCCCCCTGGAATTGTCCTCCCTCAGATATCCACATGGATAACTTGCTCACTTCCTTCACATTTTTGCTGACATGTCACCTTGTAAAAGGTGTATACCCAAACTACCTGTTATGGACTGAATTATGAGCCCCTAAATTCATACGTTGAAGCCTTTGGAGATAGGGACTATAAGAAAGTAATAAAGGTTAAATGAGGTCATAAGGGTGGGGCTTTAATGTGATAGCCTGGTGTTCCTTATAAGAAGAGGAAGAGACAGCAGAGCTCACTCATGTGCTTTTGCTCTCTCTCTCTCTCTGTCACACCCATGTGCAAAGAGGAAAGGTCATATGAGGACATAGCAAAAAGATAGCCATTTCTGCAACAGGAAAAGAGTTCTCACTAAAAACCAAATGTTCCAGCACCTTGATCATGGACTTTTGGCTTCCAAAACTGTAAGAAAATAAATATCTGTTGTTCAAGCCACCCAGTCTGTGGTATTTTGTTATGGCAGCCCAAGCAGACCAAGATACCACCCCACCCATATGTTAACACCATCACCCTGTTTGCTTGTACTGCTTCACTCTCTTATTTATTCTACCCTTGCACTTAATGTCTTCTAAATAATCTAAAATTTACTTTTTATTATTTTAATTGTTTATTGTCTATCTTCTCCCACTAGAGTATAAACTTATGGGTGCAAATATTTCTGTTCCTTTTATTCATTGATGTATCCCTAGCATATAGAACTGTACTTGTAACATAGAAGACTCTCAATAAATATCTGCTGAATAAATAAATGAATTACGGCGGACTCCTTCTTCTTTTAAGGTAAATTTTCTCTCAGAAGCCCTATTCCCCTGGGGTGCCTTGGTGGCTCAGTCGTTAAGTGTCTGCCTTCAGCTCAGGTCGTGATCCCAGGGTCCTGGGATCGAGCCCCACATCGGGCTCCCTGCTCTGCGGGAAGCCTGCTTCTCCCTCTCCCACTCCCCCTGCTTGTGTTCCCTCTCTTGCTGTCTCTCTGTCAAATAAACAAATAAAATCTTTATAAAAAAAAAAAAGAAGCCCTATTCCCTATCCCAGCCCATCAGGTGGCATTGTTGTAAGACCATCCTACCTTGAGGACACCATTTGATTCTTTGTTCAGATGAGTCCTCAGCTCCCATGACAATCAGTGCAAGGCAATAGATACTAGGGTTGGAATGAGGGGACTCCTTCCCTGGAGCATTTCTGAATTTCGGGTTTAACTCAGCCAGGACACTTGGTGTTTTAATTTGGAGTTCCCTCAAAGCAGAACCTAAAAAAAAAAGATGTGGACTCAATTGGGAGGTGATCCCAGGGATCAGGAATGAAGGAGCAGGGAGATTAAGGCAGAGAAGGAAGGAAGCTAATGAAGGGTATGTTACTGAGATGATTATTGCTGTAGGCACCTGGAATTGACTCCTGCCTGAGCCCCACTGGGAAACAGTGTAGAATGTGCCTTGGAATTATTCCTCCATCAGACAGGAAGCATTTATGAGTCCACTCCTGTAGCTCTTTGTTTCAGAGTAACATCCAGAGGTGTTAACTTCCATGCCCCACTCTGTGCCATACTCTCAGGTTGCCATATGTGTGGACTGAGCAAGATGTAACAGTAACTTGAGATAATCCTTCAACATGCACAGGAAATGGCCACCACAGCTACTGCTGAAATCACAGAAAGGCAGAGGGAATGGGTTTGGGGTCACAAAAGCATCAGCTACATTTGGTTTTAAGAACAGCTTTAGTATCTCAAGGTCAAACTATTTCTACATATTCTATTACTAACTTTTTGTTTTCCTTATGTAAAATGAACTTTGCTAGAAGGATGTGATCCACAATATGCCACACAGAACCCATAACTGAAAAGAACACAGTCGTTCCATGGACAGAAAGTTAACTTGCAGTTCTCAATCCACTTTTTCATCAGCAATGTCACTTGTTGAATTGTGAGAATTCTCCCTCATCCACACCGCCTCTTCCTCCTGGTAATCTTCAGTATAGAGGTAAAGGTATTACCGATGATTGCTGTTCCTCAAGGGGCAAGGTATGTGTGATATTACACCATGAGGTGTTTTCTGTCATATCATACTCTCCTGAGAGCCTCCTCATCTGAGCACAGAGTGTTCATCATTTTTCCAGAAAATTTTAACTAAGTCAATCCCATATTTTAAGGATGCAAGAAGCTTAATAGATGCAAAAATGGAAAAAATAAAATACCTGCAAAAGGTGCAGAGAGATGAAGAACTCAAGAATGCACAAAGAAATCTTCAAAAGTTCACTTCTGGACAGTATTTATGGTTGGAGGAAGAAGAGGCTTAGAAAATGTTTGTGTCCATAACCACCTAAAATATCATGTCTGGTATTTTTAGATGCAAGTCTAACTCTTGAATAAGGGACGTTCCTGGCTAGGAGGAAATGTCTGGCACGTAGTAGGTATTTAATAGGTGTGTATTTGTTAAAAGCACAATACATCTTTCAATTTAATCCCTGATTCTACACCTGAGAAAACAACCTTTACTTTAGACTTGGTATTCCCCCAAGCATTCTTCAGATTTACACTCAGGCAATATTGAACACATCATGTTCTAGGCAATGTGCTAGGTGCTTCAATATAAGTTTATCTCGTTTAGCCCTCACCCAAACCTACTATTTGGTAGATGAGAATATTAGAGGTCAGAGAAGTTTAGTCTTTTGCTCAAGGTCACATAGCTAGAAAATGTACAGCCAAGATTCCGACTGCAAGTTCAAGGAGTGAGTGTTTCTTTGTTTGTTTTGTTTGTTTGTTTGTTTGTTTGTTTAAAGGCCTTAAATTCTTTTACGCTCGTGTGATTATTTCTGAGGTTAGATCATAAATGCAGCTTGCCCTGGCTCTCTGGGATCACTTGTATCATTCAGAGCTCCCTTTTGGGACTTTCCCTCTCAGGACTCAGCCATCATACTGTGAGAAGCCCAAGCCACATGGAGAGCCATGTGTTGGTCAAAAATCCTGCTGAACCCAGTCATTGAGTCACACTAGCACAAACCCCAGATATATGAGGGAAGAAGCTTCCAGATGATTCTAGCCCCCAGCTACTCAAGTTACCCCAAACTAGTTGAGGACCCACACATCATGGATCAGAGACAAGAGATCCCCACTGTGCCTTGTTGGAATTCCTGAAACCCAGAAGCTATGAGCATAATAAAATAGTGGTTGTTATTTATACCACTAATTTAGGATTGTTTGTTAAGCAGCAATACTAACTGTAACAGAAACCTTTCCCCAAATTTTAAATATTCAGCACACTTATAATGACACACAATCCCACAGAGTCTCACAAACTCACGGAAAAGCCATGACTGCCACCCAGATCTCTCTAAGCTATTGGGGAACAGAAAGCAAGGTCTGTGGCCCAAACTCTGATCTGGGCTTTGTGTCTAAAGCTCTGGCCTCAGCAATTTCTCACTCCTTCTTAGACCTTTCTAGTGTCTTTTTCTACCTGGTACTTTGTCTTGGTCAAAACACAAAGCATCTTTTTCCCCTCTGACCCTTCTTCCTAGCACTGAGACTTCTGTGTTCTTTCTTCACATTTCTCCTTCTGTGTCCCTAAAAGCAGGGGGAGGGGATATCTGGTTCTCTTGCTCTCAGTCTCAGGACCGGATTACCAACCCTACTTCAGTTGAAATCACTATTTTCTACACATATCCAAGCCCACTCACCCTAGAGGTCTGCCTCCCATTCTCTCAACACTAAGCATGAGGCCAGGAAGGCATCCATCCTTCTCTCCTCTAGGGTCTTCTCCCCTAAAGAGAGCATAAGTGCCAGATCAAGGGTCTGTCCAGAGAGTAGAAGCAGAGCATCCTTAGTAATTACTGAAGTTAGTAAACTTTGATTTTATTAAGCCCTTACATTAAATACACGTTGTCATTTTTTAAATGAAGCATGTATGGTTTGCACTAGAATCTCAACCAGATCAAAACAATTAACTGACCATAGAAAACATAATTCAAGATAACTATTCTAACACTTTCCCAAAATAAAAGCAAGGATTTGGGAGGATCTTTCTGTTTTAGAGATTCTGATTAGGAACATCACTTCCCAAAGCACAGCTGGGGCTGAGCCAGGGGGATTTAAGCTTCACATTGGGAGTGTGTTGTTTCTTATCTAAGCAGGCTCCAACTTAAACCCAGACAGAGCAGGCATGTATTCTATATAGTGAGAGCTGAGAGGCGATAGAATTTCTCATCCCTAGACACAGAGACTAAGTACACAGTAGCCAAGGCCTGAAATTCTCCTATCCAAGGTTTATTTCTTTGACTTAAGGCTTTGTTCCCCTTTAAAATGCAAATATCTTATGAGTTACTTACAACTTAGTGATAGTGGCAGGTCTTGCTAAGTGCCTACCTAATATCCATTTTCCCCTTCTTTTCTAGTTACAGAATTCCAATTTGGAGGTCAGGGGTAGCAATGTGCCCTCATTCCATTTCATCTAGGGGTGGTCATGTGACCCAGCTCTGGTTTCTGAGATATAAGTAGAAATCATTGGGAGGGGCCACCCAGATAGCTTGCTAAAAAGGGAAGACCTATAAAAACAATAGCTCTTTCTTTTTTCCATTCTTCCTTCATGAAAGATAAACACAATTAGTGGAGGCACAGCAGCCATATTGCAAACCCAAGTACAAGAGCTATACATTACAAATGGTAGAGCAGGAAGATAGGAGCCTAATTTGTTGAGGGCATTACAAAGCCACCATACTGGCGCCATAGTCAGCCTACCCTATCCCAGATAGGGGGCACCCTTTTGAGTTATGGCTCTAGAGATAGGTTTCTTTCTCTAATGGATATAATGTTACAAAGGTTTAAGAAATCATACAGGGAGTGAGTTTTGAAACAAGCAAGAAGGCACAGAGAAGTTATGGGCTCTAAGAACTGTATGAATAAAAGTATCCTTGAAGGAGAAAACCATGGAAGTGGAATGTATGGGGCCCTGAAGATCAGCTTATCATGAACAACTTAGGTTTTATCCTGCAACAAAACTAAATGGAGAAATAATTCCATGATATTCTATTAGTGGGAGAAAAGAAAGTATTTCTTTATAGTATCTTTATGAAACAATAACCTGAATGCTCAACATGCTTATGCTTAAGGATGAGTTTTCTGGGACAAATTTAGGTGAATCACAATTCTAGTCAAGAGGCTTTCATAAAGAACTTCAAAGGCCAAAATTTTCCCTGAATGATGTCTCCACAGGAACTGGTGCAGGGAATGAGTTTACTAATAAAAATGACGTTGAATTGCTATTTTTGTTCTCCTGAAATACAGTTGTTATTGGCTGGATATTGGCACTGCATAAGTTGGTAGAAACATTACCTAGGACCACTTAAATTTTTTGCCAAGAGCTTTTTTATTTAAGAGAAGAATATGGTCCAATTTTAATCTTTAACCTAAAATATTCATGCAACCTTGACTTCTTTCATGAGGATTTCATACGTAAAATCAAAGACAAGCCAAGGTTCAAAATGGTGGACAATTTCCTTTAACTTGGAATTATCTGTACTATTTACTACATCTCTTTTAGGAAAACACTGCTGAAAGTTGTAGGTCCCTTTTGTGAAATCCCACCAGCCAATCAGTAGGTGGGAATCAAGTAAGTCACAGTGTTTTCAGTTTAACTCCACAAAGAATTTTCCCATTCTATGTCACTGGAGTTGAGCAGTGCTTCTCAAACTGTAACATGCAATACAACTATTCCAGTGCTCTTGCTAAAATACAGGCTCTGATTCAGTACATCCAGAGTGAGGCCTGAGATTCTGCATTTCTAATAGGCAATGATGATGATACTGCTGCTGGTCCATGAACCACACTTTGAGTATCCAGGAAGTAGAGCATGGGCTAACCTGGCTGCTCCTCAGGATCGTTTAGTGATCTTGTTTAAAAAAATAAAATAAAACAAACCCAAAGTCTTAGGCCACATCGGGCTCTACAAAATCAGAATCTCCGGGAATGAGGTGCAGGAGTTTGTATTATTAACCATCTCCCCAGGTGATTCCTATTCAGCCATAAGCTGCACCTGGTCTGCAATGATCACAGCAGCATGTCTCAAAGAGGAGCTGTGCACCCCCTAAATCAGAATCGCCTGAGGAGCTTGACTATTGTGCAGATACCTCTCTGCAAATACCTCCCTTCTGCTGCCTAGGAAGGAGGCAAAGGGTGGAGAGAGTATAGAAAATAGGGAGATGGTATAAAAAGGGAAATTGACGTCATTTCAACTCCCACCTGGCAGGAGTAGAGAGGGCCAATTCTCCTGGAAGTGACAGCATGGAAAGCGCCTCCCGCTGCCTAACCACCTGCACCTCCTTCCTTCTCTTCCTCTCCCTGGCAACTGCCCCAGCCAAAGCTGCCCCTCAGGGGCTGCTGGGAGGCCTGGTTAGAGAGGAAGGAGAGGAATGAAAAGGAAAGAAATAGGGGAGGGGGGCTTGAAAAATAAGGTTTAAGAATTACAAACAGCCTTTAGCTTCTGTTCATATTGCAATTCAATCCAATGCAAATAAATATCTATTTCAATATTTGTACTTGCTGAAATGATAACAATGTATTATCTGGCCAAAAGAGTGCATTCCAATTGCATAAAGTTGTATCTATATGTATAAAAAGGTCTGGAAGATTGTGAACTGTATTAATCTCCAAGGGATGGAATTCAAGATAACTGTTTTCCTTCAGTATACTAATCTGTATTGTTTGAATGTTTTACACTAAGCATGAATTATTTTTATAATGACATAAATAATAAAGCCATTTTCATTTGGGGGAACAAAAACAAGGGTTCACAGTGCTAACATAACATAGGAGACAGATTGAGGAGAATACAGGCCCTTCTTTGGGAAGCTCACAAACTCATGTAGTCTGACTCATGAATTCTTTCTGAGTTGCAGAGGTATGCAGCTAGGTGGCCCCGCAATAGACATCAGGGCTGGACTCTCCTGTAAAAAGTGGCGTTTCTCCCAAAAGTCCAAGGTGGATTCCAAATGTATGTTATTGAATGGAGATCTGAATAGGAGTTTTACTGTATTAAAGGAGAGAAATGTACTAATTAGTGTAAGTAAAGTAGCTCTGGGGGGAAATGTGTGGGTCAGAGGGATCTAGAAAAAGCAACTGTAATGCTACAGAAAGATTGTGCTCTTGCGGCTTTAACAATAAGATGAGCCAAGAGCTTTACTGGAGATTAAACAAGTAAACCTGGGACCTTATCAAAGATGGAACCACTCCTGATTGCCCTGGGACTTAATCTTCATGGTACTGATATTATAATAGAATTGCCACCTGAAAATGAATTAAACAGCAATGAGGCAGGGAACAATGATCTCAGCATTAGTTTCATCCATCAGATAAAAGATGAGCTCATGAGGGGAAGAATCAGGCTTAAGCTGGGTCTGCTCACTTGGGAATTTATTGGGTACTGCAGCCCTGTGGTATCTCCCACTGGCTTAACCATGGTCACAGAAAATAATAAACTAAATGTTTGTGGGTCCAGATTGCCCCAGTCTCCTGCTTAAAGCATGAGGAGAAAAAGAAAAACAGAAAGCAGCCTGGAGGGAGAGGAGAAGGTAAAGAATTAAATCACGCCTAGGTGTTTAAAAGCTGGGTCAGCAAAACTCCCTGAAACTCCAAGTTTCTGAACTTGTGCTTCGGCCATCCACAACCCAAAGAGATTTTTCTCTTTTTATTTCCTATACCTATTGCTTTCTATTAGTTCAAGCTTCAGCAGGGAGCACTAGTTCATTAAATGATAAGTATTAACCTAAATATGAGAACAAAAATGTTTACACCATTCCAAGCCACCTTCTTAACAGTGGTAGATAATGCAGAAAAAAAAGGGAGAACATTCCACATTGGGGCTGCAAAATACACTTTTACTTCAGAAAATCTTAGTCACCTTCATCAGTGACTTGGGAGGAAAAGCTATCTGCTAAGGCTCAAGATAAAAGAGAAATGTTTCTGGGAGGTGGGAACAGGATGAGGAAAGCGGGAGGAGGGAGATCAATGTGGAGACAACAGATTATAATACAATGTCATGACAGATGGGCCCTGTGGCCATCTCTGGGTCATTTCCTGCCTTCTGATATTTCCATTGCTTGCTTCTGGATATTCAGCAGGTAGAGAGTTGCAAAGACAGTTATGCCTAAGGCTAATTTTCCTGCTAGAAAAAGGTAGGATTTACTAGGTTCTCTGCAGTGAGTTTGAAAATATCTCTGATCCAGCATCAACAGCTGAAATCAAAAGAAGTACCTCCAGGTTGGGGGAAACGAGTGATCAAAAATAGGAGCTGAGAAATAGTCACTGCCTTGTTTGCCACCAGTGTTAATTACACAAGCGCTTTTATGGTTTGAAAGAATGCTGCATTTAGGAAGGTTTGACTGGTATTAATTATTTCTGTATCTCTCAGGGTCTCAGATCCAGAACACCTGAATGCCTCCTCTGAGAAAGCTGCTAGTTCAGCTCTAACTCTCCAGGCAACATCAACCTAAAATATCCCTACAGACAAAAATGGCTCTGGATCAAGAATGTGATCTTCCTTCCTCATTCTCAGACCCATCAGAAGAGATCTCTGAGAAGATGCACAAGGAAATTTGCCACTTGACCATTATCTGCTTGCAGATCCAAAGTTCTACCAGATACCTTCCAAAATGTGGTATGTAGAGTATACATGCTTGGGGAAAATGCTGGGTGTTAAATGCAACCATCATAAACCGAATTATTGTTCATGAATCATGGCTACAAAGTCTGATATCAAAAGACACATAGATCCTGGCTACTCAAAGCATGGTTCCTGAACCAACAGCAGCAGCATCTGGGGGCTTGTTGGAAATGCCGAGTCTCAGGCCCCACCCCAGACTTACAAAAGCAGAATCTGCATTTTAACAAAACCCTCAGGTGCTCTATGTGGGTTTCTAAGTGTGAGAAGCACTACTCAAGGTTCTCTTAAGGAGGTAATTTTCATCAAGTTTTATTCCAAATAGGAAACAGGTTGAGAAGTAAAATGTTCAATAGAGCTACAAGTACTAACCAGGAAAAAAAGTTTTTAGCAAATATTGAAAGCAAGCCAGCAATGACAGTTTATAAAAGCTACTAGACAGGCAGGTGCTATGAGGAGAGTGGTTCTAGTTATGAAGATGGTTATTTGAACATGGCCAATGGCTCTAGTTATGACGATGGGTATTTCGACATGGCCCATGGCTCTAGTTATGAAGATGGGTATTTCAACATAGCCAGTCATGCACACGACCCCCTTCCTCTCATGCTGCCAACCTTTCACTAAAATGCCACATGGCTCTTTTGGCAGAATTAGCTCCCAGATTTGCAGTGGGAATTAGACAAGAACATCTCCTTTCTTTCCTTCGAGATGCAGGGATGGGAGCTAGAGCAGGCAACAGGGAGCATTTTGGAGGCCAAGAGTAAGCAAAACTGAAGCTGGAAAAGGGTGCCAAGAAATTAATGCCAGAGGAAACACAAGGGCACAGAACTACAAGATGGGGAGGAGAGTGATGCATTGCAAGGTATCTGGGACCAGAGAGGCAAGAAGTGGTGGGGACTTGATAAGAAACTAAGGGTGAGAGTACAGAATTCTCTCAGGGTGGGGTGGGTGGCTGCTCCAGATTAAAGCCACTATTTGTGTTTTTATTAGCCAGTGCCTTGTAGGTGGGCCCAGCTAAAGAACCAGGGGAACATCAGATTTAACATGGGAATGAACTGATGAAAGTGTTTGAAAGAAATATGGAGATAAATTAGTCCAACATTTCTGGACAGGTTGATGGACTTATTTGAAAGGATAGAAGGATGTGATCTTGAAAAGCACAAGCCAGGGTAGAATGTTACACGAAGAACTAGACCTCACCCAAAGAGTGAAATAGATATTTTGCTGCCAATATCCTATCTCTGCTCCCGCCTTTCTTCTTCCTGTTCCCTCCACCAACCTACATTCAAAACCCTGGTTTAATGTTTGTCCACCCAATTCCTTTAAGCCTGTAGGTGTCAAGCTATAGATTTGGCATTCTCTTTCAAGGAGATTGAATTTGTGCACTTGTGAAGACCAAACCACCTTCCAAACCCACAACTGTGTTCCCTGAACCCCCTCAAGGCCATGTTAATAGATATCTATCCAAAGGCCAGATTTGTGTACATGACATTTTGAAGGAATAAGAAAGAAGACCTCCATAACTAGAGAGAGGGGCTAAAAGAGATGGATGACTTCAAAATTTCAACCCTGAGTTCTTGAGAAATGGACAAGGTCACTAATAGACTGGGGGCAAAGGAGATAATGGATTTTTACTAAATGTAGCATTGTTTTATCAAAATTCTTTAACAATATTGTAATTTAAGTCTAATCTCATATTTCTCTTTCATACTTTTTAGTCTTTTCTTATTAAGATATTTGTAATTTTCCCCAGATAATTATCATACCTCTTTTTGTTCTCCTTGAATTTCATGCCACTCAAATGCCCACCAGTTACCCCCAGGTGGTTCAAATGCCTTGAATTCCAAGAGAACAGAATTGACCAGAAACAGACATCCCCAATATTTGAGAGCAGAGGGTGAATGGCTTTTTTTTTCAACAATGGTAATTAGAATTCCATTCTCCTTGTGGATAGTGTAGTTTAATGAATTACACTGAACTATTAATTTGATGGGGAGGCAAGAAATACTACTCTCTCATTATTTTCTGAAAATCTGTCATCTTCATAAGGTTTTGTTTGGCACACACAGATGGTCCTGGTGACAGTGTGCAACTGAACTCTGCAGCAGGGGACGTATTGGCCAAATGGTACAACTCCCATTTCATGTGTGCCCTCTACGTTAGTTGTCAAATTAGACATGCTAGTAACATCCATAATTACATGTTGCAAGCAGCTGAGTTGTAGTTTGAAGTGTACTTAGATGCTAATGAGACTTCAGGGAATCCCTACGAATCGTGCATTCAAGCCTCCTCTAGCCTCCGGCTCGGATGCCAGGCATAGGTTCTTTTATAATGCCGACATTTTACCCATTATTTCTAATTGCCCCTGATAATTTAGAATGCTTCTTGAAAGGAAAAATAGCAGAAAGCTAATCCACAAGAGGTCTGGAAAACCATTTTCCAGTATTACCAAGTTTATGTTACTGGTGTCTTTGCAGGACACACCAAACATGGCAGGGGGGTGGTGCAGTTAGACAAAACTCAAGACCTAAGCTATCCTCAAAGATCCGTGCGCCTCAGCTTTCCATCCAGCCTTTCTGAGACTCTGTTTCAGCCATGCCCCTTCCCAACCCCAACTACTTCCCTTGTGTTGCCTTCACTGTCTCCTCTCTTATGCTTTTAACCTATACACGTTTATTGAACACCTGTTGTGTGCCTGGCACTGTACTGCAAAGACAAATGATTCCTATCCCCAAGGTGATCACAGCAAAAGGAAGAACACCAATACATGAAGAAATGATTCTAAAACCTGGGGTAACTGCACTGACAGTGATATAGCCCATATAGAATTCTGAAGAGGGGAACCCAAACCAGCATGAGGAGTGTGTGTTTTGTTTTGTGTGTGTGTGTGTGTGTGTGTGCGTGCGCACCTGTGTCCCCTCAAATATGTGTGTGTGTGTGTTGGCACAGGGGCTTCCAGTGCCCCACCCATATCTCCTGGAACACCTTTGCCATTTTTGTGCACATCCATTTCAGGCTGCTTTCACTCCCAGCAGCCAGCACTGTGTCTCTTGTTGAAAGACAGTTCTCAGGCTGCAGGAGCCCATATTACCTGTGCACATGCACGGAGAGCTGAAGTGTCTGGACATTTAATTCCCCAGAGGCAGCCCTATGACTGGCAGGAGTGGGGATACAAGTATACCAGCCCCTTTGCCCCTGATCAAAATAACTCTGATGTGTATCCTAACCTGTCTCCAAAAGTTCCCCATGGGATGAGCCAAAGTTACTCTCCATGGTGATTTTGCAGACTTGTTTGTCCTCCTACCCTTCCCAGTCCCCCTTCCCTATCCCTCCATTAGTTTTTTCCTGGGAACCTACAAATAAATGCACATGAAACCTCACCTCTGGGCCTGCTTCTGAGATACCCAAATTAAGACAGAAAGAGTAGAGAAGTTCCCCTTGAGGGTCCATCTAAGCCAGGTCTTGAAGGAATGGAAGAATTTAGCAAGACGAAGGAGATAAGAGTTTCACCCCAAGAGAGGGTGCAAAGGGAGTGCTGTGGAAAGAATTTCAGACCACATGAATGAAAGAGTGCTCGTGGAAAACAGTCTGGAACACACAGGGGGCTACAACCACAACCTGTAGCATAAAGTTTTAGCAGTGATAAGTGGGCAGGCATCACATATTCAAGGGTTTGATGCACTTGGTGTGCTAGAGCCAACTAGCAGCCACTTGTTAAATATTCAGAAATTTTCTGATCAGGGTGTTAAACTCTGATAGCTTGAAAGTGGCCATGATAGGAGTATTTACACTAGGGAAATTGCAATCACTACGAGTTATGGCTGGCTGGCTTATTTATTTATTTATTTATTTATTTATTTATTTATTTATTTATTTATTTAAGGGGTTGGGGAAGGGGAGAGCAAGAGGGACAGAGAGAATCTTAATAGGGAAATTGCAATCACTATGAATTATGGCTGGCTTGCTTATTTATTTTTATTTATTTATTTATTTATTTAAGGTGTTGGGGAAGGGGAGAGCAAGAGGGACAGAGAATCTTAATAGGGAAATTGCAATCACTACGAATTATGGCTGGCTTGCTTATTTATTTATTTTTATTTATTTTATTTATTTATTTATTTATTTATTTATTTATTTATTTATTTATTTAAGGGGTTGGGGAAGGGGAGAGCAAGAGGGACAGAGAGAATCTTAAGCAGGCTCCACACCCAGCATAGAGCCTGATGCAGGGCTTGATCTCACGACCCTTACCTTGAGATCATGACCTGAGCTGAAATCAAGAGGCAGATGCTTAACTGACTGAGCCACTGAGGCACCCCAGGGTGTTTTTTAAAATAGAACTGGTTTGGGGTGCCTGGGTGGCTCAGTTGGTTGAGCAGCTGCCTTCAGCTCAGGTCATGATCCCAAGGTTCTGGGATCAAGTCCCGCATTGGGCTCCTTGCTCAGCAGGAAGCCTGCTTCTCTCTCTGCCTGCCACTCCCCCCGCTTGTGCTCTCTCTCTCTCTCCCTGACAAATTAAAAAAAAAAAATCTAAAATAGAACTGGTTTACCAGCACACTACTTTGCTATGCAAAGGAGATTGCTTTTTACTTCATAGGCAGTAATGGGAAGGCCACTGACTTTTTCACAGTTGAGTGATATAGTCAGATTTGCACAGCTATGTGGCATTCAGAGAAAGAAAAGGGCCTCACCCAAGGCAGCAGTAGCAGACCTGGAGTATGGGGAATGGAAAGATTAAGGAGTTTGTCTGATTGGATGTGAGAATTGATAGACAGGATGACTGGGCAGATGGCTGAGTTAGCCTCCAACAGAGCTGGAGAATACAGAAAGAAAAGTTAATTTGGGCAACAAGTTCATTTCTGGAAACATTGAATTTCAGAATTCCGAGGGATTAGGCATTCATATATATGGCTGTGGAACATAGGCATGAGGCCCAGACAGATCTGGGAATCTCCACAGCGCCAGTCACTTAAGTGAGCCCTGTCCAGGCCCTGCTGGCCAAATCTATTCTGTCCTCCTAGCTGTGGCAGTCTCTGTTGCTGAGCACCCGTTCTGTCAGTTTTTACCTACACTCGTAATTCTTTATGCCTCGAGTAGAAAGACACCTCCTCTGAAGGCAAGGCTGCTCTGACCAGCTGGCCCTAGGCGATTCCACCTCTTCTGGATGTATAGCTCCCTCTCTGTCAGGAGGTCAAGCCAAGGGTCTTAAGATGTCACCTAAAATGCTGTTCATGTGGCCCAGCTTGTATCCTTAGTTGATGACCCTCTTTCCCCAAACATGAGCTTGGGTCACGGAGTCACACATTTCTTTTTCAACTCTCCCCCCACCCCAGGTGGATTTCCACAACACCTGGCCCAACAGAGGGAAGGCAACTTTAGCTTCCCTTCCTCGAGTGAGGGATATGATAATTCCACTGTCTGGAGCATTAACCTCGGTCTCTCAAGTACCTAACCTGTTTCCTTTCTAGGACCTAGGGACTCTAAGGAAAATGGTATTCTTGGAGGCTGACCATGACCTTTCAGTTTCCTGAGGAAGTTTTGACCTTTACCAAATTCCTTCAGTTCACAACAGATTATTAACCTTTGTTCGCAGATGGAGATTTCAACCAAATTCCATAGGCATTTCAAGTAATTTTTAAATGAAGTGGCATAATAATGTGCTTAATTCCTGTCAGGTCTATCACCTCCAGGCCCCTACCTCAACAGAATTGGAAATGATAAACCAAACACAGACATTTTGACAATGAATTTTTAAGGCAAACTTTAATGCCTGCTTACTATAAATATATTCATCAAAGGAATTCTGGAACCTGTCATAAATTGATGCTGTTATACTTAAGTATAACGTAGATCAATTTTCCTAAACTAATAGAGTCCAGACATATTATCATTTGTTAAACAGAATAAAAATGTGAGTTTGCAAAAGTATGTAGGTGACTAGATAACTTCAGTAATGGCTTCACTGTAAAGCTTGAGTTTTATCCTTAATGCTCTTTTTCAATGTAGCACTGACATTTAGTCACCAAAGAAAAGCATAAAGGGAAAAATACTCTAAGCAATGCTTTGTAATCTAGAAGGCTTTCATTTAAAAATCCAAAATCCCTTCACTAAGCATATTTATATAAAGAATTTTTCCATTGAATTTTTACATTGTTTTTAAACATCTAGAGAAAATATTTTTAAAAATTCAACACCTAGCTAGCTTTCAAATGGTAGACACTATTTACTTTCATCTCCATACTTAGCTCTAAAATAACTGGATTATTTTTTGCCAACATTTCTCAATACTCTCACATGGAAGCTAAGATAAATCAGGGCAGATTTAATCTCAAAGGGTTCTTTTGGCATTTAGAAGTGGCGAGGAGATTTATTTATGAACCATTATCAACATAAATGGAGATTGCTCTTGGGACATAATCATCTACTTTATATAAATTGGATATAGCTACATGGCAATAAAAACACAGGATTCACTTAGATAAACATGAAAACCAACATATTTAGAGTTTTTCTATTTAAGTATACATTATATTAATTTCTAGACTTTTAATATAAGAAGGTAACTTGGATTGGAATGATTCTCAAAAATATAATAGTTGAATATTTGAACTTGAATGAAAGGAACTTACTGATCAATGACAAACTGGTTTTGGCTTTAGCTTAATAATGTTTATATTAAATAAAGAATAAATTACTATTTTATCATCACATTATATATACCAGCTTAATGAAGACATAAGTCTTCTTTTATTCAAAAATAAATGAAAAGTCACAAACCAATCCAATACGTAAGGTGAATCATTTTACATTGGGCAAATCGTATCTTATTTTTTCATATGTAGAGAATGTTTGAAAAAAAAGTGGTAGCTGTGGCATAGTTGAAAAGACCATTGGCTTCAGAGCAAACATAGCTGGACATGACAGCTGGCACCTTCGCTTTTTAAATAAATGGACAAATTAATCTTGTATTTAATTTTGAGCAAGTTTCTTTAAATTCTCTTTAAACTTTTTTATATGTAAAATCTGTGAAGATTAATATTTATGTTAATATATTTAAAGTCCGGCATGAAGCCTAAAACATAGTAGATGCTCAATAAATAGTAGTTACCCTGCTTGAAAAAAACAATGGCTCCCCATTGCCCTCAAATTAATTAGCATGGCTCCAAAGATCTTTCATGATCTGGTACTCCTTATATCTGATGGCTTTATCTTCTAACATGTCCCTCTTATACTCTGTACCGGTGGTCTCCAAAGCAAGGTACACATACACTAGGGGAGGGATAATAGACCATTTTTGTGCCCTACCTCTATCCTTCAGACCTTAATACTTTAGTGTACACCAGTCAATTCTAAAAGGCAGTGTCTACATCTCTTTGGGTATACTTTCTCCAAAGTTGCAGAAGGTTACTCAACCCATTCATGCAAAAAGCTGGAAATGAAGATTTGATGCCTCCTTGGAGCAGTCTTCAACCAGTGACTGAAGGTTGTTAAATACCCCAGCTTCATCATCCCTTAGGAGCAACAAGTCTGAGACATCTGTCAAGGACTGTGAAGGGTCTGAGATTTTACCCTGCCTGCAAGCTGGCAGGTTAGCCTGCCACAGTTTCCTGGATGCTAACAGAAGACATGAGTCTGTTGGGCCAGAGACAAATGACTTTATGACAGCACAGCAGGCAGCATGAGCTTCATGTTTCCATTGGTTTCCCTTGATACCCAAATCCCATGGGGGTGATGTGGAGTGGTCCAGGTGGATGGGGGTGATGTGGAGTGGTCTAGGTGGATGCTATGCACACAATGGATCTGTGTCATAGCTGAAGGACCCCAAGCTTAGAAACCCCCAATCTTGTAAGGGGATGCTAGCAAGTCTGCCCAAACTTTGTCCCAGAGAAATACATTCTCTTTGTTATCCAGTCGGGAAACAAATTTGCCCTGTGTCCCTGGACTGAGACATTATCTCTATATTCCAAGGTTGTTTGCAATGCAAACATCCTTGAAGATCTAGAACAGGACAAAATTGTCACAAGATGTGTAGAAAATCATGGAGAATTGTCTCCCAACAACATGCCCTAGATCATCACACTTCCCCAGCAGGACTGAGCTCCATAGTGGAGCTTGATAATGTTCCCTTGATTGGCTGCCTTCCCTCCAATAATTTCTCCACTCTCTAACGGTATTTTCTGAGATCACCTTCCAAATAAATGACTTGCAGATACCTGAACAAAATTGGAATGCTCCTGGGAAAGAAGAAATGAAAAAATGGATGATGGATCAGTCACCAACAAAGTCCACTAAGCCTTACTTAAATTTCTCCTGCAGGGGTTAGAAGCATTTACTTTAGGCATTATATTTGAGCTAATCTAAGAAAGCAAACAGAACTATCTTGCATTAATTCAAAATATACAGTTTTAATTGAAATGCATCTTGCAGTGTTCCCTGAGCAACTGATTAAATTACCTTATTGGCATAAAACTGCTAGGAAATTCATTGGTCCCAATCATTACCCAATAAGATGACCCTGTCAAGGAAGAGAATGGCCTTTATGACATATTCTATTATATATGTTCAGAATAGAATTCAGTGACCCTGCCATCACTCAAGAGAAAACAAGATTTATTTACTCATTCCGAACAGTAGGATGTTCTTTATTTTTGAGCCACAATGGTAGGATTCACTTTAATTGCACATATATAAAATCCAGAAACACCATGTTTTTAGGGGATAGCTATAGTTGTAGCCACAACAAAAATAAGGATGCTTTCAGTTTGTTTCCCCAGATGACATCTAGCTTTCTCAACTTACAATTTTCATCCCTTTTACATTCTTCAGGTTTAGCCAAGATGTTCTAAATGGCAAGGTCTGCTCTAGGAAGAGCTTCATTACTGCATCTATAAAATTACTGGAGGACAATGCTCTTCTAGTTCATTCTTTCTCAAAGTGTGGTATCTGAACCAGCAGCATCAGCATCACCTGGAGGGAGATCCTCAGGCCCCACCCCAGACCTACAAATTTGGAAACTCTGGCGATGAGGCTCAGCCTCTCTGTAACAAGTCTTCTGGATGATTCTAACACACACTCAGGTGTGAGAACCACTGCTTTAGAGTCTACCCCCAAATCCTAATTCCAGTAAGAAATTACATGACTTCTAAGTCAAGGAAAACAGGTACCAGCAGCTTGATCATACAAAACCAGACTTCCATTGTGCAGAAGGTGGATTATCTCAGAGATTATATATTAAAGTCTGTGAACTAGAACATGGACATTGAATCATCCAGTTTCTACCTCCTCCCTTTAAGGAGCACTTTAAGTTGTTTTGCTTTCAGTTTTGCTGTTTTGGGCCTTTTTTGTGTTTCAGAAAAGTGACATTATCCTCATTTCATAAAGTGACATTCACATCTTCAAAAAGGTCTTTCCTGATTAACCCCATCCTCCTTTGATGTGACATTTTACTCTGACTTGATCTCCTTTTAAGATTTGCATATCTGTTTTGCATGGCATTATTCTTCATTCAAGCCACATGCTTTGAAAATACTGAATAGGTTACATCCATCTGTCAGACTAGAGCTCATGGGCACAGACCATGATTTTGTCTCATCTCCTTGGAATTTATTTGGTCTCCATGCCTATGTAGGTCAATGCTATGCCAACCAAACAGTGATGTGTGTGTGTGTGTGTGTGTGTGTTGGCACTACAAGTCTTAAAAAAAGAAAGAAGGAAAAAGAATGAAGATAAACTATCCAAACTGTCCTTAAGCCATGCATTCAGGATCAAGTTGCTCCAAATTTCCTACCATCTTCACAATGCCCAGCCCTCATCATCAACAATGAATGAAATACACTTAAGAAGTCAATGAGGCAAATTTCAATGAGGCAAATTATCTTCCAACTGACTAGCCAGAAGAAATAGCCAGCTCTTATGTGGTGGCCACACACCAAGATCCGGATCACTGCTGCATTGGTGAGGCTAGGGTGACTAACCATCCCAGTCTGCCCAGGCATGAGGACTTTCCTGGGATGCAGGACTTTTAGTGCTAAAACTGGACAGTTCTGGGTAAAACGGGATAGTTGGTCACCTTCTCTGAGGCATCTAAGTCAGAGAACAATTACAAAGAGTTAGTAGGCTCAGCTTTCACATCATACTCTACCCACTACTCAGGACAACTATCCAAAAAGACAATACCATGATGAGATTTTCTCAGTCCTCTAATGCCAACACCCTCCAGGGTAGCCCTGGAAAAAACTGTGTAGTGTATAAAATGTTCAGCTCCCCACCATCACCATTTTATAGATTTCTTCACATCCCTGCCCTTCAAGTGGCCCTCAGCTCTCTGAGCCTTCCACCTGCTTCCTTGCCCCCTGCCACCACCAAATCTTGCTCACAAGAGATTTCATCCACATGAAGTTACAAAGACTGATTAACAGAGCAGTGGTTCTCAAACCTCACCACAGGTTAAAAACATTCAGGATGTTTTTTGAAAGCACTAATGCCTGAACCCTACCAACTAAAATACAGGTTTAATTGATCTTGGGCAGATCCAGGCATTGGTATTTTTTAAAAGCTCCCTTGATGACTCTAATCAGCAGCTAGGGTCCAGAACCACTGGTTTAAAGCACCTGTTCTCAAATGTGGCTGTCCATTGGAATCACCTGGGAAGGTTTAAAAACTATATCTGGGTCCCGCCCCCCAGACAGTCTCATTTAACTGGTGTTGGGCACGGTATGGACTTCTGGATTGGTAAAAAAACAAACAAAACAAACAAAAGCTCCCCAGGAGATTCTAATGTGCAGCCAAGTTTGAGAACCACTGATCTGGCCTTGTCACTCTAAGCGTGGACTACCCACCCAGCAACCCCACCTGGAATCTAATTAGAATGTTAGACCCGTGTGGGGGTGCCTGAATGGCTACGTCCCTTGAGCGTCCTACTCTAGATTTCAACTCAGATCATGATGTCAGGGCTGTGGGATCGAGCCCCACATGGGGCTCCGTGCTCAGCAGAGTCCGCTTGTCCCTCTCCCTCTACTCCTTCCCCCGCTCGAGCTCTCTCCCTCTCTAAAATTAAAAAAATTTAAAAAAGGAATGCAGACTCATAGGCCCCACCCTAGGCCTCCTGAAACCAAATCTGCAGTTTAACAAGATCCCCCAGGTAATTCATGTGCATGTTAAAGTTTGAGAAGCTCTGGTTTAGAGTGTTACCCCTCCCAGAACATTTAACAAGGAACTAGACTCTTAACCAAAAGAATTCTCCTGCAAGAATTTTAGGCATCAGACAAAAGGTAGAAAAGCATTTTGGTGAAAGGAGGGTTTCCCCAGTCCTCTGAGTCATGTCCCCAGAAGCAGTCACCTACTCCTCCTCCTCATAAGAAAATTCTGGTGTTATTAAATGTCAGCTGCAGATATACATCTGGCTATGAATCAGCCAAGGGAAAAATAGACACTGGAGGGTTGTCTCTGGTCTGTGTGCTTCCTGAAAATGGCTGGCAGAGTTCAGGAACTGGAAATGCTATCAAAGTTATCCAGGAGCACTGTTATTTGAAAAAGAGAGAAAGAAGGGCGCCTGGTGGCTCAGTCCTTAAGCGTCTGCCTTTGGCTCAGGTCATGATCCCAGGGTCCTAGTCCCAAATCGGGCTCCCTGCTCAGCGGGAAGCCTGCTTCTCCCTCTCCCACTCCCCCTGCTTGTGTTCCTGCTCTCTCTATCTCTGTCTCTGTCAAACAAATAAAAAAGAAAACCTTTTTTTTAAAAAAAAGAAAGATTTGAGGAAAATGGGCCCTGTCCCACATGGAAAGCAGAGTTTGAGTGTGAGGAGTTGGTAGGGGTGTGACACAAAGGAATAGCATTATAGAGATGGAAATCAACCTAAATTCGAAATTGTATGTATATCAGTGGGCAAGTTAGCAAATGCTTCTAACACTAAGTACTACAAAGGATACTAAAACAAGAACCAAAGCAGAAAATGGTAGTGACCTTTGCTTAGTTTAATAATGATTAAACATTATTTAATTCCTTCGTTTCATGCTGAGCAGAGTTGAAGAGTTCCCAAACGTCTAAGCTGCACCTCCATTATAATGCAGTCCCATTCACTCCTTCTCTGTTTAGACTTTATTCAAAATTACACCCCATTACCCATATGGACTGGGGTGGGGTGAAAATGAAAAGGACTGCTCTGAATCAGCCCCCAGTGGCTTCAGTCTAAAAGACCCCATAAAGGAGCAAGGGGTAGCCAAAATCCGCTATAGAACCAGGAGCTGGGAAAGAGATGTCTACACAGCTGAATACACCACCCAGTTTGGTTTTCAGCAGAGGCCTCCTTCTGGGCCAATATACAAATTCTTATATCCAAGATCCAATCACAGGATAGTTAACACAATTCATTCCAGGTTCTTGAGTATGTCAGCAGTAGCCAAGAGGAAAAGGCTGCCTCTGAGACAATTCTTCAACCAGGAGGCCAGCATACTGAATCCCAGCAGTGTGTGCAGTGAGTTCCACGAGGAACAAGAGCAAAGTCAACTCCGTGTACTCAAGAGTCCAAGGGATGATAGACACCACACTGGAGCTACCACTGATAACCCGTCAATTTAAATATATCTGAGAAAGCAATACTTCTGACGAGCCCCATCACCTAGGTACTCAGAAATTACTATGAATTCAGACTATTTTTATAGCAACACAATAATGCAATCATTTTATATTAGCATAGGCATCTCTAGGGAGCTTGGTAGCAATGTACACTCTAGGGGCCACCCCATACCTGCTGAATCCGAATCTGCATTTTACCAAAATCCCCAGGTGATTCATATGCTCATGGATGTTTAAGAAACACAGATCTAGAACAGTGAATATCAATCCCAGCTGTGTACTTGAATTACCTGGGGAGGTTCTCCACCTTGTAGCTATCCAGGCCCCACCCTAAACTAATTAAAGCAGCCTTTGGGAGTGGGACTTAGCCCCACCCCCACCCCGTGTTTTAAAAGCTCCCCAGGTGTTTCTGATGGGCAGCCAGTTTAAAAGCTGCTGACAGGACATGTAGGTTAAGGAGTAGGGCTGTTTTTTAGGGTATCTCGCGCACTCTCTTTCTGTCTCGCTCTCGCTGGCTCTAACTCTCTCTCTCCCCCCCCTCCTCCCTTTCCCTTCCCCTTCCCTCCCTCCCCCTTTCTACCTGTCCCTCCCTCCCTCCCTTCTCTTTCTTCCCATGAAATATTGGCCTCATAAGTATGTTAATTAAATTCACAATTAAAAATTAAAGTGCTTTTCTTTAAGCAGCCACATGGGTATGACATGAACCTGTGTCCCTTCACATTATTGCTTCATGCCTCAATAGAGCCAAAAAACTGTCTTACTGGCTCTACCCAGAAATCCCCTATTCCTTCCCTTCTAGAAACTTATATACATACACACACACACACACACACACACGCATATGTGTATATATATATATATATATATATATATACTCAGCCATAATAAAGAGATCTTTCCCTTTGTGACAACATGGATGGACCTAGAGGGCACTATGCTAAGAGAAATAAGTCAGAAAGACAAATACCATATGATTTTCCTTATATGTAGAATCTAAAAATGAATGAACAAACAAAATGAAACTCGTGAATACAGAGAATAGAATGATAGTTGCCAGAGGGGAGGGTTATTTGGGGGTGAGCTAAATGGGTAAAGGGGTTAAGAGGTGCAAAGTTCCCATCAGAAAATACCTAAGTAATGGGCCTGTAATATACAGCAAAGTGACTACAGTCAATAATATTGTAGTGCATATTTAAATTTGCGAAGAGAGTACGTCTTAAAAGATCTCATCACAAGAAAAAAAGTTGTAAGGGGTGGTAACTAGATTTATTGTGATCATTTCACAGTGTATAAAATATCAAATCATTATGTTGTATACCTGAAACTAATGTTATATGGAAATTTTTTAAATTTAATTTTTTCATCATGATAAGTGTACTTTTTAATCCCCATCCTCAGTTTGTTTTTCTGCAGTTAGAATCTCTTTTTTGGTTTCTCTTTTTCTTTGCTCATTTGTTTTGTTTCTTAAATTCCACATATGAATGAGATCCTATGGTATTCATCTCTCTATGACTGACTTATTTCACACAGCATTATACTCTCTACCTCTATCCAAGTTGTTGCAAATGGCAAGATTTCATTCTTTTTTATGGCCGAATAATATTCTAATTGTAGATATGCCACTTCTTATTTATCCATTCATCTATTGATGGACACTTGGGCTGCTTCCATATCTTGGCTATTATAAATAATGCTGTAGTAAACAAAGTGGTGCATGTATCCCTTTGAATTAGTGTTTTTGTATTCTTTGGATAAGTACCCAGTAGTGAGATTGCTGGATCATAGGGTAGTTCTATTTTTAATTTATTGAGGAACCTCCATACTGTTTTCCACAGTGGCTGCACCAGTTTGTATTCCCACCAACAATGCATCTATATTCATGAGAGATATTGGCCTGTAGTTCTTTTTTTGTTGTGTCTTTGTCTGCTTTTGGTCTCAGGGTTATACTGGCCTCATAGAATGAATTTGGAAGTTTTCATTCCTCTTCTATTTTTTTGGAATTCTTTGAGAAGAATAGGTATTAACTCTTCTTCAAGTGTCTGGTAGAATTCACCTGTGAAGCCATCTGGTCCTGGACTTTTGTTTTCTATGAATTGTTTATTTACTGTTTCAATTTCATTGCTAGTGATTGGTCTGTTCAAATTTTCTGTCTCTTCCTGCTTTAATTTTGGTAGGTTATATGTTTCTAGGAATTTATCCATTTCTTTTATGTTGTCCAGTTTGTTGGCATATAGGTTTTCATAATCTGTTGAAATCATTTGTATTTCTGTGGTATTGGTTGTTATTTCTCCTCTTTCATTAGTAATTTTGTTTGAGTCCTCTTTTTTATGAGTCTTGATAGAGGTTTATCAATGTTGTTGATCTTTTCAAAGAACCAGCTCCTGGTTTCATTGATCTGTTCTATTGGTTTTTAGTTTCTCTATCATTTATTTCTGTTCTAATCTTTATTTCATTCCTTTTGCTAGGTTTGGGTTTGGGGTTTTGTTCTTTTTTTTAAGCTCCTTTAGGTATAAGGTTAGGTTGTTTATTTGAAATTTTTCTTGCTTCTTGAGGTAGGCATGTGCTGTTCTAAACTTCTTAGAACTGCATTTGCTTCTTCCCAAAGATTTTGGACAGTTGTATTTTCATGTTCATTTGTTTCCATGTAACTTTTTATTTCTTCTTTAATTTCTTGGTTGACTCATTCATTGTTTAATACCATGTTATTTAGCCTCCATGTATTTGTGTTCTTTCCAGATTTTTTCTTGTGGTTGATTCCTAGTTTCATAGCGTTGTGGTCAGAAAAAGATGCATGGTATGACTTCGTTTTTTAATTTGTTGAGACTTGTTTTGTGTCCTAACATGTGATCTATTCTGGAAACTGTTCCATGTGCACTTGAAAGGAATGTGTGTTCTACTGTTTTAGGATGGAAAGTTCTGATTACGTCTGTTAAATCCATCTGGTCCAGTGTGTCATTCAAAGCCACTGTTTCCTTATTGACTTTCTATTTAGATGATCTGTCCATCAATGTAAGTGGCGTGTTAAAGTCCCCTACTATTATTGTATTACTATGGATTATTTCTTTTATGTTTGTTATTTACTGTTTTATGTATTTGGGTGCTCCTGTGCTGGGTGCACAAATATTTACAATTGTTGTATCCTCTTGTTGGATTGTCCCCTTTATTATTATATAGTGTCCTTCTTTTCCCTTGTTACAGTTTTTGTTTTAAAGTGCATTTTGTCCAATAGTGTTGTTACCCTGGCTTTCTTTTGGCATCTATTTGCATGATAAATATTTCTCCATCCCCTCACTTTCAATCTGTAGGTGTCTTTTGGTCTGAAATAAATTTCTTGTAGGCAGCATATAGATAGGTCTTATTTTTTATCCACCCTGTCACCTTTGTTTTTTTGATTGAAGCAGTTAGTCCATTTACATTCAAAATAATTATTGGTATGTATTCCCATTTTATCTTTTTTTTAAAGATTTTATTTATTTGACACAGGGGGAGAAGCAAGCACAAGTGGCGGAGCAGCAGGCAGAGGGAGAAGCAGGCTTCCCGCTGAGCAGGGAGCCCAATGTGGGGCTCGATCCCAGGACCCTGGGATCATGACCAGAGCCGAAGGCTGACACTTAACTGAGCCACCTAGGCGCGCCACGCCCCTCCCTTTTGTTACTTGTTTTGTGGTTGTTTCTATAGTCTCTGATGCTTTCTTTCTGCTTTTGTGTTTTTTACTTTTCATACTCTCCCTATGGTCTTCCTTTCCATTCAAAGAGTCCCCTTTAATATTTCTTCTGAGGCTGGTTTAATGGTCATGAATTCCTTTAGTTTTTGTTTGAGAAACTCTTTATCTTTCCTTCTATTCTGAATGATAGCCTTGCTGGACAGAATAATTTTGCCTGTAGAGTTTTCCCTTTCAGCTCTTTGAATATGTCATGCCACTCTCATGGCCTGCAAAGTTTCTACTGAAAAATCAGCTAATAGCCTTATGGGGGAGGGGTTACCCTTGCATGTAACTATCTTATTTAATCTTGCTGCTTTTAAAATTTTATCACTACTTTTTGCCATTTTAATTATTATGTGACTTGGTGTGGACATCCTTGGGTTGAATTTTGGTGGGGGGGGCGCGGATTCTGTTTGCCTCCTAGATATTTGGATCTAGATATTTGTTTCCCCAAGTTAGGGAAATTTTCAGCTATTATTTCTTCAAATAAATTTTCTGCCCCCTTATCTCTTTTTCTTCTGAGATCCCTATAATGTGTATGTTAATACACTTGATGAAGTCACTGAGTTCCCTAAGACTATTCTAAATCTGCATAATTTTCTTTCCTCTCCTTTGCTCAGCTTGGTTACTTTCCATTACTCTGTGTTCCAGGTCATTAATTCATTCCTCTTCTTCATCTAGCATGCTGTTTATTCCATCAAGTATATTTTTTATTTCATATATTATGTTCTGGATCTCTGATTAGTTCTTTTTTATCTCTGTGTTAAGGGTCTCATTGATGTCCTCCACTCTTTTCTCCAGTCCAGTGCGTATATTCATGATCATTACTTTAAATTCGCTATCAGGCCTGTTACTTATATCCATTTTGGTTTGTTCTCTTGCTGTGGTTTGGTCCTATTCTTTCATTTAGGAGATGTTTCTCTGTCTCTTCATTTTGTCTGACTTTCTATGTCTGTTTCTGTGTGTTAAAAAAAGTCAGCTACTCCTGTTGCTCTTAAGAATAATAGCCTTAGGAAGAAGAGGTCCTGTAGTGCCCTGCAGTGCAGTGTCCCCTATTCCCCAGGATCTGGCACTTCAGGGAGTGTCTTCTAGGGAGTGTGTTGCGTGTGCTCTGCTGTTGAGTCTTGGCCTCTTTTTCCTTGAGTCCAATTGTTTGCAGAGGCTCTCTTTGCCTATTGTGGGCAGCAAGGTGTGAGGTGGTCAGCTTGTGAATCGAGACCTGCCCCCATAGCTTTTGGAACTGAGGTCTCCCAAAAATGGCCAAGTCAGGAGATGTGGTGTTGACAGGGTTTGCACTGGTCTTCTAGGGGAGGGGCCCACAGAGCTGGGACTCAGGACAGCATGACTGGGAAGGGCAGATTCACCAAAAAGCAGGGGCAGGGCTTGGTATAAGCAAGTTAAGGAAGGAGTGTGGCTGCCCCACTTGTTCCCACAGGTGGCCTTTGCTTATGCTGGAGCAGGGAGGAAATGGTGCCTGCCAGCTCCTTTGTTCCTGGAGGGGTCTCCCCATGATCCCTGTCTCTACTGGCCATGTTCTGAGATGAGCAAATCACCCTCCCTCCTGTCTGCCCCTGGTGTTTTTCAAACTGCTGGTTCTACACTGCATCTACATGGGCTGTTTGTCATGCTGTCTCTTAAGGGCATGGACTCTGCTTCCTAAGGCCTTCCAGGCTCTCCCAGAGCTGAGGCCACTGATTTTTAAAATTCCAGGTTTTAAGTCCTCCTGGCTTTAAGAACTCCTGGAATTCAGCCCCTCTCACTTTCAAAGGCAAATATTATAGAGAATCATCCTCCTCATTCATGGGCTCCCTGGGTGAAATTCTGTTTTCTGCCTTTTTCCACACCACAGGCTCCCTCCCCACCATGGATAGCCATAGTGTATTCTGCTCCCAGGCTGCATCTTCACCCTTCCTACCTTCTTCGGTGTGGCTTCTTCCCTGCCTTTAGTTGTGGAATTTGTTCTGCCAGTTTTGGGGCCATTTCCTGGTTTATTTATGCTGATATGAGTGTTAGCTAGTTGTATCTTTGGGATGAGGCAAGCTTAGGGTCGTCCTACTCTGCTATCTCCCCTGTTATGTGGCAATTATACCCCCAAAAAATTAGAGTTATGCTGCCAGAAGCTAAGGAACTACCAAAACCTAGGAGAGAAGCCCTAGAACAGATCCTTCCCTAGCGCCTTCACAGAGAGCATGGCTCTGCCAACCCCTTGATCTTAGACTTCTAGCCTCCAGAACTATGAGACAATAAATTCCTGTTAATGAAGCCACCCAGTTTGTGGTACATTGTTACAGCAGCCCTAATAAATGAATACATATTTATAATTATTTTCAGCAACCTCATTCCTGACAACCATGCTGTTAACTTAGTGGTATGACTAAGTAAATGATAGGAATAGAACCATGGGAGGCACCCAAACTGGAAACATTCTGTCACATGTCCACACAGGAATTATGGGGTTGTATTTCTGGCAAATCATCACCTTCAAAAAGCTTACACTTCCTGTTTTGGTCAGCCTCTACACACAGTATTGACTACCCTGTAGGTTTTCAATAAATCCATACTGGCTACCTGCATGGCCATGCCCACAGCAATTGTAAAAAACTGAAGATCAAGCCAGGACAGGGGCCATGTAAGAATGACTCAAGCTACAAGCTGCTGTCAGTTAGAAATCTGAGTAAAGGTATAGCAAAATAATGTTCATATACTCCCCACCTTTTGGTGTTATTATGTAATCATAGACTTTTAGACCATACTTTCAAAATATTTTGTTACAGTCCTACAAAAGCTTCAGGTGAACCCAGGCCCAAGGAATTTAACCACAATTATTCTGTGGTGAATTAAGTTCCTTGAAGATTTGTTTGTGGCATGTCAAAAGAATATAATTTTATAGCCATTGACGCCTACCTGCCAGAATTCATTCTTTTATGTGATTTAATAATAAATTAAAATTATTTTAAGAGCTATTTAAGCTACCCATTTTTAAATGACATCTAGCTAACAATCCTGTCTAGAGACAGCATTCTCTAGGTTCCCATGAAAATGTCTATGAAAACATAGAATATACATACACACTCAATCCTTGCTTAGTTGTTTTTCTCCCCTTTTTCCTAGCCTACTTCCCTCACCTCACTTCCTTTCTAAATAAATTCTGTAAAGAACAGTCCCTGTCACAACTTGATAGGTCCTGTGAAGAACAATCTACAGTGAGCATATATTATTTTAATAAACCAGAAAGGCAAAAAATATACTTGCATTTCAAAAGTTAAGGTTTATCTTTCCAGAAAGGATAGAGAGGCAAATATGGAAGGCAAGAAGATATACAGACATAAAAGTACCCCTGAAATAATAATAGCAAGTACTTGCTAGACCTAAACTGTCCTTTGTCTTATTAAAATTCAAATATTCATAAATATCCAAAGGACTTGTACTAACAACTCATGTTTAAATTTTAATTGAATTAACAGTGAATAACAGTTCATTCCCACCACCCCAAATAGTTGTTTTTAATATCAATTCACTGGTTGTTTTCACAAATCCAAAACCTAAAAACTACATAAAGTTGTTGAAGATAATAGCAGCCCAGTAGGGCGTGTTTGAGAAGCTGCTCCTCAGGTCTGCCCACATTGCTTTTCCAGCTTGTGCCCAAGTCACTAGGGAGATTCTCCTGTCATCTCAGCAGCAGCCAGGGCCTCATAAGATTTTAATTTTAAAACAACTGTATGGAAGAAAATAAAATAAAATCCAAGCACCTTAATTAGGATTACATTTGCAAAACTCCCTTGTTAGTTTTCCATTTAAGAACTTTGTGAAAATATTTTTAGTCATGTACAAAATGAAAAGAACTAGGAGGCTAATTAGCATGAAATTCCAGTCGGTCTCTAGGTTGAACACAAGGTGACTTGTTCTAAAGCAATTCAGAAGAAGGTCATCCAGTGTGTTACAGGCTGTCTTTATCAGACATTCTGTCCTATATTTTTGTCATTCTATTTCCAAAAGATGTTTTATAAAATCATAAAAGGGTGGTACCTAGGGAATCAATATTGCATCTGTTTTTAAAAATATGAAAATGAGCAAACATTTCAATTAGTTTGAGGAACAAATGTATTGAAATTATATTCACTTAAGTTTGACTTTAGTGGGGTGCCTGCGTGGCTCGGTCGGTTAAGTGTCTGCCTTTGGCTCAGGTCATGATCCCAGGGTCCTAGAATCGAGTCCCGCATTGGACTCCTTGCTCAGCTGGGAGCCTGCTTCTGCCTCTGCCTGCCACTCCCCCTGCTTGTGCATGTTCTCTTTCTCTAACAAATAAATAAAATCTTAAAAAAAAGTTTGACTTTAGAACCATGTAAATATTCTATAAAAACAAAATTAAATTTAAAAGCAATTCATAAAATATTCAAAAGTAAAATGACATGAATGAACATAACTATGTACCCAGTTGGTACCATAACTGGACAAAAAAGAACTATTCCAAGTGACTTTAAGACACAAGCTGATTCTACATCCCTTGGTAGATATAGCATAATGCCCCCCCACAAAAAAACCAGTTAAATTCAAATTTCAGAAAAGCAACATATCATTTTTTAGTATAAGTCTGTCCCAAATATTGGATGGGACATACATACACTAAAAATACTTATACTAATATAAATATTCATTGTTTTTCTGAATTTCCAATGTAACTGGGTATCCCATTTATTTATCTTGCAACCCTACCAACATTGGGGGAAACTGGGTAAAGGATATGCAGGATTTCTCTGCACCACTTTTGCAACTCCTGTGAATCTATAATAGTTTCTTTTTTTTAAGATTTTATTTATTTATTTGAAACAGAGAGAATGAGAGACAGAGAGCATGAGAGGGAGGAGGGTCAGAGGGAGAAGCAGACTCCCTGCCGAGCAGGGAGCCTGATGCGGGACTCGATCCCAGGACTCCAGGATCATGACCCGAGCCGAAGGCAGTCGCTTAACCAACTGAGCCACCCAGGCGCCCCTATAATAGTTTCTTTTAAGTTAGAGAATAAAATTTGAAAAATAGTTAATCTGTGAAATGGAAATCTAAATCATCTCAAATTACCTATAGCTGAAGAAAAAAAATGATACCTAGAATATTTTTTTAAAATAGTGAACACAAAGAGGCAGTAGTCCCAGGGTAAGACCTGACATGAAATTATTTAACATAAGGGTAAGGTGAACTGAGGACTTAAGAAAGTGTTCTTTACAGGTGAATGTGCCATTGCTAGCTAACTGAGAAGGTGGGAAGAGAGAAAGAAGTCATTTCTCTGTCCATGGTGCTAAACTAACAATAAAGAAACTTAATCTCAATCTAGTACAAATATATCTTAGTTTAAATCACACCTTACATCATTGTAAAAAGCATGAATTGATCATTTTTTTCCTGTAGAAAATCCTGCAGACCTAAATTGCATAAAAGCCAGTAACAGCAGAAAGTGAAAGTTGGAAATATAAAAAAATCTCTTCCAGAAAAACATTGTTTCTTATCATTGATATAATTTTTTCTTCAATTGAGGAATTGTTTTTGCAGAATATCAGGCTGTTTACTCTGAGTCATTTGGACACCAACCTGAAGTGGAGAAGAAAAAATAGCAATGCCCCCCTTCCTAATCTCAGTCACATTTTCAATTTGTGGGAAAAAAAAAATGAAGAATCAACTTCCTTTTTCCAAGGTTTGGGGGAGGGGAAATAAGGTAAGAAGGAGAGAGTACTATGAGAGTGGACAAAAATATCACAGCACCAGAACACATGGTGAGTGGGTAGAGTGGGAGAACGCTACAGAAATGGATATGTATGACCTCACCATGAGCATCCTTAAAATATCCTGTAAAGATGGAAGGATTAACAGCTTATTCAACACTGTGTGTACAGATGCACAGAGCAGACCAAGAGCTCAGTAATCATTCCTTGCCTGTCACATTCTTCACTGAAAACTGGTGCTTAAAATTTAAGATAGTTTTGCTCAGATAATTAGGTATATGTTTTTAAAGTATGTGTTCCACTTAGCAACATGCCTTAAACAGGTTTCTCCTCTTGAAACCAATGTAGCCAAATCCTCCACCAAGTATATGGGTACTACTTTGCAGAAGATCACCAGAGAGGGAAAGAGTCAACAGTTTTCATGGTAAACATTGTGCAAAAATTGAAACCATAAAAGTTTATCAAGTGCCTGCTCTTTACTTAGTCCTGAGATAGATACTAGAGATTGACAAAGATGAAATAATGCACACCTCACCTACAACAACCTTATATTCAATTTGGAGAGGAGAGAAAATCATACAAAGTTAAAAACTTCATTTAAGAACTTTAAAGATTTGAAAGTTGACATCTTCATGAACATTTGCTCTACACTTTCAAGTGTACATAGCACTTCTACATACATGCTCTACCATTTGATCTGCACAGGAGCCCCGTTAGGTAAGGGTTTTTTTTTAACCCCTGAAACCTATGGGAATTGAGCTCTGGAGAAGAAACCAACACATTCTTAAACAATTCTTCAAATGGTGTTAATTGATTTGATCAGCTGACTTATAGGGACATGGAAAGTAATTGACCTCCTTGGGGGCATATTCATATACCCAAAAATATATTGCCAAATCTGTGGTATACAGTAGGTGCTCAATAAATGCCATTGAAGACAAGTTGCATTCATGCATTAATAAATGTTACACTTAAGGAAACTGTGAGAACAGCATATCCCTCCCTGTGATATCTACTGCACTAGCCCAGTGCTTGACACAGGAGTTCAGTATACAGAATTAAACTAAACTGTAGGAGGGGCGCCTGGGTGGCTCAGTCATTGAGCGTCTGCCTTCGGCTCAGGTCATGATCTCAGGGTCCTGGGATCGAGCCCCTCATCGGGCTCCCTGCTCAGCTGGGAGCCTGCTTCTCCCTCTCCCACTGCCCCTGCTTGTGTTCCCTCTCTAGCTGTCTCTCTCTCTGTCAAATAAATAAAATCTTTAAAAAATGAAAATAAAAAAATAAACTGTAGGAGCCTGGCCCTAATAATAGTGTTTACTATAGGGCAGATAAAGTTCTAAGTCCTCTGCGTTTCTTGTCCCATCTAAATCTCATGACAATTTTATGAGGCATGGGCTATTGTTATGCCCCTTTTTCAGTTAAAGCAAAGTGACCTCAGGGAAGCTAAGTCATTTATCCAAAGTAACACAGATATTAAGAGTTTAGGAGCTTTTCATTATTCACCCGCTAGACCATAAAGGTGATAGACACTTGAGAAATTTAGAGAGATTGCCTCAGGCTGAGATGATCAGAGATTGTTTCATGCCAGAAACAAAATAGACAACAGGTCATCAAAGTACCCGTCCAATTCAATAAAGTGAGAAGAGGGAGCGTGGGGCAGAATGGCAGTCACATGATGGGTGTGTAGTAGTTAGAGTCAGTAACATCAGCAACTGTAACAAACAGACCCCCAAATCTCAATGGCTTAGTAAGTTGATTTCTTGCTCATGTGAAGTCCAAAGAGTGTGTTTTTAGGTATAAGGTTGCCTTCCACGTGGTCTTCGGATACCCAGGCTCCTTTCATCTCATGGGTATAGCAGCTCCAAAATCGTGGCATGTACTCTTGGATCCTGGGCACCTTTCTGGAAGGCAAGGGAAAAGAAAACATGGAGAAGCATTCTAGAAGTTTTTAGACATCAAGCCTGGATGTTGCTCATATGACATCTATTCTTTTTTTTTTTTTAGTTTTTATTTAAATTCTAGTTAGTTAACACAGTGTAATATTAGTTTCAGGTGTATAATTTAGTGATTCGAGGCTTCCCTACAACACCTGCTACTCATCACAAGTGCACTCCTTAATCCCTATCACCTGTTTCCCCTATCTCCCCCCTCCCCACCTACCCTCTGGTAACCATCAGTTTGTTCTCTAGAGTTAAGAGTCTGTTTCTTGCTTTGCCTCTCTCTCTCTTTTTTTTTTTCCTCTTTGCTCATTTGCTTTATTTCCTAAATTCCACATATGTGTGAAGGCATATAGTATTTGTCTTTCTCTGACTGACTTATTTTGTTTAGGATTAATACTCTCTAGTTCCATCCATGCAATTGGCAAGATTTCATTCTTTATGGCTGAGTAATATTCTATTATATATGCTACATCTTCTTTATCCATTCATCATTTCTACTCTTATTCCACTGGCCTAAATTCAATGCCATGGCCACATACAACTGCAAGGGAGACTTAGATATGTAATCTAGAAGTGTTCCGGGGAAGAAGAGAAGGTATAGCAATCTCAACTACATTATGCAAACTGGACCTTCTTCCATGTCCCACAGAATGCTCTTATTCACTTCTTACAGGCTGATCTAGTCTTAGGTGTCACTTATCACTGACCATAATAACAAGAGTTGACTGAAAGGGAAGCAATCAAACATAATACTCACCCTAGAGTTAGCAACCACCTACAATCTGTTCCATGAATATCTACCTTCTTCCAGCACTGTGTTCTCATTTGGGGAAAATGTGACTGTTTTAGCAATATAATGGACATACAAAAATTACCTAGCCAAAGTAACTCTGCACAAAACCCAAGAGAAAAAAGGCAGAAAAAGGAAAAGTAATGGGCACATGGGATATAACCACAAGAAAGGGAATGTCATTTAGGTTTATGAAAGGAGAGGAAAATGGAAAAACTAAAAGGCAATCAAGAGTGTTTGTAAGAGGTATAGAGCACATGCCAAATGTGTATAGAGCACATACAGAGTGAACATGCAAACAAATAGTTCATTCAAGGGATAAATGGGAAAAGTTAGGAGAGAAGAGAGACAGAGGGTTAAAGACAAGATTCACCTCTCACCCTAAAAACAAAGTGAAGAGAACATCTAATACAAATATATTGACAAAGAGACTTGAATTAGTGTTTTTTGACAAATGCTGCTCAAATGGGGAATATAAATTCTTCCATTCTGCCATACCATTGCCCATCCCCCAGGATTGCCCCAAGGCATCCCAACAAACTTCAAAAAGATAATGACACTAAGGCTGGAAAAGCAAAACTGGTGTCTATATCTGTTTAAATCATTTCTTCCCCTCCCATTCACTCTTTTACAAAGTGGCTTCTCTCCCCCACCACATCACTAGAACCACCCCAGTCAAAGTCACCAACCAGCTCCATCTTGCCAGATCCAGTGGTCCCCTCTCTGTCCTCAAATTTAATGTCCTCTCAGCTGCACTCAACACAGTTCATCACTCCCTCCTTCTTGAATAATTTTTTTGTGGTTTCGGTGACCTAACTGGTTCCTCCTTCACCAACTGATCTCTAGATGTTTATAAGCTCCCAGAATCCTCTTCTCTGTCTTACACCCAATGTGCTCATTAAATAGCTTTAAATACCATTGATATTCTAATACTCCTAAACTGTATCTTCTGCTAACATGACATATCCCCTTGGAAATCAGATAGGCTGCTCTAAAGGGTCCTCTAAATTACTGACTTAGACCAAAAATCCATAATCTGCTTCCTCCACAAAATCCATTTCTCCATCTGTCTTTCCCATTTTGGTAGATGGCTCCATCAGTTACCCAGTTCGTCAACCCAAACCTTAGGGTCACCTAAGTTTCTTTTCTCTACTTCAAACCCCCAGCCAATCTGACAGCTTCTCCTTCCAGCTCTACCTCTAAAGCGTCCCAAATCTGTCCATCAGCATTGTTCCCCCTGGTCCATGCCATCATCACCTCTCACAATGAACATTTCCTAGAAGATCTCCCTTCTTCCATTCTGGGCCTTTTCTAAAACCTCAGAAGTCAGAATGATCTTTAAACCATAAATCAGACAATTTGTTACCCTCATTAAAAACCCTCTCATGACTTCCCATTGTTCTTAAAATCTAAACTCCTAAGTATTACTGAAAAGTGTCTACCTTCCTAAACTCATTTAATGAAGCCCTGCCCCACCTTGTCATGTTCCAGTCACACTAGCCTTCTTGTATTCCTCAACCACACCAAGTCCCCACCTCTTTTAAACTAGCTCCTATTACATTCTGCCTTGGTACCCTGTTTATTTCATTCTTAGTACTTATGGCAACCTTCATTATCTAATTTACATACTAGTTTCCTTACCTATTATTTTTCTCTTTCACTAGACCATAAGATTCAGAAGGCAGCTCTATCTAAGGTGTTCACTGCTGAATCTTTAGTGTCTAGCACCAATAGTTTATTGAAATGGTCCTCGGTAAAAAATTGTTAAATGAATGATTTAAAGGAAGAAATGTGTCTCCTTTGCCACCTGAATCTTCCACCAGTACCATCTTCTGACCAAGGTTTGAAATCTGAGATTTGATCAGACAGAATAGCACAATAGAACTCTAAATTGCTGTCAGACAATGGTGATGCAAATAAAAGTTTAAATCGAGCTGTTTTGGTGTGGGGAAGGGACATGGGGGGGGGTATTGGAAGGAAGCCGAAAATTGTTGCTATGTGCCTCTGGGGCTCAGGGAAGCCAGAGGGGGTGAGGCATGGAAATCACTAAGTAAAAGTTTTAGAACCACCACTCTTGGCTTTCACTTCCCAGCCCACAATAACTACCAAAGTGCAGTCATTCTATTTCCAGGTTTCTATTTCTAAGCTCTAAGAATAGAGCAAATTTTAGAGTATTACAGACTTTCACAGGGAAAAAATAAGATTACCTTAAAAATATTTTCACCTTTGCCAAGAACTGCGTCCAAACACAAACCTTAGCTTGTCACACCTGCCCCATTTCTCCCTTTTCCCTTCCTTGCTACTACCTATTCCCTCACCATGCCAGATACATCTGCTACCGTAAGAATTAGCTAACATGTCCCAAGTAATCTGAGCTTTTCAAATGGAAAGCGTTCCAGAAATAAAAATAAGGTGCTAAATAGTTACAAGTCATTTCTACCAGAATTATTGTTGAGATTTTCTATTTTTCTATTTTTAAATCTTCACCCTTATGTTTTACCGAAGATAATGCCAAAGCATGTGATATTTCACCATATGATTAGTTCTCAAATAAGGGACACAAAGCTAGTATTATCTGAAGCCACATTTCCTATTTTCTCTTGAAAATATGCACCAACCTAAAAGAATAAAAACGTTCCCTCTGTCCAAAGAGTCTGATGAGTTGGGTTTGAGCTCTCTGCAGTGTACAAGTTTCAGCTATTAAAGTTTTCTTTTTTTAATACCAGATTTATTTTTTAGAGAAGTTTTAGGTTTACATAGAAATCGAAGAGCAATAACGACAGAGTTCCCCCGTACCTTTTCCTTCCAGCCCCACATGGCCCCCCTCCCAGTTTCGCCTATTGTTAACATGTTGCATGAGGGAGGTATACCGGATAAAATTGATCCACCCAAGTTGACACACTATAAATTTTCATTCAGCTGTCATTTACAAAGTACCTACTATGTGCCAGGTAGAGTGGTAAATGTTTGCACACTCACTTTATTTAATCTTCATAACCATCCTCCCAGTGAGAGATTTCCATTTTAGAGATGGAAAGTTTGCAAATTAGACTTTAACTTGACCGTGTTTGTAAAGGCTATGGCCAGCGATAGATAGACAAGTAAAAATAAAGACCATGGTAATTGTTGTGTGCTTATAATACATGGCAGGCAGAATAATGCCCCCCCAAAATGTCCACATCTTAATCCCCAGAACCTCTGAATGCGTTTCCTGAATGGTAAAAGAGACTTGGCAGATGTGACTAATTAAGCAATATCCTAGACTATCCAAGTGAGTCCAGTGTAATCCCAAGGGTCCTTATATAAGAGAGAGACAGGGAAGTCCATCAGGGCAAGAGACATGATAATGGGAGGAGAGATTGCAGTGATATAATTGCCAAAATGTGGTCACAGCCAAAGAAAGCAGGAAACCTCTAGATCCTGGAAAAGGCAAGGAAACAGATTCCCTCCTAGAGCTTCCAGAAAGAATGCAACCCTGCCAACACCTTGATATTATTCATTGAGACCCATTTTAGACTTCTGACATCCAGAACTGTGTGTTTGAAGCTGCCAAGTTTGTAGTAAATTTTTACAGCAGCAATAAAAAGCTGATACATTGTACATCCTTTAAACATCTACATATGTTTTTATGTTTAAGTATGGTACTTGGCTTCATGTGTCATGTTCGCTTCCACACCTTCAGCATCCATCACAGTGCCTGTGGTTTGTAGTGGTTATTAGTGATAATTTAAATCCCGCAGAAAACATAACAGCAATTCAAGCCATATCTGACATCATTCATGTTCATGGCAAGAGAAGGAAATTAATTATTATGACTTAAATCAAATAAGCTGTTTTCTTTAATCATCTGTGTAAATATTCCTACCACTTTTTCCAAAACTGGAGATTTGTAACATCTATTATTTTTCAAAAGTCAGATGATTTAGCTGGGATTAGAAACTGATAGACTGGGAGATGTTAGCAGGCCTTTCTCCAAGCTCTTCCAGTTCCATCCTTGGGCTAAGCTAAATCATCAGAAAACCTACATGCTTTGCGTACTTTCCCCTCACTCAAGAACTGTCTTTACCAAACAGTATTTTAATACTAAACATTGGCTTTCACTGATGGCCAAGGAAGAGAGAAATTTAGAAATCCCAGTATTTTTTCTGGTAAAGCACTTAAACAAATGTTTCTAATGTTACTAAAAACCCCTTAACACAAAGAACTCAGTGATCAGTTTCTCTGGGGTATCCTCATAAAGATATTGTTAGTTTCTCCAGAGAAACTGAGTTGATTATAACTGGAGAAAATGCAAGTTACAAAGTCTATTCAGTTTCTCTCAATCTTGTTTTCCCCCCAGCCACCAGATAGGTGAAATCTGTGGCTTCTTATAGTGAGGAGCTCTGGCTAGAGATTTTTCTCCTTTTGAAAATTTTTTTTTTGGTCATTTTTTTTTTGTTAAAGATTTTATTTATTTATTTGAGAGAGAGAGAATGAGAGAGAGCGAGTACATGAGAGGGGGGAGGGTCAGAGGGAGAAGCAGACCCCCCGCCGAGCAGGGAGCCCGATGCGGGACTCGATCCAGGGACTCCAGGATCATGACCTGAGCCGAAGGCAGTCGCTTAACCAACTGAGCCACCCAGGCGCCCTGGTCATTGTTTTATAATATTACCTGACCTGCCTCAAAGCAATTTTGAAAGTTGGAAGAATGAAAATGAATCAATAAATAATACGCTGAGCCACATTCTAACTTTAGTATTTATTACTGTCTTGATGAACATCCACGTTTTTCAGGAGCCATGCTTGTCAAATGCCATGCAACAATGAACTAGCAAACGGCCACACACCTGCAGGCTGGAGGGGTGCAGAGGGGACCATTTGCTATTCAAAATCCTGGGGATAAGCATGGACGCGATGACTTCTGCACAGTAGGAAAGACTTTTTCAGGTAACACTCAACCCAGAAGATGTCCATTTTCTGCTGCAAAGCAGGATGGGCTGAAAAATATTTGGGAAGAACCATGGAGATCTAATAAGAACAAATGGCTTGAAACAAAATCAAGGACTCTGTCCCTTCAAGTTTGGACTTTGAGCAATTCATACAGGAGCTGAGAGATCTCTAGAGTTAACATCAGGTCGGGTAGAAGGCATTGACCAGTCTGTGATGTCATCACACGATAGACAGTGAGGGATAGTAATTAGCCAGTTATATAAATGGAGACAACAAAACACACAGAAAGCCTGACACATTTCAAGTGCTCATTCCTACATAAGGGCCTCACTGAGACTCCTGAGACGAGATAGACCGGGCAGGAATCTCAGCAGCAAATCAGACTTTCAGTCACCCATGTTCTTGTAGCCCCAACTCATTTCAGTCCAAGAAACATTTCTCTTATGCCTCTTTGGTGCTAAATACTGCGGTAGGCACATGGAAATAAACAGATGAATGATATATGGTCTGGGCCAAAAAAGGTCTTGCATTCTAGCAAGGAAGACGGACATATGAACATATAATTATAAGGTTGCATGAGAGTTACAGCTAGAATAGTATGTATGAAATAAGAGGCCAAACACAGAATCTGAGGATGGAGATAAAATAGAACTTAGGTTATGGAAGAAAGACTGTTTCTGAGGTGGGGAGGGGGGAGACAGAAGAGAATGCCAGGCAGAGGACAAAATATAGGAAAACTCATGGAAGCATAAGATAGGATGCATGGTTCAGGGGAAAAAAGCAAAAATAAAGGTAGGAGTGGGGAGTGGGTAGAGATTAGGACATAATAAAGGTTTCTGGGGAGAGACAAGGTACAATCAGGTTTTTACTCTTAAAATTTTCCTCTGGAGCAATAGCTGACTGGGTGGTTTCACACCAACAATCCCGCTGAGAAAAATAGAAAAACTGGGGGAGGGGGTGGGGAAGGATTTGAAAAATAAACGAACAAACAAACCTAAGCTTGAAGGAGTCAAAGGACTACCAAGGCAGCGAGGATCTGCAGAGTCAGGATCCAGAAGATGGCGGAAGCCAAGAGACTTGAGAAGGGCATTTGGGAATACTTTTACCACCCGGGTGATTGCCAATTACAAACGTGAAAGTAGCAGCTGAGAGGCTGAAGAGCTAAGCATACCAGAGCATAAGGGGGCAAAGTTAGAGTTCAGACTGCCCAGAAAAGGGGGCCCTGGCAAATATCTCAACTGTCAGGACCACAAAGGGCTACACTGTAGAAGGAAGGATGAATTGGAAATAAAACAGCACTGGAAAGGATTAAAGCATGGCTTTAAGTCATTTAGATTCCTGACTGGAAAAAGATGATCGTCCTTAAACCTAGTTACCTAACAAATGTGAAAATAAATCCTCTCTGGAGCGAGTTTATATAATGTATAGCATCAAAACATCTAGAACATTTTCAGTGTAGATATGTGGCTCTCAGAAATAATCAGACAGGGGGCTCCTGGGTGGCTCAGTTGGTTGAGCATCTGTCTTCGGCTCAGGTCATGATCCCGGGGTCCTGGGATTGAGCCCTGCGTCCAGCTCTCTCCTCCGCAGGAAGTCTGCTTCTCCCTCTCCCTCTGTGATCTCTCTCACTCTTGTTCTCTCTCAAATAAATAAATAAAATCTTTAAAAAAAGAAAATTTGGAAAAGGAGAAATAATCAGACATTTAAGGAGATAAGATATAACTGAAAACCATGATTTTTAACAAAGACAGAGCAAGACCCACAGGAAATCCAGAGTTCTAAGATACAGACTTTGAAATGGCCCAGATAATATGTTCAAGAAATCAAATTACAAATGGAAAATTTGGGCATAAAACTGGAAACTAGAGAAAAGAAACTATACTACACTCTGCATAAATTGGACTACATTACAATGAAGAGCTTGTATGGCATTAAAAGAAAAGAAATCCCACATAACAGGAGAAAATATTTTCAACACGTATGAACACAGAGTATATTTTTAAAAGAATAAGGAACTCCAAGGAAGGGTGGAGGGAAGAAAGAAAGAGAGAGAGAGAGAGGAGAGAAAGATGATCCAGTGAAAAATGGGCCAAAAGACTTAAATTAGCATTTCTAAGAAGTAGATATTCAAATAAGCAATAAACGTAAAAATGTACTCAGTTGTACTGATCACCAAGAAAATACAAAGTAAAACCCCAATGGGATACAGCTACATACCTAATTAAAAGGGCTAAAGTTTAAAAGACTAGCAATATCAAGTATTGGCAAAGATGTAACTGAAACTCTCATACACTGCTGGTGGGGAGTATCAATTGGTACAACCACTTTGGGAAACTATTTGGTATCTCCAGTTGCTAAGCATATGTGTTCCTATAACCCAGAGCTCTCACCTTTAGGTACATAACCAACAGAAGTGAGCATATATGTGCACCAAAGGACATCTCAAGAATATTTACAGCAGCACTGTTTTTTAATCACCAAAAACTGGAAATAAACCAAATACTGATCAACATTAGAAGGATAAACTGTATCACGCTCATACAGTGGAATCCTATACAGTAATAGGAAATTAGTGAACTACATCTACCCAAGTGACATAGATAACTCTCACAAACATAATGTCAAATAAAAGAAACCAGACAGAAAAGAAGAATCTGTATTGTTTGGTCCCATTTATTTGAAGTTCAGAAATAGGCAAAACAAATCCATGGTTTAAAAAGTTGGGATACTGTCCACCTTGATAAGAGAACTAAGTGACTGGGGTGGACTGGTTCTCACTTGATAAGTGAGAACTAAGTCACGTGGGGGAGGCTTTTATGGTGTTAGCAAAGCCTATTTCTTGATCTGGTGGGTGATACACATGGGTCTATTTACTCTGAAAATTCATCAAGCTGTGTACTTATGAATTGTGCACTTTTAAACATCTTACACTTTCATAAAAAATTAATTCTAAAAAACTACATTTATAAGCACAGTGGCAATAAGATTAAAATAATCAACAAGTTTAGAAAATTCTCAGAATTTAGAGAAGTATAAGATGTGTCAATATTAGCATTTAATGCATAAATAAATCACTGCTTTCATGCACTTTTGCTTTATTGATTTATGAATTTAATTTCACTTCAAGTACTAAAGCAATTTAAAGATAGCTTAGTGTTCTCAAATTTGTACCCAGGATGTTGAGCGTGAGGGCATATTAAAAACCCACAAACAGTAGATCTGTCTAAACTTGTTGGAGTTCTGAGTTTAAAGCAATTTTCTCAGAAGCCAAGCTTAAAATATTTAAGATAGCTATTTCAACAACCCTGGGTTTGAAATTTAGATTAGGAGTGGTGAAGCACAAAATTAAAAAGTAAATAATAAATCTTTCAGACTTGTGATTCAAGATAATTGAGTGAATACAGACATTTACCTCTCCTTCTTACAAAAACCATTGAAGAAAAAGTGTAAAAATAATCATTCCACAGTCTATTGGGAGTCTGTGATCAGTGTCAGCAACAGACCAGAAAAGAAATACCTGGTAGCTATAAATTCAATCGGATCAGCCTGACAGTGACACCCAAAAGAGCTAGGAAGTGAAGGAAATCCTAACCTTTTACAATACAAGCAAAAGCAAGGACCTTTCAAAGAGACTTTTTCCCAGCAAAAGCTTGGCATCACCACAACGTCAGTGAGGCTGAGAGAAGAGGCAGTGGGCGTTCAGCAAAGGACGTTGATTGGCGGAGGATTGAGTTAATTATCCTCTTTGTGACATGTTGTCTTCATTGGTCCATGCAAGGTCCTGCTCTTGTTGTATTTTATTGATTGAGTCTCATTCCTCATTCTCATTTACATGCCCTCAGTTTTTTTCCTCACTCAGCGCTGTGTTTTTAAGTTATCCATGAGTTGCACCCTTGACGTTTGATTAACCGTTCTCCAGTGGTGAGCATCTGGATGACGCCCGATTCCCCACTCCCACAAATAACGCTGTGATGAACATGTCTGAATGCAACCACCTTACAGACCTCTATGAGAATTGTCCGGGACATAAAACCAAAAGTGGAACTTCTGGTTATAATGTATACAGATTTTTAATTTGGCTAAGAGCTGCCATATTTCTCCCTATGCAATAGTCTACGCACCACACTCCCTCCAGCAATGTATGGTGGTTCCTATTTTCCCATTAGGCTGTGTTATCCACTCTTCTCATGTTTGCCAAACTGATAGATGCAAAATCATAGTCCTTGTTTTAATTTGCATTTCTCTAATTACTAATTACTAATGATTTAGAGCATATGTTCATATCCCTGATAGTCATTTGCTTTCTTCTATGAATTGCTACTTCTTTTCCCGGTGCTTTCTTGTCTACTAGAGTATCATTTTCTTATTTGCAGGAGTTTCTTGTAGTTTGACACTGCAAATATTTCCTCCCGGTTTGTCATCTGACTGTTGACTTTGTCCACATTTTCCTCATTGGACAGAAATCCTTAATTTTTATATGATCAAATTTCTCTCTCTCTCCCCCGACCTTTTCTGCACCTCTGCTTTTGTTTTTGCTTTGGAGATTTATTTAAGAAGTCCCATTCCCTGTGGACACAAATCTCCAGCATTATCTTAGTTTAATTTTATAGCTTTATCTTTCACCTTTAGTTGTTTTATGCACCTGCAGTCCACTTTTGAACATGGTACTAAGTAGGGTCCCAGTTTTCTTTTTCTCCATATAGTGAACTTGTTTTCCCAGTACCCGCTCTCCTTTTCCCATTGATTTCTGGGGCCACTTTGATCATATATTAAATTCCCATATACACAAGGTCTGTCCCTGAATTCTCTGTTCCATTCCATTGATTTGTTCTTACACTAGTATTACATATATTTTTCTTGCTATGGCTGTGTAATCTGCCTTAATATCTAAATGGGTAACTCTCCTCTTAGTTCTTCCTTTTCAAAATTTAGATATTTGCAGAAATTTCTTCCCTATTAACTTGAGTAAAGTTATTGAGTATCTCAAAAAATCCAGACTGATTCTGGATTTGGGTTACATTTTGTAATTATTTTAAACAGTTGTCTCACATCAATTAAATAATCGATTTAAACTAATTTAGAGGTAACAAGATTTTAATAAAATTTAGTCATCCAGTGTAAGAGCACAAAATGTCTCTCTATTATGATCTTTCCTGTCCTTTAATGGAGCTTTAAGTTTTTTACCCTACAGGTGTTGTACCTTTTTGGTTATTTTAATTCCTGGATACACTGGAGCAGGGGTCCACAAATGTTTTCTGTAAAGGGCCAGATAGTAAATATTTTAGGCTTTGTGGGCCATATAGTCTTTGTTGAAAACCGCACAACTCTGCCGCTGTTGCATGAAAGCTGCCATAGAGAATATTTAATGGGTGTGTCTCTGTTCCAATAAAATTTTACTTAACAAAAACAGGTGGTTGGCTGGATTAGCCCATAAGCCATAGTTTGTCAACCCCAGCTTTAGAGGTATTTTTTGGGTTTTTTTATGGTTTATTGTGCATTTTTGGTATTTTGTTTTTGAGTTTTGTTTTGGTTTTGCTGTCCTAAGTGGTATCTGTTTACAAGTTATTTCGAGACAGTTATTGCTAGTATAGAGAAACACTATTGATTTCGTAAGTTGATCTTGTGTTTGGCAAGCTTGTTTCTTGATTCTATTGGATTTTCTAGGTAGATGTTTATATCATCTGCAGATACTGATAGCTTCGTTGCTTACCTTCCAATTTTGATAAACTGATTTTGTTTTTTTCTTTCTTATAACTTTGTGTGTCCCAGTTCTATGTTCAGCAACAGCTGTGATGGAGGCATCTTTGCCTTGTTCCTGATTTTTTAAAATTTCTCCAAGATTTCTCCATTAAATATAATATTTGCTTTAGGGATTTGGTGTATAACATTTCCCATAATAGGGAAAACTCTTTTTTATTCCTGGTTTGTGGAGACTTATATGATAAAAAGATTCTGAATTATCAAATGCATTTTCTGCATCAATTTCAAAAAGAGTATTATTTCCTCCATTAAGATTTTGGCATCGACATTCATAAGTGAGCCTGTAAACAATTTTTCTTTTCCTGTGTTGTCCATGTCTGATTTTGGAAACCAGGGTTCATTAGCCTCATAATATAAAATGGACATACTTTCTACCTTCCAGAACAACTTATCTAGATAAAAATGAAGTATTCCTTTAAGATTCTGATAGAAATTACCTACAAAAACATATAGTCCTTGGACGCCTGGGTGGCTCAGTCGGTTAAGCGACCGCCTTCGGCTCAGGTCATGATCCTGGAGTCCCGGGATCGAGTCCCGCATCGGACTCCCTGCTCAGCGGGGGTCTGCTTCTTCCTCTGATCCTCCCCCTCTCATGCTCTCTGTCTCCCATTCTCTCTCTCAGATAAATAAATAAAAAATCTTTAAAAAGAAAAATAAATAAAAAGAAAAAGAAAATGAAAATGAAAAGGCAAACCAGACAAGTAGAAAATATTCACAATACTGATCTCTGATAAAGAACTTGCATCCAGAATATAATAAAAAGTTATAAAAGAGGGGCGCCTGAGTGGCTCAGTCGTTAAGCGACCGCCTTCGGCTCAGGTCATGATCCTGGAGTCCCGGGGTCGAGTCCCGCATCGGGCTCCCTGCTCGGCGGGGAGTCTGCTTCTCCCTCTGACCCTCCTCCCTCTCATGCTCTCTGTCTCTCATTCTCTCTCGCAAATAAATAAATAAAATCTAAAAAAAAAAAAACATATAGTCCTGGAAAGGTAAAGGGAGTTTTTAACTGCCATAAATTTTTTTAATGCGGGCGCCTGGGTGGCTCAGTTGGTTAAGCGACTGCCTTCGGCTCGGGTCATGATCCTGGAGTCCCGGGATCGAGTCCCGCATCGGGCTCCCTGCTCCGCAGGGAGTCTGCTTCTCCCGCTGACCCTCCCCCCTCTCATGCTCTCTCTATCTCATTCTCTCTCAAATAAATGAATACAATCTTTAAAAAAAAAAAATTTTTTTTTTTAATGCTTCCTGTTCTTCTTCATCAACTTCTTAGGTGAATTTTAGCATTTAAAAAAATTTTTTTCAGAAAATAATCTACTCGTTTAGGTTTTCAAATTTAATTGCTTATTCATTATGCTCTTTTATTATTTTTAGCCTCTATTTTACCCATAGTTTTAAAATTTCTTGACTTAACAGTGTAGCTCATCTGATTTCAACATTTCTTGTTTCTTGATAAATGCATTAAAGGCTATAAATTTCCCTCTAAGTGAGGACATTGCTCTGTGCCCCACAAAATTTGACAAGTAGTGTTTTCATTGTAATTCACTTGAATTTCATTTTAATGCTTTACTTATTAACCAAGGGGGTTTTAGTATGCTATTCAGTTTCTAGTCTCACAGGAATTTTAAGTAATTCTTTTATTTTATATTCTCATTTTATTATATTATTGTGAACATAGGTTTTTATTGCTTGATCTATAAATTTTAGAAAGGGGTATATTTAAACATCTAAACAAATTATTGCTGAATAATTTATTTTCCCCCCCATAATGTTATGAGTAGTTTGTCATATATTTTGTGGCTATATTCTTAGATAAAAATATATTCATGATTCCTTTTTCCTTCTGATTCTGTTTTAATTTTTGCATGTATACACAGACCTTTTTATCCCTTAGACTTTTTGCTTAATTCTATTTTATCGGACATTGAGACTGCTGCCCCAGATTCTGTTGGCTCAATTCTACTTGGTATATCTTTCCATTTTTAAAATTTTCAGTCTTTCTGTACCCTTATGTTTTATTTGTTTTAGGTAGATCATATATTGTTTAATCTTATTTTTAAATTCAATTTAATGTTCTCTGGGTTTTTTTAGTTGAAGTGTAGTTAGTTGACACACAATGTTACGTTAGTTTCAGGTGTACAGCCCACTGATTCAACAAATCTGTACATTACTCAGCACTCACCATGATAAGTGTAGTCGCCATCTGTGAATACAATGTTATTACAATATTATTGACTATACTTTTCACCTCCGTGACTTATTTATTTTGTAACTGAAAATATGTACCTCTTAATCCCCTTCTAATTTGCCCATCCCCCACCCCTCCCCTCTGGCAATGACCAGTTTGTTCTCTGTATTTATGAGTCTGTTTCTAATTTTTTTGTTTGTTTTGTTTTTTAGATTCCACATATAAGTGAAATCATATGGTATTTGTCTTTCTCTGACTTATTTCACTTAGCATAATACCCTCTAGCTCCATCCATATTTTGCAAATGGCAAGATCTCATTCTTTCTTAAAAAAAAAGAAAAGAAAATGTTGTTTTGAAAAATCAATGTTCTCTGGCTTTTAATAGTGACTTTAGAACATTTACACTGATTACAGTTATTCTTGCATTAAGACTTCCTTCTGCTATCATATTTTATGTTATCCCTCTCTTTCCTTTTTCCTGTTTTCTCTTTCCCAATTACCAATGATAGGTCGAGTTTTCTTCTGGAGGAGGGACTAATGTAGCTATTACACATCTCTTAATTAATTATTTAGCCAAACAGGTCTTTAAGTGGATATAAAAGATAGCTTCAGAGAGGTTTTGATTATTGACAAGGCCCCGCACCCTGAGAGTCAACCACGGAGAAACCTCACAAATTAGAGGAAAGGATGGAACTCAGGACTTCACAAAAACAAAGCCCTCTTTGGATGCTTTGGGAGGCTATGAGCAGTCATGAACCTGTCTCTGGCATGGTGGCAGCCTGGGGCAGTGGACAGCAGGAATTAGGTAGATTGAGGGAGAGCCTTTAAGTTCTCCTCATAACCTTTTCCCACATTGTCTCAATATGATCGTGTCCCTTCACACAGAAAAGGTCACCCTAGAGTGCCACTGTCAATGGGGTTCTCTCAAGGTAGCCCGAAAGAATCCTTGCAGTGAGGAGTTGATAAACAGGTATGGATTGGCCAGGGCCACACAGGCAGTCACTCCTCTCCTCTTCCTTCCTAAATTCCCAGGCCTGGTAGTTAGGGAGGCCACCACCTCCCAGTGTGGCTTCTTTGTGTATTTTTTAAAGGATTTAGAAGGATTAGAAGAGTTGCCTTGTGGAGTGGTAACAAATGGAGGTGATCAGCATTAGTTCTATGGTTTCTGAAGTATTCCCGACTTGGGCCCATCTACTTTTCTCTCTTTACAGTCACCACAAGGGACATGTAAACAGCTAGAGCCTGGGCTTCATCTATTTTTTGAATATACATTACTAGACAGAGTAGCTGGTACCAAAGGAACGTGAGCACACTGGCCAAAATAATTTTATCTCTGAGTAATACAACATTTACAAAAGAAAGAGCAAATTAAACAATATATACCACATGAACCAGAGCTGCTGGAACAGATGGCATATTAAATATCCTCAAATAGATAAGGAAGGTTATTTGAATTATGAAGCAGTAAAAGGAAGACTTTAAAAAGAACCAAGTGAAAATGTTAAGTGTCAAAAATACAATCATGGCAATAAAGATCTTAATAGCTAGGATATGTAGCAGGATGGACCCAGCCAAAGACCAAATTACTAAGCTAGAAATCAGATTGGAGTACTTTGCCGTAAAACAACAGGAAAGGACAAGGAAAAAGAAATTGTGAAATAAAAGTCAAGTGATATGGAGACTTAAAGTGACAAAATCCTGATAACCGGAGTCTCAGGATGGAAAGAAAAATGTGTGTGGAGACAGCAAACTACAGCCTGCAGGACAAATCGAGCCTGTTTTTTTAAACAAAGTTTTATTGGCACACAGCCACACCCATTACACGTTGTCTATGGCTGCTTTCATGCTATAGTGGCAGATTGAGTAGTTGCTACAGAGACCACATGGCCCACAAAGCCTCAATATTCACTATCTGACCTTTTACAGAAAAGTTTGCTGATCTTCTCTGACTACCTAGGAATTAACACCCTAACTGGTGGAATGAGACAGGATTACCATTATAGGCTTTTTCATTCAGAAAGAGGAAGAATGACAAATACATGGTATTCATTGGTCCATAGCAATCCTGAAACTCCTAGGACCAAGAGGGTCGCCTGCTTTGACACGCTCATGGCAGGGAATGGGTGTCAATCTCATCTAAATCTGAAAGGTAGCACGGAAACCCCATCTAATCTGGTAGTGATTTGGGGAAACATTTCTGTGGCATCTGATTTCATAATCAGGAAACTAGATCATGAAGCTATCTAAATGATTCTGAAGCTGCTCCACACTTGTATACTCTATCAGGAGAATGAGGGTGAAGTAAGTTTGAGAAGAGACAAGGACTAAAGAGAAAGAAGAGAGGCATGGCAGGAAACAAAAACAGTGAGAGCATGCCACCCTGGGTTCCTTCTGATATCGTGGAGTAGGGATTTGAAGTGCCAGGAGACTCTAGACTGTTCCATACCAGCCTCTGTGTAAGGTGCACTAGATATCTTGTTGCTCCCAGTTCCTTACCCGGATAATTTTAGGAACCCTCTTCCCCACAACCCACTTCAGGTGTTTCACCTACTATGAAACCCACAAAACCAGAAGTTCATTACTAACTGGTGAACATTCAGAATCCTAAGCTGTCTAAATTGGTGCATTTGTCAGCTTCTTGCTGTATTTATACCATGCTTTATAAGTATTCAGTAAGTATTTACCAGAACACACAACCACCCCATTCATTAGCATTTGGGAGTACAGAGGTGACAATAGGCTGTCTTGAAAGACAACTTACAAAATTATAACTCCTTAAATATATGTTTGTGATTAACAACAAAATCCAAAGCCATACATTGGGGCACAAGTCTGGTAAGCTTTGGAAGTTTCAGGAAAGAGTCAAGAACAATTGAAGTCTCTCCTAATTTACCTAAAATGAACAAATTGATGTGAGTTTAATAAGTGTTTCCAGGGGCGCCTGGGTGGCTCAGATGGTTAAGCGTCTGCCTTCAGCTCAGGTCATGATCCCAGGGTCCTGGGATCGAACCCTGCACCGGGCTCCCTTCTTGGCGGGGAGCCTGCTTCTCCCTCTCCCTCTGCTGTTCCCCCTGCTTGTGCTCTCTCTCTTGCTCCGTCAAATAAATAAATAAAATCTTTAAAAAAAATTTTTTTTAAATAAGCATTTCCAAATCAGCTGCAGTTTCCCTTTTCTGAATGAACAGTTACCTTCAATCAGTGTTGAGGCCTTGGCCTAAGAACTGTCAAGGTCGAGGTTTCTGGGTGTGGAAGAATGGGAAGGAAAGGAGAAAGCACACGCGCACTTAGAATTTGACTCTAATTACACTTGCAGGGCTCCTCTGCCTTCTCTAATGGCTTCCAGAACTTTCCAGACTCCTAGAAGTTCGTTCAAGATTTTGGCATTCTACAAATTTATCGCACATCCCAGAAAAGGAAATATAACTTCAACTGAATTTTGATAAAATTTTGATGAATTTTAATTCTGCCTTCAAGGGGTGTGTGTGTGTGTGTGTGTGTGTGTGTGTGTTTTCCAGAAAGAGACAAAGAATATTAGATGGTGAGGGAAGTTCCATGCCCCCAAAAGTAATATCAGTCAAACTAAGAAATCAGTGCAAAATTCCACAGAACCGCACAGGACACCATTCTTTTTCCTTCTGCTGTTCCTACAGTCTGAGTACCAAAGCAGGCAGTTAGCTCTGAGTTTCCAGCTGGAGAAATATTATACTAGAGAATCACATTAGCATCTCAAATTGGAATCGGTTAGAAGAATTACAGATGTCAGAAAAATCTGTGTTTGTCTGCATTTTTTTTTCAGCATAAATATTTAGTAACCTAGGGTCTGGAAAGATTCTTCTACATGTCATTTTAAAAAAGAACCAGGCATTTTATTTTCAGAGTAAAATCTGGAAAAAAAAAAAAAAGGAAATAACGATTTTTTTAAAATTCCTACCTATAGGTCCCCACAGTTTAACAAGTAAAACTTCATGTGCATTATTTATGGTATAAGATTTTTCCACCAAGGTCTGTTTTTACTTTAAGGGGGAGGATGAGTGCTTGCTCTCAGTTTAATGTGAATTTTCTCTCCAATTATAGCTCACTTGTGGAGACTTTGTCCTATGGCTGAGCTGACATGCTGACTCATTTCACCAACAGTGACTTAATCCCCAAATAAACTGCCCCTTCTCCCTCCGTCTTTCTTTCTGTCTCTCCCAGCCCCAGAGAACCAGAGAGAATTCATCCATGGCACAGTAAGTTAACAAGGTAGTCAACCAAAGTTCAGAGCAAGTTTTCCCACCCCCAACTGGCAGTCGGCCACTCCATTCTGCCAGCACTCAAAGTTGGCTTCTCAGAAAATCTATTCTAAAGCTGGCACTTTACCGCAGGAGAATTTAGTCAAAGCATTTGGCACATCAGATTGTCTAAAACACAAGGTTAAGAACCCAAAATAGCCACCTTATTCCAAGACTGTCTTAAATTCAGGAACAAAATTATTAAAAGATTCTGCTATAATTGGACATGAAAACCATACCCTTCCACGAGGTAGCAAGACTGCATTTCCTCCTGATAAATGAACAACTATTTAATGAGAATGCACACTGTTCCTCCACTGCAGAAATACTAAGAAAAACAGGACACAGTCATCCCTATCAAAGCCCCTAAAATTTAATTAGAGAAACAAGACATAAACACATAAAATCAAAACCATTTACGAAAGTAGAATATAAGGCTTAGATTGTGGTTGCATTATTCCACCTGCTCAAGGCCCAGTTTGCAGAATGTGAAAAGTTACCTATGTTCCTTCTTTAAAACGTTTGTCAAAGTCTAATATACATACAGAAAAGTGCACATATGGTACGTATATTGCTCCAAGAATTTTCATAAACTGAACACACCCAGGGAACCAACACCCAGGTCAAGGACAAGAATATTACCAGCATTCTGGAAGGCCCTCCTTTTGTTCCTTTCAGTCACTAGTCTCCTCTGAGGGTAACCTTTATCCTGACTCAACACCATAGACTTGCTTGCCTGTTTTTATACTTTATCTAAATGGAGTCATGCAACATGTATTTTGTGTCTGGCATCTTTTGTTCAACATAATGTTTGTTACAGATATTGTGGTGCAAAGTTGTAGCTCACTCTCATCACTATATGGTATTCCATTGTATGAATATTATAAAATGCATTTATCTACTTCCCAGTTCATGGGCATCTGGGTATAATGAGCGGTATTGTCATGAACATTCAAGTTCATGACTTTTGGTGACCACACGTGTACATTTCAGTCAGGAGCATACGTAGCCATGGGTGGGATTGCTGGCTTACAGGATAGGCATCTGCTCAGCTTCAGCAGACACTGCCAGACAGGTTTCCAAAGTGGTTGTACCACTTGACCCTCCCACCAGCAGTATATGAGTGCTCCAGCCAGCTTTCAGGATTTGCCACAGGACAGCCTTTTGACAACACTGATAAAGGAGAGCATGTCTTGAGCAGAGGCTAACAGGGATTTGAGACACAGCCTCCAGGTGGCTGAGAGATCTAGTCCTTTAAAGAGAGCGCACCAGAACTGGGGGGGGGGGGGGGGGGGGGGCTCAAGTCTGACTCCAGAAACACAGTTCCCCTCCTTATCCCCCATGCCCCGTCTTGCATGAAGTTATCAGCCGCATGCACATCTGCAACCTTCTCTATTGCAAAAGAAGTTACTTTAGTCCTCCTAAAGCAAAGAAACAAATAAGCCAACAAAGAAACATAGATATCCTTTAACACCAGGTAGCAGAAGCACAAATTCTTCCTGCGTAAGGCCAATTGTATCAAGGAAAGACACAGGGTTTATCTCTCAATATATCTACTGATCTAGCTAATGCGTAGGTTCTTACAGCGTACCAGGCCCTGTTCTAAGCCCTTTACAAATATTAATTCATTCAACTCTTACAACAACATTTGTGATAAGCATTATTATTATTATTATTATTATTATTATTATTATTGAGGAAATTGAGGCATGAAGAAGTTGAGTAACATACCCAACCTCATAAAGCTGGTAAGTGGCAAAGCAGAGATTCCAATCCAACCAAGCCTGTCCCCGCAGTCCATGCTCTTGACCTCACATTATGCTGTCTTTGTTTTTCTAGAATACTCAGGCCTTGAATAACTGCTCATCTCAACTAGTCTCATGTGTTCCTTTATATCTTCCCCTTAATATACCAAGACGTTTGCTTAGTTCATATGCCCAAATGTAAAGCAGCTCCTTAGTTTTCTGAAGAGAAAATTCTGCCTCCCACAGATTGGAGCCTATCTAAATAATACACTTGTAGCACCATAGATTAAATAATCAGATGTCTTGTCTACTTATAATACTGTACTTTTATAATTTCATACATATATTTAATATCATGAATTAAATAAAATAATGTATTGTTAAAATAGTGCTTTTTTCTGAACTCATGGGTCAGGAAATTATTTCTCTTGGACAGGCTCATATAGCTGCACCTCAGTGTCTTCATTGTCGCTGTAGTTTTTTTTTTAATTTTATTTATTTTTTATTTTATTTTAATTCAATTAATTAACATAGTGTATTATTAGTTTCAGAGGTAGAGTTCAGTTATTCTTAGGTTGCATATAACATGCAGGGCTCATTACATCCCGTGCCCTCCATAATGCCCATCACCCAGTTACCCCATCCCCTCACCCACTTCCCCTCCAGCGACCCTCAGTATGTTTCCTATAGTTAAGAGTCTCTTATGTTTTACCTCCCTCTCTGGTTTCATCTGTTTTATTTGTTCCCTCCCTTCCCCTATGATCATCTGTTTTGCTTCCTAAATTCCACATATGAGTGAGATCATATAATTGTCTTTCTCTGATAGACTTATTTCACTTAGCATAATACCCGCCAGCTCCATCCACTTTGTTACAAATGGCAAGGTTTCATTTTTTTGATGGCTGAGTGGTATTCCATTGTGTGTGTGTGTGTGTGTGTGTGTATACCACATCTTCTTTATCCATTCATCTGTCAATGGACAATGGACATCTGGACTCTTTCCATAGTTTGGCTATTGGGGACATTGCTACTATAAACATTGGGGTGCAGGTGCCCCTTCGGATCACTACATTTGTATCTTTAGGGTAAATCCCTAGTAGAGCAATTGCTGGGTCATAGGGTAGCTCTATTTTCAACTTTTTGAGGAACCTCCATACTGTTTTCCAGAGTGGCTGCACCAGCTTGCATTCCCACCAACAGTGTAAGAGGATTCCCCTTTCTCCACATCCTCCCCAACATCTGTCATTTCCTGACTTGTTAATTTTAGCCATTCTGACTGGTGTGAGGTGGTATCTCATTGAGGTTTTGATTTGTATTTCCCTGATGCCGAGGGATGTTGAGCATTTTTTCATGTGTCCGTTGGCCATTTGGATGTCTTCTTTGGAAAAATGTCTGTTCATGTCTTCTGCCCATTTCTTGATTGGATTATTTGTTCTCTGGGTGTTGAGTTTGATAAGTTCTTTATAGATTTTGGATACTAGCACTTTATCTGAAAAGACATTTGCAAATATCTTCTCCCATTCTGTTGGTTGTCTTTTGGTTTTGTTGACTGTGTCCTTTGCTGTGCAAAAGCTTTTATCTTGATGAAGTTCCAGTAGTTAATTTTTGCCTTTGTTTCCCTTGCCTTTGGAGACGTGTCTAGCAAGAGGTTGCTGCAACCAAGGTCACAGAGGTTGCTGCCTGTTTTCTCTTCTAGAATTGTGATGGATTTCTGTCTCACATTTAGGTCATTCATCCATTTTGAGTCTATTTTTGTGTGTGGTGTAAGAAAATGGTCCAATTTCATTCTTCTGCATATGGCTGTCCAATTTTCCCAAGACCATTTGTTGAAGAGACTAACTTTTTTCTATTGGATATTCTTTCCTGCTTTGTCGAAGATTAGTTGACCACAGAGTTGAGGGTCCATTTCTGGGGTCTCTATTCTGTTCCATTGATCTATGTGTCTGTTTTTGTGCCAGTACCATACTGTCTTGATGATGACAGCTTTGTAATAGAGCTTGAAGTCCGGAATTGTGATGCCACCAGCTTTGCTTTTCTTTTTCAACATTCCTTTGGCTATTTGGGGTCTACTCTGGTTCCATACAAATTTTAGGATTATTTGTTCCAGCTCTGTGAAAAAAGTTGATGGTATTTTGATAGGGATTGCATTGAATGTATAGATTGCTCTAGGTAGCATAGGCATTTTAACACTGTAGTTATTTTTGACATCAGCATCAATTCACTCTGAGCTATTGACATACAGCATCTTTGATTTCATATATGATGAGATTGTTGGAAATTTTATTCCAAATCAAAGTACCCATTTGTACACTTTTTAAAAATTTTTTATCCTATGGGTGTTATAATCAGTACTTCTTCAATGGAGCATCTTAAAGATCTATTTGTTTATTTATGAGAGAGAGAGAGAGAGAATGCACAAGTAGGGGAAAGGGGCAGAGGGAGAGGGAGAAGGAGAGAAGCAGACTCCCTGCTGAGCACAGAGCCCAATGTGGGGCTCAATCTCACAACCCTGAGGTCATGACCTTAGCCGAAATCAAGAGTCAGACGCTTAACTGATTGAGCCACCCAGGTGCCCCCAGTGGAGCATCTTAATATATTGCTCTATAAAGCAATGACTAAAAGATTTATTTACTACAATCTCAAATGATTGCAATGGAGTCATAACCCCAGTTATAATTGCTAAATGTGTTATATATCTTTTCTTTCATTTTACTCAATCTGTAAAGAGACCTGTATAAACTTCTCAAATTAATATTGATTTAGGTTGTTCTAATGTTCCTCCTCAAATAACACTTTATTATTCAAACTGAACTAATTCAGACTCAAAAAGAGGGTGGCAATTCCTACTTCCCTAAGCAACAGCTAAAAAGGAAGGGAGAGAACTTCACCTCTGAATTGGCTCTCTCTGGCTAAATCTGAACCCACAATGTTACTGAACCACACTTTTTAAAATTAACCTTACTCTTAAATTTATCTTCATCCTTTCCCCTCTTCACTTCCACCAACCCTGTCCTCCATCCCAAGACCTGACATCTGGCTATTAGGCTCTTTACACAGAGAGCGTTCTTACCCTTAAAGTCATTGGCCAGAAGCCAAGAAAATAACAAGGAGAGTACTAAAGAGTAATACTAAAGCCAACAAGGGCAGCCATTTATTGAGTTCATGGTGTTAGGCACCATGCTGTGTCCTTTCAGCCTACAACAATAATGTACTAGGCTATTGTCTCCATTATACAGATAAAATGACTAAACCTCAGAAAAGTTCGATACTTTGCTCAAGGCCATAGACCTATTAAGTTGTCTGTATTAACCAGACCCGTCTGATTCCAAAGCCTCCATTCTAAACTCTATCATTGCCTCCAGTCGCATTTTTATACAGGATCACTCTAATGAGAACATACTAGATTTATTCCATAAACATAAGTATGTAAAATGTATCACAGATTCAAATGCAGGTGATGGGGGACAATTTTACACAACAGAGGTACCCAGTGTCTTGATAATTCAGTACCCATTGAGATCTGGCCAGATTTCTAAAGCCTGGACATTGTAAGCAGACCACCAACTCACAGGTTTCTCCAGAGCAGTGAGCCCCATGCTGGGCTAAGGATATGTTTGGAAAATTCACATCCAAAGGGCAAGCTATGTGTGCCTAATGGCTAAGCACCATACAGAACTTCTGGAGGCTTCTGTTCAAAGAGCCAGGGTCCCTACTGAAATAACATTTGGAGAACTTGCAAATAGTATAAAGTAGAAAAATGAGAGCAACGGTGACCTTCTAAATCTGTTGGATTGTCGTCATCACAACTCCTAAGATACAGAAAAGAAAGGGTAAGAGGCATATGGTGTTGTAGTAAAGAGCAAAAGCTTTGGAGTTAGAAACCTGGCTCTGCCACCAGCAGTATGGCCCTGCACGGAACACTTGTCTTCTTCAAGTGTGTAAGATATAAATAATAATAACTGTCATAATATCCAAAGAGTTTTGTGAGGAATGAACTAGACTATACATGTAAAATACTTAGCACATCCTAGTGTGTCGGAAATCACTTAATAAATGTTCATCATTACTATTATCATCATTTCATTCTATTTCGTAAACATCTTCAGCCCAAGATTAAGTGGCTGGAATGTCCCTTCTCACTGTATTTAAAGGATCTAATGGTCTCCCAGGAAAAGGGGGCAAGAGGAGAGGTCTGAGTGATGGGAAGGCAGAATATCCCCCTGTTTTCCCCATACTCCCTGTTTCTGAGTTTGTTTTGCCATACAGTAACACTGCTCTCAGCCCACTCAGTGCCAAAATTCACATCACCATCTGAAGCAACATCTTCAAGATGAAAGGAAAAACAGATAAAAGGATGCCAGTGATGTCTCAATTCAAGCCAGGGGAAATGTAGCTAAGTTTGTCATCCTTCCCATCCCATGTGAGGAAAAGTGCCTTCTACCTGCCACATAGTAGCTCTATAACTAGTATGTTGATTGGGAAAATGGTCTAAATTTAATACTTAATCATCTTGAATGATGCTAGACCTATTTTTTACCAACTTTTAAAAACTTTTTATTATGGAAAATTTTTAAACAAACAGAAGTTAAAAGGTACCCCCATGTACTCATAGCCCAGTTTAAAGTTATCAATTCATGTTTCTTACATACCCCTCTCCACTTCCCCTCTCCTTTTAGATTATTTTGAAACAAATCCTGGACATCATATCATTTCATCCTTAAGTATTTCAGCAGGTGACTCTAAGCAATAGTTCTTTTTTTAAAACATAACCATAATGTCATTATTCTCACTAAAAAATTAGTAATTATTACTTAATATGATCAAGTATCCAATAAGTATTCAAATTCTCCCTGATATCGTATTTTTTTACAATTTTAGTTAGTTTCAAAATAAGGTCCATACTTTGTAAATAGCAGTGTCAAAAGTTCAAAAATAACAAAAGCAGTAAATCATTGAAGTAGTAATTAGTAAAAGTTTACTGTACACACACCAAGAAGTTTGTAAACCAGGAGCACTCAAACCAGAGCATGGAATGAAGTTCAGGGGTATATTGTTACAAAGCAGCTTATATAGTGAGAAAGCAGACTATTCTTCACAGTGATTGCTTATGATACTAGAATTTTCTTAAATGACAGAGGGAACTGGTCAGTGGTTACCTCATATCAACTTAGGAAACAGTTTAAGTTTTGCTTATGGTTTTCAGAGGCATAAGCAAGAAATGACCCGGGTCAAGTTCACCTTGCAAAATAAGCTAAATTAAGTTTTGTTTGTATGAATGGACTGGTTTTGTCTGCTCAGGGAATTCTCAAGGCTGGTCTCCATTTCTTTTTTACTTTAACAATAGATAGGTCTTCTGAGACACAATCTCTAGCTTCTAATTCTGTCTCTCCCCGCTCCCGCTTTCACACACACACATACACACACACACACACGGGTGCATGCACACACACATTTTTCAATGCACTTCCGTTGTTGAAGAAAGCCTGCTGCTCATCCTTAGAGTTTTGATAGTCTAGATTTTGCTAATTGCATCCCTGTGGTATCATTTAATGTGTTTCTCTGTCCCCTGTAAATTGGTAGTTAAATCTAGAGGCTTGATCAGATTCTGGTTTGATATTTTGACAAGGAAATTGCATAGATGGTATTTTGTACTTTCATTAGGGGGCATATACCTGGTTGCTGCTCCTTTTGCTATGCTAGCCATTGATAATCATTGTCCGGGTGCAATTTTTTTAAGACAAGATTTTACTATGATTTATCCCAATACTTTTTAGAAACTAGATTTGACTTGCTTAGGAGCTAGACATCTAGGGCAGGGATCTATCCATTTTAGGAAAGAGACTGTATCTCATTCTTCTTTATGCCCCTGGTGCTGAGATCATGGTGACATCACAGGCACCCTAAAACTGTGGGTCAAATTAAATTGGAAAACCAGTATTTCCTCTAGAATGTAATTTATCCAAAGAAGTGTGTGCTTTTCTACTCTCATCATTAGCTCTTGGAGAGTCAAAGACTTCACCACTACCCCAACATCTAACCTGCCTGTTTTTTTTTAATTTAGTCATTAAATTCTCCTCACATTTATAAAAGAAGACATAGCCATGCCTGCAATTGAATGGCTGCAAAGGCTAACATGAGTCTCAATTCTTTCATCACATCTGCTTAAATTTCCTCATTAAGACTTCAGGTGCAATTTTCCCAACAGCATTACCTGGGCTGTGTATGAAAATGATATCCCTGCTTAAACAATTGAGCATTTAGGACATGATTATATTTTCTTCCCCTCTGTGATGAGGGAAAAAAAATGGAATTTGGTTCACACAACGTAGAAGATATCTTTGGTGTCTCGTTCTACTTTTTTAAACAATCCATTGGAACAGGACCTGGCAGGACCCATGCCCTGGGGGTTCTTGATCCTGTTTTGCCACACTCCAGCCTCTCTCAGGATCTTGGCAGATTTAGACAAAAGGACCAAATCAGCACTTAGCAGAGGTCAACATAGATGCTGGTTCTATGCACAGAAGCGATCCCGGTTTGTTTCTAGCTTGGGTTCAGCGGTGACCCCTCACTGGCAAAGTCCTCTGAGAGGTTTTTTAGTTCCCCTCTCTCCCCTTCTCCCATCTCAGTCCCTCTTTAGCCTCCGGCAGTCTGATTTCCACACCTACCCCTACCCAGCAACTCTTGCTGGTAACCAACGTGTCACCTCAAGTAGGCTTTCACAGTTGGTTCTCATCTCACGTGATGGTTTTGCAGTTCTCATGCTGTTCAGCAGCTGCTTCCTTTTGAAACACCTCATCTCTACATTTGAGTCTACACACTCCCATTCTCCTTCGACCTCTAACAGCGCTTCTCGGTGTCATCTGCAGCCTTTTAAATACTGGACTTTCCTATTGATTTTGCCAAAGACCTTCCCTTTTCTTACTCAGTCCCTTTCCCAACAATTTCATTACCAAGTCTGGGGAGAAGACTACCAAATCTAAGTCACTTCCTCTGTCCTTGTCTGAGTTCAGACTCACATCTCTGGTTGTACACTGGGAGAGCTGCAAATAAATGGCCAAGAGACATGCATCCAAATAAAATTATTACCTCTTCCACCCCCACTCCTTGCTTTCTATTTCTGCCCTCTGTAATCTGTGGCCATCTCAAGCCTCCCAGGGTAACCCTTATCCTCTCTTCTTCCCATTCCCCACATCCAATTGGTCATCAGGTCCTCTCAAATTGGTACTGCAGATGTCTCTCAAGAGTCATCCCTTCTGACCCTGTGGCTCTACTCTGCCTAGTTTATATTCTGACCTCCTTGTGCCTAAGCTATCACAGCAGTCTCCTGATCTTGTGCCAGTCTCTTCTTCTCTGAAGCTGTCATTCACGGTGATGCTGCTGTTATTAATATCTTCCTAAGACAAACAGTGGGTAATGTGACTATCCTCCTGAAAGACTTCCATTGGCTTCGATTTCTACAGGCTGTGAAGACAATAGCATCAAAAGCCCTTTGCAACATAGACCCAATTTCTCTTTCTAGCCCAATAGTCCAAGTAAAGAGTTTCTGGGGCCTCCAGTAGTAGAAGAAATATGAAGAAAGACAGAACCTCTGCAGGAGGAAAGTAAGCAGAAAGGCATGCTCGAGTAGGAAAGCAATGTGAGCAAAAGCAGTCAAGTTGAAAACACTGCTTTATTGAAGGGGGGAAGCCAAAGAAGAGATAAGCAAGGAAGGCTGGTAGTGTCGTGTAGGGAGAGATATAGTCAATCAATAGGATGGAGAAAAATCATTAGTATGAGTCTTAAAACAAAATTAAACATGAATTTAATAACAATGCTATGTTAATTTCCATGTATATTACCCATCCCTGCATACAGCTTCTCCAAACCTAATATTCTACAGCAGACCCAACAAAATACTCCCAAGTTGGCTAAGTGTTCTTATTTCTATTTTAGGCTTTCAATCTCAATTGTTAACAACTCCATTAAATATAAGACTTCCTTTCAGAGCTACTTGGAAATGTGTTACGTAAATGCTACATATTTCCCCTCTTATTTCTTCCCCAGCATTTCTCCAGCTTCTAAAAATAACACCTCAGATGCTGCTTTGTTCACTGTTCTAGTTCCCACTTGCACACCTATCATGTTCAGAGCCCAACTGGGACATATCACTTTCATTGGCATTGTGTGTGTGTGTGTGTCCATTTCTTCCTGCTCATGTAGCATTTTTTAAAATGAAGTTTAATGGTCCTGAGGAAATTCTCTTCTGCCATGGGAATGAAAAGGCTACAAATCATTTTTCTCCTCTGATTTCCATAGTAGCCTTAGGAGACATCTTTGGCAGTCAATGTAAGAGCTCTCCTATGTACACAAGGAGGGAAAATAAGAACAATAGTCGGTGGTTGACAATATTTATTTGAAAGCTAAGACTTACTATGTGCCAGACACTGTTCCAGGCACTTCATGTGCATAATCATAGTCCATCATCAGATCACTCCACCACCTGGGCATTCTTACACTCCTCATTTTTCAGACAAGCAAATCAAAACTTGGAGGGGTTAAAGAACTTGACCTGAGGTGGCAAAATAAGCAAAAGGACCCACTTTCAGACCTAGATCTGCATGGCACCATAACGCATGTTCTGTATGCAGAAAATCCCATAAAATTTTGAAATAGAAGCCCATACCTGGTATATTAGGTTGGGTTCTCTCAGAAGCAGACCCAGAAACAAGGATTAGAGTGCCAGTGCTCTGTATCCAGGGAAGGGAAGGAAGCCAATAAAGGATGTGCATCCTCTGAGGAACTCTAGGACACAGCCTAGAGCACGCCTCAGAGTTTACTCCAGCCAGTAGGCAAGGCAACTGAGACGCTTCTCCACCAACTCCTATGTTAGTTATTGGTTAAGAGCTCCTGTTGGCAGCATGGGCAGCTTGCTCGGAGCACAGACTAAGCATGCTCCCCAGTCAGAAAAAGCCTTCAGACAGAGTCACGGCTGTTCAACAGAAAGCAGCCTACAGCAAGCAGAGGTAAGTACTGAGGGATATGGGTAGGACACCAAGAGTCTACATGCATATGGCCCTGGAACGAAACAAAAAAAAGGGAAAGAGAGAGAACCCCATTCCCTGGACACACTCATTCAGTTACACTGCATTACACACTTTCCTCTGGACTCAGCTTAACCAGCTGGGATTTCTCAGCCCTGGTTTTCACCATTTTTTCTTTTTCTTTTTTTTTTTTTAAAGATTTTATTTATTTATTTGACAGAGAGAGACACAGAGAGAGAAGGAACACAGCAGGGGGGAGTGGAAGAGGGAGAAGCAAGCTTCCTGCGGAGCAGGGAGCCCGATGCGGGGCTCGATCCCAGGACCCTGGGATCATGACCTGAGCCGAAGGCAGACACTTAACGACTGAGCCACCCAGGCGCCCCTTCACCATTTTTTCTTCAGTAATTTTCTCTTTTCTATCTCCAGCTGAGCAATATGAACTTTCAAGGAGATACAGGAATGACGTTGGGGCTGCTACCTCCAGAAATGATGGGACCCACCACTGCACACCAGAACTTTCTACCTGCCAGCACTACCCCACACTGTGGAAATCTATAATCTCCCCACGATAAAAGATTTTTCATACCGTCTTCCTAGGTGGCAAAAACTAGATACTCTAACAGTCTCCAAATTCCAACTTTTGGAGACCAAGATGAGGTCATTTTCAAAGACAGCATTCTATGTCTGAAAAAAAAAACCCTTAAATTTCTTCATTCAAGATTTTGCAATTCTAAAGTTCCTAAACTAAAAAACATAACCAAGACTGCTAAAAATCACCTAGTTCTTTGGGGTTAAATAACTCTCTAAATAATGTTACAGGTTGGACATTTTAGTAGTAATGATAAATATTAGTAATACTCAAGAGTTCCAATGTGTTGATGGCTCACTATGTACCCGGCCATCTGGCTAGCTCATTATTTCTCACTATAACCCTAAGAGAGTCTTGCAGATTAAAAATCAGAAGCCCATGAGTATGTTCATCAGCACTTCAGAAGCACCCATTCTTACATGCCCCAAGTTTTATAGGCTTTAGACATCAGTCACACAGATGGAATGGCAAGTGGCTCAGAGTTAGATTGATAATAGCCAGGTCTGGGAAAGAGGGTTCTAGGCTGGGTCAGGCAGGGAGGGCAGATTCAAATTAGTTCTCTTCTCTTTCCTGTGACTCCCAAGTTATTATCACATCAACTTTCATCATTTTCTTCAAACTTGCCTTCCAACATTTTTCCTCTTTCCATCCCTTTGCGCCCCCACTCCAAATAAGAAAAAAAAAAATCAAAAGCCCACATGGTTAAACAACTTGTCCAAGGTCACATAGCAAATAAAAAGCCAATCCAGGGCCCAAACCTAAGCCTGGTGCCTTTCTAGCATTCCCTGGAGTGAAATGCCCCAGGGCCCACTGCCATATAAACACTAAAGAAATCATTGGTAAATAATGGGCTACTTTCATAAATGTGAAACAGAGAATATTTCAGAAAGTTTGAAATATTAAATATCATGCAAAATGATTGATTTATTAATGGGTGTTGCTGTATTCTCCATGAGAAGCCAAACTAATAATGTCATCTATATTTGTTCAAGGATTATTTGTTATAATGGTAGGAAATCAGAGATCATCTAATCACCAGCTTGCAGAACTGAGGCCCAGAGAAGTGAAGTAACTAACTTAAGGACACTCAGCTCACTAGTTAGCAGCCAGCTATGATGAGATCCTGGTTTCTCTGACTTTGGATCTGTAGCTTTTTCACTCACCCCATCAGATTGTGTCTTTTCATTCAAACTGCCCCCTTGGGCAATTGCAGATGGTCACAGTTTTTAGCACTGATGCAAATTTTGATCAGTTCCACTGCCCCGCATTTCTAACAATTCTCAGAAATGTTTTTCTCACAGGCATTTAGGATAGTGCTATAATAACAGTTTTTTTAAGGTCTTTTCTCTGAAAGAAATAACAAGCCAAAGCTCCAGGCTCTGCTTCATCATTATATAAGACTTGTCTGGGATTGCAAATCACTTGCAAAAGGACAAGGCCTGGGGGAGGCGAGGGTGGGTGTGAAGCCTTCGTGGTTTCTTGAGTAACATGAGGCGATTTGTCATTTTCGTGAGGCCAGAGCCCATGCTCTCAGATCCGTACCCAGTCAGGCTCCTTTTGATGGTCTTTGAAAACTTAACGTTTCTGAGGCTATCCCTGAATTGGGGTGGAACACAATGGTTGCAGACAGACCTGTTTTTCTCTCTTCCCTTCCACCCAAGTAAGAGAACAGTCTAATAATAAACCAAAGTTCTAGAACTTGAATTTGAACCGAAAAAACCTCCGAATAAAACCCGTTTCTTCGTCCTGCAGATGGGAGGGGGAGGGATAAGGCAGAGCAGGGACTGGTGTATTTTCTGTGAAAGTGCGCCCTCTGGTGATGAATTTAGGTAAAGATTAGCTCTCAGGAGAAGTAAACAAAATTATCATACCAAAAAGAATTTTTTATTGGAGGGGGAGAAGATCTATAGATAACTCATTAATGTTCAACTTTACAGTCATAAGTTAGCAGTTATGGAGGACCCACTGAGAGATGTTAGTTCTTACGGAGATTTGCACAAGAGAGATTCAAAATACTTCTGTTACTTGGGGAGCTCTCCAAATACCTTGTTGCTGGCCATATTTATAGAGAAGCGAAAATAAAGCAACTCCACAGGGCAGCAGTGTAAAGATTTGGGCTATGTATGTTCAACTCTTACCAAAATAGTCAAAAGTAACGTGAGGTCCCTTTAATTTGGGAAAATAGACAAGAATTCCAGAGCAAATAGAGATACTTTTAAAAAGTGATTTGACTAAATACGAATGAGGAATTAAAAAAAAAAAAAAAAACACAGCACGACAAGCTATGCCTTCTTGTGGCAAGCCTCCATTGAAGCGTCTTGTCTTTCTACCTTTTTGCCTCCTTGTAAAAGCCCGCAATCTGCTGCATATCTTCCCTTCAGTATTTCGATCGAAAGGGCAGTGAGAGAAAGCCGACTCCTTGATTAGGCATTCCACTCAGCAATAGTCTGTCCCCTGGCTCCTGCTTGCATTTGATAAGGAACGAATTCCAATGATCTATGGTTAGCTTCTAGTAGCAAGAGAATTTTCCCTCACAATCCCCTTTCTTCCTTCTTCTTTTTCGCTCTCCCCACCGACCCACCCACTCCTAATTCAGACCACCTCAGCTGCCTCCATTTTTTCATGCAAATCATTCCTCACCACGCTGTGCACAAGCACCCACGTTTATTTCCTTAGCGATGCTCAGTTTAACCTCTTGGTGCAGGAGAAACACAAAATCAGATCAGCTGCCTGAGTCTAGCGCTCACAGGGCTGCACCCAGGTTTTGCAGTTCCCACTCTGAGCCAATCCAGCAGGAGCCCAGCAGCAAACAGACCGTATTACATAAGGCAGCAGCGAGGCCGGCAATGAGACCAGGAAGGAAGATCACACCGCCACGGCTGCACCCACGTCCCTGGAGAATCTCCACCAGCCCCTTGTGAGAAGCGAAGGCAGCCGTCTGTAGCTGTGCGTACTTTTTGTGCCAGGCGGTGAGAACACGGCTAGAGAACAAATCTCTCTCTACATCTGTGTATTCCGAAATCGAAATACTTCGCAGAATTCATGTTGCCTCAGGGGAATACAGAAACATGCTTTGTCCTCACTGGAGATTCATTAAACTTTATTAAGGATAACTGTGTGCTGGGGATGGCTTTAGCTCATTTGTCTTACTACCTGGTCAGCGCGTGTTCGTTTAGTGACTGGGGTGAACCAAGCAGCTGTGATCACGGGAGGGTAACCTAAATTCGTTCTTTCTGCTCCTTGCCTGAGCTTTCGCGCTTGGCTGCTCTGTGGGAGGAAAGGAGGCATCGCGGCAAATGGAATTCCTCTGCCATAACCTGAATTCCAGCTGCTAAGTTTCTACGCTACATTTAGGGAAGTCTAAATCTCAGACGGAGATTCGGTTTGAGAAATGAGCAGGCCAGTGAAACCTCTCCGCGCTTGGAAAGAGAGTGTGATAAGAAAAAAAGAGACCGGAACCGAAGTCATTTCTCATCCTCGTGATTTGAGTTGATCCTAAGGGGCCTTTGCTCTTTGTCTCTGCTGTACACTCAGCTGATGCTCATCCAGTATGGGGTGGGTGATAGCAGTGATGGAGCATTGCTTTTAAGTGGAAATAATATTTTCCTACCAAGATATCACACACGTTTAGTATGCAACAAAACTCCCTTCTCTCACTTTTGAGATCAAATTTATATTATATTTTTTATAATTTCTTTTATATTATATTGTTAGATGTTGCGTCGTAGGAAAGACATAATTTGAATTTTAAGAGGGAGAGGAAACAGGGAAGAGAGAACGGGAGATGGGGAGGGGAGGAAAAGAAAAGAGAGAGAGGGAAAAAGAAAAGTAGGAAAGTGAAAGAGTCCAGGAATATTTACAAGTATGAGGGAGAGCAAGTCCTTCTCTAAGAGAAAATCAACTCATTGCTGCTAATGGGCAGTGAGAGAGGGCTAATTAGAGAAAGCTAAGGGCTCCTGGGAGCTCAACAGAATCTGAGCTTAGGGCTATTCCAACTATGCACAGCCCCCTCCCCATTGAGAAGCTTGGCTGACAATAATGACAATAATGACAGTGATGTAACGGGAGGTGTCACTGATGTGAGGATGCCACACATGAGAATCGTGTGGAAAAAGAAAAGGCTGAGGACCCCTGGAAATGAGCAAGGGAGAAAGAAATGAAGTCCCTTCACTGCAAATGAAGGACAGCAGATCCATATGTGAAGATGAAATATAGAAGCCCTTAAAGAGGATAGTAAACCCAGTAATAGTCATTGAGTATCTATAATCCCTCCATCCCAAACAAGATAGTAAGACAACTCTTTGTTAATCAACAGAGCTGTGTCATTCACAGGGACAGTTGGCCATTAAGTGGCTGTCACTGGGCACAGAGCTGGGAGTCTACATCTTTCCCATGATGAGCCTTCAGGATTCTTATTATGTAAATGTGGCTGGGTGGTAGCTGGCTTTTGGTTCAATGACGATATCCTCAGCATTTTCCGACTAGTAATTTCTAAATTCTGCAGCAAAGGTTTTCCGAAATCTCAATTCTGAATTGAGTTCCATTTACAAAGTTTTGGACCTCTTTCTGAGCCACCCTTGTGGCAGCTCTTGTTACTGAGGAGGAAGAGGATGTTATTTTGTTGTTGGCGACGATGAGGTTGTACAAATAAGGAGACAAAAGGGGTAGATCTTTGTGCACTGCAGCAATTTCTGGTCAAGAATTGATTTTATAAAAGGTTTTGCTTCCATCTAGTGGTTATTTTGTACAACTGTCTTATTCTGACAAGTGAAATTAATTGAACTAGATTCTGAAATGCCCCTACACTGTGCAGAGAGCTAGTGATTAAAATACTCAAAACACTGCTAATGACAATAGGACTCTGCTGTTGATGAGTGCCCAGCTTAGTGGAGGAATCAGCCACTTAAATTGCTGTAAACAAAACCAATACCGATAATAATAGTAATAGGTTAAAATGTTTTCTAGTTGCTCACTACTGGATATTGATCTAAGTGCTTTACATGTTTTATCTCACCTAATGTTCTCAATAACCCTATGAGGTACTATTTTTAGCCTCATTCTATAGAAGAGGCAGCTGAGGCTCAGAGAGGTTATATAACTCCCGCAGAGTCACACAGAGTAAGTGTGTGAGCCAGGTTTTGAATGAGGCCAACTGGCTGGAGCCGCTTCTCTTATCACCATATATTCATATGACAAGCACAATAGAAGAGAGATACAGTTGGTAACAATAGGAATTGAGCCACGGCACTGAGGATGGGAGGAAGAATCTAGAGCAGGAGAGAAATCTAAAATGTATCTAGGGAGGGGGCGCCCGGGCAGCTCAGTCATTAAGCGTCTGCCTTCAGCTCAGGTCATGATCCCAGAGTCCTGGGATCGAGCCCCCATCGGGCTCCCTGCTCAGCAGGAAGCCTGCTTCTCCCTCTCCCACTCCCCCTGCTTGCGTTCCCTCTCTCGCTGTCTCTCTCTCTCTCTGTCAAATAAATAAATAAAATCTTTAAAAAAATAAAATGTACCTAGGGAGTAGAACTAATGGATGTGGTGGACAATTGGATGGGGAGGAGAGAAGGAAGGAAGATAGTAGAGTTTCTGGCTGAGCCAAATGGGAGATAGTAATTAATGAAAACTGAATTTTGCAGTAGGCATAAGTGGGAGAAGTGATCAAGACTCTCATTTCTTATTTAGAGCCTTAGAAGTGACATGAAACAAACATAGTTCAACAACAACAAAAATGTGAACATTAGGAAAAGACCTGTGCATGATTAGGAAAACTATTCCTTCATATTGTGAATCACTGACTTGAAGAAAACATACAAGAATACAGTCATCTGATATGACTTTGTAAAACTTCTGACATTTCTGAAATTGAAAGCATCTATTGTGAGCTATACCTATACATAACTATTCAAATGTTTTACTATAGACTATACAAAAAAAAAAAAAAAAACCAATGTGGGGCCCCACATGATATGTTTCCATGGAATTTTTCATAGAATATTATTAAAGCTGGGCAATTCTTGAAATTCAAGTATTCTGCCTCCTCATTTCACAAATGAAGGAAGTTATGTCAAGGGAAATTAATATTTTTGAACGCCTTCACTATAGTAAGGAACTGAGGTAGTCGTTGTGTGAGATAAAAAGAAGTAGAACACAGAGCTCTTATTCTCAAGATGTTTACACTTTAGTTGGGGAAATAATAAATAGCTGCTCTACTGGTCTGCTCAGGACCCATTCCCCTTCTTTTGGTCCTAGCACCCTGAATTTCTTTGAGGGGACCACTTCTCCCCCACTCTCAGGGATTTGTGTGGGGCTAACCCCACCCCTGGTGCCATTTGATACACTCTAACCAGTAAGAATAGTAGCCTATTTATATGGTGATGATTAATGATCCAGCGATGGATGGGCTCATTCCTTAGTCCAGCCAACAAAAGCAAATGAGGATCAGGCCAGGAGTTTTTCTGAAATGCTTTGAAGAAAAAGCACCCTCTTTCCACAGAGGTTGCCAAGCTGGTAGAAGGTCAGGCTTGAGCTTCTGGAGGCCACAATGTGAAGAGAGTGTCCTAAGATCGATGCTACCAGTGGAAGGTAGACAGAGGAAGAGACTTTGAAAGTGGATGGCAATGTATGATCCGCTAAATCAAACTGCCTTAGAACTTTCCAGATTCAGCATCCTTTTTACTGTGGCTTCTCCATTCCTAAGCTCTTTATTTTAATCATCCACATGGTTAACAGAATTTCCTCATTGAGTAGTTCTATTCCCTGATAGTCTCAAATCTGCCTGTTGCCTATTTAATTGAATGATCAGTTAGCTGGGTATAATAGTCTTGAGTACCATTTTCTTTCCTGCAGAACTTTGCAGACATTGTTCCTTTACTTTCTGACATTAAACATGGCTTATGACTATCAGATAAAATACAGGATGCCCAGGTAAATTTGAATTTTCAATGAACAGTGAATTTTTTAGAAGCCTGTTCCAAATGTTGCATCTAAATTTTAAAATTAAACTGGGCATTCTGTATTGTTATTTGCTGCATTGGGGCAACCCTAATGAAGCTATAGAAAAGTTGAAGGAAAATCTGATTACTCTCCCCTCTCCTCACCTTGTAGAAGACTGGCTTTAAAAAAAAAAAAAAAATCTGCATACCTGAAATTTTTTCTTTAAACTTGAAATTTAATATTGGGTGTTAGTTCTGTGTCTTTTCCTCCCTAGTACAAAGGAATCCCTCTTGATCTTAATATTTCCTTTTACCTTCATTTTAAAATACATTTTCCCTAATTCTAACTCTGTCTTTCTACATTTCAGGAACACAATTGTCTAGTATGTTTAATTACCTTGTCTGTCTTCCATATCTATCATCTCTCTTATTCATCTTTTCACCTCTGCATATTCTGAGACTCTCTCAAATATTTTTCTATGCTTATTTTCAGGCCTAAATATTTTTCTCTTTGCTGTCTCAAATTGATTTTTTTAAAAGTACAAGGGTAAGCAAATTTCTTAACCTCTACAATCTCCCTTCTCACTCTGTTGTCTTATCATCTAGTCTACTACTTGTTTTGTTGAATTTATATTCTTTAGTCCTTTATAACTTTCAGTACACTTGAGAAATGTCTTTCTTATTCTTCCGGATTTAGGGGGTCTTCTGCCTTTTATTCATTCATTCATCTATTTATTCATTTACTACTGTGTTGCTTTGTTTCTAGCTACCTTCTATTATTTATTTATTTATCAAGCCACTTATTTAGCTATAACATGACTGCATTATTTCCCTGACATTTAATTTCATCTTGCTAATGCTGAATGAGAGCAGCTTTTTGCAAATCTGTCTGCTCAGAAGTTGTGTGGGTAAATTTTAATTGACATGTTACCCACTTTATGCAGGGTGAACCTCTTTCTCCCCATTGCAGGGCTAGGTGTTGCCTTCTGTCGTATAGGTGGAAGTCAGGTGAAGAGGGCAATGGAGATAATTCACCTGGAGCAGAGTTCATCCTTTGCTAGGGAATCTGAAATCTGCTTTTTCCTCTGAGGCCTTATTAAATTGCCAGGGTTGGGATCCATTTTACCATCACATTTGAAAGGGATTTAAAGATAACAAAGCCTTCTATACTTCGGGGGATTAATTTAAGGAGATAACATAAAGCCTTTTCTTTTTTTTTTTTTTTTTAAGAAAAAAGGTGTTATAGACTGCTTAGCACCATTCTCAGCCTGGCACAACTACAAGTTTCATGGACTTTCTTTTTTCATTCAGATTTCAACCTGAAAGCTTTTGAAATGTACCTCTGTGTGGAGTGAGGGAAGGCAAGGAGGAAGGTGAGTTCAAGACCCCTCCATTTTAAGTAGATATGCACAGTACATGCTCAGTGGAGGGAAGCTAGCCAAGCTGGTGTGTTTCATGTCAGAAGGACCATGATGTCAGCATAGCAGATATTATATGTCTGCTTTAGTCTTAAACAAATTAATTTTATGTAATTATTGCCATAGTTTCTATGTTGTTTTAAGCATAGGCCCTAACTTTCCTAGTCAGCCTTTATCTCTTTCTACCTCCCTATTCAAACTCTCCCTTTCAGCCAAAGTGGCCAACTCACTGTGACCTAAATAAGTTTTGAATGTAGTCTCTGAAATGCGGCTCATGCCATGCCACTCCCTGTGAAATACCTTCATTTGCCTATCCCTACACAGCCTTTGAGATTCAGCTAAAATTCTATCTCCTTCACAATGCTTCCTCTGATTGTGCCAATCTAAAGTGATTGCTCCCACACTCCCAAAATGTGTTATATTCTGAGTAAATTCTTCAGCTCTATCTTTCATTTCACTAATTTATTCCTTAGTTCTGTCTAATCTGTAATTTAATCTATCCACTGTGTATTTTAATGACTACATTTTTCATTTCAAAACAGATCTTTGGATTTATTTTTAAGTCTTCCTGGTCATTTTGGTATTATCTTGATATTTTATTATATTTTTCTCATTTTTTAAATATGTTTAGTCATACCTCAAAGCACATATTTAATAATCTCATCATTTGAAGGACTTGAGGGTCTAATCAAAGTGTTGGTTGTGTTGGCTGCCAATGTATCTCAGTGCCTTTTTTTTTTTTCCTTTGGAAGTGAGCTCATGTTTAGTGGGGCTCTATCTTCAGGAGTCTTTTGTGGTCCGGGTGGAGGGTGTGACTCTCCAGACATGATTGGCATTTACTTCTACCAGGGAATGACTGGATGGGCACCACTTTTTCCATTAATTTTATGGGTTTGGGTTTACTGAATTACAAAGGAAATATGTATTTGAACCAGAAATTCAACTGAGAGCAAACCTAAGGTCCCACCTTTTGGGGGGTGAGGGGACCTGGAGAACATGGTGGTTGTCTTGCTGGCAGTGCATAGATTTTGCTTCTGTTCTATCCTTTCATTGTGGCATAGCCCTTTGAGGGTTATAGCTTTATGTGGTCATTCCTTTCTGGTTTGTTCTAGCCTAAAGCGTAGCTGTTTGTTCCCACCTGGTAGTTAAAACCTACCAGATCCCCCTAGTTGCAGAAACCAGCAAACCACCCTCCAAACCCTGAGCAGCAAGAGCTTCAAGCCCCTGTATAACTTTCCTTTTTCAGTTTTCCTCTTCAGTTTTGGTTCTTGGGGAGAATTCTCTTAGTTTCCTGTTACCTCAGCTAGCATTAAAAAAAAAGATATTTATTATGTTTTACCCATTATTTCTTAGTATTTTGTATCATCATGGTACTAATACCTGTACATCACATAAGAAACAGAAGTTTACAAATGATTCAATAATTAATCATAGAGAGCCTTGTCGCAAGTCCCCTATTGGTGTCTTGACCTATTATTTAAATCTTAAGAAATTTCTTCATACATTTTCTCCTAAAATAAATTACAAAAAATGAAGCTAGGAATTGTATCTCAAAGTCCTTCTTATTTATGGTACTATTTTGCCTAGCATGGCTCCAGGTTAATTGACAGAAAGTAAATTGGTTGAAAATGTTTGGATTGAAAACAATTAGTCAAAGAAACAAGTTGATTAAAAATTAAACTGAATAGTCCAAGTTTGTTGTTTTAAATATTGATAATATTTAGATGCACCATTAATAATTACAGAAATACTTATAGCATTGAGATAGAATGTTGAACAAGACAACGTGGGATGGGTTACAGCCCTTTAAGTGTTTTAAAGTATATTTATCCATTTCCTCTCCAGAAGTTTGAATCCTCATACAAACACTACTCTTTTTGTTTTTTATTTACAAATCATTCTCATCCACTTATTCCTGCTCTGCTAGTTTGCAAATACTTTAATAAATTGTTATGTTTGCCTCTAGCTCTAGATGAATTGTCTAAAAGCAAATTCATGTGAGTTAATATTTGCAATATCCAGTTCATGTTTTTATAATTTCTGTGCCACCTACTATAATTGCACAAATCTTAAACATACTTATAAAAGTAATTTTGTCTGCCTTCTCTTTTGCCTTTCCATCCTTTCCATTTTCAACCATCTCTGTTCACTTAATTGACTTAATATGTTTTTACTATCTTTGCATAAACATTTATTTTATATTTCAAGTTTTCTTCATTGTATTTGACATTATGTGACCAGCATTTGTACAGTGTTTGCTGTCAGGATGGAAGCTGTTAATACAAAGCATGTGCGACCACAATGTGAATGCAAGGACAAGCTTAAGGTTGCTTACACTGCTGGCCTGAAGGCAGATTGATGTGACATTTGCCTTGCTGTTGCACAGAAGACAGAAATATCTTCCCGGATTTGAAGAAAGATTGAAAAAAAAAAACTGTATCTAAATATTGATCCTCATATAATTTTCATGGGCTTCGGGCCACCAGTAATCAATGTAGCTAGTTGTATTTTGAGTTCAATGAAAAATAAACCTTAATTTTCTTTGATAGAAGACCATTTTTTTACCTGACAGCTGATACCAGTCACATATGTGACCCTCAAATAATTAGAAATTTTCAAAATAGGGGTGCCTGGGTGGCTCAGTCATTAAGCGTCTGCCTTCAGCTCAGGTCATGGTCCCAGGGTCCTGGGATCGAGCCCTGCATCGGGCTGGCTCCCTGCTCCGCGGGGAGTCTGCTTCTCCCTCTCCCACTCCCCCTGCTTGTGTTCCTTCTCTCGCTGTGTCTCTCTCTGTCAAATAAATAAATAAAATCTTAAAAAAAAAGAAATTTTAAAAATAATAGAGTAAAAATCACTCTAATTCTGGAAAGTGAACAAAAATGCTTAAAGGCATATAAAAGTTGAAAAAAATCATTCCATAGTCTTAAAAATGTTCAATAAGTGAAAAATCAATCACTGGGAATAAATATTTCAACACTTTGTATTCCACAGAACAGTCTAGGACTTCCTATTAAATACAGCTAGTGATGGGGCGCCTGGGTGTCTCAGTCGTTAAGCGGCTGCCTTCAGCTCAGATCATGATCCCAGGGTCCTGAGATCGAGCCCCGCATCAGGCTCCCTGCTCCGGGAAGCCTGCTTCTCCCTCTCCCACTCTCCTGCTTGTGTTCCCTCTCTCGCTGTGTCTATGTCAAATAAATAAATAAAATCTAAATAAATAAATAAATACAGCTAGTGTTTATGAGTAACAATAATATTGCCCATCCCACATACTCCTTTTATGATGTGCCTTTGACACTCCTCTCATTGAGAAATGGGGAATCTGTGTTCCTTCCCTTGAATGTGGGCTGGCTTGTTACTACAGCTGAAGTGATACTTTGTGACCTCTGAGGCTAGGTCGTAAAAGGTGATAGAGCTTCTACCTAGTTCTCTTGAGTTGCTCATGCTGTGAGGAAACAGACCACCGTACTCAGACCACATGGAGAGGTCATATGTAAATGTTCTAGCCAATAGCCTGGATGTGATCCCACCAACAGCCGCCAGAAACCACAGGGCACGTCAATGAAGATGGCCTCAAAAGATTACAGACCCCAGCTGTGGAGTCAACTCCAGCCTTTGAGTATTCCACCTGAGGCCCCAGATATTGTGGTGCCATCTCTGCTGTCCCCATCTGAAATTCCTGACCCACAAAACCCATAAGCAGGATAAAATAGTTGTTTGACACCACTGTTTGGGATAATTTGTTACACATCGGTAGATAACCAGAACATTGCCCCACTCAAGTACAGCTCAAAAAGGTGGTGAAAAAGAGAAATCTTCTCACAATAGAATTTCAAGCATCCTCTCTTTGTCTACTTTGTCTGGAAAGGGAGATGGCCTGAGGTCAGCATCTACCCAAATTCTTTGGCAGTGGCTAAAGATCTGATTGGGTAAACATGACCTAAAGGAAATTAAAATCAGAAGATTGGTGACAAGGTTTGGGGAAAGGATATATGGATGAATTTCTCTGAGTGAGCTAAGAGATTGAGAATATTTCTATCCAGTGTGAATGGTCACTGGAAGGCCCCCACAGCCTTACTCAATCATTGTTGTCCACTGTACTTCATTCCCAGCCCACAGTTTGCTCAGAGGGCCCATAATGGTCAGGATGGAGACTATGCATGGGGACAAGAACAAGAGTGAGCTCCCTTCACCAAGGCTAAGTGCCCTATTTACAGAAATACGTTTGTTTTGGAACCCACAAGTCTTGCTTCTTTTTTAAGTAATTGTTTTCTGAAGGGAGGAAGAAACTCCTCTAATTATATTTAATTTGAATATGAAGCATAATAAAAAACAATAAAAAAAGAAATATTCAATTTACTAACAAAAAAAAGAAATGGCTATTTTTATAAGTCAAGCTGGTTGAATGAATATTTGGCTTAATATTTAAGAAAGAGATTAATTTTTTGAGGATAGAGGAGTAGAAAATCCTATAAAGAACCAAGGCAATCTATTGATCTTTGTGCATATTGGCCAAGATCAATTCAAAAGCTAAATCAGTGGAGAAGTTAGCTTGTGTCATTATTCAATGATATAATCCTAGTTATATAAAAATGCTGACTATAATGTCAGTCAAACAATGCCTGGTTAAAGTTGGTAACGTAGGAGGATTGAGAAAAATGAAGGGAGAAGGAGGATAAAGTGACTGATAGAATTAAAAGGGAATCAACTGCCATCATAAAAGACACACCTAACTGCTTTACTAAATTTGAAGACAATGAAGTACAGAAGAAGCACTTACCTGTCTGAGTCATGGGTGAGATGGAAGACAGTAATTGCAAATACTATTTTTTATTTCCTTCCTGAAACTTGTCTCTGAAGACAATGGCAAGTTTATTAGAAAAAGATAACATTTTATTTCAACTCATCTGGAAATAAAGGGAAACATGAAATGTCTTAAGCCTAACATGCTTTGCTGCATCTTGACCAAGAAAAGCCTTTGGAATGTGCCAAGCGATATCTCACATGTGTACGCCACACACTAAGCACAATGCACTTGGGGAAGAGTGGGGGATACGCAGTCACGCCACATTATCTTAATTTCTTCTTCTCACTCGCCACCACCTTCAAATTCAAAATTCAAATAATATTTGTTGGTGGCTGTTTTAGACTCTTGGGGAACATCAGTAAACACAACGCACAAAGAGGGAGCCCCTTAAGAACTGGCTTTAGGAGATTAGGGGGAAGCTAAATAATAAAATAATGACTACAATATGTAAGTAAATTTTTAAAGTATGTTAAAATGTCATAAAATCTATGCAAAAGACCAAACAAAGGACAGAAGAGCAAGATAAAGCTTTCAGGAGTGCAGGACCCAGGGTTGGGAACAACAGAGGGCAGGCTGCGATATTAAATCTGGCCTTCAGGGTGAAGCTCACTGAAAAGGTGGGATTGGAGGGAAGATGTGAAGAAAGTGGGAGTCAGACAAGTGGATATCTAGGGCAAGAGCATTCCAGGCAAAAGGAATAGCTAATGCACAGGCCCTAAGGCAAGAGAACATTTCTGGTATGTTCTTTGAACAAAGGGGAGGCCAGTAGGGCTGGAGTGGAAAAGCAAGGAGAAGAGGTGGTGGGAAGCCAGGCCAAGGAGAACCTCACTACTCAGAGAGGGGCGCAAGGACCAACAGCATCAGCCTCACTTGCACGTTGGATAGAAATGGAAAATCTCAGTCCCGGTCCCCAAGCCATTGGTTCATGGTCTGCATTTTTACAAGATCTCCAGGTAATTGATGCGCACACGAAAGTTTGAGAAGTCCTGAGGTCAAGCTTTAAGGGCCCTTATGGGCCCCTGGATTTTGACTGCAAGGGAGATGGGAGTCATTACTGGGTTTTGAGCAGAGGAGTCACATGATCTACCTTATGTTTAAAAGTATCACCTTGGCCTGTGTGTTGGGAAGGGCCTGTCGAATGGCAGCAGAGGGAGCAGTCAGGAGGTGATCGCTGTGATCTAGGGGTAAGCTGATGAGGCTGGGACCAGCCTATGTTAGGCAGAGGCGGTGAGCCCTGGGCAAATCACCTGGTCCTGCTACCTTTCCAACTCCCTCTTCTGCTTCTGTCAGACACACAGGTCAGGTCAATTACATATCGAAGGGTTAGAGGATGCTTCAGAAGGAAGTGACCTTCCAAATCAACTACCTTAAAGAGAGCCCTGGGTGCCGTGGGGCCAAACAAGGGTGGCCTAACTCAGTCCCCACTGTGGCCAGAGGAGACTTCGAGAAAGAGGAGATGCTTGAACTGAGCTTAGGAGGAGTAGGAATTAAGCCAGGAGAAGAAAAATAAAAGAGGAAAAGGACGTTCTGAGAAGAAACAACATATGTAAAGACACAGATGTGAGGAACCATATGACACACTTTGCCTGAACAAAGTAGGGGGGTGGGTCACTGGCAGGAAATGAGACCAGAGAACTAACCAGATCCCGAAGTGCCTGGTGCCCTGCAGTGATCAAAATATCCAGAAGGCTCTGAAGATATCATGTCAGATTGCAAGGTAGGAGTAGAGCATTTACAAAACAATGGGAAGGATAGATGAGAAGGGGATGAGCCTAGAAACAGGGAGAGCAGTCCCCAACCAATAAAAGTCCAGGACCCAAAGCTCAGGATTGGTGGTCAGAAATGCCTGAGCCCAGATCTATCTGCCACCTACAACCTTTACAATCGAGGCACGTTGCCAAACTTCTTGAACCTCAGTTTGTCCTCCATGAAATTGGGTATTCCTCATTTTTGTAATGAGATCTTCAACTACTGTGGAGAGAATCAAATGAGATGCTGTCCAGAAAGCACTTGGCACACAGTAAATATTCAACAGGATTAATTATATTCTAGCTATTGTTATTAACTATGCTCTGACTCTCAGATCAGCATTCTTTTCATATCTCTGCCAGGTTGTATAAACCTCTTGTGAATTTTAATCATTGTTTGTCTCATCCCTCATAGCTACACTCACGGGAATAGACTTTTAGATATTGAACTGAAAAAAAAAATTAGAGAGCTGCCTAGTTCTAATTCTCCCTGCTGGCTGACGCTGCCTGGAGTTTTAATCACAGGAACCAAATATAACTGTGTACCAAACATCCGTGCTCACGCATAGGCCCTGGCCAGGTGCTTCTGTGTTGTCACTGGGTTTTTGATGTCACTGTTTCCTGTGTGTAATCAGTAATCGACACCAAAGCTCTGACAAAATGACCATTTTTAGTGCACCATTATCTGTCTCCCTGGGTTTGGCTGGAAATGTAACATAAGTAGGATCTTTAGTGCATCAATTTCTTACTGCAGTTGTGTGTATCTTCCTGAATTAAAGAGCTCTGGGAAGAGTTGAGTGGGTGGGCATTTGGCTTGTTTTTCTGTTAAAGGCCGACTTTGATGTTCTTTTACTATTACTTGAAATCCACGTGCTGTTGCCGACAGTGTTCTCAAGGGAAGAACCTGGGTGCTGCCAGAGCTAAAGCCCTGGTTTTGTTACCTGTAAGAATGAGACAAGAGGTTTATAAACTTCCTTCTCACAGAAATGTTGCCCTCGCAATTTGTCTTGTAGCATTTCTAAATATCCTAACCCCTCATTAATCACTGTAGGCCATCTTTCACTTGTTTCATGTAGAACACAAAGCTTTCAAATTTGAGCAGTAGGAAAAAAATTTTTCCTTTGTATATGTAAAAATTCTAATTGCCACCAGAAGCAAGGTAGCTCTATAATTGCCAGTACCAAAGCAAGATGTTTCTGAGGGTGTGTTAATTAGAGTTTGTTTCACAATGTTTCTTATGAAAGTGAAAATACCAACCTTGAAAACGCTCTATGGATAAGCTTTCTTCCTGTTTTGTTACATGCTTTGGTAAAGATTCTTGTAAATCAAAATTACAGATTCGATACAATTGTTGATTTGAGAAACATAAACTTGTTAATTTGAACGACCATGAGGGAAATTGGCTTAATTAAACAAGGCAAAGATCAGTGAAAACATCTCACAGGTTTTGGTTGTCATGTGTTTCTGATTGAACAAATTCTGAAGTCTGAGAAAAGCTAGTCCAATGAATTTACCAGTTGGAACTTTTACAAGGTTTGGGATTTCGAGCTATACCCATTTCTCTGGACAATAAGTTAATTTCTTTTGCATTACCCAGTGTGTGGGGTGGGGAGGGGAGGAATGCAATACAAAACCAGGTCCCTCTTTGCTCTCTCATAAGATGCATTTACTTGAACATAGCAAATTTTAGCGTCGACCATTGGGATCCTCCCAGAAGTTGTAAGAACTTAACGAATGAGCATTTGGAGAAAATGAGTATGTTGCAATTGATGTCATTCAAAAAGTCATTCCTACTTTAACATCAACAAAGTTATTTCTCTGTGGTCAAATTTTCCACGTTCTCAGAAATTGTAATTCTGATGAAGTGCATTATTAGCTCTAAGTTTTCATTCCTCCTTGTAGCATAACTTTTGTCATGTGACTTTGGAGTTCCTTCATAAAGGTGAAGTATATATATTGCCTCCCCTTGTCTTTGAGCCATGTAACATCCTTTGGGCAAAGGATGTGGGCAAAAGTGTCAGCGTAGCAGTCAAAACCTCAGCTTTAAGAGACTTGCATGTTTCCACTTGCCCTCTTGTGGGTCTGCCATTCCATAAGAACGTGCCTGAGGATGGGACACTTTTGGAGCTGAGCGTCCCAAGCAGAACCCAGCCCCAGTCAGCCAGCCCCAGGCAGCTGCGGATTTGCGAGCAATAATAAATACTTGTTGTTTAAACCACCGACATTTGGGGTGGCCTGCGATACAGCAGTAGTTAAGTCACATAATACCGTAACAAGCTACTGACTTAAGCTGCTCTGGGCTGTCATCTGTAAATACACAGAAGGTAGAGCTGGTCTAGTTTTTATAATAAGGAAGTTCTTATCCAACTATTACCTCAATGATAGATTATTTCTCCATGATATGTCAAAAAATAATTTACCAACTCTCTGTGGTGGGCTCAATACTCTGCTGGATGCTGGTACATGGGACAGAATACACAAACATAGTCCCCTACATCCCAGACATTGGTATATGCCTTCTAGTAACTGCAAAACCAGAACCACAACTCCAAAGGCCATTCAAACTGGAGGCTATAAAACTTTCTCTTTTCAGGGCCCACTTTCCTATAGCCAGGTATCGTAACATCCGGGCCTTTGTTTGAACACTGAACCTGATGTGGCAAGCGCTGTCTCTTGCCTGACTCACTAGAAGTCCAGGAAGTACCTCTTGTCCTGATTACTATGGAGTTAACTTGTTTAACCCCGATGTGTGACGCATGGAGGAATTGGGAAACTCCCACCGGCCATAAGCCTCTCAGTACATATAAATGTGAGAGAGAGACTGGCCTAGCGTGTAGTCAGATGGTGGGCTGGAAGTAGAACTTGGAAGCAAGCACTCACCTTTAGAATGGACAGAGGTATAATCCCAGAGAACAGAGCCCCTGGGCAGATGTGACAAAGAGATCAAGGGGGAAGGAGGAGGAAAGGTGGAATGCCAAGCTGGAATTGAGACAACAGCTGGACTCTTTCTCACAGGACCTTTATATTTGTTTGTTTGGATGTATTTTAGCTCCCAAGTGTGAGACGTTATCTTGTGGGGACTTTCAGCTCTGGCGTCTTAGGTGTTCTTCATTCTGCAGTTCCCCTTCTCTGACATCAAGCACCAGAGCCATTTGGGGAGAACACTGCTCCTCTAGATTGGAAGTGATATCTTTTTCTGCCCACGAAGCCTTCATGTTTGTCAAAAGACTCATACATCCTTTGGACACATGCTCCTCTCTCCAAAAGAAAATGGTCAGTAGCACTGATTTTGAAGTCGTTTTGGCAAGATTTATGGAATCTCATCAATTCAGTGAGTCATTATTTGGGATCAGTAGCTAATCCTCATTCAGGGGACAAATGGAAGTTGAGTTCTCTGAGAACCAGGGATGTTGCTTGCTGGGTCCTTCTCCTGGGTCCTGGGTTGCAGATCCTGGCCCCTAGGCACTGCCCTGTTGCATCAAAGGAAGCCCTTGACCTCTCTGCCTCCTCCTTATCAACCCATGCAGGACGTTCTGGCCCATCCAAATATCAGCAGAGGATGACTCATCAGTGGACTGCCTCTGAATCATGGCTTGGTCGTGATGTGAAAAGGCAGAGTGAATGCAGCACTTGAAAATTAATGTGAATTAGGATTCATTTGGGATCTGTACTTAAATATTAGTGTAATTTGACTCAATGTTAACCCCCTTTGAATTTAATGAAATAATGATGGCAGGACATTCAATCTGATCTGATGATTTCATTCCTGATTCAGAATCAGCCTGAATGTCCAGCATTTTTTATACCGAACATTAATTTCAAATTAGCTACTGATCCCAAATAATGACTCACTGAATTGATGAGATTCCATAAATCTTGCCAAAACGACTTCAAAATCAGTGCTACTGACCATTTTCTTTTGGAGAGAGGAGCAGACCTTCTCATGGGATCAGCCTCTAGAGTTACTGCTAGTTTCGACGTATTGATCGTTCTGATTGATCTCTCTTGTCCTGCTAGTTTGTCAGCTATTTGCCTACTCCTCAACTTGTTCCATAAATTATCTCAGATGACAAAATAATAGTTTTATCCTGTGAACAACAAACTGGCCAGCTCTTTAAAGTAATTTGTTTTAGCTCTTTCCTTCCTGGATTTTGTCCCTTCATAAAGATCTAAAGTCACATCATCTAAGTTATTTATTTCATTTAATTTTTGCAACACCCTCCTATCACCCTCCCTATTTCTCATATGAGGAATTTAAGTCAGCATTCAGAGAGATCCAGTAACTCAACAACTGTGATATAGTTATAAAGTCGTGGAGCCAGGATTTGAACACAGGCAGACTGACTCCAAAGTCCTTGCTCTTAGAACCTTTACACTACTAACTTCACCAGATGCCTCAATCCAAATTATCCAGTCCCATATCCTAGTCAACATTTGCAAATGATACCTAGGAGAGAAATAATATGGAGATAGAGGCTTTCTTTCAGATATGTTCTAGAAGGGTCGGTCTTTTCAAACACCTTTGAATCAACTTATTTTCCCCAGTAATGATCCTTATTGTCAATATTTACTACAACTTACACTGTAGTTGTAGTAAGTATGCTTTTATCCTTGGTGAATTGAGGTTCTTGTGTTAATACTATATTTACTTTGGAGAACTGAGGTCCCTATATTAACACTACAATTTAAAAGCAGCATTTTCCTGTTTTATAAACAAGCTTCAACTTTTCCTTCCTAATCTGTCTGCCTCATGGTTATATATAGTAACCATCAATTAACAGTAATGTCAATAAAATAAGCTTAGCAAAGTGAGGGTGGGGGGAAGCAGAATGAAGAACATTATGCCAGGAAATACTTTAATGCAAGTAGAGTCCTGCCAACTTTTATTATTATAAGAAAACAAAGTGACTTTATTAACCCAACAGACGTTATACTTTGGCTTCTATTTTTGTTTTACTTTTGAGCATGCAGTAGCATTCTTTGCACTTGGTTTTTCCTTATTGTTGTGTGCTGCTTGGTTCATATAAAAGGAAGTTTATTTTAGTGGTGAGATATGTATGTCTTTCAATTTGTATTCATTCATTCTTCTCAAATATCTGCGAAATTCTCTTATCTTTGGTGTTTGAGAAGCAGAAAGGCTACTGAAGTAGAACCAATCAGGCACTTTTCTTCCTTTGGTTAGGGCAAAATCTGTTGCAGAAGAAATTATGTTTGCTTCCTGAGCTACCCCTGGAGCGACTAAATCCCCTGAAAGGATTATAAATAATGACCATTTTTATACATAAATTTGCTCCATTACTAATATTTATTACCAGAGAAAGTCAAAACAAAACAAAGAGGAAGCGCCAAGCCGTAACAGATTCTGTCCCTGAGATTGCAGATGGGCTCTGGATAGCACAGAAGACGCAGGCAGCAGGAACTCAGGCCTAGCACGTGTGGCCCCTCAGGGTCCCTCCTCCCTCCCCAGACCCTCTGCACTGTCCCTCCCTCTGCAGATGCTCACAGGCAGATTGACAGAATGTGGTGACTCTCTGAACATCTAAAGAGAAAAAAAAAATTACATCCAATAAATGTATGCAGCTTTCTCATCAATTCTTCTCTGCAGAAATAGAATAAAATGTAGGAATATCTTCATGTTGCCATGCTTTCAACACACCCTTAAAGGTGCATGCTTTCAACACACCCTTCAAGTCCTCATTTGCTGTAAATTCAGATTTTGTGCACCTGTCTCTCTAATGAAAAATCACAAACTAGATCTCATCTAGGAAAAAAATAAGAGAGATTGGTTGTTCTGTTTTAACATTCTATTATAGAAATTTGCAGTTGTTCACACAATTAAGAGAATAGTATAATGAACCCTCATGTACCCATCACCCTGCTCCAGTCATCAACATTTTGATGACCTTGTTTCATCTACTCACCTCCACTTTTTTCTTCCCTTCCTCCCTCCCCACTGACCAGCCCTCCAGTGCAGTATGTTTAAAACAATTCCCAGGCATATTATTTCATTAATAAATACTTCAGTATGTATCTCTAAGTAGTAAGGTTCTTTTTATTTTTTACATAACCACTATGCCATTATTGCACCTCATAAAATTAACAATAATTTGGGGTGCCTGGGTGGCTCAGCCATTAAGCATCTGCCTTCAGCTCAGGTCATGATCCCAGGGCCCTGGGATCGAGCCCCGCATCGGGCTCCGCACTTGGCAGAGAGCCTGTTTCTCCCTCTCCCTCTGCCTACCGCTCCCCCTGCTTGTGCTCACTCTCTCTCTGTCAAGTAAATAAATAAAATCTTTAAAAGATTTAAAAATTAACAATAATTCGTTAATAGCTTTTAATGTTTACTTCATATTAAAAATTTCTCCATTGTCTCCAAGGATAATTGATTTGGTCCAGTGAGGATCTGTATGGATCCCATCAAGAAACAGCACTCTCAGATTAGGATGATTCAGGAGGGTTTATTTATAAAAGCCCTGTGGGGTGTGAGGGGATCACAGAGGATGGTGCAGCAGTCTTTGCAATGGCAAAGCTGTTACCACTGCTAGGTGTGAAGGAGTAAGGGGGACAAGGTAAGGTGCCTGAACCTGGAAGGAAAGAGTCTGTAGAGAAGGCCTCCTTGAGAGCAACAGTGTCCTTCTGTGGAGGGATCCAGCCAGCCCAAGTGGCCTCACAGACAGAAAGCCAATGGAATACAGCCCCAGACGCCCTTTCTTTCCCCACTCTGATCTCCTACTGGGGCTTCCCATTGGCCAAACCCAACCAGAAGCCAGAGCCCCAGGGAGCCTAAAGGCACAGTCCATACAGGTCAATTCCCAGGCCAGAAAGAAGGGGTAGAGCCATCTGGAGGAGAAAAGAAAAGATCTCTGGCCTAGGATCCAACAAGGTCTACATATTGGATTTGGTTGTTATGTTTCTTAAGGCTCTTTGATTCTATAACAGTCCCCACCTTTCTTTTATTTGTATGTTTCAACATGACATTAATGGAGAAATTCAGTTTTGGGTCTTGTAGAATGTCCCACATTTGGGATTTGGTTGATTGTTTTGGTGCCATTTGAGTTGTTCCTTTACCTCCTATATAATTTCTGTATAACAATGATTCACATATCTATAGATGCTTTTAAATGCTATTTGTGATTTCTATTAGACTGCTATTTCTGATAAAATGGGAGTTCTATCTAGAGACTTGATTAGATTTAGGTTCAATAATTTTTCATCAAGACTTCCTAAGTGGTGCTGGAAACATCCCACTGCACCACTTTGTGAGACATATGACCTAACGTATAACCTATTTACCTAACCTTGGCTACACATTAGAATCACATGTGGAGGGCGCCTGGGTGGCTCAGTTGGTTAAGCGACTGCCTTCGGCTCAGGTCATGATCCTGGAGTCCCGGGATCGAGTCCCACATCGGGCTCCCTGCTCAGCAGGGAGTCTGCTTCTCCCCCTGACCCTCCCCACTCTCATGGTCTCTCTATCTCATTCTCTCTCTCAAATAAATAAATAAAAAATCTTTAAAAAAAAGAATCACATGTGGATGGGGCGCCTGGCTAGCTCAGTTGGTAGAGCATGTGACTCCATCTCAGGATTGTGAGTTTGAGCCCCACATTGGGTGTAGAGATTACTCTAAAAAAAAAAAAAAAAAAATCACCTGTGGAGATTTACAAAATCATGGCGCCACACCCACATCCATCACATTTAAATCAGAATCACTGGGAGTATGATATGGGCTTTCAGTTTTTTTAATCTTCTAAGTGATTCCAATGAGCAAACAAAGTTGAGAACCTCAGACCTAAAGATTTCAGCATCCATCGCTTGTCATTTTTTCTAGACCTATTATTCCATTTGAATTTGAAAATTGGCAATTTTCTCATTCTATTCTTCCTGCATTTATCAGCTCTGAAACAGTGCCAAGCATAAGCTTGCACTCAATAAAGAGGTAGCTGATTTGATCTGGAGTTCATATTTAATTTTTTCATCAAAAATTTTATGGAATTTCTCTGTTAAAAAATGTAAGTATTTACAAATGGATTTAAATAGGATTTCATTATTTCTGTTGGGTTGATGTTTATTTTTGCAAATGATAGCTCTCTGGATCATGTCTAAAATTAAAATCTCCCTCAAAAACATTTTCCCTATAAAATCTCAACTAGATGTGTTTGTTATGTATTATTCATGATATGTTAGATCGTTCAGTCCCACACACATTAAGACCATATGACATAAATATATCATAAGGGTTTTTGAAGGAAAACTTACATCAGAGAAGTAGAGAGTGCACACAATCCCTGAAGCTCTCATTACCCCGTAGAGAGATATACACGGGTTGGTCATTGCAGGGTTGGACAGACAGGATTCCAAAAGAGAGATTCCATCTCCCATTATACCCTATGCATTGGTAAAACATGGGGAGTAGGGAATTCTCAGGAACTATGTAAAACAGAAGGTTGAGTCTGAGGAAGTGGCCTCGTTAGAAAGGCAGAGCCTCTGGAACTTAGCAACTAACATTTGTTGACTCAGACGTGCCAGGCTAGCTCTCTGCTAAACTACCAAAAAGGTGAAGTGCCTTCCAGATTTGTCTCCTTTCAATATTATACATATATAAGATAAATATCTTAACTATATAATGGATATAAATATATAAGATAAACGTGATATATATCACAAATAGAAAGTACTACAGTATTTAAATATATAAGGTTATCCTCACTGACGTTCAGTAGGTGTCAGTCAACTTAATCAATGATGCTATTGTTTCTCCGCTCCACTCCCCGCGTGCCCCCCCACCCCCCGCATCTAGCACTTTTGGAAAACCTCAGTGCTTCTTTGATTTCTTTTTCCTCCAAAATCCACTTGGTAGTTCATCTCTTACAATGCTCATTCATTTGATGTGCATTGATTTATTCATCCATTACTTCATTTAGTCAATTATTCAGGCACATGTTCATAATAGGGCTTTTTTGAGGCATGATATGGGCTCCAGTGATGACCAAGGCACAGTACAGGAAGCCCATAATCTAAAGGATGGAATAAGGCAAACCTAACACCCAAAATATAAAAAGTCCCTTGTCTGTCCCTTCCCTCCATTCTCCCCTAACCTAGTCCGAGCTTGATTCTCATCCCTATTAGGCTAGCCCTCCTCCCTTTGGTTTCTTTTCCAAACCATGCTGCACACCTTTTTCAAATTACTTTATCCAAAATACTGCTTTTTACTCTGTTCACAAACTCAAAATGGCTCCTTTTTTTGCATACTAAGTGAACTCCAGGTTCTTAAATTTAGTTTAGCATTCAAACCCCTTCCGCATCTGTTGTTACCAATTTCTACCTCTCGCTTAAGTTGCCCCCTTTGAACCCTTCTCCCCAGTGAGTTTTTCTGCCCAATCATCCTACACGGCAAATCCAAGAAGCTTTCTCCGCCTGTCCTATCTTCCTCTGAATCACTAAAGTAATTAACTACACCTCTCGTATTATCATCATCATGTCTTATCTTATATTTTTAATAACCTTTTCATATGTTGATATGTCACTTTCCCTACTAGAGTCCAATCTCTTTGAGGTCAACAATTGTATCTTATACTTCCTTGTTTTCAATATTGAGCAGAGCTGTTCAGACAGTAGGTGCTCAATAAAAAGGGTGCTGATGAAGATGAGAATTTTTTTTAAGATTTTACTTAATTATTTGACAGAGAGAGAACATACAAGCAGAGGGTATGGCAGAGGGAGAGGGAAAGGGAGAAGCAGGCTCCTCACTGAGCAGGGAGCCCGATGCAGAGCTCGATCCCAGGATCCCAGGATCTGACCTGAACCAAAGGCAGACTCTTAACCGACTGAGCCATCCAGGCGCCCCGAAGATTAGAATATTGGGAAACTCTTGGAATATGGTGATGGCTAAAGCATTATACCAAGAATAATATGGCTTTTCAACTACATTTCAGTTGATTCTTTTTCTCTCACCATCAAACTAGAGTATACCCAAGTTTTCCATCTTAAAGATGGGAGATTAAAGATTTCCTTGTGTGCCTCTAGTTATCTACCCCCGTCTCTTTCTCCCCCACCCCCCTTCGCAACCTAAATGAATAGCCTACACTTGCTGCCTCTGCTTTTCACCTCCCATTCACTTCCTCAACCCACTGCCATCTGGTTTCTTCCACCACTATACCAAAAATCTCCTGGCAGAGGTCACCTAGCACCTCATAGATGCCAACTCAGATGGACAGTTTCCAGTTCTTTTTACATCTCATCTCCATAGCATTTGATGCTTTCCTCCTACCTTGCTTGGGGGACTCCTTTACTTTGGGTTTTTAGACCATACTTTCCAAAGTTTTCCAGTGCCTCTCCCAATCTATTCCTTCTCTAGTTTCATCACGGGCTTCTCTTCCGCTGATCATCCCTTGAATGTTATTGTAGACCAGGTTTCATCCTTGGCTGTCCTGATTTTAGTTCTCCCAGAAGCAGACCCTGAGACAAGGATTTACATGCAAATGATTCATTAGGGAGATGATCCCTGTAGGGGAGTAGGGAGGTGAGATGAACGGGTAAGGGAAAGCTGCCAACAAAGAGTGTCCTATCAAGCCAGTTACCACCATGGGCAACTGGGGCATAATCCCACTGTGGAACACATGCCTCAGAATTGCCCTGTTTGTAGAGTGAGAGAGCTAAAGCTCTAGCTACCTATCCCATCAGTTATTGGTTGAGGGCTGTATTCCTTCCCTGGCACTTCTCACCTGCCCGCCAGCAGAGAGCTGCCCGTGCCAAGAGCTGGAAGTCAGGCTGGTATGTGCAGGATGTGAAGGGCTGCTGTCTTCTTGCCTCACTTTAACCATTATCTCGGGGTTACTCGCGTCCGTGAGAATAAAATTAGCAATGATAATAGCGAACATTTATGACCATTATCATCCACATTTTATTGAGGAGGTAACAGAATCAGAGGAGCTAAATTGTTTAAGGTTACATGTGTATGCTGATGTCTCTGCCCTTATTTACAACCCGTATTGCTCCTCCAAGCTCTAACTAGCATTTCTATTTGCCAACTGGCTGTGCTCGCCAGGATTCTACTGGCATTGCAAATGCAACATGTTCAAAATGAACCTGTCAGAAGGTGTGAAAAAACCTTGCTACATTATGATTCTTACCTTTCTCCTTTTGACAGCTTTTTAAAGCTTCATTGAAAACTAATTTTTATCTTAAAAGATTTTTTTCTGATAATAAGAGAAACATATATGCATTATAAGGATTTTGGAAAAAATGGGGAAGTATAAAGATTGCAACAAACTACTCCCTAATTCTGCCACACAGAGTTGACACTGTGGGCATCTTCTTTTGCCCAATTGTTTGTGTCATTTTAAGATGTTTGAAAATATACTCTGTGTGTATATATATTTCCATCTCGCTTTTTTTTACATTATAAGCATTTCCCCACACCATTAATAATATCTTTATAAACACATTTTAAAGGCTACATAATGTTCCTGACATATGGACGTACCAAAATTTGCTTAACTCTTCCCTTGTTATTGAACATTTGTATTGTTTCCTTTCTATACCCTTAGAACAGATGCTGAAATCAATACTTCTGTACCTAAGTCTGGGGCACCTGGGTGGCTCAGTAGGCTAAGCTTCTGCCTTTGGCTCAGGTCATGATCTCAGGGTCCTGGGATCGAGCCCCAAGTCGGGGGCTCCCTGCTCAGTGGGGAGTCTGCTTCTCCCTCTACCTCTGCCCCTCTCCCTGCTTGTGCTCTCTCAGTTGTTCTCTTTTTCTCTCTCTCAAATAAATAAATAAAATCTTTAAAAAAAAAATACTTCTGTACCTAAGTCTTTATCTGCATTTTGGATTATTTCTAGAAGAGGAATCACTTTTTTTATTATTCTTATGTTAATCCCCATACATTACATCATTAGTTTTAGATGTAGTGTTCCATGATTCATTGTTTGTGCATAACACCCAGTGCTCCATGCAGAACGTGCCCTCCTCAATACCCACCACCAGGCCAACCCATCCTCCCACCGCCCCCCCCAGAACCCTCAGTTTGTTTTTCAGAGTTCATCGTCTCTCATGGTTCGTCTACCCCTCCTATTTCCCCTGCTTCATTCTTCCCCTCCTGCTACCTTCTTCTTCTTTTTTTTTTTTCTTAACATATATTGCATTATTTGTTTCAGAGGTACAGATCTGAGATTCAACAGTCTTGCACAATTCACAGCGCTTACCAGAGCACATACCCTCCCCAGTGTCTATCACCCAATCACCCCATCCCTCCCACCCCACCCCCCACTCCAGCAACCCTCAGTTTGTTTCCTGCGATTAAGAGAGGAATCACTTTTTTAAAGGACGACAATATTTTTAGGGTTTTAACATCTCTTGCTTCCAGAAAGGCTGTACATACTCATAGCAGGAGAATGCAAGAGTGTCTTCCACTACACCCTTGCTGACAATGAGTATTTTCATCCTTTTAGAAACTTGTTAAATCCCTAAGAGAAAATTGCACTTACTGGTTCCATTTTCATTACCTCAGTTTCCAGTGAGGTTAACTTTCTTCTGCCTCTTTGCTGACCACTTGTCTCGCCTTTTTGTAAATGTCCATACCATTTACCACTTTTTCTTCTGGTTCTTGTGCTATTTCTTATCACTTTTACAAATTACTAAGTCCTTTATTATATTTATGGGAAAAATTCTCATCTTGCCATTTTTCCTTTCAATTTTTGACCTAAAACAGTTTAAATGATGAAGCAGGGCAGTGTCCTTGCTGTGATCTGTTGAATGTCAGCCCTCCACACAAGGGTTTTAAAAAAACGAAAAAAGAAAAAAAAAATTTTCCATGTTTTCTGAAATCAAACCTAACCTTTCTCTCTTGGAGATTATTCCTGTTACATATGAGCTTTGAAAGTCTTCTCCCATCTAGGGATTAGGTAATTCCCCATCTAAATTTTCTTCTATGGCAAATAAATAAAAAAATAAAGTCCTTAAATTTTCTTCTAGTATCTTATGGTTTGTATTTCTGCATTACATTTCTTTTAAATCCAGTAAAGTATGATATGAAACTGATGTCCCCACTTCCCCAAATGCAGTCCCTATTAGCCAACTTTTTATTTATTGAGTTCCTGTCCCCATTGTCATATGAAGTTTCATTTGTAACGGATCACAATGTTTTAAGTAATTGAAGCTTTGCAATAGGTTTTAACATCTGTCATGGGAATGGTACTATAATCCTCCCCCCAAATATTTTCTCAGCTCTTCTCATCATTTGTTATTCCGTATGAGCTTTAGAATCATCTTATCAGGTTACAAAAAATTTCAATGTGGGTTTATTGTGTTTATATCAAATTTAAATATTAATTAGAGAAGAAAGGATATATTTAAAGTATAGAGTGTTTCCATCCATTAAGATGATGGTCTCTCAATTTATTAATCTCTTCTTTTATGTCCTACAAAAGCTCCTAAACTTTTCTTATTAAGTTTATGCTAGTATTTATGTTCTTCTTCCTATTTTAAGTGGATTCTTTTATTCCAAAATCTCTTCTGACTAGTTATTTCTGTTAGAGAGTGGATCTATTTATTTTTGTACATTTGTGCTTTTATCTAGCCATTATGCCAATTATAATAATTTTTAGTTGATTCATTTGAGTTTCTTCCTTTCTTTCATATCAATCTCTACTACCTCTCTTTTATATTTGTTGTTTGGGGTTTTGGTTTTGGTTTTCCAAATTACTAAAACAATGTTAAATAATAATTCTTTTGGTACCACAATTAACTGGATATTTAATGCTATTCTGAGATTAATATTGTTGTGAACACTATGCTAGTTTTTCTTTCCTTTTTCAAGTTTTTTTAAATCGGGGATGGCTATTGAATTACCAACTCCTTTTTTTGGCATCTATTATAATAATCAAGTGATTTTCTTATTTGTCATCCTGATATGATGCATTATATTAATATATTTGCTAATATTGTATTATCCTTATATCCCTGAGATAATGTTACCTGGTGAGTTATTCTTTTAATATGCTATTAAATTTGATTTATTACTTTATTATTTTGTTGCATTATACTCATACTGGGGTGAGACTATAATTTTTGTTTTTGAGTTTTTGTCAGGATTTAGTATCAGTTTAATGTTAATTTCATAAAAATAAATGCAGTAATGATAATAAATGGGAAAGGTTTTTTTTCTATTCCTGAACAGTTTATGTAGTATAAAACTGATCTGTTTCTTGCTAGATAGAAAGAACTCACCAGTAAAGCCATATGGCAAGAATACATTTTTTTTGCTTGTTTTTTCTTTTGTTTGTTTTTTTAGGTAGGCTCCACGCCCAGCATGGGGCCCAGTGCAGGGCTTGAACTCATGACCCTGAGATCAAGACCTGAGCTGAGATCAAGAGTCAGATGCTGGGTGCCTGGGTTGCTCAGTGGGTTAAGCATCTGCTTTGGACTCAAGTCATGATCTCAGGGTCCTGGGAATGAGCCCCAGAGTCTGCTTCTCCCTCTCCGCCCCACCAGCTCGTGCTCTCTCTCATGCATTCTCTCTCTCTCTCTCTCTCTCTCAAATAAATAAATAAATAAAATCTTTTTTAAAAAACATAAACATTTCTCTTTGGACAAGTTTGATAGCTGGAGTGCTGTTTCTTATGTCTTCTAATAGCTTCTCCCAAGCCATAATTCTAGCCCTCAGAGCCATACAGTGAATCTGATTCCTTTTACGTGAGATAGTCCCTCGGAGTTTTGAAAACTGCTGTAACCATATCCTGCTCACCCCCACCATAAGTCATTTTTACCCAGACAAGAATCTCCAATTGTTTCAAAGTGTTTTCATACAACACAGACCTGAATAACCACAATTGCAGCCCCTTTCCTCTGTATGTTCTTCAATTTGTGTTGTTTCAGAATTCCATCCAATGTTCTACGTGTGCTCTGACAAAAACAGGCTAGAGAAGAAATACTACTTTTTCATTTGGGCATTACATTTATTACTGCAGTCCTCAGTCAGCTTGGTTTCTTTGGTAGTATGACTGTCAACTGATATTGAAGCTAGTATCCACCGAAAACTTCAATTTTTTTTTTACACATATGCTACTGAATCACGTTTCCTTCACTCTGAATTTGGACAGTTGTTTCTTGGCAATCATAACCAATACCTCCCATTTATCCCTGTCAAATTTAATTTTAGTTGTTTAAAAGCATTACTTACTCATCATAAGATTTTTCTGGTGCCTGAATCTGCTATTGATGAGCTAATCCTTCTAGCTTCACAGAATTATATAAATTTTATGATCCTGGACCTGTAAGTCATGATGAGAATACTGAATACAAGAATCCTGAGGATAGAACCCTGTGCCATAGCAGAAACCTCTCACTGTGTTGGCATTGATCCATTAATTAGCACTCTCTAAGTATAGTCACTCATAAAGTGAGTATACACAACACAGACACACACACACACAAAATTCTTGTACTTGGCTCATATATCTCTGTCTTGTTCACAGTTGCATATAAGACCTGTTAAAATGTCTTTGGCATTGAGATCACTGCTTACTAAGAGAAATTAAAACATACATCCACGCAAAACTTACACACAAATGTTCTTGGTAGTTTTATTCATAATACCTCAAAATGAAAAACAATCCCAAATGTCCATCAACAGGTGAATAGATAAACAAAATGTGGTATATCCACACAATGGACCATGACTTGAAATAAAAGTAACATCCAAAAGCGTGGACAAATTTAAAAAACAATAAGGTGAGTAATAGAAGCCTGACACAAAAATTTATATACCATGTAGTTATGTTTATATGTAATTCTAGAAAAATGAGACCAATCTGTAGTGACGAAAAGCAGATTAATGCTTGCCTGAGACCAAGAGTTGGGGGAGGTTTGGCTGCAAAGGGACACGAAGGAAACTTTGGGGAATAGAATGTTCTATATCTTGATCATGGTGATGGCTACATGGGGATACACGTTTGTCAAAACTTATCAGACTATATACTTTATTATTTTTTAAGTTTTTATTTTAATTACAGTTAGTTAATATACAGTATTAGTTTCAGGTATACACTATAGGGAATCAACACTTCCATACATCACCCAGTGCTCATCTGACAAGTGCCCTCCTTAATCCCATCACCTGTTTCACCCACCCCCCACCCACCCCCCATCTGGTAACCAGCAGTTTGTTCTCTAGAGTTCAGAGTCTGTTTCTTGATTTCTCTGTCCCTCCTCCCCCCTTATTTTTTCCCTTTGCTTGTTTGCCATGCACCTTTATGTTTATAGGAACATTATTTACAATAGCCAAGATATGGAAGCAGCCCAAGCGTCCATCAATTAATGAATGGATAAAGAAGCTGTGGTACACACACACACACACACACACACACACACACACACACTGGAATATCACTCAGCCATCAAAAAGATTGAAATCTTAATATCTGCAATGACATGGATGGAGCTAGAGAATATAATGCTTAGCAAAATAAGTCAGTCAGAGAAAGACAAATACCATATAATTTCACTCATATGTGGAATTTAACGGGCTATATACTTGAAATGGGTGTGGCTTATTTTATGTAAATAACATCTCCACAGAGATGGGTTTTTAAAAATATATATTTTGTTTATCTCATTCCCTGGTTTATCATGAGGACTTGGTCAAAGAAAGAATTAAATTAGTCTCATTCGACTTCTTCATGAACTCCTGCTGGGTCCTAGAGATTGCTACATCATTTTCTAAGTACATGCAAATTATCCTTCTAATAATGTGTTCTAGAACGTTTCTGCCAATCAATATCAAGTTCACCCAACCATACTATGTGAAAGCTATCCTCTTCCATCCTTTGAAAAGTCTTTGTTCCTGTCTCAGTTTTCTGTGACTTTTTATGTTGCCAATTCCCCAAAGAAATAAACAATGATTCTGTCATCTCATTTGCATGCTCTTAGTTCTCCGGAATGTAATTCACCCAAATCGGGAAATTTAAAACTTGTTTGGAAATATTGAGTGTTCTTTCATCTCAGGCCTCTTCTGCAAAGGGGCTTCTGAGTTGGAGATATTGTGGGAGAATTTAGGCTGCAATTTAAGGAGCCATTCACCGCTTATGAGCCATTATGTTGGCCTGTGTCAGGCTGTCTGGCTCCAAGTCTGGTGCGGGTGATGAGGGGCTTGCTGTGTGAGAGCACCACAGTTTCCTGCCTGAGAGTTCAGTATTGATCTGTCTCAGACCACTAAAGGATTTTTAGCCTTCTTCACTTCTTTGGTGGCAGGAGACAAGGTTACTTAGGCCTTTTATATTGTGCTGATTCCATATACTCACATGAAATAAATACACATATAAGACATGTTGTGCTTGGCATTCTATGTTAATGTTACGGGTAAGATGTATCCTTTCTGTTTCTGCAAAAAAACCGTTTGAGCCTGGAGGAGAAGGGAGAGTCAGGCCTCGGTCTGGATCCTGAGCTGACAGCCTCTAGCCTCTGTTTCATCCAGTCCTTTCTGGCCCATTGTAGATCAAGTTCTAGATCAGAAGGGAATGCCATACATCTGTGACAGGGAGCTACAAGCCAGGGGGTAAGATATGGGACCCTCCTCAGAGCACAGAGCAGCAGACAGAAAAGTGCACATGGCAAAGTGAGCAGTGGATGGAAGAAATCCTTTGTTTCTTGGTGCGCACACCTTTGGAACTGTGACTTTGACCTTGATGTCTCTGGGTCACATAATAAAGAGGAACACTTACCCAAAACTCATCAAAACAGAGTAGCCCTTCTTAAAGGACTCTGGGTACTTCTGTAAGAGAGCTTATTTGTGCTACTAGAATAAAATAACCCTGACAGTAATCCTCTAAAATCCTCAAAGCCTAAAATGTACTAAAAACAAAGGAATATCATTATGGCTTCTAGCTCAGATTTAGATTTAGAGATGTTTTCTCTAAAAAAACATCTTTTTCTCTAAAAAACATCTCTGAAGATGTTTTCTTTCTGAATTTAGAGATGTTTTCTTTCTGAATTTGGAAAGTCAGACTCACCAAGCACTGTGAGTGTTAGAATCAACTCAGGGCTGGAAGAGATGTTCAGATTAATCTATTCTATCCTCCCACCTAATGCAATATCCCTGACAGATGATCACCCTGCCCCTAGATGGATATTTAATACACAGGAACTCCTTTCTTATGAGGCTGCTCATTTCCTTGTTGGAACAGTTTCTTCTTACTCTGAACTGAATGCCCTCCCTAGGCAACTTGTATTCATTGGTCTTACTTCTGACCTTTGAAACAACATAGAGTAAAACTGTTTCTTTTGAGTCTGAGAGCAATTTAACTCTCTGAAGACAGTGATCATATTTCCCATTAGTTTCTGTTTCCCTAGTTTAAACATCCCTACTTTCTTCAATCACTGCTCCTTGATATGCAGTTTTTGGATCCTGCTCTGGATACATTCAAAATGACCCATCCAACCCTTGAACACAGTATAATTTATTGGCGTGACAGACACACAGAACACACACTGTCGTTAGAACAACACTTCCATTAGAGAAGCTTAACAGAGTTTAGCTTGTGGCTGAGCACGGAGAGCTGCTCTGGCATAACTGTTCTTTACTGTGGAAGGATTATGGAGTTCATAGCCCAGAGATGCAATTCTTTAGCCATGGGAAATTTTGTCAAGACTATTCAAAATTATAAAACTATTTTAATCATTTAACAACAATACCGTCAGAGAATGTCTGTTCCTTAAAATGCATAGTAAGTTTATCTCCTGAACTGTGATACAGAATAAGATTATTTTAATAATGAGGTGCCTGGGTGAGTTGGTTAAGCATCTGCCTTTGGCTCAGGTCATGATCCCGGGGTCCTGGGATCGAGCCCCGCGTCAGGGTCCCTGCTGAGCAGCGAGCCTGCTTCTCCCTCTTCCTCTGCCCCTCCCCCTTGCTTGTGCTCTCTCTCTCTCTCTCTCTCTCTCTCAAATGAATAAAATCTTTTTTAAAAGATTACTTTAATAGAATTAAATAGAAATGTAAAAATATATGGAACTTAGAAATGGTCAAATATCTAAGCAGTCTAAGTAAAGTTTCATGTGTATTTGAGTACAGAACACATTGCTGAGGATCAAAGACGTTGGGGCCATTTCAAAGATCATGTTAATTTTTTGGTTTCCCTAGACAGTGTTCTTCTGTCAATCCACTCATCATCATTCTCAAAAATTGCATAGAAGCTGCTGAGGATTGTTTGTTCCCTTAACTTGGGCACTTTATTATGTCATATTTGTTAGACCCAGTTTTGTTAGAAACTGAGGTCTATATCATTTGCTGGAAAGTTCTGAACTTCACAGTATCTGAGCCCATCTGGGGGCCAGCACATTCATCATCTTCAGGTGAACATTTTCTACATGTCATCAAAACCCACAGAGACCAGACATTGCGGGGTAGATGTTGTTGCCATTTCATCATGTCTCATTACTTAATTGACTTCACACGGCAGGAGAATGTAAACTAAGAGGTGAATTGCTTTGCTTTACTGAAATTGTCTCATTTATGGGCTGCTGATAATTTTGCTCTCCACTTTGAATGCATGAGAGTGTGCCTGCTGGGGTCTGTGTGCTGGGATTTGTAAGGTAGGGGAATGGAGGAAAGGCCTTGTGCAAACATGATTTCATTTGATCCTTCAATAGCCCTCTATGCAGGCATGAGAAATGTACTCAAGAGAAAACAGAAACAAAATGATCTATTCAAGGTCACAGTTGATAACAAGCCAAGCTAAGATTCAAATACACATGTTCCATAGTCTAAAGCCTTAGTTCTAGACACTATGCATTATACTGCTCTGCATGTCTCCCCGAAGTTGTAGAGAATGAGTCCAAGGTCTCTCTTTTGACCCTCCAAATTTGTAGACATAGGACAGATACTGTCTTAAACTTTTTTGCCAGATACTGATGGCTGTCGTTCCATTCTCTGTGCTTTTCTACTGATAGGAGGCTGTTATTGTTCAGGGCTATAATGTGTCCCATTAAAAATGCCTCCTTAGACTCCTTTACAGCTAGTGTCCATGTGACCCAGTTTTGTCCAGCAAAATGTAAGCAGATGTCAACTGAGTGAGGCTTCTCCAAAAGCTATTGCTCTCCTGATAGAAAGGGGCAAACTCTGTACCTTTCCCTTCACCCTTCACCTTCTTCCTCCCTGGAATGGGGGCGTGATATCTGCAGATGGAGCAGCCATCTTGCAACCTTCAAGATGACAGCTATAGACCAAGGATGGCAGAATGGAAAGATAAAAGAAACCTGTGTCCCTGGGGGCATCTTGCCCTGCTACTTCCAGAGTTACTATTTTTCTTACATTATAAAAAGTTACTATTATATACAGTCCAATGTAGTCCTAACTGATACAACTATTTTCTCCTTATTTTCCTTTAATTTGTCTATAAGCTTCAGGCCATGGTTAAGAAGAGTGGATTCGTTGGCTAACTGAACATAATAATAATAAAAAAAAGAGTGGATTCAAAGCCTTAATTTGGGAATTCACATCAGAGTTGTTCACAGGATATTATAAATCAAGATAGTTGCCCTGGGTCTTGTGCTTTCCCTCTACCCCCTCAATCCAAAATTAAATTGTGTCTCCCACCACACCAGTGCTGTGGGTGACCATGTGCCTGAACTGGGGAAAGGCAAACTGAGATGAGGGAAGAGAGAGGGGTGGGTTCCTGTACTCGTGATTACTGAGCAAGGGTGATATTTCCAGAGCCTGGGGTGGAATGCCCTGATGTCTTCTATTATGTCATCTATACTGGATTTGGGTAAAAAAAGGTATGTAGTATGATTTGCTTCAAAATCTCATTCTTATGGTGCTATCCCTGGATAGCTTAGTGCATTTTTTTCAGGTGGATCTATTTAAGTCAAATTTATTTTAGTGTCCCTCAATTCTAGGAAGAGAAGCATATCCTATTTTCAACCACAGGGGAATTATCACATTAAGATGAATGTAGAATAAATCCACAAAAATAGATCAGAATAAAGCTTCTTGACTGACTCTTATCCCGTGTGACCTCCTGTAAGAGGGAATATTTATTCAGCATATTTATATACCAAGAGGCACTATTTACATGCCTTATTCTAAGAAAATGCTATCAGAGATGAGTAATACTTCAAGTAACATCTAAAAGTAAAGTTGTCCGTTATGGTCTTTTAAAATGTTTTCTTGCTTTAGGACTAAAGATGAGCAAATGATACACAGAAGCATGTCTCCTTTGAAAATTAAAATAGAAATTGCTGCCGCATTATCTTCGGTTCCTCTTATATCACAAATGATAAAGGAAGTTAATGAAATATTCTGTGTGAAGATGAAGGAGAAAAGGAAATTACAGAAAGTGGGCTTTTCCTTCTTTCTTTCTTTTTTTTTTTTTTCTTTTTTGAGATATAGTTTAGGAGATAGTTGGGAGTAATGAACAGCTCAGTGGCATAAAGTTGGTCAGCCACGCATCCCCCAGTTGGGCTTGATGTGGTTACATGAACTCACCCATGAGCTAGAATGTGGAGCGAAGACCAGAAAAGAGAGATGGCGAAGGTAGCACACCGGAAGTACGATCCCATTCATGTTTCTGTCCGGTGGGGAATCCTTTTACAGGGCCCCCACCAGGAAGACTCTTTTCCCAAACAGGAATGAAATAAAATACCCCTCCCTTCTCTGCTCCTGGAGCAGAGCAGACGCACGGTGCACAGTGGCAGGAAGCCGTGGGGCAGAGCACAGTGCCTGGCCCAGGGTCTCCGTCTTCTCTCACCTCTCCTTACTTCCGGGCTCTCTTGGCCTCTCCAGGAGGAAGCAGTCCCATCCCCGCCACTTCGTCTTCACCCCCAGCTGCCCCCTTGTCTCTTTCCTCCCCTGGCAATGAAACAATTTTTCGTTTACTATAAAAGTTAATACAGAAAGAAGGAATTCCTGTCATTTATGACAACATGGCTGGACCTCAAGTGTATTATGCTACGCAAAGTCGGGCAGAGAGAGACAAATACTTCTTGACATCACTTATATGTACAATCTAAAAAATGTCAAACTCATAGGAACAGGAACGGAATAGAAAAGTGGTTTCCAGGGGCTGGGGTTGGTCAAAGGATACAAACTTTCAGCTATAAGATAAATAAGGTCTGAGGATCTAATGTGAAACATGGTTAGCTGTCATTGATAACACTGTATCGTATAACTGCGATTAGCCAAGAGAGTAGAACTTAAAGGTCCTCACCAATAAAGAAAAAAGATAAATACGTGAGGTGATGGATGTGTTACTTAACAGATGGAGGGAATCCTTCCACAATGTTCAGGTATATCAAATCACCATAGTGTGAAAAAAGAAAAAAAAACTTTTTTTTTTAATTAATTAATTTATTTATTTATTCATGAAAGTCAGAGAGAGAGAGAGAGGCAGAGGCAGAGGGAGAGAAGCAGGCTCTGCACTGAGCAGGGAGCCCGATGCGGGACTCGATCCCAGGACCCTGGGATCATGACCTGAGCCAAAGGCAGACGCTTAACTGTCTGAGCCACCCAGGCGCCCTGAAAAAAAAACTTTTTAAAAAGTAAATACAATTGTACTGTAGTTTTGCAAGACGCACCATCGGGGAAATTAGGTAAAGGGCACATGGGATTTCTGTATTATTTCTTGCAATGCATGTGAATCTGCAATTATCTCGAAATACAAGTTCAATTAAAAAAAAATACATGCTCAGTGTAAAAAAAAATTAAACACTACCAACTTCTAGAGTATGTAGAGTCCCACTGTCTATGGCATGGTTTACCTATATTGAAGAAAAACCCAGAGATATTTAATTCTTTTCCGCGCAGATTATTTTCTTACGTGTTAGGAAATGTGTTGGTGGACTGAGCCAAAGAAGTCCTCGACAGGATGTATAAGAGATTGGAGGGAGAGGAGGGGAAACCTGTGGCTAGTCTGGGACTAAGGGATCTCGTTTGCACATGTATGGCGTAAACCCACTGGCTGGCAGCTAACAGAGCAGCCACTCCGGGCATCTGGCCTTGGTAAGGGCTTCAAAGAAAGCAACATCTTTTGTTTATGGATTCTCCGTAACGTTTTGAGGGTTGAGCTGAGGAGCAGGCAGGCTGGGCTCTCTGGGTCCGCCGGTGGCCTTCAGCAGCGCCCACACCGGAGTCAGACCCGGTGTGCAGCACTGCCCAGGGTAGAATCTCTCCCCGAGCGTAGAAGAGCAGGCTGTGGCGGGCGTGGTGTCGGGAATAAGACTAGTATTGCAGGGGCGCCTGGGTGGCTCAGTTGGTTAGGCGACTGCCTTCGGCTCGGGTCATGATCCTGGAGTCCCGGGATCGAGTCCCGCATCGGGCTCCCTGCTCGGCGGGGGGTCTGCTTCTCCCTCTGCCCTCTTCCTTCTCGTGCTCTGTCTCTCATTCTCTCTCTCTCAAATAAATAAATAAAATCTTTAAAAAAAAAAAAAAAAAAAAGACTAGTATCGCAGCCTGCCTCTCCCATCCATTCACCGAGAGACTCAGCCAAATCGGCCTCTCTGAGGCTCCGTTTCCCCACCTCTCAAAGAAGCACAGCCCTCTTTGTGAGAGGTGAGTGGCAGCATCATGATGGGTCAAGTTCTCTACAGGGGCTCCACGCTTCTGCTGCTGGAGTGTGTGCATTCGGTGAGACAGAGACAAAAGCACCCTTGGCCAAACTCTGCTTGTTCTTCCCACAAGGAAGTTGTCAGGTTAACATAGCTCCTACCTCTTTAATGCAGGCCCCAGAATGAGATCTATATTATTGATTACAAAGAGCTTTCAGTGGCTGTTTTAAACCCCAGCTGAAGAGGATATTCCTTTTTTTCTTTTTTTGCTTTTTTTTTTTTTGCTGAAACACCATGCATCATTTTTTAAAAAGGAAGCCAAAAAGCCTGCTTCTCTTGCCTCAAGACCTTTGTGCAGCAAGAGCTACCATCAGAGGTACCAGCTGGGTTTCTGGGCTCTGTTGGCAGAGCTGACAAAATGTCCATGCCCATCATTTCTTCTGGGAGCTCTTGAGAGCTGACTGAGCAGATAGCTCGGTCTTTTCCAGAAACGGGTCTCCCCTACTGCTTTATTGATCCCTGCCAGGTACCTCATTTTTGATCCTTTAGCTTGATGTGGCCAATTCTCTGCTGAGTTACAGTGAAGAACTGTTGTGTTAAATTGTCCAGCTGGAAACACTCCCGGTCCCACTACCCATCGCCTCCCCAGCTTGCTTTCAGCTGGCTCTGAAACAGGTCTCCAAAATAAAGAATTGTCTGTGGCGTGCAGATAACACTTCTTTAAATCCTGGTGCCTCAAGATTAAATTAGCTATTTTGATGGCCTCATATTCTGAGAACACTGTGTTTTTGAAAAGTAACCTTTTATCATGCTGGGAGCCATTTGAAAGCTTTGAGGAAATCTTTTGCCAGGCTTAAGTATTGATCTTTGTGGCAAGGGCAGGAGGTAGAGAAAGAAATGTAGCAGACAGGGCAAGTGAATGGGAACCAAGAGGTCAGAGAACACCACCGCATTCCTCTGTGTGAGGAGAGTGCTGTTGTGAGGAGCAAAATGGGTGAGGGGAGTGATACAGGAACACCCTGGGCTTCCACGGTTTTCTCAAGAGCAGCCCTGATGACTCTGTGACCACCATGGAAGGAACCTTGGAAACATTAGAAAAAAATTTCTCTTTGCTGACTTCAGTTGACAGTAATACACACTGTGGACTAATCTTTGTCTTCAAAGGCTGATTTAATTTAGAGTGATCGGCTCATTTGATATTTTGGTCAATGATGTCACATCTGCATTGTATTGTTGGGGCATCTTAATAATAGTTCCCTCCGTAATGGTTAACAATCCTGTTATCTAGAACAAGGGCGAGAAAACAATGGCCCACCACCCCTTTGCACAGTGCCATCAGCTAAGAATGGCTTTATGCTTTCAAGCAGTTGGGGGCGGGGGGAATCAAAGGAAGAATAATATGTATTGGGACGTGTGAAAACTACATGAAATTCAAATTTCAATGTCCATAAAGTTTTATTGGGACACAGCCGTGCTCATTCATTTACGTGCTGTCTGTGGCTACTTTCACACTACAAGAGCAGAGCTGAGTAGTTGTATCAGAGATCGTATAACTCACAACGTCTAAAATGCTATCTGGCCCTTTACAGAAAAATCTTTGTTTTTCTTTACTATCCTTGCTCCACACCAGTGCTGCCCAGTAGAACTTTCTGCAATGATGAAAGTGTTCCATAACCTGTACTGTCTAGTCTGTAGCCATACAATTTAAAATGTATTTCCTCAGTTGCTCTAGCAAGGTTTCCAGTGCCCAGTGGCCACCTGCGGCTAACGGCCGCCATACTGGACAGCACAAGTCTAGAATAATAAATTGTCTCTAGCATGGAGCTCCACTGTTTATTCCATGGAAGACATAGACCTCTGTCATTGCTTTTTCCTTCTTTTGTTAACTATTTCGGGGTAATTTCTCTGCTTCATTGTATAATTAGAGAAGAATAGATTTCTTAGCTTGGGTACTTCTGTAAGCAGACCCTGAAACAAAGATTTGGGTGTGAGGGGTTTTTTGGAAGGTGATCGCAAGAAGCATCACTTCCTGCGATGGGGAAGTGAGAGAAAGAAGGGAAGAAAGCCGGCTAATGGTGTGTTAACAAGCCAGGTGCCACTGTGAGCAACCAGAGTTCAGTCCTACTGGGAAACTCTTGGAGACCATGTAAAATATGCTTCAGAGTCAGTCCCCTTGAGGCTTAAGGAAGCTGGGGCACTTCCCCACCACTTCCCCAATAGTTGTGGGTTGAGGGCTACTTTGGGGTGCACCGACTCTTCAGCACTTCAGACTGAGTTTGCCTTGCGACCGTAAGACGTGCCCTCAGACAGAGAGTCATGGGTGTTCGCAGTGAAGAGCCGCAGCGCCAAGGACATACGGGCAAGGCACCAGGAGCATCTGCTACCGCAATGCACGGAAAGGCTTAGCACGGGACACTCAAACTCTGGCCCTGCTCCTCTGTAATAGCATTGGTAAAGGCAGCTCATGGCTGCTGGTGAAAGTTAGGGGCCAAAACTGAGACCCGGGCCTATCTGTAAAGGACAAGGGTCCCGTACACAGCAATGTGCCTCAGGTCGCACAGCCTGACCATGCTCTTCAAGCCCATGGTAACCAGAATTGCTGCCACAAGTCCTGCTGTGTCCACATGGAAACATTCCCACTGGCTGGTCCATGTTCTGGCTTGGACAACTGAATATTAGTTGACAATTGAGCACTCTCTTAGGATCATGCCAGAGGCCAGGAACATATTCGATGACCAACCCAAGAGGGCTAGGCAGAGAGTGGAACTGCGAAATTAAATTTAAAAGAGATCAAGAAACCAAGCAAGCGGATGAGGATGTATGATAGCCCAATCTCGGTGGCCTGGAGAAGTTCCAAAGGGGTTATAGACGCCTCGGGTGGCTGCTGATGCAGGTCGTACCGGCTGGCTTTGACATCCTAGCGCCCTGAAGCAGGATGGACAAGTGAGGCTGAATCCGACGATTCAGAGCTGCGGACTCCAGCTTGTCATGGATGGCGTGAGATGGAGAAATAGACTATATACCAAAAACTCTCTGGGAATTCAATACAAAGCCTCAGTGCTAAATATCAGCCTAATTTTGGAGAAGATCAGTTAAGATCATATGTTTCTAATTATGTACCTTTTAAAAGCCCTTTTTAAAAATATATGTTTTTCAAATTTTCTAAACATAGGCCACTTCAGTCGGGAATGATCTTTTTAAAAAAATTTAAGAGGTTACCACCCTTTCTTCCCACATCTCTGTAATCAGGAGAAATGAGGTCACCTTTTGTCTTCTTTCTTTGGGCATGTTTCTGTGCTCAGAGGAACTCTGCCCATTCTTCAGGTGCTTAGGCTCTGGGCCTAGCCTGTGTCTGAAATCCCTTCTTCCTGGGGAGTCATAAGTCTTTAAAATGATGTCATCACAGTGGAAAACTAGGGGGAAAAAATCTAAACAGGTATGCAAGGAGATGTGAATAATAATTTCAACAACCATACTGAAGTGTTTCTTCTATTATGTTGAATGCTGCCCTAGTTAAGATGAAGCTAGTTGTAATAATAGATCAGCCCCATAATCTTGGTGGCTTTAAAAAATAGAAGTTTATTTCTTAATCATAAAAAGTACAGTCAGTACAGGAAGTTGGGGTGGGGGGCCTCTGTTCTCACATTCAGGACCTCAGGCAGAAAAGGTTCTAAAAATCTTCAAAATGTGGCTTCCAAGATTACCCCGAGCACCTATTCGATCAGCAGATGGTAGGGAGGGGTAAGATAGAAGGAGAGAAAAAGAGAGTAACAGAAATTGCTTACACAGGAGGTTTCAAAAAGCCCAGGCGTGGAAGTGGCATATGTGGCTTTTCTACCCACATTGCATTGGCCAGAACTCAGTCACGTGGCACGACCTAACTACAGAGGAGGCTGGGAAATGTAGTCTAGTAAGGGGCCTGGAGGAAAAGAAAAAGGTCGCCTAAACAGCTAGTCAGTTTCTGCCACAAGTGCCATCTGAGGTCCACCTCTTTTCCTCTTCTCCATTGACCTTTCTCCACCACAACTAAGGTATGGAGAAGCCCTTGTGACCTGGTTGGGGCAATGTGTCCCTGGTGGATCCCTTTAAGACCCAAGTTCTAACCTCTTTGCCTTTTCTCTTGCTTTTTTAATTCTGCCAGTCTCTCTGGTTTCCGGGAAGAGCCCAAGGCACAGATTCTCATGGGCCCAAGACCTCAAGCCTGTAGGGATGTGTACTTCCTGCTCCCAATGTCCTTGAAATGACTGGAGGTTTTGTCTGAAATGACCTGCTCCATTGATAATGCACCTCCTCTTCCAGAGATGGGAAGAAGATTCATTCTTCAGAGGGCACCAACAGCAAATTCTTGTTTCATCTCCTATGATACAGAGTAGGAGTGCTGTAAATGCCAAGCAGTATGGATTTTTAGAATGATGAGTCATTGCTTCTGTTTTTTTCAAGGCAATTATTCATCCCGTCTGAATCTCTTCAAGATGAGCCAGTAAGTCTGTTCTATAGATAAAGAGAATGGCTGAGATCCCCAAAAGCCAGAAGATTGATTTAGGTCAAATAGTAAAGCTGGGGCAAATGACTTAGAAATAGTGCATCTGTTTTAAGAAAAGCACTGAAATTCAGAACTCATTTTCAAGGGCTGAAACTGCTTACCAGTGTAACCCTTGACTTTGCCGATCCTCTGGCACCCAGAGGTCTGGGTTATTTTTGTGGGAGAAGGAGTCTAGCTTATGCTTTGCTTTCTTCAGGCAGGTGCCCAGCTCCTAGAAAATGCCTCTTCAGTTCCAAGCTACCGAGAGAGTTAATTCACAGACAAAAATATCATAAACTTTAAATCTGCAAGTTGTCTAAGGATCACATCCCTTCACCCCCAGCCTCGTAAATACCTCCACCTCTTACAGCTTTCCCATCTGTTGTACACCCCCTCCCCCACTCCCACCCTCACCCTAATTTCCTGCCTGCAGCGTTCCTCTGCCTTGAACCACCATCTTTTGGCTCCAAACTTATGACTCCAAGCTTAAGTGGTTCCCTTGGCTTCTTTAAATGCCCAGAAAATCACCGCTTATTGCCCTTCGCACACCCTTCATCCTGGTGGGGGAAAAAAAATCTCCTCTGTTACTTCTAAACACTCGGATTGCTTCCTTTTTCAACTCTATTTGTCATAGATGGGATGATAACCTGGAAGGAAGGGACAAAACTTTGCCGTGTGTGCGCCACGCCAACTGACCAACAGTATCACGGCCTTGTGTGGGTCTATGAACCCAGGAGCCTGAACTTCTTTCGCGAGGCACTGCTATGCTCATTTGGGTGTTAACAAGTCTGGGATACCTTACATTTTTTTGTGCCTACTATGTGCCAGATGGCGCAATCCTTAATTCTAGTCCCTGTGTGTCCGTGGGAAACATGATTCTGCTCAGTCTGGATCACCGATGCCTTTATTTTATAAGGATCAAGAAGAAAATTTGTTGCAACGAGGGGATTGTAGAAAATGTCAACTTTAAATCTTCAGCATCATCTTTTGAAGACTTCAGAAATATTAAATATTCCATTTTGCAAGGATAAACTAATTTAGCAAATGAGTTTGGGAAAGACAAAACAATTGCAGAGATGTTGCAATTCCCGTTACATAGTTAGCACTTTGCCAAGCAGCGTTACCAATGGAAGCTCTAACCCCAAAACTGGCAGGATATATCCAGGTTGGGCACACATGTGGAGGAAAGGGGTGGGGAAAGGTGACATCCTAATGTCATGGCATCAAGTACTTGCCGGCCTTCCGGTCCAGTGGGTCAAGTGTCAGCCCACCGAGCCTGGGTTGTGAGCCCAGGAGGCTTGGAATCAGTCTAATTCTTCATTCCAACAGTACTTAGCCAGCTGTTATCTGTCAATAAATATCTAGCTCCAGAATTCCACACTGTGAATCAACTTCTTTAAGTCATGGAGCGTTTCTCATCCTGCATGCTAAACACTGGCTACATTCAAAACTTGGTTAAAAATGGCTGCCTGGGCTATCTTCTCAGACATTGATTCATGCCACACTTCTCCATGCAGGTTTCACTTTTGGTATACTAAAAATGAGCAGAACTTCTTCATTTATAAAGCATATGGAGTGTCTGGGTTTTGGAGGAACAAAGCATCTTAGAAGGGCTATTTTATGCCTCCTCTAACACCTAGGGAATGCTTCTTTCCCCTCTAATTTTTCAGCGCTTCTTTTTTCTGTAGAAGTAAGCAAAAGCATTAAAGTCAAAACATCATTTGCCTTGGATTTCAAAACCATAATTTCTGTTTTGCTTTATCGTGCCTAGCTAAAACCCTGTGGGTTAGTTTTTGTTTTGCTGTTAAACACAAACACACACACACACACACAAACACACACACTTTGATCAATGTGATGAGGAGAGCACCCAACTGTAAATTCCAACATTGCTTTTGGGTAAGAAATTGTTCCCTATTCTGCCCTTCCTGTCCTATTTAAAGCAGGAATCCCCTTCATCTAGACATTTATTGACAGATAACAACTTAGTAAGTACGGTTGAAACAAAGATAATTAGACTGATTCCAAGCCTTCTGGACTCACAGCCCAGGCTTCCTGGGTTGATATTTCACCCACTGAACTGGAAGGCAGGCAAGTACTTGATGACATGCTTTTGCTGGCTCCTGAGGTGCTCAACACATCTCTCTACTGAATCACAGGTTCGTGGGCTGGGAACCTGAAACAACTGAAGACACTGAAGACAATTAAAATTATTCATAGTTCCAATGGTCAGAATTTTTGGATGCATCTATGGGAGAATTGTGCAATGAAAGCTCCCATGGATGTATTTCAGTAAATGATTATGGGTTTAAGGCAAAGCAAAAGGACTGTTGCAACACTGTGGTATTGAGTGGCCACCAGTGGGCTTATTTGGACTGCTAATATCTTTGATAGGGTCCAGGAGTGGTGCTTTCCTATCATACAAGACTCTAAATAATTGTTTCCAATCTTTCCCTGCCTCTCTCTAGATACCCTGTTACATCCCGGATCTTGTGTTTTTATTTTTGTTTGAATGTTTGCCATTGTTGTTATTGTTGTATCTGCCCAGGTTCACCCACCCACCCACCTAGGAGAACCCACCTGGTTCCCCACAGCAGCCAGAATGATCGTTCAAAAATACCAACAGGAAACTGAAGATAATGAAACACTTCCAAACTCATTTTACCAGGTTAGCAGTACCCTGATACCAAAGTCTGACAAGGCCACTACAAGAAAAGAAAATTACAGGTCACTATCCCTTTTGAGCATTGATATAAAAATCCTCAACAAAATATTAGCAAACTGAATGCAACAGTACATTACAAGGCTCATACACCATGGTCAAATGAGACTTATTCCTGGGATGCAAGGACGGTTCAATATACATGCCAATAAACATGATATGTCACATTAACAAAATGAAAGGTGAAAATCATATGACTGCCTCAACAGATGCAGAAAAAGCATTTGACAAAATTCAGCAGCCTTTCTTGTTAAAAAAAAAAAAAAAAAAAACCCTCAACAAATTAGGTTTAGAGGGAACATAACTCAACATAATAAAAGCCAGACATGGACAAGCCCACAGCTAACATCATACTCAACGGTGAAAACATGAAAGCTTTTCCGCTAAGATCAGGAACAAAACAAGCATGCCCATTCTCACCATTTTTATTTAACATAGTACTGCAAGTCCAAACAAGAACAATTAGACAAGAAAAAAAGCATCCAAATTGGAAAGGAAGAAGTAAAATTGTCTCTGTTTGCAGATGACATGATCTTATATATATAGAAAATCCTAAAAATTCCACACCAAAAAAACCTGTTAGAACTAATAAATGAATTCAGTAAAGTTGAAGGATACAAAATCAACATAGATGAATGTGTTGCATCCCTATACACTAACAATGAACTGCTGAAAAGAGAAATTAAGAAAACAATCCCATTTACAGTTCATCAAAAAGAATAAAATATTTAGGGATAAATTTAACCAAGATGAAAGATCTATACATTGAAAACTATAAGACAATGATGAAAGAAATTGAAGAGGAGACAAATAAATGGAAAGCTATTCTGGGTTCATGAACTGGAAGAATTGATACTATTAAAATGTCCATACTCTCCAAAGCCATCTATAGAGTCAGTGCAATCACTATCAAAGTTCCAATGGCATTTTTCACAGAAATAGAAAATTTGTATAGAACCACAAAAGATCACAAGTAACTAATGCAATCTTAGAAGAACAAAACTGGAGGCATACATAACACTTCCTGATTTCAAACTGTATTACAAAGCTATAATAATTAAAACAGTATGGTATTGGCCTAAAAACAGGCACATAGATCAGTGGAACAGGATTGTGAGCCCAGAAATACACCCATGCATAAAATTTTTTAAGATTGATTGATTGATTGATTGATTGATTGATTGATTGATTTTAGGGTGGGGGAGCACGTGCAGGGAGAGGGGCAGAGAGAGAGGGAGAAGGAGAGAAGCAGCCCCCCCCCCTCCACCGCACTGCTGAGCAGGGAGCCTGATGCAGGGCTCAATCTCATGATCCTGAGATCATGACTGGAGCAGAAATCAAGAGTCAGACACTTAACCCACAGAGTCATATACCCACATATGGTCAATTAATTTTCAACAAAAGTGCCAAGAATATACAGTATGGGAAGGATTGTGTCTTCCATAAATGGTGCTGGAAAAACTAGGCCCCTATCTTATACCATACACAAAAATCAACTCAAAATTGATTACAGACTTGAACATAAGACCTAAAACCATAAAACTCCTATAAGAAAACATAGGGGAAAAGCTCCTTGACATTGGTCTTGGCAATGATTTTTTGGATCTGACATCAAAGGCAACAAAAGCAAAAAATAAGTTGGACCACATCAAACTAAAAAGCCTCTGCACAGCAAAGGAAACCATCAACAAAATAAAAAGGCAACCTATGGAATGGGAGAAAATATTTGCAAACCACATATCCAACAAAGGGTTAATATAAAAAATATACAAGAAACTCATGCAACTCAAAAGCAAAACAACAATAACCACAAGCAAACAAATAACCCAAATATAAAAATGGGCAAAGGACCTGAATAGCCATTTTTCTAAAAAAGACATGCAGATGGCAACGGGTATATGAAAAGGTATTCAACATCACTAATCATTAGGGAAATGCAAATCAAAACCATGAGATATCACCTCACAGCTGTTAGGATGGCTATTATCAAAATGACAAGAGGTGAGTGTTGGCAAGGCGGCGGAGAAAAAGGAATCCTTGTGCACCGTTGGTGGGAATGGAAGTTGGTGCAGCCACTATGGGAGAATTGTGCAATGAAATCACTGTGGAGATGCCTCAAGAAATTAAAAATAGAACTACCACGTGATCCAGCAAGCCCACTTTTGGGTATATATTCAAAGAAAAGTGAATCATTATCTTGAAGAGATATCTGCACTCCCATGTTCATTGAAGTGTTATTTATAATAGCCAAGGTATGGAAAAAGCTTAAGTGTCTGTCGATGGATGAATGGATAAAGAAGATGTGGTACATATATCTTGCTCTTTGCAACAACATGGGTGAAACTGGAGGGCATCATGTGAAGTGAAATAAGCCAGTCAGAGAAAAGACAAATACTGCATAGTATCACTTATATGTGAAATCTAAAAGAAAATTAAAAATAAAATGTCAAACTCGTAGAAACAGAGAGTAGAATGGTGGTTGCCAGAGGCTGGGGGCTGGGGGAGCAATGGGGCGAGGTTGGAAAAAGGGTACAAACTTTCAGTTATAAGATGGAAAAGGTCTGAGTGTTTAATGTACAGCATGGTGACTATAATTGATAATATCATATTGTATGGTTTTTTTTATTGAGATGTAATGGACACATAACATTGTGTAAGTTTAAGGTGCGTTGATGTGACACATTTATGTGTTGCGATAAGATTACCACCAAAGCATTAGCTAACACCTCTATCATGTCACATAATTATCTTTTTTTTTCTTTTTGTGGAAAGAACATTTAAGATCTAGTTTCTTAGCAATTTTGAAGTATATACTGAAATATGCTAAGAGAGATATTAAGTGTTCTCACCAAAAAAAAAAAAAGTAAATATGTGAGGTGATGGATGTGTTAGTTAACTCAATTGTGGGAATACTTTCACAATGTATACATACTATACATACATCAAATCACTACATTGTACACTAAATGTATTACAACTTTATCTGTCAATTGTATCGCAGTAAAACTGAAACAAATACCAATAGGACCACAACAGTCATAGCATTCCCCCCCCCCCCCCCCCGCTTAAAACCTTTCAATGACTTCCCGTTGATCCCAGAATAAAGTCCAAACCCCCTTAGCTCATGAGCACAGGGATCAGGCCCTTGCTTATTCTTTACTACTTTATTGTGTGTTGCACTCACACCATACCAATTATGGGCATGTTCTTTTATGATTTGCCCCACTGAGAATTCCTCCCGCTGAGATCCTTCTTTGCTCCCTTCCCTGCTTGGCTAATGACTATACAATCTTTAAGAGGTGGCTCAAGCATCACCTCTTACTGGAAGCCTTCCATGACCCCTCCCATCTCCAGAATGAGAGAGGTTCCCACCTATGTACCATCCAAGAACCCTCTGCTTACGTCATTCACCCTGTGTCAGAGCCACTCCCTCATCATAGCTCAAGATCTTGGGGACAGAGTCTCTTTCTCACCTTAATGTTCCTAGTGTCTAGCATCCTTCCTGGATCTGAATGACTAATCAAATTTATTTGGGAAGTAGAGAAAGTGCTATTGAAAATAGAGATCTCATATTACGCAGGGGGTTAAAAATATCGATTATAGGGTAGTGTATAGAAAACCACTCAAACACACCTAAAACTCAAGAAATAGAAAAATATCAGCTCCCCAGAAGAGCCTTGGTGTGCCCCCTCTCAGGCATTACTGCCCCAAGATAAGCACGGTAAATTCGTTTTGCCTGGTTTTGAACTTCAAATGAAGGAGAGCAAACCATACGCTGTCTTTGTGTCTGGCTTCTTTCACTCAACATTTCATTTATGGGCTCCAACTATGCTGCCACTGTAGTTTGTTCGTTCTCATTTCCGTATAGTATTCCATTATGCAAATACACCACAGTATATCCAAACTACTATCATCATGCACTATTTGGATAGTTTCTGGTTTGGGGCTTTTACAGAGTGCTGTGATTTGTATTTGTATTTTAAAGTTCTTCTGTTAAGGCACTTATTTTGTTGGTGGAATCACTTTCCCCAAGGAATGCCTTCAGCTAAGGCCTTAATTCCAAGCTAATTGCACATTCTCTTTTTCACTCGTCGACTTAATTAGAGCTGGATCAGTGAGGTCAAAAATGGCCGATCAATTATCAAAGGTTTGAGGAGTAAAAGCAACCATCTAGGACAAATGTAGTTTACAAGTTGAAGCAAACAAGCACAATTTTCTACCCCAAACGTTCTAACAGGCAGTTTCCTGTAAACATTCAGTCTCAGAGTTACAAGTCAACAGTCTTTAGAGGTAGGAAAACAAACATTGCAATAGTATAGAAATGCTCTTTGCTCTTTCTTAGTCAATAGCCTTAGAAGTTAACCTTTATACTAACAATACATAGAAGTCAAGATTTAGCTTAATGGTTGTGAAAACTGATATGTAAATATTTGCTGAATTTCTTCCTTATCTGTCTAAGCAAAGGGCTATGGTTAATCCAGCGAAATGCATTGTCAAAATGCTTGTGTCAGCGTCGGAAACTCTCTCCCCAGGTTTTTCCACGTACTGCTATTTGCAACTTGGAGCTTCTGGTTTCAATGTTTATGTTAACTGAGGCTGAATCAAAGATACTCACGACTTGTTTTATTGTCTACCATGGTGTATATATAAATTCATCCAATGATTACTAGAAGTTTCGCTGAATTGAACTGAATTAAATAATGTTTTGGGAAATAATTAAGAAGTAAAGACACCACGGGGTGTTCTTATGGCTTCATTGTATTCCCTCCTTTACATTTCTATATTTTGGAGCTGTAAACTAGGGAAAGGTGGTATGATTACTAATGACTTGACTGTTAAATTAAGGTCAAGTCAAGCATGACCTTGAGATAGCTTGAGCAAGCACCTTATATAGAAGAGATAGAGACAAAAGGTATGGGAAGAAAAAAACAAGTGATGTTTCTTTAACATGTTGAATTAGAGAGAATTGGCTAGACAAGCCACCAGCAATAAACAAAATGGGCAAATTAGCAGCATATCTGAGAAACACTGAAAGGATCCCAAGTTAAAACAGGGAAGATGGGAAGGAACTCTATGAATAGGAACATATTAGAAGCAAATAAGTAAACATTTCTGTAGTGCACGTGTGTGCAGGAGAGACACAAATCTGTGAAAAGATGCCTACTCTCAAAAAAAAAAAAAGAAAGAAAACTAATTTATGACAAATGGGTGGGGAGCTAAGGGCCCAGATGGAGCTTGTTGTAGATTGGGTTTCCCAGAGATGAGAATTCACATGAAAGTGGTTCATGAGGAGGTATTCCCAAGTAGGCCGGTCGGAAGGAGGCCTGGGAAGGGAAGAAGACCAAGCAGGGGTGCGGCAGCCAGCAAAGCCCCAGGGAGGGTAACTTGGCCTCGCTCCTGAGGTGCTCTGGGGGTTGTGCAGGTCACACCTCAGAGTTGTCCCCATCCAGAGCACAGGGACTGGAGTGTTTGCTACTCCTGGACTGTCGGTCATTGGTCAAGGGCTACCCGTGAGGGTACCTCCAACTCTCTCTCTGCGCAAGCAAAGTAGGTGCCAGCAGGCTGGGGGTCCTCCCGCAAGGAGACGCAGGTGCTGTTGTTGAGAGCATGCACGCTGGGGGCAGATGCGTGCAGCAATGCTGAGGTGACCCAGTGGGGTAAGAGGCCCAGCTCTGACAGCATCTGCTGCAGAGCCCAGAAGCATCATTACTGAAACTGGGGCAACATCTCCACAATCGATGGAGCAAGCAGGGCAGAGAGTGACAAATGAGATGCACTGCGGCTGCGGCCTGGGGCAGAGAGAGAGAGAGAGAGACCCTTCGCCCTCTGAATGTGCAGTTGAGATAAAGTAGGCTGAAGCGTCAAAGGCAGCCATGATGGGCAACATCGAGAAAACGAAGGGCACACCAGATAGAATGTCAGACGAACGGTCAAAGTGAGCCCTGAGTGTATTCGAGTCCCTCATTCTAGTTATTCCTCTGTTTTGCTATGATTTTAGATTCAGACACCAGTTGATTCTCCTTTTGGCTTTATTCTACATTTACTGAGCACCTATGCCAAGCCCTGCTCGAGGGCTGAGGCTATGGAAGTGAATAAAGCCCTCTGCCCTTATGGAGCTTACAATCTCAGGGGGCAGACAGCCAACTATATTTGTGAATTCGTTATCTCACCCCTCCCCAGACTATAAGCTCCATTTTTTAATATACATCTAAAAATAATGCAGTGTCCCAAAGGGACAAGTGCTAAGGTGAAAAAAAGCAAATCTGAGTAAGCAGAGCGAAGAATGAGGAGAGATTTGTAATAATAGGACTGACAAGGGAGGCCTTTCTGCAGGGGGACCTCTGAGCCGAGACCTGAATGAAGTGAGGGTGTGGGCGGGGCGAGGACCCAGGCAAGGAGTAGAATTTCTGTCAGTCACAACCAAAAGAGTCTTGAAATCCTAATGACTATTTTGAAAACATCGGGTTTCGTGGGACTGTGTTTGAGCAGACCTACCATGGCCCCAGTGGTCAAGGGAGGTATTCCTTCTGTGTCTCGTCTCGCCCAGAAGGTTCTAGTCAAGGGCCCTGGCATTGTGCTTCGTCTAGCCAGTCGGGGCCAAGTGTGCACAGAGCTGTGGCCCATCCCACCGGCTGAAGTGTGGTGGGCTGGGGGAGTCTCCTTTGTGGGAATTTGGATTACAACACTGGAGTTTTTCTTTCCTGGTTTACTCATAAAATGAGGGGTTTTTTTAATTTGCTTATGTGCCGTCTTCAGACTTTGTGTTCGAGGGGAGATTCTTTGTTTTGGCTTTTGTTTAAATCAGGTTTATGGAGGTATCATTTTCACAGAGTAAAATTCACCCTTTCTCCGTGTACAGTTCTTTGCTTTTTCACACACACACACACACACACACACACACAGTCGGGCTAACTCCACCACCATCAGCACCCAGATAGCTTTTTGTACCACAAGGATGCATCCTTGAGAACTCCTTATTAGATCCTTTTTTCTCTCTTTGCTGACCGGTCAGGGATGCTGAGATACACAAGCATGAAAATAAAGTCAGTACTTCAAAACTGAGACTGAATCTTTGCCTGGGAGTTTAAGTTATAGTAGATAAACCAACCGCTATATAATAATCATTACCAAACATAATGTCTTGATATTAATTGAGCAGTTTCTTTTAGATACAAAACCAGAAAATGGTTAATATTTGACAATTGCAATCTTTACCTGGAAGTTTGAACTGTCAGGAATTGACAAATTTTATTACATAATAATGTGAACACATACATTTTAAGAATAACTGTTTCTTCTTGGTAAACAACTGCTATTTAGTTAAGGTGGGCTATTCCTTTGGGAATCATCTTTTTCATAGTGCGCTCACGATGCTAGCTTTAAGATGGGATGTGGAAAACCTGGTTCCTTCCGTCACCCCGGACTCCCTCCTGCAGCCTCCATCAGTGATCTTCACTAACTTCCCAGGGCTATTTCTTCACTTCTATTCTCAACATGCCAGGTCTCACCCATCTGGGGGGAAAATTCACTGAGTCATTTTCTCTTAAATCCAGCTGGGTTCCCAGTAGCTAACATTGGTTGAGTGCCAGCAAATTGATAGTTGCTTTATGGTCATTATCCCACTTTATTCTCACAAACCCTAGGATGCAGGCCCCCCATCCAATCAGAAGATTCAGCAAACGCCTTTATAGTTTTTGAACACCTGAATAGGAACATTAGCAAACTTGTTTGGTGCATTCACCATGAGACATTCACTAGATAATCCATTAGAATGAGAGCTCCACGAAGCAAAGACACATCTTATTACACCTGTGCCCCCAGCCCTGACACGTGGTAGGCACTCATTAGATACTTGCTGAAATTTTTTAAAAAGCCTAAGGAAAAGTGCCACAGGACAAACGGATGGAATACAGATGGTGACTCACTGGCTCACCGTGCTGTGGTACTTGACCTTGCCTCGGTAGAGGGCACCGTAAAGATGCGCTCCATGGGAATTACACTAGTTAGGATGGACTAACTGCTGAACCAGATAGACGTGAGACTGGACAGTGGCTCAAATACAGTGGCATTGTATTTCTTGCTCACTGACTAGTACTCAGCAGGTCGACAGATCAACAGGGCGTTCTCCTCCATGCAGTCATTCAGGATGCAGGCTGATGGAGACGTTACTACCTTCAACATGTGGGTCCCAGGTTGCCCTGGGAGTCATTTCATTTCAGCCAGCCAGAAGGGGAACGAGACTGAAGGGGGGGCACTTGGGAGTCCTTCCTGTACCAAGCGTGAAACTAGCAGGTAGCAGTTTCTATGGTAGCCAGCCTTCAGGATAGCCCCGACAAGCCCTGCCTCCTGGTATTCATGATCATGTGGAGCCCCCTCCCACACCGAATGGGGTTGATCTATGTAACAAATAAGATACTGCAGAAATAACAGTGTGTGACTTACAAGGCTGAGTCTTACTCTGTTGACTCACTCACTCTGAAGGAAGCTAGCTGCCATAGTAAGAGGCCATTCGTATATCCCCATGGAGGGGCCCATGGGCCTCCCACCAACAGCCATGTGAGTGAGCCAGCTTGGAAATGGAAACCAGCCCTGAGCAAGGCTTCAGATGGCTGTAGTCCCAGCCCACATCTTCACTGCAGCCTCGCAAGAGAGCCTGAGTCAAACCACCTAATTAATACACTCCTGACGGCCTGACCTCAAGAACTCTGGAGATAACAAATGTCTCTTGTTTATAGCTGCTAAGTTTCAGGGTCATTTGTTAAGCAACAACAGATTAGGAATACATTTCCACTCATTAGTTAGACATCAGCCACGTGCAAAGGAAGCTGGGAAATGTAGTCTAGCCCACCAAGAAGAGGAGAACATGGATTTTGCTAAGTAGTCAACAGACCATTCCACAGGAATAGACAGAATAATAACCAGAATAAAATCAAGCAGAAATAGAATTGAGGGCGCCTGGGTGGCTCAGTTGGTTGGGCGACTGCCTTCGGCTCAGGTCATGATCCTGGAGTCCCGGGATCGAGTCCCGCATCGGGTTCCCTGCTCGGCGGGGAGTCTGCTTCTCCCTCTGACCCTCCTCCCTCTCATGCTCTCTGTCTCTCATTCTCTCTCTCTCAAATAAATAAATAAATAAATCTTTAAAAAAAAAAAAAGAAATAGAATTGAGAACCCAGTAGCATAGAGCTACTGGACATACTTAGCCCTTCTATCCATCTTCGCAAAGTCCACCCACCCTAACTGGCCATCTCTAGTCCTAGCCTCCTTCATGACATTGTCTCTATGCCCCTCAGGCCACATTCCCCCCTCTCTCCCCTCTGAACGCCTGTGCACTTCTTGGCTTGATCTCTTCTGTATGCAGCAATAAATGTCACTAGTTCAGAGACAGGAGGCATGATTTGATATTGAATCGTGTGTTTCCTTTTGATAGCTCTTAGATCACTGTCTAGGGCAATTATTTAACTTTTCATGTCTGTATATCTTGTCTTCCCAATTATATTTAAGATCTTGGAGGGCAGAGACCAGTGGAGGTAGATGATCTGTGATTTGTGACCACATCAGCTCAATAATATGTAAAGTGATTTATTGGAACCACCAAATTAATCTTAATGGGAGTTGAATTTTAATAGGAACTCAGTCCCTTCCCTAGATCACTAAACCTGTGATCATAGCTATGTGTTTAAGATTCTCTTGGTGAAGCATTAGATCATATCCTCAGTGGTACCTAGCACAAGGGTAGTCAATGAACATCATTTGAACGTCATTTTAACAGCAACTGCAAAAGAGAAACTTGATAACATTTGGTATAAAAGAAATATAATACATACAAAATATTCAGTAAAAATCGTTTTTAATCTGGATTTAATTTGACATCACTTGCTCACCTCTGGTTTAGGAGATCCCAATCAACTTCAAATTTTAACCACTTCTTGGTTTGATAAAAGCAGCCATCATATTGCCAGCAAATGTTTATTTCATTTACTCTCATTAACTGCTCCTCATGATATATATTAGTCATTTAAAATAATTGCAGAAGCTCTATATTCACCTTCCATTTGAATCTTAGCTTGATGTTGAAAGTAATGGCTCAAGGACTGACAAGTAGATATTGCTTATAATAAATTTATGAAGAGTTTATGAAGTGTGTGCACTGTTCTTTGTCAGGCATCTTGTAGCTAAACATAGCAAGCAGCCCATTTAAAGTAACAATGCTCACAGTAGAAGCTTTTAAGAGTGATCACAGAATGCAGTTCCTCAAAAAGGCCATGATAAAAAGTCTCCTTATGATCAATTACTTCTGCTAACAAATACTTTGGTGACAACTTTGATATTTTATGTTCTTTAAAAAAACATGATTTTCATATCATATGTTGAGTGTTTTTCAGACCTCTGAACTATTAGAAATATGCACATTGGTTGAACTCAAGGAATATGTCATCTGTGTAAATCCTTGAAATCAGTTATTTACACTATATATAAGGATTGTTCAAGGAAATTCAGGAATTTAGATTTTAATATGCTGGACCTTTCATTGTGAGAAGAAAGGAACATGACTCTGGGCTTTTCCACAAAGACGAATGTTCTAATCTGACTTGAATCCCCACATGTTAAACACACATTTTTCCTCTTTGCTGAATTAAATTATGGAATTGATTTGTTTTACAAATTCCATAGAAATTGCAATGGCTTTGAGCATCAGGCAAACTTACTGAGAGTACAGAGATCATTGGTTAAAAGAAAAGATTCTTTGTATTGTGGCTTCGTGTGTTCAGATCCCAGAGTCCCTGAAGCAATATTAGCTAAGTACGCCACACTCTGATCTTGTAAATAAAACATGACAATCTGAAGGTCAGAAACTGTTTTACTAGGGGGCTCTGACTACTAAAAGTAGGACCCGTGATTGACATACATCTTCTATTCAATTGTGTCCTTTATTCTGATGAGTCACCAGAGTTCATTGTTATAATCACGTTTCATATGGTCCCGTCCAGAGAATTTTTAAAAATATGTCCATGGACTCTTAGCGGTTAGAGCTGTTAATAAAACACTGCAGGTACCATAGTATTTGTTAATTTGCTCATGTCCTGTAAATTTACCATGATCACATCATTAAAAGGTTAATAAGGACTAGAAAGCTGCTTAGAAAGGATTACTATGAAAACACGCCCTGCAAAATTATACTGTTATCACTCATAAGAAACAAAATAAATAGTACACTACTTTCAGAAAAATGTCTATTTTGAAATAGTGCTATTATCACTGATCAAAACTGATTCCATGTCAATTGAACATCAATTTTTTTAGTTAAAAAACCTACATGTTTAGTTAGAAAACACTGAAGGCACTAAGAGGTTTACAAAGGAAGGGATCACTCCCCTCAGACCAGAAGGGGCAAGTATTGAAGGTGAGTGGGGATTTAAGAAGGGGTGGTTGTAGCTTCTGGGTCATGCCCTGCAATGGGTTCCAGGTCAAGAAATACCCCTATGGGGGTGCCTAGGTGTCTCAGTCAGTTAAGTGTCCAACTCATGATTTCTGCTCAGGTCATGACCTCAGGGTCATGAGATCGAGCTCCCTGTTGGACTCTGCACTCAGTGTGGAGTTGGCCTGAGATTCTCTCTCTCCCTCTGCCCCTCCCCCTTCTCACGCATGCTCTCTACCTCTCTCAAATAAATAAATAAAATCTTTTTTAAAAAAAAGAAATACTCCTCCATGCAAAAAAACCTGACTGCTTACTTTCAATAATAATAAAGAGGAAGCCAGGGAGACCCCATTCAACCCCTCAGCTAGTTTGGGAGAGACCCCCTCAAGAGGCTGCTAGCTTTATAAAAGAAAGGCCTTAAAAAGAAGTGGGGTGACGCACCGTGTGCCTTAGAAGTGGCCCAGATGTAGAACTATCTGTTGATCCGTGGCCTTGCTAGGCATCTTTGTAATTGGAGGAGAACCACCACAGGGTTTGCTGTGACCTGAGATGGCCTGTGGGTGATCTATCTTCCTCAGCCCCTGCCCTGGATTGGCCCTCTCACTGCCAGAATGGCACAGCAGCCAAGAATTCTAGAATTTTATGGAAAGAGAAATGGTTGACGCTAGGCCCTTCGATGGTGCAGACATTTAGAACAACATCTGAAATTTTTGACCTAATTAGGGACCACTTGGCTATGGGTTGAAATAAACATTTGAAATCAAATTCTATGTTACAGTTGAGCAGCAAAGTGCTTCATTTGTGGATACTGAGATCGTTCACTGGTAAATGAGAAATTAGAGAAGTAAATATGAAGTGTGTATAGGCAGACTTAAGATAAAAATAAAATTCATTTTACAAATTTAAGGGAAACGCAACTAACACATCAAGACATTTAACGAAGAGCTATTATATTTCTTTTTTTCCCACTTTTATAAAGTGTTTTTATTTTCTATTTTTTATAACCTTAAAACAGTTGAATTCATCTATACACATTACACCACAATAAAACTTTTTAGAACTTGTGAGTTTTCTGGGTTGAAAGTTTAGCTTTGTTTTCTTGTTTGTTTGGTTGGTTGGTTGGTTTGGTTGGTTTGGGTTTTTTTGTTTCAAGTTTTTATTTAAATTCTAGTTAGTTAATATATAGTATAATATTTGTTTCAGGAGTAGAATTTAGCATTTTATCACTTACGTATAATACCCAGTGCTCATCCCAGCAAGTGCCCGCTTTAATCCAGTCACCCATTTAGCCCATTCCCCCCCCAACCTCCACTCCAGCAACCCTCACTTTGTTCCCTATAGTTAAGAGTCTCTTGTGGTTTGCTCTCTTCTCTCCTTTTTTTTTTCCCTTCCCATATGTTCATCTCTTTTGTTTCCTAAATTCCACATATGACTGAAATCATATGGTATTTGTCTTTCTCTGACTGACTTATTTCACTTAGCATAATACACTCTAGCTCCATCCATGTCATTGCAAATGGCAAGATTTCATTCTTTTTGATGGCTGAGCAATATTCCATTGTGTGTGTGTGTGTGTGTATACACACACCACTTCTTCTTTATCCATTCACTAGTCAATGGACACTTGGGGCTCTTTCCATAGTTTGGCTATTGTTGATAACACTGCTGTAAACGTCAGGGTGCATGTGCCCCTTCTGATCTGTATTTTTTTTTTTTTTAAGATTTTATTTATTTATTTGACAGAGAGAGACAGTGAGAGCAGGAACACAAGCAGGGGGAGCGGGAGAGGGAGAAGCGGACTTCCCGCTGAGCAGGGAGCCCTATGTGGGACTCGATCCCAGGACCCTGGGATCATGACCTGAGCCGAAGGCAGACGCTTAACGACTGAGCCACCCAGGCGCCCCCTGATCTGTATTTTTGTATCCTTTGAGTAAATACCTAGTAGTGCTATTGCTGGGTCGTAGGGTAGCTTTATTTTTAACTTTTTGAGGAACCTCCATACGGTTTTCCAGAGTGGCTCCACCAGCTTGCATTCCCACCAACAGTGTAGGAAGGTTCCCCTCTCTCTGCATCCTCGCCAACATCTGTCGTTTCCTGTGTTGTTAATTTTACCCATTCTGACAGGTGCAAGGTGATAGCTCATTGTAGTTTTGATTTGCATTTCCCTGATGGTGAGTGATGTTGAGCATCTTTTCACGTCCTCTGTTAGGCATCTGGATGTCTTCTTTGGAAAAATGTCTCTTTATGTCTTCTGCTCATTTCTTAACTGGGTTATTTGTTTTTGGGGGGGTTGAGTTTGATAAGTTTTTTATAGATTTTGGATACTAGCCCTTTATTAGATACGTCATTTGCAAATATCTTCTCCCATTCTGTGGGATGCCTTTAAGTTGTGTTGATGGTTTTCTTTGCTGTGGAAAAGCTTTTTATCTTGATGAAGTCTCAACAGTTTATTTTTTATTTTGTTTCCCTTGCAAGTGTTATTATATTTCTTAAATTAAAGCTCTCATGATTATATTTGTTAGAATATGACAGAGCTGTTATTTCTCTTTTCTGAAACACACTGAGCCACCCATAGAGTACCAATTTACCCATCAGATTGGCTTGCAGTGTGCCATCGTGGCGGTACTTGCATTATCACTGAAACGGAATCAATCAAAAAGAAGACACAACGAAAAGGTGTATAAGATCCCTCATTTTTCTTTAAAGAATAAAGTAAAATTAGTATAAAAACAAAATAAAAGAATAAAAAAATCAGAGACAGAAGCCATGCATGTTCCTGTGGTTTAACAGGCACTAGGATTGAACTTAATATCCTCTTAATTCCCATGTTACCTAGATCATTGCTTGTCAAGCTATTATTGCCACAGACCAATACCTTTATAAAACACAATGAAAATAATTAATAGAAAAAAATGTAAAAGCATCCAAAATGCAAGCCCACTGATCACATGATGTTACAGCAGTGACAAATTTCTATAGACGTTTCTACATGCTTATTCTCAATCCCTGTCCTTAACATAGACTGGTAACAGCTTGTGGACTGGGGCTGGTCCAGGGGCCACACAATGAGTAACCTTGGTTGGTCTAAGTCACATTCACTGCACATGCCATAGGCAAAATTATTTTTTATTTAAATTTTGTGGCCAATGTTCCTTGAAATCAGAGAGCCATTGGCAGTGACTTAGAAGTCACCACCCCTTTTCCATTAACTTGTACAATATCATCTAAGGTGTGTTCAAAATAGGACACGTCTTTCTGCACTAACTAACTTGTGAGAAGTGAAAACTGTCTTCTCTCATTTGCCTGGGTATTTTTCTTAAACCACCACCAGCCCCTATCTGGTTGCTTAAAGAATTGAAGAAAGAAGTATTGGACGTAGCATATACCTGGGGTGGGGGGGGTTCTTCTGCCCTTATTTGCAGACGTGGCATGCTCATTCTTGGTGCCAGTTCAGCTCTGCAGATCGGTTCAGTTTCACCTCTGTGACGTTCTTAAAGCATCAGACTTTAGATGCCTTTGGGTGAGGCATTGGCCATTGCCCAGCCCCAGAGACCCGTTACCCTGCTCTCTGCCTTCAGCTGCTTCCCCAGAGCAGCCTGCCATAATGGAAGAGGACATACCGGAGACCAGATCCACCTTGGTTAGAATTTTGAATCCGCAGCAGATTCTCATGATGCTTCCTATGTGACCTAGACAAGTTGTTGAAGTGCTCTGAGACTCATTTTCCTCATCTGTAAAGTGTAGATAATACTTAGGTGCCGGGGTCTTGGGAAGGCTAAACCGGGTGAAGTAAATGCAATGCCCGGTGTCTGTGATTGAGCACATAGTAGTCTTACTTCCCCTCCATGGCTACCTGCCCCGGCCTCAGTTCCTCTCACCCCGCCTCTGCCCCTGCTCTTTGCACCTTTGGTATTTTGCCTTTGGTGAATCTACTGCTTCGCTCTGCTGAAGAGAAGGATAAACAAACTCCTCAAAAATATACCTTCACTAAGCATAGAGAAAAAGCAATGCTGATACTTGAGCTTTGCCACCTGGAAAAAAAAAGATGACTCAAAGTGGGTAGTAAATGAAAAGGAAAGTGCTAAGGGGCAGCGCTGTTTGAAAGCAACTCTCTCAGAAAATAAAAAAAAATGCAGCCAAACCGAGCAGTGAGTGCTCGTCCATCTATGGGGCCACCTTGCCATATTCCCTCCACATCTCGCTGACGAGCATCATTGCCTGAACCATGCTGCACTTTCAGGGGACCATTTGATATCTGTTTTATTTCGAATTCTTCTTTGGAAAACTATTTGCTTGTCTATTAGATGTGAAGATCTCCATGATCTTGGGAAATTCTTTTAGTGGAGGTTTATGCTTTCTTGGGCATTTTGTTTCCTGTGAAAACTGATCGGTAAGATAGCTCAGTACCAGAATGATTCTGCTCACAATCATTTAATTTAAATGTGTGTTTGAGAGACTACACTTAACAAATCAAATCAGTGCACTCACGGTGCCTTATTTTCTATGGTAATGCACAATCTGTGCTTTGTGGGCAATTGCCTAAGCCAACGGTGTCATGCTAAACCCAGTGCAATCATTCTGTCCCACACTCGGGTCTTGGTGGGTTCACAAGTTCTTGTATATCTTTCAGTCAATTTAATTAAATAGGGATACTAAGTGTTTAGTTAACTTTCATTATACGATTAATGTAGATCATTATTGTTAAGTCTCAAACAATTTAGAAGTAAATGAAATTAAAAATTAAAGTTGTCTACTCCTTGGTATCTATCCAGAAGGGCTGAAAACTGAGGTCCACAACTAACCCTGCACATGTATGTTTATAGCAGCTTTATTTATAATTGCCAGGACTTGGAAGCATAATTGTCAGGACTTGGAAGATATGTAGGTGAATGGATAAATAAACAGTGGTTCATCCAGACAACGGAATATTCTTTAGCACTCAAAAGAAAGGAGCTAGCAAGCCATAAAAAGACATAGAGGAACCTTAAGTGTACACTACTAAGTGAAAGAAGACGATGTGAAAAGGCTACACAATGTATGGTTCCAACTATATGACAGTATGGAAAAGGCAAAACTCGGAAGACGATAAAAAGGTCAGTGGTTGCCAGGGGCTGCAGTTGGGGTGGGAGGCGTTGCAGAGGGGTGACTAGGCGGAACAGACAGGATTTTTAGGGCAGTGAAAATTCTCTGTAGGATACCATAACGATGGATACATGTCACTACTTACTTGTCTGAATCCATAGTATGTACAACACCAAGAGTGAACCCAACCCCATTATAAACTCTGAAGTCTGGTTGACAATGTGGCAATATAGGTTCATCAGTTGTAACAAACATACCACTCTGATAGGGGCTGTTGGTAATGGAGGAGGCTGTGCATGTGTGGGGACGGGGTAAATGGGAAATCTTGATACTTGTCCCTCAATTTTGCTATGAACCAAAAACTGCTCTTAAAAGCTGTCTTAATAAAAAAAAATTAAAGTTACCCCTACCCCAAACCACTTCCCCAGTCACAGCCACAAACATCCTCGCCAGGGTCTTTCCAGCCCTTAGGTGGCTTCCACATCTTGGCTCTTGTAGATAATGCTGCAGTGAACATGGGGGCATGGGGGCATGGATATCTGTTCCAGTTAGTGTTTTCTCTTTCTTCAGATACCGAAAAGTAGAATTGCTGGGTCATAGAGTAGTTCTATTTTTAATTTTTTTTTAGAAACCTCCATACTGTTTTCTAGTGGCTGCACCAATGTACATTCCCACCAGCAGTGCACGAGGGTTCCCTTTCCTCCACAGCCTCGCCAATCCTTGTTATTTCTTGCCTTTTTAATAATAGCCGTTCTAATGGGTGTGAAGTGATATCTCATGGTGGTTTTGGTTTGCATTTCCCTGGTTTGTGATGTTGAGCATCTTGTAATAGACCTGTTGGCCGTCTATATGACCTCTTTGGAAAAATGTCTACTCAGATTTACCCATTTTTAATTGGATTTTTTTCTTGCTATTGAGTTGTATGAGTTCTTTATATATTTTGGATATTAACACCTTATCAGATACATAGTCTACAAATATTTTCTCCCACTCAGTAGGTTGCATTTTCATTTTATTCATCATTTCCTTTGCTGTGCAAAAGCTTTTTAGTTTGATATAGTGCCATCTGTTTGTTTTGCTTTTGTTGCCTTTGCTTTTGGTGTCCTATCCAAAAAAAATGATCACCAAGACTGATGTCAAGGAGCTGTGTATGATTTGTTTTGGGAGTTTTATGATTTCAGGTCTTACATTCAAGTCTTTAATCCTTTCTGAGTTAATTTGTGTGTGTGGTATTAGAGGGTTGTCCATTTTCATTCTTCCACATGTGGCTGTCCAGTTTTCCCAATACCATTTATTGAAAAGACCGCCCTTCCCCTACATTGTATACTCATGGCTCCTTTGTCATAAATTATTTGACCATATATGTGTGGGTTTATTTCTGGGATCTCTATTCTGTTTCATCGGCCTACACATCTCTTTTTATGCCAATACCATACTGTTTTGATTACAATAGCTTTGTAATATAGTTTGAAATCAGGGAGCATGATACTTCCAACTTTGTTCTTCTTTCTTAAGAATGCTTTAGCTATTCAGAGTCTTTTGTGGTTCTGTTTCTGTAAAAAATGCCTTTGGAATTTTGATAGGGATTGCATTGAAACTGTGTATTGCTTTGGGTAGTATGGATATTTTAACAATATTAATTCTTTATTTCCATGAGGACAGAATGTCTTTCCATTCATTTGTGTCGTCTTCAATTTCTTAATGTGTTGAATTACTGCTTTAAAACATGTCGAATGGTATCACAAGTGCTTTATATTATATCCAAGCATGAATACAGCTAAGGGCACAGTTTGCCTCTGAAGTGAAGATAGACTAGAAGTTCCCTTACAGTCTTCTGCTTAACTGAGGAACAGACCCTATAAAACAAGGGTAAAACAAGGTGACCTGTAAAACAAGGTGACCAAACCTCATGACAGTTGGAATACCAACAGATACCAGGCTCCCTTCCAGTTTACCCACACAACTCAGCTTCCATCTTTTAAGTTGTATGTTTTAAAAAGATCATTTGGGTTTTTGTTCTCAAATATATTTATTCCAGTTGTAATTGTAGGTATGTTAGTTAATTTTACATATTATGCAAACTAATTAAACGTGATTACTAGGGAGGGACGGAAGCAGAATTAGGCAGAGAAAAGTTGAGTGGTAATATGATTATCCCGAGGACACTACTTAATAAATATCTTGCCCCCGAAACTCCATCTCAGGATCTGCTTCCTGGGAATCCCAACCTGCAACAATGGTGCTATGCACTATAGCACTTCGTATAAGGAAATAAAACTGTTTGTGCCCATTCAGCTTAAGTATGATTTCATCTGAGTATGGTCAGACCTTAGGCTCAGGGAGATTTAACCCAAAACACCCACTAGCCGAGAAGAGCACAATGGCCTTTATGACTATACCCATCTCTTCTCATGAGCTACACTGGCTGATAACCAGAAAAGATGGGAAAACTGGATTTAAAAAAACAAAACAAAACATAAAATCCTAACAATCAAATCTTATAGGAAAGGATGTTCAATGTAGTAGATATATTTAGGTTTAGAAAATCTAGACCTTCTCATTTAATATTAAGATTAGAGGCTCTGACTAAATTAGAAACTGGCAGACGTCAAAAAGAAGAGAATAAGACACCAGGAATTCATCATTGCAACACAAATCTCTAGATCTTTTTCCAGGATAATAAATTTAGGCAAAGTAAGGATCACTCCTCATTACTGATGAAAAAAGAAATACGCTTGACAATAGCTCTGAGTGGACTTGCGACTTGGTCCCCAAAGCATTCAAGACTAAAAAAGAAAAAATTGTCATTATTTGAAATTTTCCATAGTGGTGACAACTATCACACTGTGCTGTCTTTTGACCTAACAATCCAATCTAGCTGACTGGCTGCTAGAAGAGTTTTACTGGTGACTAAAATGTTTATTTAGCTGCTAAAATTATTCAACTCACTAGATATAATGATAGAGATACATTTTAATGTGAATAGTGACATGAAAAGTGTCATCAATGGTTTCATTTGCAAGGAGAGGCAAACAAAGAATATAGAAAGGAAATAAAAACATTGTAATGCATCACATGTCAAGAATTTTTGAGTCCCTTTATCTTTTTTCTCATCGTGTGGAGGGACTTCAGATATATTCATTTCCCATATTCTATCAAGGTGAAAAATGACATCTCTCCTATCTATAAATAGAAAATTATGGCCTGCTAAAATTACACTATATATCCAAATTCTACATGAAAGGAATTATATATAGAAGGAAAGTTATGAATTGAAATGCTGTTGCGCTGAGTCTTTCTCACAAAGAAGTTTCCCCTCCATCTGCTCTGCACCATCCACACTTCTTTTATCAGAATTCTCTGATGCTAAGTTCTGATTACTTTCCTCCTCTGGGTCTAGGATCCAGGACCAGCTTTGATGATTTCTCAACAGAACCATTTAAATCAAGCATCCCTAAGTCTTTTCTAAGTATGTTTTAAACTGATTCTAATGAAAAGGTGGGAAGGCATTGATTCTGAAAAGGAATACAAATTTCTGATGGGATGGGGCAGTCATGGCAGAAGCAACAATCTATATGCTCCATACTCCTAGTGCCTCTTGGGAAGAAAGAGGATGTTACCAATTAATTATGGCTGCAATAATGCTGCGTAACAACCAACCACAAAATCCCAGCAGTAAAGAACAATAAGCATTTATTTAGCCCATGAGTCTATGAGTCAACAAGAGCCCAGCTGATAGAGGCAGGGCTTTGGCTGAGTGGTTCTGCTGATCTCTGCTGGGCTTACTCATGCATCTGTAGGGTTCACTGAAGATCAATGGATCTAGGCTGGGCTTGACTTGAGTGACTTGGCTCTGCTCCACATGTTTCTCATCCTCTTTTTGGGACCAGTGGGCTAGCCTGGGCACATGCTTCTCAAGGTGTTGCCAGAAATATAAGTGGTCAAGCCGAGTCATGCAAGTGTTTCTACTTTTGGGTCATCTCACATCATTTTTTAACATTCCATTGGCCAAAGGTCATTACAGAGCCAAACTCAAAGTCAAGCATCAGAGAAATAAAGTCCACCTCTTTAGTGGGAAGAACTAAAAAGTCATATGGCAAAGGGTGTGGGTACAGGAAGAAGTAAAAAAACAAAACAACAACAACAACAAACCAGGGTCGTGAATTCAGTCTCCCACAGGGAAGGAGCATATATAGTTGCTTTGATATCAGGACTGCCACATATCGATGTGCGGATGTATCATGCACAACAGTTGCAGCAAAAGGCTTGGTAGGGGCTAGAAACCAGCCCACACTGCACTGCCCACAGCCATGCTCCCTGGCGTGGGGCTGTGGCCCTTTTCTAACAAGAGTGCTGCATGGGTTAGTGGAGCCCTGTTTGCAATTCACCATTAAAGGCTTCAAAAACTGTATCACTGTCCTCCCACTGGATGCAATTTTAAACTTTCTCATCAGGTTTTTCAATTCCATGCCCTTCCCCTTTGGTTGCCCGTTCTACTCCAAAACTACGTCCTCCAGATAGCATTTCAAACACATGCGGTATGTATGGATCTCAGCACACAATCCCAGGTTGAAAAGCATTTAACTTCTTTTCTATAGCTAAACTTAATTTCCTTTTTTAGGACCCCATTCAGTCAGTGGTAGAAAATCCGTGTCAGTTCTGCACTGCCCCTTCCCCACAGTTGTGTCAAAAGCATGGGGGACTTACATGCTGTCATGTGGTCCATGGAAGATCAGGTGTACAGTCATCATAGACCCAATGAAATGTGATAATGATGTCCTCCCACACGTGATCCTCCATGCTCCTTCCCCAAGCCGCAACCTTGACAACCAAGAGACAAAGATGGCAAGGCGACAAGAGGGTAAGAGCCTGGGATCCCTGAATCATCATGTAGCGTTAGAGCCACCTGCCGATCAGGAATACTTGTTTGGGATTTATGTCAGAAGAAAGAAAGAAACTGTTAACAGATTAAGCCAGTGATGTTGGGAGTTCATCTTTTCAACAGGTAAAATAACATAAATGAGGATAGTCAATTCAGATAGCAAGTGCGCTGGGCAATGTAGTGAGATGACCAGGCTGCATGCAGAACTGACAGGACTTTTGTGATCACTCTTTCAAAGTGCACATCATTGGGTGATGATGGGTTTCTTTCCAACTGTGTTCAGCTTCTCAGTGCAGATGTGGAGTAAACAGAGTCCTGTTTTGAATCCCAGGTCTCTTGGTCTCAGCCTCAGTGATTGTAATACCCAGGTAACTGTCTTTCCCTCCAATGTTACTGCTGTCATAATTCTTGGAAATTTCAGTATCCACGTGGATGATGGTTCTAGCACCCTGTTGTGCCAGCTCATTTAGTCAGAAGCATGGGGCTTAGGTTGGTTTCTCTAGAAACAGAACACGAAACGGAGATTTTTGTACAAGTGATTTATTGAAGAAGGACTCTCATGAGTAAGGAAGAGAGGGAAACAGGAAAGGACAGAAAAAGCCAAGCAGAGGGGCGCCTGGGTGGCTCAGTCGTTAAGCGACTGCCTTCGGCTCAGGTCATGATCCCAGGGTCATGGGATCGAGCCCCGCGTCGGGCTCCCTGCTCCGCGGGAAGCCTGCTTCTCCCTCTCCCATTCCCCCTGCTTGTGTTCCCTCTCTCACTGTATCTCTCTCTGTGTCAAATAAAATCTTAAAAAAAAAAAAAAAGAAAGAAAAGAAAAAGCCAAGCAGGGATATAGGTTCAGCTGAAGTCTGGCCTCCACTTGAAAATGGCACCATATAGTTGTCCCGCCATAGTTGTCCCAGCTTGAGGCAAGTGGGGGGGACAGAACTTTGTACCCTCCCCCTAAAGCAGGCTGTGTAAGCCCTCAGGAGAAGGGCATAATCTCCCAGGCAGTTCCCAGGAAAGCAGCTCCAACTGACCAAGGATAATTCTTCAAAGAAGAGTACAACTAGGAGCCGTAAGCAGTGAGTTCTCACAGTATACTGCCCCAGCCCAGTAAAAAGCGTCTGAGTGGAGCACCAACAGCCTGTCACAGTGTGCTACCTGGACTCATCCTCCAGTAAGAAAGTCTGCTTTTCTGTGTGTGGCCTTCTCCTTCAGAAGGAATCCAACCAGACCACTTCTCTCCAAGACGGTTTGGCCACCTGCCTGGCGTAGCTACCCATGAAGCCTCACCGACGGTCTTAGGTCATTATCATACTGACGTCTGCATCATAGCAAGCCATCCCGGAAAGACTGTGCCAAAAGCTAAATCTCCACCTAGAATAGAAAGCAGTAACATGCAGTGTCAGCCTAAAAGGTTACCGTTCCCACTTCATTTCAGCTGAAATAATCTGACGTAGCCCTTAGCACTTTTATCTCATTAGGAATTTTGTGAACGTGTCCTGCAAAATAAAACTGAAGGCAGTGTGATTTGCACTGCTAGCCTCGCTGGGGTTCACAGTTTTCATACAGGGTTTCCCATGTAGCGAGATTATCCGTCACTTTACCGAGTGCTTTCAAGTTATGGCAACAGGATTATTTTTGCAATTTGAAAAGCTATTTCATGAAGACATTTTGGCTCAAGGCATGGTCAGAGAGCTCTTGAAATCGAATTAACAGAGTGAATTGGGGCTCTTGTCTTGACAAACTGATCAAAGACCTGCTTCCCCTCTATAATAAAATATTCCAAAACTTTTTCCCTTGCTGATGATTTATCAGCCCCATTAAAAAAATAATAATAAATCCACCCGCCCAGTCTATACAACTCCAGGGAAGATCTCTGCTTTCATTCAATTTTACCACCTATGAGTTTCTCACATATATATATATATTACACACATATACATACACACATATATAAGTACATGCAAAAAACTGAAATGGTGGCCATGGTTATCATTATACCTCAGGTATCTTATTCAATGTGACAAATACTTATTTAACACAAATGTGCCAGACACTGTGCTAAATGCTAAGATTGCAAAGGAGAATGAGACATGGGTCCCGCTCTCGAGTTGCTCACAGACCATTGGCAGAGATGGATCTGTATTCAGATAAATGAAAATGGAACTGTGGGATGTGGCTAACAGAACAATTTTGCAAGGGGTGGTGTGGGATAATGTCATTGAGAAAGTGGCACTTTATTTGGAGTCGAAAGAATGAGTATGCATTGTCTGGTAACTGGAGTAGTTAATTAATATCCCAGTTTATAGAATAATTGGTGAATCCATCTTTCAAAATTCAGAGGGGTCACTGTTTCCTAAGACAAATGAGTTCTGAAGTTTCCAATATAAAAACATAGTTAATAAACATTTTTTGGCATCTGAAGCCAATTCTTGCTCAGAAAAAAAAAAAAGGCTTGATATAGTATAGTGATAAAAGAAGGAAGAAAATTATCATTATATAGACCTTAGTGTTGCCCATCAAATTATTTTCTCACTCATTCAACACATAGTACGGAACACATAACATAAGTCACACATGGCAATGATATTTAAGATGAAGAATAGTTGTGTAAGCAAAATCTGAATTTTAGAACTTTACAACAAAACTGCTGGCAGGGAAAGCTATTTTTAAAAAAAGAAAAATGATATCAATAGAATTGTTGATGCATTGCTTGTGTTTTCTTTGGCAAAGATTTCTTGCAGCAAAAATTAAAATTAAATAATTCTCGAGGATATACAAACTGTAGGCCCCCCAAGGATGGCAGGTACATTAGTGAACGCAAGGAGCACTCCCACCTCCAGGGAGTCTGCCGCCTGAGTAGCTCCAGACTATGGAAGATGGATTAGGCATTGCTGACAACCATGAAATTGATGTAGCTAGAGAATGATTCAAGCATAAGAGTTGCAGTCATAGTCATGGGATTTAGAGATGGAAGGAAATCCACTCATCAGGAACAGACGGTTGTTTGTCAGTCATCCAATTTAAATAGCTCTTCCTGTATGATACCATAGGTCAGGATTAAAGCACTTGGGAGCAAAATTGGCATGTCGACCCACAAGCACAATGTGGGCAAGAATAGGCTACCCATTTGAGCTAACGTGATTTTGGGGCTCCCAACCTTTTACACACCCGGCATGTGCACTCACACACTCATACACACTCACTCATTCACATACACAGTCTTACTCTAAATCTCAAAATCACAGCCTGAAATCCCACACTTAAAGAATTATTACGGGGCACCTGAGTGGCTCAGTCAGTTAAGCTTCTGCCTTTGACTCAGGTCATGATCCCAGAGTCCTGGGATCGGGGCCCCGCATTGGCCTCCCTGCTCAGCAGCAAGTCTGTTTCTCCCTCGCCCTCTGTGATCTCTCTCGCTTGTTCTCACTCTCTCTCTCAAATAAATAAAAATATTTTTAAAAAATTATTACAGTTTAAATGTTGAATTCATTCCTGGACCCAATTAAAGTAAAAATTCCACCAGAAAATAAAAAGACCTATTTACTGTATGATCCAGCAATGCCATTCCTAGAGAACTGAAAACTTACATTCCCACAAAGGCCTATGCAGGAATGTTTATAGCAGCTCTACTCATAACTGCCAAGAGCCCAAACAACCCAAATTTCCTCCAACAGGTGAATGGATAAACACGCTGTAGTACATCTATCCCCACGGAATACTACCCAGCAAGAAAAAGAAATGACTAACAATGCAAACAACAGCATGGGTGAATCTCAAAGGCATTATGCTGAGTGAAAGAAGCCGCCCTCAAAGGTCACATTGTGTATAATTCCATTTACGTGACCTTCTGGAAAAGGCAAAAGTGTAGTGATGGATAACAGATCTGTGATTGCCAGGGTTCAGGAGTGAGGGCAGAGTTTTGCAAAGGAGTAGCCCAGAGATGGTTTTTGTTGTTGTGTTGGTGGTGGTGGTGGTGGTGGTGGTTTTTGTTTTTTAAGTGCTGGAACTGTTCTATATCCTGATTGCAGTGGTGGTTACACAAACCTATACACATGTTAAAACTCAAAGAACTGTGTATCAAATAAATTTACAGTCTGTCGATTAGAAAAAAAAAATTGAAAACCATGTATGCCAGTCTCAAAATGAAAAACAGAGATGTATACTTAGCTACAATGTGGAAGGTAATCTCCTTCTCCCCCTCCCCCAAAATCTGATTTATATAGAGTGAGAAGGAAGGAGATTAAGAAGGCATTTGGCGCACCTGATGGTGAATTTGCAGAGGATGTAACGGGCGGCGAAGGAAAGGAGTGGGTGAAGAAGGAAGGGTAAAGGACAAAGAACATGGAGTCTAGGGAACCATAGAACATCTCTAGGACTCAAACCCATAACAGCACCAATTCCAAAAGCTGAGCAGGGGGGGTAAGACCTTCTAAAGCTGACTGCACAGCCCCCGATTTTTGTTCTTTAAGAGATAGAGGTTGAAGAGAAGACAGAGGTGGCTTTTTAAACGGGGAGGTGGGGGAGATGAACAAACGGAAAAGAGACTTTGTTCCCCTAAGTACTTCCACTGGGACCTTGGGAACTCAGCTTTCCCCCTGGAGCGTGGGGTGGGGGTGGGGAGGGGAGTTTGCACTCTCTTTCAAAGGGAGCATCTCAATCACCTGCTTAACCAAATGCCGTCCTGCCCTTGCAAACTGTACAGCGTCTTGTCAATTCTCAGCCCTTGAAAGAAAAGTGTCTATTTACTGACGCTTTGGCAAGAAGCTGGTTTTGGCAAAGACGAGTAATCATCAGTTAACAAGCCTTCCAAACTTCACGTCTATCAGGTGACTCATTGCCTTGGGGAGCACACGTTTATTCCATATCTAATTCTGAATCGGTGGTTCTCCACCAGGGACAGTTATGCCCTCCATACGACACTGGAGACAGTTTTGGTTGTCACAGCTCAGGAGAGGATGCTACTAGCAATGGGGGGCGGGGGGGATTGTGTGGAGGCCGGGCTGCTGCTGAACACCCTGCATCGCACAGAACAGCCCCCACAACAAAGAATTACCCGGCCCCAAATGTCAGAAGTGCCAGGATTGAAAAACCCTGTTCCAAAGGTTCTAATAATACTTGAATTTTTTCCATTACTTAATTTACATACCACCTTTGCCTGAAATAACTTTTACTCATCAGAGGTTTTTTTCTAACACATGTGTGATGTGGCTGGGGTCTGGCTGGGCTTCTTGACTTCACACAGGAAGCTGCTGATCACCACAGGAAGCTACGAACCAGATACGGTTGCTCTGACTTGAAAACCAAGGCGCTGCAAGACTGCATGCTCATCCGCATATGCTAAGTACATTTTCCACATTTGGTACTTTCTATGGGGCAAATAAAACCCACGCTGCTTTCTCAAGATCACACAAAGATCAATCAGTGTTCTCCATGGAAACATCACCCAGCTCGAGGCAAAGCAAAGCAAAAGTGCCACCTCTGTGAAGGGACAGGACTTCGTGTTTCAAAGGCTAATGACAGGTTAAGGTGATGAGTATTTTCATGCCTCCTCAACGTTTAAAAAGCATGAATTTCTTCCCCTTCGATGTAATAGCCAGAAAAGTCTTTTAATTTTCGCTTTTTCACTATAGAGCAGAATTTGAACAGATTCATTTAAATCACCAAGCTCCATCTCTACCCTCCCCCCCCCCCAGCAAATTCCCTGCATACTCCAAGACACAAGGAATAGAAGGCAAAGTAAGCCCAAGTCACATCTCTTTCAGTGAAGGTTTAATAGAAACGTTAAGTTGGCATTTGTGCTCAAGTGAATTCTCCCTATACATGCAGAACCTTCTTTCTTACATCACAGACACTTGGGTTTTTCAGACATTTGACTCCTGTCTCTCATCTCCTGCCCCATCCAGGCTCAAAGCATCAGCACAAAGGTATATTATGCTGCTGTCTTGCTTCATTGTTCAGCTTCTTGTGAAGAAAGCAAGCAGTGAACAGTGTCACGCATAAAAGGAGGCAGGTGGACTGCACCTTGCCTTCCAGCTCATGTCTGACATTTTCAAACACCTAATAGAAAAACTATGCACTAGCAGGATGCAATTTGTTGCCATTTCTAAAACGCCTAAAGCATTAAATGGATGACTAAGAGCGTTCACCCATTTCTCCCATCTCCGCATTATTATGAGAGCAATACATTCACCGGGGATGACAAGGACATTTATTCAAAGACCACCTGCCCCAAAGGCCTAATTTTCTGCACAGAGATTCTTTTCTATAAAAGGAGTAACGTTTCAGCCTGCACTTAATAGCCACCTTACCCTGATGAACCTGGTGCAGTGCTTGCCTATGTCCTCACGAAGTCCCATCAGGAGGCAATGATTGCCTAAAACACAGATCTGACTGGAAATTTCACTCACGGAGGGTTTGGGGATGGAGGGTAGAGACTGAAAAATACATATATCAGTAGACAGTAAGTCTACCATTCTAGGTTCCATGGCAGGTCCAAAATGACCTGCCTTCAAGGAGTTTAAGATCTAACTGAAAACATAAGACAAATATAAAACACACACATCAAAACTAAATAATTTAAGGACACTACTGATGTTCATATTCCCCTTACTGCAAATTCTGTGTGATGGTGGTTAACCCTCAAATCATAAAAAGCCCAACTTCCTTTTGGGTGATTCAAAGAATATGATATCATATGATATCCAGATGACATCAAACACAAATCAAGTGTGGATTTTTCTGAAGACATCAAGGTATGGCAGCCATATGTGGATGATTTCTAGAGTAGTCCCAATTTCAAATTTTTTTTATCATCTTGCCAGATCCGGTGCTGATTTTTCATTGAGGCAATATGGTCACAACACGTAGTGATGTGCTGGATGGAGTCTCAGCAGTAGGTTATGTTAAGTCTCCCTGCAGGACGGGTTTCCTGAAGAAAGTCTTAGAGATCGGGAACTCCACCTTGAGTGAACAATTGTCTCATGGAAAGAAGGTAGCAAGGGAGCACTCAGTCTTTCTACCCTAACATTTTGACAGGTGCCTCTCACTTTTGAGCCTTTGGGCCTGTGAAAGTGGACTACATCACCCGTCATCATGCTAAGGGCTCAGAAAGCACGAGGACAGAGTTCCTGCCTTTGACAAGCAATGTCCTTAGTCAAAGAGCAACAACCCTGGGACACAATAAAGACATTGTTTAAAAAAAAAAAAAAGGAACGGGTATTTTTATCCTTGTCAGGCTCTGACATTTATGCCAGGATACATAACATGAGTTCTTATTCTCCAATTTGCCACATGGCTCCTGGCCCAAGGTTATGCTTATAAAGGAGGCGAAGAGAGTCGAAAGTTGCAGAGGGACGGATGCTTCAAGCCAGCAAATCCACAAAAAACATGCCGATGTGAAAGAGCCTCTGTATTGACTCCGTGAACAATTTGTTTTTCGCATCTCCCTATTTTCTTTTGCTGTGTGGAGGATTTTCAAAAGAACCATCGGGTCAATAATAAATTGACCAAAAATGCTTCAAGCCACTTGTCCTGACTCCTTTAATTCCCAAATGACTGTCTTCGGTAGCCTTCCTGTTGTTATAAGTTAGGAGTACTGATGTGTGATGAATAAATTGCACCCATTGGTTATTGTCAGGAACAGAGTTAAATTACATGTTTAGATTGGCATTCCCTTCTCAAACTTCATCGCCAAATGAAGCATGTGTGATATGACTATGAAAGTCTTCCCTGACTCAGAACAGAGTAAAATAAAAAACAATTTCAGATTATTGACCCCTCCGTCTAGGATAGCAGCCTAGCAGCCCAGCAATATCAGAAGAGCTCCTGGAGATTCTTTTCTCGTAGAGCCATTTCTCTCTGCTTCTCTTCTACCACATGAAAGCTAATATTTCAATGTAAGGTTACTGATGAAATGCTTGAGATCCATTTGAGAGGAGGGTTAAGATGAGAATGAACGCATTTCTGAAGTTACAGATGGATAACTGAAGCATATGTAGGCTGGGCATCATTCACAACACTAATACTTTGATGGGGCAAACCCCGCTGTAGTCTTTCACAACTTCCCATGATTCCTTGCTCTTTTCCTCCTGCCTTTTAATGGTAACAGAAAAGAGGAAGAAAAAAAAAATCCTGTTAATGAGGATTCGGTCCAAATTCAGGACTCTATATCAACCATCTTCTTAAATTCCATCCATGTATTTGAAATGGGAAATGAAAATTTTATGCAAACAGGCTCATGGATTTCAAATAGCTACTGATTACTTACCAAGTGAACTTGACTTTAAAAAGTCCACTTGATAACTCACCCGTGTCCCCACATATTTGTTCTGTTGTATGGAATATTTAGGAATTGAAACTTTTTTTTACTCAACAAGCTATTCTTTCAAGCAACATTTACAGAGTTTATAATACCTAACCAAGACGTGGTTTTTAGTCTTGAGCTCAGTCTAAAGGAGAAATTTTTATCTTAAGTGATAAAGAAATTTTAAATCAGTAATATTGTTACACTTAATAGAGGTATCCTTATTCAGAAACCATTTTTTAAATATTGTAAGATAAAACAAGTAATGATATTAAGAGTCAAGACTTTGAGAATAAAAGAGAATTATAAAACCAAAGAAATTAAGTAAAAATAGTGATGTTAAAGTTAATTGACAATATCAATATGAAGTCATTTGTAAAAAGAAATATATATATAAGCATATATATATATATATACTTTTTTTTTCTAGCTCTGATTTAAAATGCCCTAGAAGCAATCCCAATCATAATACATAACCTTGATTATTTTTTTCCTCTGATACTTCTCATTCCAAGGAACCAGGGTTCCTTGGAGAAATGGTGGATTCCAGGCCTGGGGCAGAGAAGGTACAATTACAGTCTGAGACACCTTGTGGGCAAGAAAAAAAGGGAGTTTTCAAGATTAATTGGGTCATGTCAAAAGGACACAGGAGCCAGATTGAAAGTGCCCCTCCTACTGGCCAAAGTTGTGACAAACGAGCATCAAAAAGAACAACGTAGTTGTTTGAAATGTATCAAATCTCTGAAAATTCATAAATCAAAAAAGGGACAGCGGGGGGAAAACTCACTTGGCACTATTCAGGGCAGCTCTTAAAGTGACTCATTCCTTTGCAAGTTGGTGATTAAAGGAAAAGAGTTAAACATTTATCCTGGGAAGGTAACCAAATAGCTCTTCATTCCAGAACAATGCTAGTTAGTAAATGTAAAAGGAATGGTAGAATTATACAATCATCATTTTGCAGCCTGCAGAGAAATTATTGATTCAGGCCAGGATTATCAGTTGGTGTGAAAGAAAGAAAGAAGGAAGGAAAGAAAGAAAGAAGGAAAGAAAGAAAGAAAGAAAGAAAGAAAGAAAGAAAGAAAGAAAGAAAGAAAGAAAGAAAGAAAGAAAGAAAGAAAAAGAAAACAACTACTAGGGGAATGGTAGATGAGGAATGAGGCATTCACAGTGGGTCCAAAGAAAAACCAATCAGTCTTAGAACTCTGGTCTCAAAGACTCAAACTCAAGTGTATGGCAGAGGGGTCAAGCTGTTATCACCCTAATCCAGGGCTCAATCTTTGCATCACTAATGGTAGAACAAGCAGGTATCACATGTCACCTGTTGTAATGCATTATAATGTACCCAACATCTGTGACCAATTATAATGGCAAAGATTTAATGAGTACCCATCAAGCTTTTAGAGCCAACTTCCAGTTTACAGGAAATAGAACTCAATACAGCAAAGTGACACCACAAGGAATCAACCACACAAATCCAGAGAGTGAAATAATTTTTTTATGGACAATTTGCCCATCAGTAAGTCAGGATCATGAAAAAGACACTCTTTCGGAATAAAAGAGACTTAAGGGAACTAACCACCTGCAATGGATGGTCTTAGAGCACATTCTGGTTCATTAAGGGGCATTTTGGAAACAATTGGGGAAATCTGAATATCAACTGGATATTAGATCTTATTTTAAATAAGCATAATCATAACTTCAAGTGTGATAATGTTATTTTGCCAAAGGTATTTTTTAAAGGTGCGTATTTAGTAGCTCCTTTTGAGTGGTGTGCAGCAGAAGCCAAGCCTAGAACGAAGTGTGATCCGTGGACCAGCAACACTGTCAGCATCATCTGGGAACGTGTTAGAAATGCAGACTCAGTCATCACCCCAGACCTACTGAATCACAGTGTGCATGTCCACAAGATCCCCTTGGGATTCCTCTGTACACACAGTTTGAGAAGCAGGGTTGTAGGGCCGGATCTTGCTACATAAGGAAACACTGAAGAATGTTGTAAAAAAGTTGTCAGTTGCTTCTGCCTCCAGCTCCCTGTGTGCCTGATTGCACCCCAAAAAGGACTGAGACTTAGCCCCTGAGCCCACAGGATTCAGCCTCTAGTTAACCCATCTGCCTTCATCATTCTCCTCTTCTAACTGCTCCTGGCTGCTCCCAGTTTTCAACTCCAGAGTTGAGCAGGGGAGTCTGGTCAGAAGAAGTGCTGTTGTACACAGTGGGGTGAAGCAGTCACCTGCTAAATATGCACAGTTCTCCTGGAGGGGAGGAAGAGGGATAGTGCCCCCTGTGACTCATCCCAGTCTCATCCCTTCCTGCCCAGATTCTGCTTCATTCAGAGTGAGCTCTGCAAGTCTGCTCTTAATCTTTTGCAGGACTTTGTACCTGCCCATACCGGGTGTACTGGTATAAATAGTGTCCCTCCAAAGTTCATGTCCACCCAGAACCTCAAAATCCAACCTTATTTAGAAATAGGGTCTTTGCGGATGCAGTCGGGTTAAGATGAAGTCATGCTGGAATAGGGTGAGCCCAAAGCCATTAGGACTGGTGTCCTTGTAAGGTGAGAGAATTGTGGACACAGACCTGCGCACGGGGAGAAGACCCTGTGAAGACCAAGGCAGAGATTGGAGTGAGGTGTCTACCAGCCGAGGAATGCTAAGGACTGCCAGTGACCCCCGGAAGCTAGGAAGAGACAAGGAGGGATCCGCCCCTAGAGCCTTCAGAGCCTCACCAACGCCTTGATTTCAGCGTTTTAGCCTCCAGAAATGTGCAAGAATAAATGTTTATTGTTTTAAGCCACCAAGTTTGTGGAGCTTTGTTATAACAGTCCTGGGAAACTACTCTACTGGGCTGCCCTCCCATCCTAAATTCAAAAGGAGTACATTATGATGATTACTAGTTCACATTTATTGAGTGTTTATTATGTGCAAGGCACTGGACTGAGTACTTTACATGCAATTGCCTAATCCAGTCCTAAAACAATCCTCTAAATTAGATAACTTCATTCCCCCATTCTACAGATCAAAAACTGAAGTTTAGCGATATCAAGTACCTTGTATAAATTATCAAGTAGTAAGTAGCAGGGTGGGATCAAATGCATCTGTCTGATTCCATGCACTTAGTGTCTGTGCTATGAAGTTCAGGATGAAAGTAGCATCATATTTTGACCAGGATTTCTCACTGGTGCATGTCCCACTGTCACTGCTCACATGGATTTGTATCATTTCCCAGCCAGAAGGCAGCAGAAGCCGGGGCCCTGGAAACCTGGGGACCTGGGGCCACTTGGAAGGCCACAACTCACTGGTGTCTTCATTGTCTCCAAATGCAGCTCACGTCCCAGGAGAACATAAAATAGCTTGAGGTCGGCTATATCCCATTAGATACTCAAAATACTCAGTCTTTTATCCTTATGAAGACAGAGATAACGCCAAAAAATATGATCCAAAGCATATAGTACTTTTGCCCAGGTGAAAAATGCCTGAGTTAAATGGTCATTAGCCACCTGTAGTTTTACTCAATTGTCTCTTTGGATCTCCTGCAAAACCCAGAGACAAACCCTCATCGTATGTCCCCCTCACAGTCCATCAGGGGACGGCCAAGGAACAGGTCAAAGTTAACTCTGAGTGCTTAACAACTTGGATGTGAATTGAGTGTTTCAGGAGTCTCGATATCTTAGGAGAATCTTCGGCGTTTGAATTATTGCTATTTGAGTGTCTAACCGGTTGACTTATTTTCTAAAATCCCAAAATGAGTCAGGTGGTTTCTTTTAGGGGAGGCAGGGAGTTTCTGCTTCCTGTGCTAGTGCCCAGTAAGGTAGGGGGGTTAGTCAGAACTCGAAGATGGAAATACTTGGGTTTTCCTTTCTTTATTTTTTTTTACCATTTTAACAAATATCTTATTAACCTCAAGTTCCTACCACTTCTCTATTTTGTTTTCAATCCCTGCTTTGTGTCTCAGGTAGCCCGTGAAAGCAGTCATGGTGAGGGCAGAGCGGGGGATCCTGTGTGATAAGAGACTCAGTCCTCACCTGTGTTGCTTTTTCTTTATTTCCTTCCACTTACGTAGAGCTTTAGAGTGTCAAGTCTATTATTGTATTTGATTTGCACCAGACTTACAAGAGATGGGCAGAAAAGGCATTCCTGTGGTGGCCCCTTGTGAAAGAGAGCTGGCTTTGAGGTTCCAGCAAGCATGCGTCAGGATTCAGATACTGTTGACCAAAGAAAAGGAAGACGCCATTCCACCCACAGGCTTTGGGAGGGACTGACATAAGGAGGAAAGGGACTCCCACTTAGCCAGTCAGATCAGTGGAAACAATCCTGGCAACCAGTTCAGTAACAGATGCTCCGGCCAGATGGCCCTCTCATTCATTTTACACATGAGGAAACTGAGTCCCTTCCCTCAAATATTTATTGAACACTGTGCTTGCATTACAGTATCGAGAGTTGCATTCTAATGAGGAAGTAGACAATAACCACATAACTGCTCAGAAGAAAAAGCAGGGGAAGGGGACGGGGGGGACAGGGGTGCAGTTTGAGAGATAGCAGTCCAGGAAGACATGTCTAGGATGCCTTCAGCAGAGCCCAGGAGGCAGGGAAGGAGTTAGCTCATGGATATGCAGAGGCAAGTATATTCCAGTTAGAGGGGGCCGCAAGTGCCAAGGCTCTGAGGCAGGAATCCTCTGAGGAGGAACCCTCTGAGGAGGCTAGCAGAGGTCGGCATCAGGGAGGCCTGACCAGAGTGGCTGAGCAGAGAAAAGGAAGGGAAGAGTGGAAGGACATGAGTCACATGATGGGGGCAGGCTGGGGACCAGGCAAATAATGTCGGAGGCCACGCTATGAATTCTCCATCTCATTCTGAATGCAGCGGGAAACCATCTTAGGTTTTGGACAAGACAGTGACAGGATCTGGCATTTTTAAAGGATCACTCCACCTGCTATGTTGAGAACAGACTGGAAACAAGACAAGACTAAAAGCTGGCCTACTGATCCAGGCAAGGGACGAAGGTGGAAACAAGAGCTTACGTTGACTTGGACCAGTGGTGATGATGAGACATCAGAATTTTTCTCTAGGAGAGAGCCACAAGGATGGCAGTGGTGGCTGGGGAGTGAGGGATGGCTCTGGTTTGGGGCCTGAATAATTGAGTGGACTATAGTCCCATTAACAGAGATCAGGGGCCAGCAAACTTTTTATGTAAAGGGCCAAATGATAAATATCTTCACCTTTACAGGCCACACAATCTCTTAAAACCACTCATGTCTGCAGTTGGCATGTGAAAGCAGCTATCGATAATAAGTAAATGAATGGGGCATGCCTGTGTTCCTATAAAACTTTCTTTAGAAAACCAGATTTGCTCATGATCGCATAGCTGATAGGGAGCCAGGATGAGAATTGAGGTCCACTGACCTCACTCTGGTGTTCCTCTTGCTGTTTGGCCTCTCCTAATAAAATTTCTCCTACTGTTGACAGTATGTGAGGCCAGCACTAGCTTAAATGCCACCAGGCGCTCAGTGAGTGTGATCCACAGGGCATCTGCAAATGGCCGAGGAGAGGTTCAGCAACACACATCCCAGGGAGGGGACAGAGGCTCACGTTATATCCCTGCTCTAAGTGGTATGTTTGCTTGCGGACTTTTCTAAGGTGTTCCATCTTGTCCTACTTACATCAACCTTCAGTAAGGTCACTGCAGTGAACTTGGGGCATGCTGTTCTTTGTCAGAGGAAATTTGCAAAATACTGCCAGTCATATCTTCCAGAAGCAAGAAAGAAGAAAAATACCCTACTGCATCATTTCAGTAGCTCTAACAAGATGAATCTAAAATCGGGTTTTGTTTTCCTTTTTGTCTTGCGCCAAGAAATAAAAAAGGGAGAGAGAGATCCTGGCTGTATTCCCTGTAATAACCTTTAATTACCGCAGTGATTAACAACCGCCACCTTTTCAGTTGCCTCAGGTGTTTCTGTTAGTTCTCTGACTATGGGTCCTAGAGGTTAGTAGCCTTGTGGCTTTAAGAGAAGGTAACTGATTGTCAGTTGTTACGGGCTTTTGTCCTTGTTGGCACCCTCCACATTTGCATCTGTAGCCTATTTCTCTGTGCCCATCAATAATCAGTCACTCAAAGCTCTCCATGGCTTTCTCATCATAACCTCAAGGCCCCTTGAGCTCTTCCAGCCTATGTCCAGCCACTTCCACAAAGCTCTCAGAGGCATGCGGAAGTCTGGCTCTCTCAAACCACCAGGAAGCGAGAGGAGACATGGGAGGTGGTCTTCTGCCCTGGCTACCTAGACCCTCCTGGATATGCTCCCATTTCCACTCTAGATGACACATTATGAGGAAACCTTAAGCTCTTTCTTCTCTTTTCTGGTTCAAGTCTAGAAATAAAGCGCAAGACTCTCTGCCCTCAGATCCCCAAGCTTGTGTGAAGGATTTCTCCTGCTCCTCACCTCTTAGCTAACAGGCTAGAGCCAGCTCATATGCACCTGCTAGAGCCAGGTGTATATATCTCTTTCCAGCTCCACCAGCAGCGATGCTGTGTGTGTTGGTAACTTGAACTTGGCCATGGATGGTGGGAGTATTGACACCACAGAAAGTGGCAGACACTACAGATCAGGACTTTTTTTCATGGCTAGCCATCTGTTAAACATTTAGCAGCACATCACTGCCCATTACACTTCACACCTTGATGGGGATGGGGGTGTAGGGCACACATGTCACAGAGCCCTTTCTCAAGGACACACCGACGGCCCAGCTCCTCTCTCTCTCCTCTTCACCTCCCTTCTCACTTGCCAATCTGTGTAAACTTCTAAGTATAATGCACTAGAACTCCCAACAGGAATTCTTCCCAAATCTGCTGTTAAAGGCACCTAATTCCCACCTCCACACATTCTAATTTCATGGGTATGAGTGCACCCTTGGCATTGGGGATTTTAAAAGCTCCCTAGGTAATACTAACATGCAGAAAAGTTTGGGAACAACTATTTTAAGGCTGTGGTTCTCCACCTGGTTGCACGTTAGTGTTACTGGAAGTTTGTGTGTAAATATACATATGTATGTGGGTATATATATAAAATAAATGAATGTCCACCAAAAATCAACTAAAACCGAGTCTTCACAGGTAAAGTCCAGACACTGGTAGGTTTTAAAACACCCCAAGGTGATGGTGATACAAGGAGGAGTTTGAGAACTACTAGTTTGCAGCGTAAGTTTTGGCTCTGCTAGTGTTGAAAGCTATGCTGGTCAATCTCAAAGCCTTTTCTCTGAATCTGTTTAGAAACTCAAAAGCTCTGAGATGCATGTCTTTCTCTCTGTTTTCCTGCTGTAACCACCCTCCTTTGTGGCAGTCTGTATGGAAAGGTTTCACCGCTGTCTGAATGGTGCGAGATACAGAGAGGGAAGTGTGCGTTCCTGTGGATGAATAACTCAGAGGTTACCATCTAAATTGCTCTCTGCTACAAGGATAGAAAACAAAGCCTTAAAAACCAGATTCACTAGTTTTCTTCAAGAGAAAGGGGAAAATGGGGTAACGCCTAAGTGTGTCAGTTCAGGCTTCTATAACAGAATACCACAGACTGGGCGGGGGGGGGGGGGCTTATAAACAACAGACACTTATTTCTCACAGCTCTGGAGACGGGGAAGTCCAAGATCAAGGCCCCAGTAGATTCTGTGTCTGGTGAGGGCCCATTTCCTGAGGGAGCTCTCTGGGTCTCTTTCATAAGGGCATAAATCCCATTCATAAGGATTCATAAGGATGCCACCGTCATGACCCAAGCACTTCCCAAAGGCCCCACCTCCTAATACCATGACATTAGGTGTTAGGATTCCAACAGAGGAATAGGGCGGGGGTGGGGGGGTGATGTAAACATCCAGCCCATAGCCCTTGGCTTCTGTTGTTGTTGTTAGTACTGGTGGTGGGAGTGGCGGCAGTCGGTTTGTTTTTTAGAGCTTAGATTGTTTTTCATACTTTTTTTTTTTCTCCCAGAAGCTCAGATCACCTTAGCAGTGGTGTGGCAATGGGGCTCTACGTGGAGGTGAGAACAGTTACTCTGTAGCCACATCGTTGCACATTCTGGAAGCTTGAGCCTCTAGAATGCACAATTAAATCCTGTCCTGTGTTTTCTTTTTTAATTAAAAATCCAGTTAGATACTTTATAGTTCTCATTATTTTTATAATCTCACAGCCCAATGAACCCTCAAATTACTTCTCCCTACAAGGTATCTCTCCCTTCCACTGCGGTTTCCTCAGGAGTTCATCCACCAGATCCTTTTGCTCAGTCATGGCGGCGGTGGTAGCAGTTCCAGTAAAAGTACTGAATTCATTGCCAGTGCCACCGTGTCAGCGTGATACTGAGATGAATCCCATAAATACATCAACATTCCCACCTCAGCGAAGTCATTTGGCACATAGAGCAAGCTCGAATGCAACATGGAAAGCAGCACGTTCCACTCAGACGGACATGGATTTGGATCCCACCTCTGCCGCCAGAAAGCCACATGGCTTTGACAAGTTAGTCCTACTCTCTGAGCCGATTTCCTCATCTCTGAACCAGCGATAATCATACTTTCTTAGAGGGTGTAACAAGGATCATGGTTAATGTATTTAGAGGGTGTAACAAGGATCATGGTTAATGTATTTAGAGGGTGTAACAAGGATCATGGTTAATGTATTTAGAGCTAGAAATTTAATACATTAAGTGGTTCCTTTATATTGTTATTTTCAGGTCCAGACTTAGCCACAAGACCACACCACATACTGTAATAAGGGTTTGGTTTGGTTTGGTTTGGTTTGGTTTGGTTTGGTTTGGTTTGGTTTGGTTTGGTTTCTCACAAGCAGAGAGAAACAGCAAGCTTTCATTTTCCTTTTTTATTTTAATAAGTTAGCAACTGCTAACCTGTCCGTAGCGTTCAGCATACTCTGTATGTGTATAAAGAAAGGACAGGGAGGCCAGAAGACGGAGTGGGGTTAACTCTCATTCTCAAACCCCCAGAGTCACCAATACAGAGTCACCTGCAGAGGGGAATTTGTTCCATCAGATGCCACCCTCGTTCTTATTTCCAGAGTTCCCCGTCTGTCGGTGCTCTTCTAGCTCTGACGGTGAAAAGCAGCTCTTGGGTGTGAGAAGTAGCTTCTTTGCCTCTGTGTTCCTCCAGCTGCGCTTTGTTTTTACCTCTAGAGAGCACTTGTCATGTTTCCATCTAAAATGTTCTTTACAGATTTGCCTCTCCCCTCCCCCCTTCCCTAGTGTTTCTCAGCCTCAGCTGCACTTTGGGATCACCTGGGGAGCTTTAAAAGATCCTGAAGTCTGGGTTCTACCCCCCAGACATTTTGATTTTACTGAACTTGGTGCAACTTGGGCATTTTTTAAAGCCCTTCGGGTGACCGTCATCTGCAACGGAGGTTCGGACCCTCTGGCCAGCACCCGCCCTCGACTGTGAACATCATGAAGGCAGTGACTGTGTCCTCCTCACTCTCATGTCCCGGGTGCATAGCATAGTGGCTGGCACAAGAGTTGCTCAATACATGTAGGTAGGTATTTAAGATCTTGTCATTTCGGATTCTCTCCCAACTAAGGAAGGAAGTGATCAGGATATCCCTAACATTCTGATCCTAGAATCTTGGTGCAGTAATCCCAGAGGCTCCTGTAATTAGATTCCCATGATCACCGGTTGGGTCAGGCCCTGGATAAGGATGATACTATGGTGCTCCCCCAAACCCTTCCTTCCGAAATTGAATAGCTACAGGATAATTCCATGTCATTTGGAAGCCTGGGAGAGAGAGCTCATCAATCCTGTTCACAAAGGAAACGAATTCCCTCCCAGGAAATGCTGAATGGAAACAAAAAGAATACTGCAGCAGGATTTCCTTCTCAGTCCAACTTGAGGCACGCCAGTCTATCAATACATACGGCAGCCCGAGATCTGATTCCGTAATCCCCACTGCAACGCCCATGTCTAATCATTTGTTTCAATTGGGACACGTTTACTGAACGGACGTTTTGTGTAAGGTTCTGAAATACGTTCTATGAAAAATACTAGGAAGGTTCTGTGTAATAATAATAATACGTCAAAATTGCATAGAACGTTAAAGTTGACAACGCACATGGTGCGTTCTAAACTTGATACTTCAAAAGAGTCTTGTTCAGCCCAATCATATGCCAGTGAACTCACAAAGGTATCCAGTCCCCCCTTCACTCTCTTTGCCATGGTTACAGCAAATTCTAACACTTTGGTTTCCACATCTAAAGCCAGCCTCAGAGGAAAATAAGTTATTACTTGCCCAGGAATAATTTAAGAAGTTCTAGAAATACCTCACAGCCAAAAACACCTACCTACCTCCCCCACATCTGAAATTCCAGCATTTGAGATTCTTCCCTTCCTGATAGCCTGCTAGCAGGAGCAAGAGAAAACTCTCACAACTTAATGAATTTTTTTTCAACTTAATGAATTTATCAGCTGCTTCCTTGATCCCAAGAAGCATGGAAGAAGAAGGAAAGGATCAGTGAAAGTCTGGAGGAGAATAAAGAAAAAATGTTGGGGAGCCTGGAAAACAAATCTCTCCACCTCCATATCCCACTTAAGGTCATTGCTAAGTACTGCCCCACTTCTGCTTTGGATAAAGTGGTCATTCACTCAAAATGTCCAAGACAGCTCCAGTCCTTCTGTCTCAATAAGCTCCTTAAGTCGGCTAACTTTAACTTACTTGACATATTTTGTTTGTGTTGTTAAACCTTCTGAATATAAATTGCATATAAATGTCTCCAGATCGCCTGAGGGGGGAAAGAAAAAGTATTTCTCAACAGGGGCCCTACTGGCATTTTGGATGGGACAACTCTTCCTCGTGCTAGACATTTTCGCTCTCTCCCCCACTTCAGCAAATGGAAGTAGCACGCCCCCCAGTCATTGTGACAATCAAAAATGCTCCCACACACTTCCAAACGCTCGTTGGAAGCGTGGTACTGGCGTGGGTTCAGAATCGCTCATTTTACACCCTGAGCCAGCAAGACGCAAAAGGCTCACAGCCATCTTGTAGAGGCATTTTGCCTACAGAATTTTGAAGATGAAGTTGTCATCTTACCTTACCACCTTCATTAACAAAACAAAAATTAGAACTCATCCAATCGTGTGACTCCCTTCTACCAGAAACAAGAAAGAAACCAGAAAGGATTCATCCTCCCCTTTGTGAGAGCTTAAACATTATATATGTTCCTCTTAAGCCTTCTCTGAATTGGGTTGTTCCCAATAAATCTCCAATATACTTTAAATTTATTCTGAAACTTTCAAAGAGGATTATTGAAGTAGTGATGTCTGAGACCTTATTCAACACAACTTGAACTTGATCTCAGACAAGGAAGTTATGTCCTGTAAGGAGGAACATTTCAGTGTCCCTCAGGGGGCGCCATAACCCCTTTGCAGGCCTACCAGCCCTCTCAGGTGGTGAGGCTGGTCTGCAACGGGTTCAGTTCCATTATCAGAGGATTGGTAGCAAAGAATAACTCTCAAATGTGATCCCATGGGGAGCAACCAGGACAATTCTGGTAGCCCCATAGCCCTTTGTCTGTACCGAGGTCTCATAATCCATCCTGCTTAGATTCCTAACCCCAACACAGTTTGATTATCTACAGCCATGGGTGATCCCAAGGTGAACCAAACTGTCCTGTTTCCAGGCAATGAGTCCCAACTTAACCCAATTTCCTTTGCAAGGGCTCCTGAACACTTCCATCTATTCAGACACACAGGACCTGTATTCATCTCACCAAGAAAGAATCCGAGTTCTCTATCTCCAGTTCCCTATGGCTAAGCAATCACTTGAAGTATTCCAAGCCTAATTGGTAAAATAATGCCATCAGGCAGTACAAGGTTGTGTCCTCGCTTTGCCAAGAACAGATATTAGGGAAATAGTCACTTTCTGTGTGTGTGTGTGTGTGTGTGTAAATTTTTTTTGGTTAATTTTGAAGACAGACCCAGCAGTGCTACTCTTGGGTATATATCCAAAAGAAGTAAGTGCCCAAAATAGCACTTTTTTGTACGTTGTCCACAAAAATACCTATACAAGAATGCTTATATCAGCTTTTCTCATAGTAGGCAAAAAGTGCAGAAAAACTCATCCAGAAGAGATTGAGTAAACAAACTGTGGTACACCAGGCAATGGGATACACCCTAGCAATACAAAGGAATGAAGTGTTGATGTATACTACCACCATCTCAAATGTACTGTGCGTAGTGAGAGAAGCCAGACCAGAAAAAAAGAATGGGTCTAATTAGATGAATTTCAGGAACAGGTGAAACTAATGTGTGGTGTAGGAAATCAGAGCAGTGGTTACCTCTGGGAGAGGGTGTCTTTGTGTGGGAGTATGAGGGGATTTTCCAGGGTGATGGAATTGTTCTATATCTTTATTTGGGTGGTAGTTATATGAGTATATAGATAAAAATTCATGGGAGCACCTAGGTTGAGCATCTGACTCTTGGTTTTGGCTCAGGTCATGATCTCTAGGTCATGGGATCGAGCCCTGCTCCGCGCTCAAAAGGAAGTCTGCTTGAGATTCTCTCTCCCTCTCCCTCTGACCCTCCCCCCATGTGTGCATGCACGTGCACTCTCTCTATCTCTCTGAAATAAATAAATAAATCTTTTTTAAAAATTTGTCAAATGAGGGGCGCCTGAGTAGCTCAGTTGTTAAGCATCTGCCTTCGGCTCAGGTCATGATCCCAGGGTCCTGGGATGGAGCCCCGAGTCAGACGGGCTCCCTGCTCAGCGGGAAGCCTGCTTCGCCCTCTCCCACTCTCCCTGCTTGTGTTCCCTCTCTCACTGTCTCTCTCTCTCTCTCTCTGTCAAATAAATAAATTCTTTAAAACAAAATTTGTCAAGTGATACACTTAAGATTTGTGTATTTACCGTAAGTAAATTATTCCTCAATAAAAAACTCCTAGGGCAAATGCAAAATGTTGTATTTAGAAGTCTCAGGGAAGAATTTCTCTCGTATGCAGTAATACGTGTGATGCCCAATGTTTATACTAATATTTCTCTCACCTATGTCATACTTTGTGAAATCATCTTATTATGCTTTCCTCTAAATTATGTAATTGAGCACAAGTTGATGGGAGCCCTTTCTTCTCTGGGGCTGTTTGAGCCAGAGCAGCATCCAAGAGAGTAAGCAAAAGCCCTGCAGTCAGTGAGTGGTCTCAGTTTAAAAGCAGATTTGCTAAGGGAGGCACTTCATCCTTATCCCTAAAACCTTGCCAGGAATCTTCGAGACAGGCCTCCTTTCATGCGGCCTACTGAACTCTCCAATGACTGTTGGAACAATAACTGCCCTATGCCCCAAGTTTCTTCCTTTTCAAATTCAGTCTTTGCCCGTGTGAATAATTTATGACAAGTCTGGTTTAGAAGACAAACACACAGGCTCTACCTGATTGAATGGCCCTTTCAGCTTTTCAGAATGCAATAAAGCAATTCAGTGACCTAAAATTGTTTTCCCAAGCAAGCATTTAATTACTGCACAATTACTAGACCCTGCATCTGAACTGGCACATGCTAACTCCAGAGCAAGAATAAGTTGAAAATAAAGAAACTCTTTAGAAAATCATATTCCAGTTGTAGACAACAGCACAGGGGACTTCTTGACTACTTATCACATTTTTTTATCATGGTAAAATGAATTAGAATTTCAAAGGAAGTTGTTGCAGCATTGCTTATAGGGTTTTTGTTTCCCAACAGGCTAAGAAGAACTTGATGAAAGCTTGATTTATTATTGCATGTCAGAGTTCAGGGCCACTAGCCGAGCTCAGCAGAGGCAAACCCACCGACAAGCTAGACTGAGTAAAGGACACTCCAGTAATCCTGTCCATTTTATCAAAACGTGAATGCATTCAACACCTAAGTTGTAAAATCTAAAGAACTTGTCATTCACACCTGTTTACAGGTTCTGAGAACATATAAATGGAAGATTAAAACTGGAAAGGATTGCCTTCTTAAGGAGGAGTTAGAGTCAGAAAATCAAGACCTACCAGTAGATCTTCAGGACCCACACACTCATTGCTGACCCCACGACTTTCTTCTTGGGTTTCCTGGAGTACTGTCTTTGATGGCATGCTTTAAGAGCAGCCCTGAGACTCGGGTGTGTGTACATGTGATTTATCAAGGAAGAGCTCCCAGGAGAAACCAGTAAAAGGAAAGCAGAACAGGGCAGGGGAGGAAGCCTAACAGGTATGACCGCAGGGATCTGGGGATCTCCGCCATGTGGATCCCATGGGGAGCTCTGGAATATAAATGCTACTTCGAGGCATAAGAGCACCAGTCAATCATCGGCTAATGGCCCTAGGGTGGAGGTAGGAGGAGATAAACTCCTAACAACTTGCTTCCCTCCTGGTGTCTGAGACTTGGCTCCACCAGCAGCACAAAGATAGGTCCCTAAAGAAAGTTGAAGGAAGTTGTGTTCTAGTAAATGTTTAACAACTGGTTAGGGGCTGAGGTGAGGGGGCTGAGGTGATTTGTAGCATTTGCTGACTTCTGTCGTGTAAATACTCCCACTGTGGCCAGTGTCCAACTACCAGCTTGTCATCACTGACCACGGGGTCTTGGAAAGAGATGCACAGACCCTCCACTGTATCGTATTTCTACTATACAGTTATAATACACATAAATAACCTCAAGAGCATAGATGATAGTAATATGTAGAAAAATAATTAGGAAGTAAGGAGTTTTGAGTCTTTACTGCCTTTTGTGTAATATAATTCATTTTTATTATTATAAGTGTATATAGTCAATTCTCATTACTCACGATACTAATGTTCTGTAAAGTTGCTGCAAACACTCAATTAGCAAATATTAAATTATTGCTTCTACAGGAAATACAGGGTTAGTTTCCTGCAAGCTTTTGGTCAAAATATTTTGCCAACTAATCAATGCATGACCTTGTTTTATGCATGTTTCTGTTTAAAGACAACTTATTTAATATATGTTGCTGATTCATTAGCGTTGAACTCATGACCAACAGCACTATAACTCATGTCTGAACAAAGCTTATTTAACACACGTATTTTCTCCATAAAGCACATCACAGCCTTTTTGTGCTTAGGAACACGAGTCAGCACTTGAGCACTACACTTAGGCGCCATTTTCAACAGCGAAATTACTCACAAAAAGCACAAAAATGTGAAAAACCTGGCACTAAACATACCACGAGAAAGAAACTCATTTACAGTATGAGAGCTGGAACAAGAAGGTCTTGTTTGACCTCAGCTGGGAGACTGCACATTGGGCAACTTGAATTTTTCCAACTCTGCACGTGCACATGTTTGCAAGTGACCACAAAAGTGCCCCAACTATTGATTTGAGGCTTACAAATAAATTTTAGCGAGTAAGTGAATTCACAAATATGGAATCCGTGAATAATGGGAGTCAACCATATACATAAGTTTTAGCAATGACTGTGTTTAACGGTCTACTCACAGAATTCCTGAAAATTTAGCAATCAGCTCTTGTGAGCCTGAATGAGCCAGCTTCAACACAGCCTTGACTGGACTGGACTGGACATTATCTTGACCACCATCTCCACTGGTCTGTAAACCACAATGCAGGAACCAGGTCCTGTTTATTTCATTATTCTGGCACTTAGCTCAATGCCTGGCTCATGGCAGGTAATCAGAAACTGTTGATGGATGGATGGATGGATGGATGGATGGATGGATGGATGCAGTTCCCCTCTTTTTGTTATTATGGCAAAATAATAAAACTCACATTGGAAAGGCACTTCTGTGTTTAGAAAGTACCTTCCCATCCAAAGGTTATTTGGTGTTCACAAAATTCTGTGGCCAGCATTAACAATTTTACAGATAAGAAAATGAGGCTCTAAGATTTAGGTGACTTCCCCAAGATGACAATCAATTAGGAAGAAAGTCAGGACTCAAATCAATTCTCCCTACTTCAAATCCTATGTTCCTGCATCATACTAGGATTAACTGTGTCCCTCCGATTAATGAGTAGCAACAGCAAATACACCCATGCTATGTATGGGCAGGGTCCCCACATTTGCTTCAAAGGTTTCACCTGAACAAGTCACCAGTCTACCCAACAAACCAACAACAACAAAAACGACCTCCAATATTAACGATTCAGTCACTCGTGGTACAGAAATTAGTGTTCTCGATTTTGAAAGGCTTCAGATAACTGAAACACAAATCATCTAAGCACAACCGTTTCTGTAGGAACGGTTTTTAATAAATGTGTCAAACACGTATTATATGCTCAGGCAATTTCTAAATTCTCAAATGACAGAAGTGTTCGTACAAGCTCCTGGATATCTCCTAAATCATATTTCCTTTAAGAGTAGTTTATTTCCTGTGCGTGTCCATACACAAATTATCTGCTTTTTCAACTTTTGCTAATGTTTTCTCTTTCGCTTACGGCTATGTGTAACAAAGCGACATTTCTAACTGCCTGTGTACCTGTTGTAAGTGGAGAACACAAGAACCACACTGAGCTTCAGAGGCTAGTCAGCTAAACTTAGCAGTTCAGCAACAAGGTCTGTAACCCAGCCCTCATGAAGCTCACAGTTCAAGTCACACACACACACACACACACACACACACACACAAAATCTGGAACTGCAAATGGCCTCCTCGACTGTACTGCCATATTCAGGATTTTAACTCGTCCTTAGAGAATCCAGATCATAGTAATAAGCAGCAGTGCCTAAAACAGTGCCTTTTTCATAGTAGGTACTCAGCAAAGGGCTCAGTGACGAGCCAGAGCTCTATGTTTTCCACCTAAATCTTCAGGAAAAAGAGAAAATGTAAAGTCATTGAGTAAAAGATCTTAGCTCTTGTCCTGGCCAGTGAGCCACCTATCAGCTCAGCTGCATTAAGGAAGAAGTTTGCTAATTAGGGGCACCTGGGTGACTCAGTTGGCTAAGCATCTGCCTTCGGCTCAGGTTATGATCTCAGGGTCCTGGGATCGAGCCCCACGTTGGGCCTGTTCAGCAGGGAGTCTGCTTGTCCTCCTCCCACTCCCCCTGCTCGTGCTCTCTCTCAAATAAATAAAATCTTTTTTAAAAAAAGTTTGCTAATTATATGCAGAGTAACTTGGCACAGCTGGGCACCAGTAGCCTTAGAATGTATTAGTGTACGGTTCTCAGCTTTATTTCCTCTGTGCACATGTCCATACATGTATATGTATGGACAGGGGTACAGGGTATGGACAGGGAGCTCGTCTAGTGATGAAAAATGAGACTCAACTTATCAATGTGGTGAGATGAGTCCATTCCAAGAGTACAATCTGCAGGAAGACTCAAGAAATCCTTTGACCTAGCAATTATGCATCTGGGAATTTAGCTTTAGGAAATAGCACAAGATTGATATGTGAAGAGCTCCCACAAATATTTAGCAAAAACATAAAGAGCATACTTTTTTACTTGGCAAATGACTTTAACAGAAGATGTTTCAGAGGAAGAAATAAAAAGAATAAATAGTTATAGGAAAGATGTGCAGTGGTAAGATGTCATTTTCATCCATCCATCAGCCTGGAAGAATGGAAAATAGTAAGAGCCAGCGTCATCAAGGTTGCGGAAAAATATTGGAGGAGTGTACCCTACATTTTTATCTATTGAAATTGCAAGCGCCTATACTCTGACCCAGCTTTTTCACCTCCAGGCATCTACCTTCTAAAAACATGTGCAGAAAAATACATATGTGGGGCGCCTGGGTGGCTCAGTTGGTTAAGCGACTGCCTTCGGCTCAGGTCATGATCCTGGAGTCCCGGGATCAAGTCCTGCATCGGGCTCCCTGCTCAGCGGGGAGTCTGCTTCTCCCTCTGACCCTCCCCCCTCTCATGCTCTCTCTATCTCATTCTCTCTCTCAAATAAATAAATAAAATCTTTAAAAAAAAAAAAGAAAAATACATATGCAAGAATAGTTATCTCAGTTACCATTTATTGTAATAAATAAACAATTTATTTAAATAAACAATTACGAAGAGCTAAAGGTCCATTACCAGGGGAGTCATTGTGTTAATTATGCCATGTTGGTCCAATGGACTAATACACAGCAGGTTCAAAGAAAGAAGTGGGTCAGTATATGAATATGGAACCATCACCATGACATATTGTTAGATGAAAAGAGCGACTTGCAGAATAACACATAGTATTAGATCTCATTTAAGGAACAAAACACTATGAGTTACGTACATATACTTGAATGTATATGTATGGACAGGGGTATAAAGAAAGGCACAATGAACTCCAGTTGCTACTTGTCCAGAGGTGAGTAGATGGAGAGTCAAAGTAAAGGGACGTTTTTATGTTTTACTGTGTGTGTCATAATTTTGCAAGTGAAAATGCAATTATGTACTGCTTCAATGATTTATAAAAACAAAAAATACACGATAAAAGATTTTTTGAAACACTTCATCTAGAAAGAAGTGGGTGTCGGAAGGCAGAAAAGCAAAATGGAAGTTCTGAAAAATAAAAAGACTGAGTGGCCGTGTGTGACTGAAGGTTCAAAGACCACTTGCGGACTCTCTACCCCAAAGTTAAAAATTGGCCAGTGGGAGGAAGAGGCCAGGAATCACAGGGAATTCTGTCGGCTTCCGGGGGTTAACTTAATCTGATCAGAACCTGGGTAGAACATGAATAAAAAAATGTTCTTTCCACTTCTCTCTGTGGTAGATTAAAGATAGCCACAAATTATTTGATGTTGCTCCCATCAAGAAATGGAGTCTCTTTCCCATCTTGAATCTAGGCATGTCCTGTGACTTGCTTTGACCAGTAGAACATGGCAGAAATGACAGAGGGCCTGCTCTGGGCCAAGGCTTCAAGAAGCCTGGCAGCTTCCACTATGTAGGGGGAAGCCAGCTAGCAGTGAAGAAGTCTCACTGTTCTGAGACTCCCATGCGAGGGCCCAGCTAGCCATGTGGAGAAGCCACCCAGCAAAGAACTAAGGGCCCAGACATATGACCGCAAATGACCAGCCCCACCAATATTCCCAGTCATTTCAAGCCACCCAGCCAAGCACCCAGACACTGTGGAGCAGACAAGCCCTCCCCACTATGCCTCTCCAAATTCCTGAATCACAAAATCATAAGCAAGTAAAATAGCTATTGCTTCAAACCACTAAGTTCTGGGGTAGTTTCTTACTCAGCATTAGGTAACCAAAACTCTCTATGCTGTTCTTTTTCTCCCCTTCTCCCAACTATAAGAAGACTTTGCAGGGATGTGTAGTCTGACAGAGCTGGCTTTTATTACAAATCCTGTAGCCACAGTGCTGACCATGCAAACTAACATTCTGACCCAAAAGATGCACTGTGCCAAACACTCAGAAAGCTATCTTCCTAGAAACTTCCAACTAAGTATTGTCAGAGAGCCAAAATAGTGCATGGGTGTTTTCGAGCTGGAAATAATCAGGTCACTGTTGAATTTGGAAAACCAAATTGCCAGCCCCTGACATCACAAAAGGGTTGCTCTTCTCTGGAACCTACTCTGCACGAGTTCATCCAGAGGCTGGACCCTCCAAGGGATCCACCCTGGGTCATCCACCTGGTCCTTCTACATGCCCGTCTCGGCCCTGACTACCATGAATAGAGAGTGTCTGGGAGTCATTGAGGGTCTGAGAGAGCTGGCAAGTGAGGAGGGTCACAGGTGTGGGTGGGAGAAAAGCCACAGATGTGGCCTTCGGAGATCATCTGGGTGGGCCCTAGGACTGAGCAGCCAACAAGAATGAGACCCAAGAAAATCTGGCTACTTGACTTCTCCCAGCAGGAAATGGGCAGTCCCTGTCAAACTTGGCCAGAAGCTTCTGCAAATGCAGTTTTTCTGGCACACCGAGACAGGAAGTTACTTGGTTTCCCTAAACCTTAAAGTCAGTCTGTCCCTACGAGTCACGGCTTCTGACATGCACATCCCACTAGTCACCACAGCCCAGAAACTAGAAAACCCTGTATTCATCCAGATGAATGTGCACAGATGTTTCCGACTTCACCGTCCCATGAAAAATGTCACTGAATTGCTCTTTCTCATCTTGGGAACTCTGACTTAGTTTATTGGGACTTTCTTCTGGCTGTTCAAGTTTTGAAACATCCCAAGAATGATCATTTTTGGTTGTTCTGGGTAAATAGATGTAGCCGTCACACAGCTTAGACCTAGAGCCTTGCTACTCCATGGACCAGCAGCACCGGGGACTTCGCCAGAAATGCAGACTCTCAGGCCCCACCCTGGATCTACACCTACTGGCACCTGGTGCCTCATGAGATCCTCAAGGGATTTGTGTGCACAGTAACATTTGAAAAGTGCTGGTCTGGGGGACCACATCCCTTGGTGGTTGCTCCAGAAACAACCGGCTCCTCCCCATCCTCCTCCCCCTCCCCAGATTCCTTGCAAGCAGAATCATTTCTCAAGAAACACAGAAAGTGGATTTGAAGAAGAAAAGCAGGCCCAAATAGACCAACACACTGCCTCATATAGCAAGAATTCAATTAGGTAGCGGTAAGACTTTGCCTAGATGGGGGTTCTCGAGGGTTGAATTGTGTCCCCCAAAAAGATATGTTGAAGTCCTAACCCCCCAGTACCTCAGAACGTGATCATATGTGGACATAGGGTCCTTGCAGATGTAATTAGTTAAAATGAGGTCCCAGCGGAGTGGAGTGGGCCCTCAGTCCAATATGATTGGTGTCCCACACTCAGGAAGAAGATGGCCAGGGCACTATGGTGGAAGAGATTGGAGGGAGGCATCTACAAGCCAAGAAATGCTAAGGACTGCTGACAACCATCAGAAGCTGGAAGAGGCAAGGGAGGATTCTCCCCCACAGGTTGCAGAGGGAGCATGGCCCCGCCAACACCTCGACTTTGAACTTGTCGCCTCCAAAACTGTGAGACAATAAGGCTTCTGTTGTTTTAAGCCACCCAGTTGGTGGCACTTGGTTACGGCAGCCCTAGGAAACTACTAAGATGGGCAAGGGTGTGGATGGGGCTTGCAAACTGTCTGTAGAATCGTACCCACCCCCCTTTCTTAGCCCCAGGCCAGGGCCTGCCAGGGTCTCCTCCACAGGATTCCCTCCCTGCTGCTTCGTGGCTGAAGACTATCTAAGCACTATGGCTATCTTGGGTGATAATATCACAGAAACAACTTTCCTAGCAATCAGAAGGGAACAGAAGTCAAGAATTTTAAAGTGCCTGGTACACCATGTCCTGCTCTGTTTTAAGCACCTTAACAATTCAAAGGAACTCTTCACCAGAAACTCAGCAACCAAGCTGGCTGGATTGTTGAGGAGGACACTGCAGAAAATATCCCTCATCTGGCCTCCTCTTAGCTCTCTTCCTTTCACCGTAGCGAGAACTCTTATCTGGTTCTGGCTTATCCTGCTTAGTGCTACATGGAACCTTCTGTTGTTCTTCAGCAACTTCACTGATGCATTGTAACCCTGAACCTCAGGCTGAGAGGGGAAATCCTGCCCAGCGCCCTTTCTCAAGATACCGAGTGTATGTCATTTATTTTCTCTTATCCCTCCCTGTGGTTTACCAAGCATTTCGAAAGATCTTAGAACCAAAAAGAACCTCAGTAAACATCTGGTCCAACTGTCTTACACATGATGAAATGGAGGTTCAGAAAGGTCAAATGTTGGGCAGCAAAGCCAACATAAAAACAAAACAAAACAAAAAACTCAGGCTGTCCAACTCCCAGGCTCTGCGAGCCTCACGGCCACAGTGAATAGACTGCCTTTTGACCGTTTTTTTATCTGAGGCAAGGTTTAGGAGACCAAGCAACAACTGGAGCACAGCCTTTGAAGTCAAACAGAGCTCAGTCCGAGCTCTAAATCCTCCATGTACATGGTGGGTGACCCTGAGCAATTTCACCTCTTGGTTTCCTCATCCCATATAATGGGGACAACGCCACCACCTCAAAGATGGCTATGATGATTTCTGTGATAACATATGGGAAGTTCTGTGTCAGTTGGGGTGGTTTCAGCTCACAATGTCTTCGACTCCACTCCCCAGCTCCCCACCCACCTCCACCCCTTAACATTTCTGTTCCTCACTGTTGGCTTCAGCATCAGGCAAGCAGCAAGATGGCGGCAGCTGTTCCAGGTATCTCCTCTGGGCACAGCAAATCCAAGGAAGAAGAGAGTCTATCTCTTTTTGTGGCTCCTTCTTGGGAGTAAGAAAACATTTTCCAGAAGCTTCCCAGAAATTGTCCTAGTCTCACTGGCCAGATTAAGTCACATGGCCATTTAAGGGGAATGGGAATCATCTTAACCAGGCTGTCCCTGAAGATGGGATCAGCTCCCTCTGAGACACATGGCTGAAGAAATGTAGGGTTCTGTTAGAAAAGAAAGTAGACTAGATGCTAGGTAGGCAAGATAGGCAAGAAGCACTGGCAATTACAATAGATGTTTCCCGTTAACTTATTTTATTGCAAGTGAAGAATACACTTCTGGAATATTTTAGATAACCCTTCTGACAGATTTGAAAGGTAAATTGCCTCCCCTCCCTCCATACCATTTTGCCCAAAGGGAGTTTCCTGACATTCCTGCTATAGCATCCCCCCCCTCCCGGGGAAGTATGTCAACTCTTAGCTATTCCTCCCCAGTGACTCACCAAATATGTGGGCTGCCCCTCACAGTTGTACTGAAATTGAGTATCTAAGGATAAAACCATCCATACGAATAGCGCTCTCAAGTTTACAAAGCTCTTTGATACATATTATCTCATGTGAGCCTCTACATCTGAGAAGAATGAGGAACAGGGAGAGGTGAAACAATTTGCCCAAGGTCCTTAGCTAATAAGTGGCAGTACTATCTAGAAAGAGACCACAAATGCAATTGCTTTCTGCTGTTTTGCTTTGCCACTAGCAATTCCAGGTAGAAATTCGGCCGACATGGCAGTCACGAGAGGTTATTGGTGCCAACAGAACGGTGGAGTTTCACATTCTATCTCCATCCTGTATACCCTTTCTTTCCATATCCACCCATTTTCTAATCCAAAATTCTCCTAGAAGCACAAATGAAACCTTCCTTAATTCAAAATAGAGCTTGTCATTTATTTACCAAACACTGATACAGCACATGCTTTGCACCAGGCATTACGCAACATGCTTGACAAATATTAATTCATTTAATCCCACTTAGTTCTGTCTGCTTAGTGAAGCCCAATGGCCTTAGGTCATACCTGTTTCACAAACGCCTCATATTATTTATTCTACTGGATATCCACTCAAGGATGAGACCCCAAAATGGCCCAGAATTCAGGAACAGATCAAACTTCTGGACAAAAATCTTTCCAGAGCTAGCCATCTTTTCTCTTACTCTTGTGTTAGAAGCAACCTATGCCCAAATTACCCAGTCAGAGCAAATATGTAAACAAATCATGCTACAGTCTGCAATTGCTTGAGGAAAAATCTGGATTGTCCTAAACTTATCATAGAACATAATCCTTTCATAACCCCCTTTTCTATCTTGGCAGATTATAATCTTCCTTAAAAGGCGAAGGAACTTTCTGGTTCAAGTTTGGGAGGGCCGAAGGGCATCACTTGGTGCTGCTTTTGTGTGGACACATTCTTAATCTTCCCGTTGGTGTTTTAAAATAACAGATCACCCATGGAAATTATAAACGGTACCTTATAAAAGTCCCTGTGAAGTGCTGCCATTTGCAAGAAGGGCTTTCTGACAGCCCAAGAAGTCACAATATGTCTCCTGCTTTTCACGTGACAGTAATTACTATCTCAGCTCTAAGTGTTTACTCCCGCCGCCGAGAAAACAACATTTATAAGAGGTTCCAGCCGTGAACCATTACTGTTTGCAATATGGGAGGATAAAGCCTTCAAAGTATAAAAAGAGAAAACCTAAGATATTTTGTCTCCTTTAACAGTTTGGGATCAGCCTTTTAAGGAGGATATGGTCAACAGCCTCACATGCTTGCAAAAACAAGTCACAGTTGTATAGATTTGATTAACAACATACCAGCAGGTGTCAGGGTTTTTTTTTTTTTCTCTTACACTATTTTTCTTTTTTAAATTAAAGTTTGCCACAGAAAAACCAATAAAAATTACTGCTCCTCATACCTTGCGGAACTAGAGAAAACCCTGTCAGATTCTAAGAAATTTGCTTATTTGAAAACATGGGGGGCGCCTGGGTGGCTCAGTCGGTTGAGCGTCTGCCTTCGGCTCAGGTCATGATCCCGGGGTCCTGGGATCGAGTCCCGCATCGGGCTCCCTGCTCAGCGGGAAGCCTGCTTCTCCCTCTCCCACTCCCCCTGCTTGTGTTCCCTCTCTCGCTGTCTCTCTCTCTCTGTCAAATAAATAAATAAAAATTAAAAAAAAAAAAAGAAAAGAAAACATGGTTCACTTTGCTAGAAATAAATTGCCTTTGGTTGAACACGCTGGATAGGTACTCCTCTGTAAAATGTCAAGTGAAGAAAATGAAGGTTTCCTCCTTCAAGCTTTCTACACCAGGGCTTCCTAGACCTTAGCATGTGTAAGACTTCAGCAGCTCGTCAAAGTGCAGATTCCTATAGCCCCCCAGAGAATCTGATTCAGTAGGTCTGGGGTGGAGACCAAGATGCTTGAACTCTAACAAGCCACCAGTTAGTGCTGATGCTGCTGGTCTGGGAACCAACCACCCTTTGACCAGCACTTGTCTACACCAGTAGCCTCTTCAGTGAACGCTGGCATTTCACCTTTGGAGATTCCTTTCCTGGGGTAAAGAAATGTGCAAATTAAATACCAGCCCATGTGACCAACTAAAGAAAGCTGTGTTCTTATCTGGGGTTTCAGTTCAATTTCGCAAACTTACTCTGCTGTCTTGCGCTATGCCCGCTGAAGACAACAGTTTTACTCTTAAGAAGATTCCTATCTCTACATGTACATAAATACCAAGGCAAATTATAACAAGACTGTGATATGACGAATACCAAAAATGAAGACCACACTCCTAGTAGAAGCTAGCATTCAGGGAATGTCAAAGGAAAGAGGAATAGGCAGGGAATGGTCAAAGAGAGCTTACAGAGAAGGTTTGCAAGATGCTTTATACTTTGCCATAGAGCTTTCGTATAATCTCACGTATCCTATAGAACTAGAACAATCCTGTGAAGCATATATGACTTTCTCCAATTTGTAGATGAAGAAATGAAGGCCGAGAGAGCTAACATAATTTGCCAAAGTTATATTAAAAACAAATGAGTAACATTTTAAATGGTGGAACTAAGATGAAGGGCATCCCCAGATGGAGAAGAAGCAAGAGAAGAGGAAGAAAATTAGAAGATACGAATTGTCACAAAAATATTGATAGTAAATAGCGGGCATTTCTTGACCACTTAATACTGCCAGATACGGTCCTAAGAGCTCAGTATACATTATCTCATGTAATCCTAAAGAGCAATCCCATAAAATAAGTATTATTATTGTCCCCTTTTATAGAAGAGAAAAACTGAGGCACAGTGAGGTTAAGTAACGTGTCCAAGGTCACATAACTAAAAAGTGGTTCTATCAGAATTTGAACCTAGGCTTCTTAGAGTTTTAGTAGAGAGCAAAAGATGGGCTGTATGACTAGTATTTTTGTGCTGGAGGTGAAGGGGAGCTGAGGTTAGAAAAAACTCTTGCATGTCTACCTAAGAACATCAAATTGGACTTGATGTGGTAAGCAAAGGGGAATTAATGGAAGTTTTATTTTAAGTATGGGAATGAAAAAAAATCAAAGATCTATTTTAGAATGATATCTGTAGCAGCAGTGTCTAGGATGGTCTGGAGGGGGACAGAGAAGAGAGGCAGGTAAATCAGTTATGGCTGTCAGGATTCACCTGAGATGAAGTGTGATGTTTGTATGGTACTTTACTCTTCGCCATAGAGTTTGCATGCAATCTCATTTAGTCTTTAGAATAAGTCTGTGAAGTAAATATTATTTGCCCCATTTTATAGATGAAGAAATGAAGGCTTAGCGGGTGAAAAATAATTTGCCAAAGTTAGGGCGCCTGGGTGGCTCAGTTGGTTAAGCGACTGCCTTCGGCTCAGGTCATGGTCCTGGAGTCCCGGAATCGAGTCCCACATCAGGCTCCCTGCTCAGCGGGGGGTCTGCATCCCCCCCCCCCCGCCCTCTTCCCTCTCGTGCTCTCTGTCTCTCATTCTCTCTCTCTCTCAAATAAATAAATAAAAATCTAAAAAAAAAAGAATTTGCCAAAGTTAAAAAGCAAGGAAAGCTGGAGCCAAAGAATAAAGTTCAGAGCTAACATTATGTTTTCCGTGAAAGAAAATCTGGAAACCGTGGCTGGGATGGCTCTCGTGGTGACTTCCCATGGCAGCATAGGGTCCCGAGCTCTTAGTGAAAAGAGGCTTCCAGGATCAAAAAGATTAGGTGAACCTGGGCTGTCTGCTGCAGAACTTTTCCAAAAACTCTAATGTACGTGTGCATTGCAAAGCTGTAAAACAGCGGCTAAATAGCATGGTGGCTACAATGAATGATACTGTATTGTATACTTGAAAGTTGCTAAGACAGAAAAATCTTAAAATTTCTCGCCACAGAAACAAATGGTAACTATGTGAGGTGATGGATATGTTAACTAACTTTATCATGGTAATCAGTTTGCGATACGCATGCGTAGCACATCATCACATTGTATATATACCTTACACTTACACAATGTTATATATCAATTATATCTCAGGAAACTGTAGAACACAGAATCAATGCAAACTCCAAGAACAAGTAGGCTGTGATATATGTCATTTACCAAAAAGAAAGGATTGGCTCACGGAAAGCTTGTTTTTTGTATAGTACATATTAACGGTAGGGTACAGTATGTGAAACACTTCCCTAAGGAAATTATTATCAAGAGAGTCATCATAGGATTGCTTGCTGGACCTAGAAGTGGATCCAGTGGGTGTCTTTGGCACTTCCGTGCTTCTGTGTGTGAAACTTGATACTGGAGCATTTAATAAAGGCTGGTCATTAAAAAAAAAATAGGTATCCCCCTCATCGCCCTCACTATCTGGATCCATACTCTCACTATCTGAACTCAATACCCAAATAGATTTGGGAAAGCAAGGAATACTTGTATTTACTTTTCTCTAATGCGACACATATGCCCTGACTTCCATAGGGAAAGAGATAACAAGGTAAACCTGCATGGAAATAGTTTATATTAATAATAACATAACAGGCTATGGCCCCTTGATCGCCTGATCGCACCATTCCCACCCTTCTTCACTCCTCTTTGTTGGAGGGCTCTGGCTACCTGCAAACTACCTTTCCCAGACTCCCTTGCCTGTTGGCTTCTGGTTGGGTTCTGCCAATGGGAGAGAATGAGAGGAGATTGGAAGGTGGAAGAAAGGGAGAAAACATTTTTCTCCAGCTTCTGGTGGTGTCTGTGGCATAGAGATGGCCTTCTGTCTTTCCAGCACATGTGATGATGGACAGTGGCTGGTAGCTGCCAGCAAGTGAGGGTGACCTTTGGTGTTTTCGGGAGTGACAGGATTCTCAGAGCACCAGCAGTGTGGGAACAATTTCAGTGAAGAGCCTGCTCCTGGGCTGTGGGAACAGCACCTCTTCCGTTTGGCTCCTCCGGTCCTAGCAATGGTTTCTGGGTAGGGTAGCTTCCTGCCGTTTCTACTCTTGGGGTCTCCTCCTTTCCCCTTGTGTTCCCTGAGCATGGCCAACACTCTTGTAAAGCATTTCCTGTATTCAATTCCCTCTGAAAGACCTAGGGTGGCTCCGCCGTCCTGACTGATATCCCCCCACAACTGAGCTTTCCCACACTCCTGCAGTATTTCTTAAAAAAAAAAAAAAAAAGATTTTATTTATTTATTTGACAGAGAGAGAGACAGCGAAAGAGGGAACACAAGCAGGGGGAGTGGGAGAGGGAGAAGCAGGCTTCCCACCGAGCAGAGAGCCCGATGTGGGGCTCGATCCCAAGACCCTGGGATCATGACCTGAGCCGAAGGCAGACGCTTAACGACTGAGCCACCCAGACGCCCCACCGGCAGTATTTCTTAAGCTTTCCTATAGAAGCCCTTCTAAAGGTAGAGAAGGACGAATGTGATTTCTTTTTTCTGCGTACCTGGCATCTGATGGTTTAGCCCCAAGCAGTTTCCCAAAGGAGGAGATATATTTTCAGTATCTTGTTTCATGTTAACATTTTTATTTTTATAAAAGTATGCATCATGAATGACTTGACATTAAAGATGCATCGAGTTTATCATGTGGTTCTGCTTACCCTGGCGTGTGACCACGTATGCCTTTGTGGTGCAAATAACTCAGTTTGAAAAGCAAGAAACCCAGGTGCTATCTGAAACTATCTTAGCAGTCGGTCACCAAAGCACTAGCACTTGTCCTTAGAGAGCAAACCTTGGGAGGCAGCTTGGCAAAGTGGAGAACATGGCCTTGGAGGCAGGCACGCTGGATTCCCATCCTAAGCGTCATCTGCTAGCTGTGTGACTTAGAGCCAGTTTCTTAACTTCTCTGAGCCTTTCCCTGTTTATAAACTGAACCTAGGAATCTCTAACATACCAGGTTGTTATGAGGATTTGCTATAATATAGGTTGAGTGCTTGGCACCGCCTAGATGCTTAAGAAATGCTAAATTGCTGGTGTCATTATCTGCTAATGGAAATTACAGCCTTTCCTGGTTGGTTTCCAAGTGCCTCCTCTCTGTAGCTCTTGGGAATGAAGAGAAGTTAATAGCCCACTCCCATATGCATCAGTCAAAAGAAAACTTTCTAGAAATCGATTGTTGCTTCTCATCAGGAAGAGGATAGGACTCCTTGATCCAGTGATTGACTTGTAGTCAGCCTTCACCTCACCTGCCAGGGACCTGCTTCACGGAACGGGGTCACTAATGACACCTCTATTATATGTGCCGCCTCTCTCATTCTCTTCCACCCCACAGCGCCAAGTAACGTCTGGAAAACCAGGCACAGCTTCTGCCCAGTAACTTATAGTATAAATACATTTTTCTATAATTGTAGGATGTATAAATCCACTGCTGAAATCACCCTGGCTGTGCCACATTTAACTCAAGACAAAAAATTTCATAACATGGGTGGCCTGAGCTTCAAATTTTCGGGAGGGAGGTGTCGTTTGGGATCACTGATATTTATTCCCCTCTGTCCCTAAGTGAAACTTCCATGTATTATTAGAAGCTCTAATAGTCGTAATAAGCTGTATCACTATCAAGAAATGGATAAGTCTAAGATACTGTATTTAAAGGACATTTGCTGTAAGGTATTTGCATTTGTGAGACAGTGTGGTTCCTAGCTGTTAGCATCACCTCCTGTCACTCCTTTTCTCTTCTTGCTGTCCCCATGCTTCTCTCTTCAACACTGAATGCTAACTGGGCTAGTGTAAACAGACCCTGTTTTAAATTTTAAATGAATTATAATAAGCCAGAAGAAATTCGATCTTAGATCTTAAAGCTTTATTTTAAAGAATTATAGGGGCATCTGGCTGGCTCATTCGGAAGAGTGCACGACTCTCGATCTCAGGGTGGTGAGTTCGAGCCTCACGTTGGGTGTAGAGATTACTTAAATAAATATTTTTAAGAAGAATTATGAAGTAGGTGGCTAATTGATTTGAAAAGAGGGCTTGGGGGTGCCTGGGTGGCTCTATCAGTTGAGCGGCTGCCTTCGGCTCAGGTCATGATCCCAGGGTCCTGGGATTGAGTCCTGCATCGGGCTCCTTGCTCAGCGGGGAGCCTGCTTCTCCCTCTGCCTGCCGCTCCCCCTGCTTGTGCGCTCTCTCTCTCTCTCTGTCAAATAAATAAATAAATAAATCTTTTATTAAAAAAAAAAGAGGGCTTGGTACATTTATAAAATAGCAGGTACTTACTTTGCAGAGCAATAGAATTTTTTTTTTTTAAGATATTTATTTATTTGACAGAGAGAGACACAGCGAGAGAGGGAACATAAGCAGGGGGAGCGGGAGAGGGAGAAGCAGGCTTCCCGCGGAGCAGGGAGCCCGACGCGGGGCTCGATCCCAGGACCCCAGGATCTCGACCCGAGCTGAAGGCAGACGCTCAACGACTGAGCCACCCAGGTGCCCCGCAATAGAATTTTTTATAGAGATGAATGAATTCTGTTTACTTAAAATGTAATCAGTTTATCTACATCAGCCTGTCAGTAATCCAACACTACCATTAAAGACTACACAGAAGATCCATTTATTCTTTCAAAGCATAAATATTTGTTGCAGACCCACTGTAAGTCCGGCATTGCAATAGGCAAAGACTGATACACTTTCTGCCATTGTGAAACTTAGAGTCTAGTGTGGCAAGTAGAGCCAGGGGCTTGAATAGTGGTCCCCAAAAGCTATGTTCACCTGAAACTTGTGAATATGTCCTAAATCCAATCAGTATCCTTCTGAGAGACCAGAGGAAGACTCTTGAGACACAGGGAAGAAGGTCATGTGAAGACAGAGGCAGAGATTGGAATGATGCAGCCACAGGCCAATGAAGGCCAGGAGCCACCAGAAGCTGGAAGAGGCAAGGAAAGGCTCTCACTTAGAGCCTTTGGAGGGAGCATGGTTCTGCCAACAGCTTGCTTTGAGACTTCTGGCCTCTGGAACTGTGAGAGAATACAATTCCGTACAATTCCACTCTTTTAAGCCACCAAAATTGTGGTAATTTGTTCATCAGTCCTAGGAAACTAATACAGCGGACTCTAGTCAAGTAACCGTAAAATAAATATAAAATTGCAACTGTGCTAAAAGCTATGATGAAAAATTAAGTGATGTAGCCAAAGCACTCACGTCAGGGATTTGACCTCGTCAGGGAGGGAATGATCTGAGGGATGAAGAGCAGAGGGAACAGCACATGGGAAGACCCCGTGAGAAAAGACGGCACTGGCTAGTATCAGGTGCGGGGAGGGGGGAGGCGACTTTCAAGATGACCTTGAGGTTTCAAGATGAGGTCAGCCCAGTTCACCTTGATCAGACCTCACTGGCCATTTTAAGGACTTTGGTGTATAATGTAAGATCAACAGAGAAGAATCCACATATATTAAGTTCAAAGTATGGTATGTAATCCATACAGAAAATCAGGTAGTTGGTTGAAAAAGCTCCAGAAAATGAGAATCATTAAAAATGACACATGGATACCTTTAACATTTTATTTGAAATGTGCCTTCATGCCCCAGTCCCTCCATGAAGATTCAAGACTTGGTCTTTAAGTATGGGTTAGATGAGTGTCTTTCTTTGGTCTCTTTCTTATCTTTAAGGCGTTGTCTATGGCTTTCCATTTCAGTTTCTTCTAAGAAAGAACTAAATGACACTTGCAAAGCATTCTGAGTGCCGGATCCTTCTAGAGTTTTATTTTACGAGGTCTTTTGCAGATTTCTCACTCATACTTAATTGAACAACATTCTTTATAGCCATCTGCCTTTAGTGAGTCTTCCCAAAGCATTCAACCTGGTTTTCAGAGAAAAACATCCTCTGAAATATAAATGTGTTCATGTTTCATCAACTTACATAATACTTCATTAAATTGGGTCATTATTTCAAAAACTGACAAAAATAGGTTAGAGACTCTTAGTAAACATACAGCTCAACTGGTAGGAGCAGAAATATGTGAGCATCCTGGTTAGTAGTCTACTAGCAATGAGCAATCAGTATGCCATGGGCATGGGTTGTATAAATGGGGAGCACTGGTCACTCCAGCCGACTGACTACGTGGATGTCCATTACAAGAATAAAATGAATCTGGATTTTATGAAGAATGGATTTAACGGAGCAAAGAATAGATGGTTGCAGGCCAATTAGGAGGCTAACAATAGTCTATGTGAGGTATTTGTAGCTTGGATTTGTAACTTGGTTCTCTAGAATGGTAATGGAAAGAAATGCCCACATTCGAGAAAGATTTAAATAAAATTGGCAAGATGGTGGGTTGGATATGGCGAGAGATAGGGAAGTGTCAAGGATGACTCCAAGTTTCTGGTTTGCAAAACTGGACAGGTAATGATGCATCCACTGAGTTGGGTTGTGCTGGAATTGGACCAAGTTTGAGACGAGTTTGGGATATGTTGAGTTTGAGGTACCTTTAATGTTCAAAAGGGGTCTAGAGCTGGGAGGAGATATCTGGGCTAAAGTTCAACATTTAAATACAATCATTTTAACCAATGTGTTAATGTCATGGCAACTTTCAGTCAGCAGTAATTGTGCTTTGATTAAAATCTCATTAGCTGAAATATTGCCCCAGCACAAAAATTGTCAGGGCAATTTTGCATTACATTTGTACATTATAAAGCTGTACATTGCCAATATTTAACAACCTGGTTGAAAAAAAGAAAAGAAAACCACATGTACACCATTCCATAGGGATGAACTTTTCAAAAGAAAATCCGATTCATTACAGTTTTTCTCTATCCCTCATCAGTAGTAACGTACATTGTGTGCTTTCTGTAGGCATCTTCCAAAGTGTTCACATATAATTTTAATTCATTCAGTCTTTGAAAAGATTCTTTAAGGTAGATACTGATATCGTCATGTTCATTTTACAGTTGAGAAGGGTGAGGCACAAACTGTTTTAATATTGCCCACCCTGTAAGTTGGCAGAGCTGTGACTCAAGCCACGGTGGTCTGTCTCCAAAGCCAGTGTCCGTAACCCCCGGGCCTCACTGCCCCTGGGAAGAGGAGGCATCAACAGCCACAGGACTTCTGGGCACATGGCATACTCTGGAATTCTAACGCCGAGGAGGGAAAACGGAGCAACCATCATCAGTCCTCTTTGATTTTCCTCACTGTCCACAGTCGTGCAGTTTCCCAGCCCCCAGGTTCCTGTGTTTTTAGAAAAACACATTCTCTAAAGTAACAACATGAATTGCTTCTTCAAATGTTTTTGAGTCTTTGTGCTGCTGGCTCAGATAGCTTTCTTGCTAGCACAGGAAAGCAATAAAGCCAATAAGGAAACTATGAAGAGGAAAGCTTCTCTAAAGAGATCTGAAATCAGCTTTCAAACTATGTACAAGAAGGATATGTTTGCAAAACAGTAAGAACTGTCTCCAAGACTTTCTGATAGCTTTAGCAATACTGGGCACTTGACATCTGTGCAAAAAAAAACCTTTTATCTCTGAAATAGTAAAGACATCATAACATCAGACCAGCATATTAATAACAAAGGACTTGTTTTGCTATCGGGCAGCTAAAACATATTTCTTTGCTAGGAAATATTTTCTAGATTTCATCATGCCTGGTCATAAATTATGTATTCCTAAATTGTTGTTAGCCAGCTAACAGTCAGTTGGACAATCCTTTTTACGGAGGCATAAGTTGACAGTGATTTAATATTGCAAACTTTATCGTGCCTGCTTTGCTTAAGTTTGTTGATCGAAAATAAAATGGTTTGAGGGAAGTAAATTCATCTTACACCGAAAAATTATGATAAAATTTCATTGGCTTTCCCACAGCTCTGGGTGAGGCTCAAAACTCACTTTTCTTTTATCGTATTGGTCTCCAAAAATTGAAGTTGTTCTAATAGCTATCCCTTCTTTTTCTCTTTCTTTTCATCTGTTGTGCCCTTCCGTCAACTTTATCCATCTGGCTCCCATTCCTCCTTCGCACCCGGCTCTCCCAGCCCCACCTGCCTGTCTCCCCGGCACCTCACCCTTCCTTTCTGTTTCATATTCTTTACCCTTCTCTATTCCTATGAGTTAAATCAGGTACAGGTATCGTGTTTTCCACTTTTGCCATTAGCCTAAAGCAGAAGTCGAAATCATACAGCTTTCTGGCCCAATCTAACCCTCTGCCTGTTTTCATAATTAAAGTTTTGATGGAACATGTCCAGATATATGTGTTTGCACACTGTGTATGGCTGCCCTCTTGCCACGGTGGCAGAGTTGAGTGGTTGCAACTGAAACCATGTGGCCCACAAAGGCAAAAATAGTTACTCTTGGGCCCTTTACAGAACAAGTTTGCTGAGCCCGGGTATAAAGGATAGGCCCCAGAATCGAGCAGCCATACCTCTAGGGTCTTTGGAGTGGAGCACTTACCTCTGCAGGCCTGGGGACTATATCACAGTTTTTTGCCACCTTGGGACCCCGCAAAGTCATTTCTCTGCCAGTTCTCTCATTTGCAAAATCAGTCCCACGAACAGTCCCTCTGCTCCTATTTCACAAGGCTGAGCTGATCATCCGTAAAATCATATTGTTAATATATGAATGGGGAAAGGTATCAAAGCCCTGTAACTTCAGAGGCCAGGACAAAGGTTTTCCCGGGGACACCATCCTGAAGAGCACAAATGACCTCGGTGAGAAATCGCTTCTCTTTTGCAGCTTGAGGTACCTGAGCCGCAGTATTTGTCTTCACCTGCTTGCTCACCTTTGTGTCCACTCTCCTGTGGAAGCTCATTGGCGGTAAGGAAGCCAAAGGCCAGCTTCAATATGCGCCACAGAGGGAATTTGGGAGCCAGGTGCTCCTGTGGAGCCACTAACTCAACACCAACCCTGGATCCCATAGCAAGCTGCCAGGACCCTGGGCTGGCCCGGCTGCTTTGAGTTCATCGTTTGGCTCCTGTTTGCTCAGGATGTTCCCAGATTCCCATTTGTTTTGCCTGAGGCCACCACCCTGTCTGTCATACCTTCGATTTATGAAGCATGGCGTGGTAATTCAAGCTGTTCCAGGACAATCTGCTTTCTCCTCAAACTAATTTGGCAACACGATCTCCTTAGAAAAGCACGGATATGGAACTGAGAGGCTGTGTAGAGATCGTGTGTGTGTTGGGGCTTCTTCCTTACCTCCTAAACAGAAGTTTGGAGAACGCATGCCTGATGTGGCGGAGAGACATGAAAAAGCCCCAGGGCAAGGAAGGCGAGGAAGGAGGGCACGCCGCAGGCCAGGCCCACCCGGCGCCAAGGAGCCCCGCTCGGGCCTGCTCCCCGCGCTCGACAGGAGGCCTCCCGGGAGCGCGCTGCTCCGACACGCAAGTCCCCGGGAGCTTGTTGGACGTGCAGAGTCTTAGGCCCTGCCCCAGACCCACCGCCCTTGAAAGCTCCCCGGGTGACTGGCGCGCACATCCAAGTGGAGAGAAGCTGTGTGAGGACATGTGCAGCTGTAGGAAAGGACTGGTAGCCGCTCTGAAGTCACTGTGCCGTTATTCGTTTCTTGTCTCGCAGTCCCAAACCCGCCCTTCCGTGCTCTGCTCGGCGCTGCCAGGGCCCGGCCGCCACCAGCTGCATTTCTGCTTCGCCGGTCGCTGGCTATGCGGCTCTGCCAGCCCTCCTCCCTGCCCCCGCTCCCCCGCTGCCCCCCCGGGGGTCTGTGTCCAACCCCTCCAGCCCCTCCCGAGCTTAGAGATGGCAGCCCAGCCGAGCAGTGCTCCTCCTCGGAGGTCTGCCTTTCAGCCGCAGGGGGCCCTCCTCTGGCTCTCCTGTCTCCAGTGTCTTCGTGGGTTCCTTCAGCCTCGGGGTGGGAGCGGCTTCCTGCAGTTGCTACCCCCGTGACACCTCAGCGCTCCCTTTTACCCTTTCGGTTACCTAGATTACAACCTGATACCTGGTGAACAGTGTCTTCGGAAGAAATCCTCACGGTTCAAGTAACTGGTGTGGCTTCTGCTCCCTGACTGGGCCCTGCCTAAAACCAGAGCCTAGGGTGACACACAGAACCGGTCCAGGGACAGGCTGCTCCCAGGGGGGCAGCCAGACAACTTTCTAGTCCACCCTCCTCACCACAAGTTGAACCTGAAAAGAACACCACACCCCACGGCCCCCAAGGAAAGGCCCTTTCTTCCCCCAGAGGATGTGCCTGCTCTGCCTAAGTGTCAAAGCGAAAGCCAAACAAGAAACCAGGGCAGAGAAGAGGGCCAAAGACAGGGGCTTGTGGGCTGTCTCCCCACCGGGGCCCACTAGTTTTCACTGTTGAGCTTCTTCCTCAGCAGCTCTGTGCCACGTGGGGTCCCACTCTGAGAGAAGAGGCCCTGCCTTCAGCAAAAAGAAAAGCTCCCTTCTTGGGATGGAGTTGGGGGGCCTCCCCCAACAATGGCAGACACTTCACACAAGGAGCTGAAGGGGGAGGCTGCACATGATGCCGGAGCAGAGGTGGGCAAGGCGGAGAGTGCTCCCCCTGACACACACGCACGCACGCACGCACACGCACGCAGGGACAAGAAGGCACGGGGTTGTTTCGGGCAGTGTGTCACCTCAGCATGAGGTCACGGTTCCCTCCTACGGTAGAGCCACCCCTGAAATGATACACTTGGCTTGCTCCCCTCAGCTCTTCAAAAGCAAGACATTGTCAGGAATATTTCGTTAAAAGGAGAGCCAAAACACCAAACCAACACAAAACAAAGAAGAACCAGAGTTTTTAAATGGCAAAATCCATTTGCAAAAACAGAGTGTAACAACAATAAAGAAAAAATAACAATTAACAATAAACACCAAATGGAGCAAGAATCCTGCAACTTGCCGTAAACTGGCATAAAGAGGAGAAATGGAATAAAACAAAAGGAAATACAGACTTATAAGGAGATCAGAACCAAAGTTTAGAATACTTCCTCTAGAATACTAGAATATTTCCTCATAAGTTCTGAAACTACTTGAAAGTATCATGACTATGAATCATCTCGCTACGCATTATTTAGATAAAGGGAAAGAAGAGACCACATCATATTGTGTGACCCCCACTGCATGCCAGGGATTGAGTTCAGTGCTTTGTATGGAGCACATCAGAGAATTTTCTCTCTGCTGTCAAATAAACCTGTAGCTATATGACTGTCCCCATTTTAGGAGAAAAATGGAGCTCAGCGGTCCCGAATCTTACTGAAATCTGGGTGCGTGGACAAATGGAATTGGGCCACAGGCTCCATGTTCTGTCTTCCCTACCATGTGGGTCCCTCTCAACAACCCACTTGTGGACTATTGAACTCTCTCCTTGTCTTGGTACGTTTGGGCCGCTATAACAAAACACCAGAGACCTGGTGGCTTATAAACAACACAAATTTATTTTTCACAATTCCTCTGGGAAGTCCAAGATCAAGACACCAGCAGATTTGGTGTCTGCTGAGAACCAGCTTCCGGGTTCGTAGATGGCACCTTCGAGCTATAACCTCACGTGGTGTAAAGAGCAAGGAAGCTCTCTCAGGCTTGTTCTAGAAGGGCATTAATCCCATTCATGGGATTCGGCTCTGCCTTCATAACCTCATCACCTCCCAAAGGCCCCACCGCCCTGGGGGTTAGGTTTCAACATATGAATTTGGTGGAAAGGCACAAACATGCAGATCATAGCACCCATTTTTTATTGCCTGCCCTCATTGTTTCTTGAGTTTTGATGAAAACATTCAGCTTTGCTGGATTCAGTTATTAAGTGGTCCATTACATATCTCTGCTACGGTTCTAGCATTTAGATACGGAATTTCTAGCCACCGAGACTCTATAGTTCTTTTCTCATCATAAAGGAAACTTCATTCATGATCTGCTTTGCTTTATTTGTACAATGGAGCAGATTGCTTTGCTTTATTTGTACAGTGGAGCTTATCACCTGATAAAATTCCAAGCAATCTCAAGATGAAAACAACAAAGTGAACTGTTAGTTAGATAGTACCCACCTTGTTTTTAAAAGCCTCCTATTTCATGATTGATGCTAAAGACAACAAGTTGTTGGTTCTTGTAAACAAACTAGGTTTTATTAAAACATCCGTATAAATGTCAGGTAACCCGTCCTCTGTAGCAGTGGTTCTCACACTTGAACCTGCATTAGAATCCCCTGGAGAGCTTGCTCAAACACATCACCAAGCTCTACCCCCAGAGTCTCTGAACCAACAGGTCTGGAGGGGGACCCAAGTGTTTGCCTTTGTAACCAGTTCCCAGGTGATGCTGATGCTGATGCTGATGGTCAGGAGGCCAGACTTTGAGACCTGCCCCTCTGTAGAAGGGCTGTAGAAAATGAACTAATCATTCCCTCTTTCTTCTTTAGTAATGAAACTCTGATTTTAATTCAGGGTGGAAATGCATCTAGCTGAAAGACTGTATTTCTTAGTCTCTCTTGCACCTTGATGTGGCTCCATGACCAAGTCCTTCGCTTATGAGCAATAAGAAAATGTGGTGTGTGGGAGCTCCAGGAAAGTGGCTTGAAGGAAGCTGGATCCCTGGGAAGAGCCTGGAGTAGGCAGCTTCTCAGAGGGCCCAGCGATGACCTACTTCCCGATATGTAGGCCCTCGTGCAGGTCCCCCTGCTTGAGTGTGGGCCAAGCTTCTAACGGGAGAAGCCAGCTTCTGAGCATGAGGCAGCCCTGTGGAGAAGCGCACGTAAGTGAGCTTGGAAGGGGAACTTCTCAACCCTGCCCACAACCCTGTGAGTGGGCTCAGAAGGAAGTTCTCCTGAGTTGAGCCTAGAGATGACTGCCACCCCAGCTGAGGCCTTCATTGCAGCCTGAGAGCCCCTGAGCCACAACCACACAGCCGGGCATCTCCCCAGTATGGCCCACAGAGATTCTGAGATAATAAACGTTCGTTGGCTCCAGCTCCCAAGCTTTGGGGCAGCTCGTTATGCAGCGGTGCGGAGCTAATACAGAGCCCCTTTTTCATTCCATTGCCCTGGCGCTGGGGGATATGAGCTAAAGCCGCAGGAGCCGTCCTCCCCGGTGAGGGCAGGATCTGCACGATGAGGATGGCAAAGCAAAACAATGGGTGTCTGGGGCCTAACGGTACCCGAAGGCCAACATGGGGCTGCATATTTCCCGACCTCCCTTATGTGAGAGAGAAACGGACTCCTCTCTTTCTGACGCTTCAAATGTTATGTGTGCCTGGATCTCCTCCTTGCACCAAGTTGATAAAATAACAACATGATAACTTCTTTTTTTTTTTTTTAAAGATTTTATTTATTTATTTGAGACAGAGAGAATGAGAGACAGAGAGCATGAGAGGGAGGAGGGTCAGAGGGAGAAGCAGACCCCCCGCCGAGCAGGGAGCCCGATGCGGGACTCGATGCGGGACTCGATCCCGGGACTCCAGGATCATGACCTGAGCCGAAGGCAGTCGCTTAACCAACTGAGCCACCCAGGCGCCCCAACATGATAACTTCTTAACAGACACTTAGCTGTTACCGTATGCCAGCCACTGTCTAAACGCTTCACAAATAGGAACCCATGAAATTGTCACCACAACCCTCTTGTTAATCCCACTTTGCGGATGAGGAATCTGGCAGTGAAGTTAAGTGACTTGCTGAAGGTCACAGGGCTAGGAAGAATTATAAAGCCAGGCACTCTGGATGCAGAATCTGGGCTTTTAATCCCTACGCTCTGCTGCGCTAACATTTACGGAGCACTTCCTGAGCACTGGGCGGCCTGCTGGGCACTTTACACATTTTACAGCAGAGGAAGCTGAAGCTCAGGGAGGCTTAAGTGACTTCCTGAAAGCCCCAAGGTTGGGAGCGGCATGTTGATACGCAAATCCCGGTTTTCTTCGCTTCTGGGGCCAGCACTCTTAACTGCTTGTGAAATGACCCTTCTGCTCTGGGCCTCATTTGTCTTCAGGCATTCCCAGTGACCGTGGCCATAAGCCCGGCGCTCCCATACTTGGCTGTGCATACAGATCACCTGGGGGAGCTTGGTAAATGCAGATTCTGCCTCAGAAGTTTTGGGCTGGAGCCCAAGAATCTGCATTTCTCTCACGTGCCCAGATGACAACGATGCAGCTGGTCCGGGGCCCACACTTGAGGCAGCGAGGGTCCAGACGGCAGATGGACGTTCTCCTGAGCAAGGCTTGACCCTCCATGGCTGGGCAACCTGTTTCCTTTTCTGTAAAACAAGAAGGCGCTGGAGGAGATGTTCAGTAAGTTTCCTTCTAGCTTTAAAAGTTCTTGATTTTGTGCAGAATATAATTTTCTGCCACTCCCCACACCTTTGTACTTATCTGACAAAGAAACAAAGCAACCTGAATTACTGCAAGCATAATGAAATGCGTCTGATGAGACATCAGAGAGACCGGTTTGTCCAATGCCCCCGCTTTGTAGGTGAGAAAGCAAGGAAGTGAAGTGATCTGCCCCAGCCACAGAGCTGGGGGCTGGGGGACTGTGACCAGATGCTGGCTCTGCTCCAGCTGGCTTCTCAGCCTTGGCTCTGCCTCCCGGGCTCTGGTTAAAATGCAGAGTCTGGTTCGGGAGACTCTGCATTGTTAACCACCACTTAGGGAACGCGGGCCCCCCAGGTCGGGCTGTCACTGGGTAGCCCCCCAGCTGCAGGTCCACTGTCACTTTGAGGTGCACGGATCCAGAGTACTTTGCTCACACCACCACTCTCCTCTCTGGCCGTGCAACTGTGGGGTCAGAAATACAGCATGGCCAGGGAGGGAAACCGACACCAGGCTCTCGGACCCCCACAGTCACAAAAGACAGGAAGCCCACAGTGAGACAGGAAGGAATGAGCTGAGTGGCCTGAATTTAGGAGGATCACTACCACAAGAGAGGTGAGGTTCGCGTACGGCCCGAAGTTCAGGGGAAGTGGTTAGAGTCCTCACAAGGGTTGAGAACACAACAAGAGCAAAAGAAGCGCGCCCACAGGAGCTTTTCTGGCATTTCTCTGATGCAAGAGCCAACCCTCCTGGAGCTGCTCTGGGCCCCATAGTTGGGCACAAACCGAGGTGGTAGCACCTGGGTGGCCCCCCGGGGACAGCCTGACCTGGGGCCCTGGTTCCCATGCATCTAATGAGACTTCTGACCTCAATTAATTAGTCTTTAGTAAATGTCCCCTATGGGCCTAGCACTATGCTAGGTGGTCTGGGAAATACAAACGAAGTCTAAAATATGGTGTCTACCCTCAAGGGATTTGTCATTTCATCGAGGGAGCCAGGATGAAGCAGCTGAGAATTCATGAGAGTTCCAGAGAACACTCAACTGTGAAGTAAGGACCAGATGTGCAGTGGAGAATCTCAGAAAGTAGAAACGGGTATGGGTCTGAGGAAGTCAGGAAAGGATTCATGGAAGAGCTGATACCTGACCTGGGGCCCGAGGAATGTGTGGTCTATTGCTCAAGCGGTCCCAATTCTTCCCCCTCTTTGTAGCCTCACCCTTTGGCATGTAACTTTGTAGGCCCCCCCTCCCCTGGCCATTTTGATTCTGACCTCAGCCGTGAGGCTGGCTTTGGACACTGGGGTATCAGAAGACTTGACAAAGCAGGGGTCTGAAAATGTACCCACATAGTTCTACTTGCTTTATACTCTTCGGTCACCCCCCGGGGTGCACGCCCAGGCTAGCCTGCTGGAGACTGAGAGGCAAGCAGGGCAAAGCCAATTTGCCCCAGTTGTCCCAGCCGAGAGCCAGCCAGACCCCAGACATCTGAGCCAGGTCAGCCAGGATCACCAGAGCCCCCTGGCCAACCACCCCAGCTACACTGGCATGAAGTGCTTATTATTGGATACCGCTGTGGTCTTGTGGCTGTCCTTATGCAGCATTATTATGAAAATAGGTGACTGATATAATAGGTAAAGAGGTTGGAAGAATGGAACACTTGAGCATTTCCTGCAGAGACTCATTTAGAAAACTAGCTTTGTGTGATATTAATAAGTACTACTTAAAAGAAGGCTCTGCTGGTTAAACACATTTGGGAAATGCTAAGTAAATGAGGATAACAGGTTTCTTGATGTCGGGCTTCCCAGGGCCTTGACTGTGAAATTGTACATTGTGAATCTCCAGCAGGAGGGAGTATTCAGGATGCAACATCTCCCGAACATTGCCTGGGGTGTCTCATGGGACAAGGGTGCCCCTGGACACATCTGAGACATGCTGGTCTCAGCACATCACAGGCCATCCACCACTAGCAGATCAGTTGCCCTACGGCGGGGAGATTCTCTCTCTTACTCTGTGCTGTATCTCTGGAGCCTCGAGCAGGGTGGGCCCGTCCCGGGCACTTGGTAAATATATGTGGAAAGAAGGAAGGAGGGAGGGAAGATGTTTCTTACCCCTGGTCTTCCATTTGTGCTCTTGCCTCCGCCCACAATAAATGCCTTGGCTTTGTCTGCCTGGTGAGCCCTTCACACTCAGAGTACAAGTCCCCATTTCCCTCAGGATTTTGCTGATGTCCTCAAGCAAAGTTGGGGGATTCATCCACCAGGGTCAATATTCCAAGTACTGCTGTTTCTGTCCATCTGTCCCATGGTGCTAGGAGCTGCACTGATGATTACGTCTTTCCTACCAAGCCGAGCACAGAGTCCATCATACTATAGAGGTGCCCTGTGAGTATGCTCTGGAAAGACGCAAGGGGGAGAAGGAGGGAGGGAGAGAAAAAGGGAAAGGAGAGAGGAAAGAGGGGTTGAAGGAGAGGAAAGAGAGAGGGGGAAAAGAAAGGACAGAGGGAGGTAAAAATTAATATTCAGGGATCATTTCATAATAACAAATGATTAGTGATGAGACGGGAGAGGTTTACATGGGGGCAGGGGAGACAGAGATGGGAATATATGAAAATGAGTTCACTCTTTATTCTGTAAGTCACAAGGCATCACAGATTAATATTTTAAGCAAGAAGGTAGCATCGGCTAAGCTTTCTCTGGAAATTGTTTTTTGTCAACAGGCAAAACACGATTATACTATATATTACAAGGTGACCTGAATGATTCGAGTCATCTATTTAATAGAGAAGATAGTATGTAGCAAAGGAGAGGAAAAAATTTGCACAAGTCCCTCAACCTTTGTAAACTAACACAAAGACCTCTGTTGAATGGACATGCTGCACTCAGGTGAGGCTGAAGTGGTCACGCATGAGACTGAGCCATGTGTTTGCACATTAAATATTGAATCAAATCTACCCTGTGTCGATAAACGGAGGCACGAGTCCCAAGAAGCATAGCCCACAATCAGAACGGAATTAAATATTTTCTTCTTCTGAAAGCCAATAATAGTACAGATAAGCATTTAATTAAGATTTGTTTATCATCAACCTTTATACATGGAGCAAAAAGAGCTTGTCAAAATTATGGGTTCCATCTTCTAAACTTTAAATTTTCAAGCATATGCTCACAGTTTACTCATGGCTATCATGCCAGCCACAGTTGAAGGAAGAGTTTATATTTTTCTGAAAGCTGCCCAGCATCATAGGTGTTTTAAATGTTCTCTGCTAAGTAAGAAAAAGTCAGAACATAACAAGTGTGCCTGTTGCATATACTTGTAATCCTACCTAGTTCAGAGCTGACTGGGAGTGTAAAGCAAGCTAAATCTTACTTGTACTGACATTTGATAAAAGGCAAAGATTCATTTCTGTCTAAATCTAAACAAGCCAAAAGAGTTACAGAATTGGGAGAAGTATCCAGCAGGTTCCAGAAATGTAAGAAACTCTGGGTGTGTGTGTGCATGTGTGTGTGTGCGCGCACACGCACGTATCTAAGGAGGGATGACATTTAGATACATCCAGAAAGGGACGAGGTTAAGTAACAGATATGAGTAGCATTCAACAAAACAATCTATATGCGCCCTGTAAACTTGTGACTGAAAATATTTGAGGACGTTCACATACCATCAAAAAGATTTTGGGAATGATCTCAAGGAGTATGACTGGAACTTTAAAAAACTGATTGGATTAGACTCTTTTTTTTTTTTTTTTAAGATTTTAATGGCAGAAGAGGGATGCTCATACTGGGGCTAGAAAATGAAAAAGCAGAAAAAAAGAATCAGTCGGGGTCTATTTGACCATCGAGGGGTAAAGGGGCCCTGAATAGCCAAAATGGGCATTCCACCTTACTCAGCAGATCTACCCCTGTGGTAGGCTGGAAAACGTCCCCCCAAAGATATCCAAGTCCTAATCCCTGGAACCTGTGAATGTTACCTTATATGACAAATTGACTTTGTAGATGTGATTAAGTTATGGCTCTTGAAATGGGGAGATTATCTTGGATTACTGAGATGGGCCCTAAACACCACCGCATGTATTTTTATAAGAAGGAAGCAGAAGGGGATTTGACACAGAGGAGAAAGTGGTGTGAAGGGGGAGATAGAGATTAGAGTGATGTGACCAGCAGCCGAGGAACATGGGAGCCACTAGAGGCTGAGAAAGGCAAGGAATAGATTCTCCCCTAGAGCCTCCAGAGGGAGTGTGGCTCTGCCAACATCTTGATTTTGGCCCAGTGAAACTGACTGTGGACTTCTGGCTTCCATAACTGTGAGAGAGTTCTCTCGTTTTAAGCCACCCAGTTTGTGGTGATTTGTTACAGTGACCACAGGGAGCTAATACAACCCCTACCTCGGAGACACTCACTATTACACTCACGCAAGGGACCCTCTCTTCCCTTCCCCCAGGCCTGCGCTGTCTGCTGTCTGGCTCTAATCCCTTGTTCTCCAATTACCTTCTGGATAATAATTTGGTGTTTTTTTCTTAGATTTGCCAGAAGAGACAGACCACACCAACCAAAGACAAACTTTTTGGTCTGCTCAGCAGTTAGATTTTCGATTGTGAATTTATTTTAGATTTTTGCCTCAGTCTCTGTGAGACTGGCTAGCGGAAGCCAACTGCCCCAAACTTGGTAGGCTCCATCACACTAACAGAATCAATTTTCTAGACCCGCACTGTTGAAGTCTCAGTGTGCAAGTTTATGATGATGTCACCAGCCTACTGACCCCCAGTCTGGGCAGCCGGCCATCTTTCCTTGGTAACATCTCCATCTCCTCTGTCAAAATAGGACAGTTGCCTGCATTGGTTGAACTCGTTTCAGGTACCAGTATAGGTACAGCCTTTTCTTTCTTTCTTTCTTTCTTTCTTTCTTTCTTTCTTTCTTTCTTTCTTTCTTTCTTTCTTTCTTTCTTTCTTTCTTCTTTCTTTCTTTCTTTTTTAAGATTCTACTTATTTATTTGAGAGAGAGCACGCACAAGTAGGGCGAGCAGCAGGCAGAGGGAAAGTTTTCCCCTCCTCACTGAGGAGGGGAGCCCGATGCGGGCTCGATCCCTGGACCCTGGGATCATGACCTGAGCCAAAGGCAAACGCTTAACCAACTGAGCCACCCAGGCGCCCCAAGGTACAGCCTTTTCCTACAAAGATAGAAGAACATTATGAAAATAGGCCCTTGATACATTTGTCGAGACTTACTCAGTTGCAAGTGAAATAAACTCCAACTCAAAATAGCTTAGATACACAAACCAAAAAGAAATTTATTTCCTCTCATAAATGGGATGTTCCAAGAGCAGGCTTCAGACTCAGGCATAGCTGGATCAAGGAGCACTATGATATAACCAGAAATTTGTCCCTTTCTATCCATCTCCCAGTTCTGTCTTCTTCTTGTTGCCTTTTGGTATCTGGTAAGCTTTCTTCTCTGGGTGGAAGATACAGCCATTAGAAGTTCAAGACTAACTTACCCCTATATCTAGCAATCACAGCAACAACAACAACAACAAAAAGTTGTCTCTTTACTATATGTCCTAGCAAAAATTCCTGGGAAAGCTCCATTTGGTCCATCTAGGGTTATAGATCCATTTTTGAACCAATCACTGTTGCCAAGAAGTTTTGTGCTAAATGGTCTGTGTGACAATTTATTTTTCAAATGTTCCAGTATGAACAATATGAAATATGTGTATAAATCAAGTCTGATCTCCATCCTAAGAGTAGTTAGCATTTGAAATCCTCTAATCAGGAATCAACACTCCAGGAGAGACTAACTAGCATAGAAGTACTCTAATCACAAATCAGTACCTTCCCAAGTTCCCAGCAGGAAAAAGCTCACTCAAATTAGGATAAATCAAGGAGGGCTTAATAAAACTATGATTTACAAAGGTCTGGAAAGGATGTAGTATAGTATTAAGGAGCTAGTAACAACAGGGCTCTTCCATCCCTCCACCCAAAGGGATGCAAGAAAAAATCAGTTACCAGAACCTGGAAGGAGAAAGTCATATAGACTGCTGCCTTGACAGGAGCTATGACCTTCAAGATGGGTCACAGCCAGCTTGGGGCAGCCCTGCAGGGATGGAAATGGGAGAATAAATACCCTAACCTCATTTTCCTCCCTCTTTCCAATCACCTGCTGGGCTGGCTCACAATTAGTCAAAACCAACTGGAAGCCAGAGCATTAAGGAAGCCCATTGATATAGTCCATACAGGTCGGTTTCCCAGGCCAGAAAGCGGGGACAGAAAGCATGGAGAGAGCAATCCGGACAGGTAAACAAAATATTCAGCACAAGATTAGGTGATATAGCACTTAGCATATATTATCAAGACCTACACATGGAATGTTTCCTAATTAACATAAAGAAGGTTAGGAAAATGATATAGGGAAAACGAATAATGTCCAAAGTAGTAAATGGTTAGGAAGACTGTAGAAGCCCCACAACACTTGCATGAGAATCTGGCAAAAGCAGCATTCTCATATCACGGGCAGCCCTGGAAGGATGGAACCCCACTACCCCGCATCACTCCATTTCAAGGAGAACTCTGTCTCCAGGCCCGCTTACAGGGTTGACCTGTCCTACTGTTGGGATATTGAGGCATCCACAAAAGACTGTCAAGCTAGGTGCTATTTGTCCAGGTAAGAACAGAACTTCCCTGAACTATAGAACAGACCGAATAGCGTGTTTGGAGCTGCTTGCTAATAAATACTTGTAGTTCTTGTGAGGTTTAGTCTAAGATTTGTTTTCCCTGTAGGATACTATCTGGGAGTTGGGTTATAAGGGAGAAGATACCTGACTTCCACCAACAGCTAACCATCAGAGGCTCCCAACATTTTCGAAGGGAACCCAACATATGCTGAATGGCCCGGTTGGATCATGTGCCCAACCCTGTGGCAAGGAGCAAGGGTCATCTCGACCCAGTCCATACAGAATGGATTTTCCAGAAGCAAAATAAACTCTGCTACAAGAAGAAAGTTGGGGAGGGAAGGACAGAATATTAGGTAGACAATAACTACACCTACCCCCAGTTTATTACAGTTTCCATTTGTGGATTTAACACTCATAATTTCAGCTATTCCTGAATCACCCTGAATATCTATGACATAAGTAATTTAATAATAATTTGTCACTAAGGCACAAAATTGCATCGCCCATGCTACAAGCCAGAGAGCAGTGAAAAGGTGCTTAGCTAGCGAATAAGCCTGGCTGACCACCTGTCAACCTCATCTCCAAGTGGCTTTGTTCTTCTCTCCTGCATCTACACAGGAAGCTTTAATAAGAGGCAAACTTTGTCCTCAGTGAAAGCTTCCCTCAGATAATGGCAACTATGGATATCAGTGCTGAAGTGAAGAAGTGACGAGATCTTTTCTAAATAGATTGCAAACACATCATGCTCGAAAATCATCTTAAGTCTGAAAGGGCTACTCAAATATTTTAGTCTTAGCTGACTGCATGTAATGAGTTTAAATGCCATAATGTATTCAAGAAGAGCCTAAGGCACACACCTTATGAATGACATGGGCTTACTGCATTTTAAAAATCTGTATAATATTCATGATCCCTGTTTCAGTTATATATTCTTACATAACAAACTACCCCAAAGCTTAATGTCTGAAAGCAACAAATATTTTCATGGCTCACAGTTCCACAATCTGAGCTGGACTCCCCTAGGCAATTCTTCTACTGGTCTTACCGTCCATCACTCCTGTGTCTGCATTCAGCTGGCAGGTTGGTTGAGGGCTGGGCTCGGCCGGGACCCCAGGATGCTTGGAGCTCCCTCTCTCTCTCTCTCTCTCTCTCTCTCCACATAGCCTCTCCACATGCTCCCTACATTTCAGATAGCCAGATTGTTACATAGTGACTCAGAACTTCCAAGAGCACAAATGTAGATGCTACGGGGTCTTCCTAAGGCTGAGGCACTGGACACACTCGATTACTTAAAGTGAGTCACAAAGCCAGCCCAATTCAAGGGACGGGAACTACACAAGGGCAGGACTATGGGGAGACATGGGGGCTATGGTTGTAATGGATGACCACAGCTCCCCTGTAGTATAGTCCTGGGTACTTTAGCATGTTCTTTTGCTAAAAAAAAATCCAGATGCATCCTCATTTTGGTAGATAATGAAACTGAGGCTTATAGAGGTTAAGAAATTATTTCAAAGTTACCCAGATAGATTTGAATCTGAAGCCAGTGCTCGATCCACTAACCATAGGATATCATACTACCTTTGGAATATGCAGTTACGTTCTGTTCCTGGAAACATATTCACTGGGTGGTCCCTGGTAGAGCTGCAAAACAAGACGTGCTTTCCTCTCCCCTTCTTTCCTCTTTAGCCTCTACACCAATATTATCATCATCTACTCTAGGACTTCCAACAATTCAGATTCCAGAGGTAATTCCCATCTGGTGTTCTCCAGGCACAAACTTAATGGCACTCACTGCTACACCCACAAGAGCACACATTTAACAGCTCAGGCTGGGCTCAAACACATGCACACTTGGGCTTACCTTGTGCCTGATTCCCCAACCCTTCATAGCCCAAGATTCAGGCCATCCATATTCCTCAAGGGTAATACTATGCTGCCGTTCCTCATCTTGGGGTAGTTGTATCAGCTTTCAGACAAAGCAGTAGCATCAAGGAGTTCCTGAGGCTGTGGATTCTGGGCCACTGAGCTGAAGGTGATAAGCCTAGACGGGGCATCCCAGAAGGAGAAGGAGGGCATGTCAGGGCGCCACTAGTAGAAGTCCCAAGAGAACCACCAGGGAAGCTTTGGGTTGTTTTTTTTTTTTTCACTAATCGACATCCCCCAAAACTTAATCAGAGACTTAAGCTACCCGCAGATAACTGTTAAAGCATACTGACATAAAAATTTCACTTTGAAAGCTTTTCCTAGCAGTCTGATGCTGAACAAGTGCACTGGAATGTTCAGTTTCATTTTGTGTTTTCCCTGCACTGGGCTCCAAGGTGGTTTGGGGAGAGACTGAACAAAGAATGAGAGGGAGAAGTGAGGGCCTACTTGAGTCACTCTTGGGCCCACTGCTCCTCACATTTCAGGTTCTCCCCTCTCTACCCCAGGGGTACACCCTCCTCACCACACCACCACACTCACTGGGGTGATGCTACAACCCAGGCTGACAGCTGATACAAGGACCCCAAGGGGGGGAGTGGCAGCATAGGGGTCTCTACCTTGGGGCCCAGAGGGTTGATGAATGAGAAACAAATAGAACCCCACGTGTTGATATGTCTGAGGCCAGCCTCAGCTTTAAGTGTGTGCCATTTTCTGTGTGTGCATGAGACCATTTAAAGATGAGAGCAAACTGTCAGCCTTAATTCTCCAAGAGCTATAATCTGCATCAGAGTAAGAAGAGAAAAGCACAAAAATTAATTCAACTCTGTAAATATAATACTAATTATATCCTTTAAGTGATCTATTTACCGTTTAGGCTAAATCACTACTCAGCACACTAGCAATTATGTGCATATCATGAAAATGTGTCCTGTTGATATGGTTTCAAGTTCTATTTGTTTATGACAGTAATCCATGAGACTCACTCCGTCAGCAATATATGAAAATCAGTCTTCACACTTTACAATTATATCCTGAATTTTCAGTCTTTGTAATTTGCTGCTCATAAAATATGGTCACAGCTTAAACAATTAAAGAAAATGTTAACTATTACTCAAATCATATATTGCTTTTTCTCCATTTAATTGTTTATACAAATTCTATGATTTCACATTTAAATAATTCAACGATCCTTGACTGTGGCACCATGAAATTTTTTTTTCTCTCAGACACAGTTTTAATATGCAGTGTTTCTCTTCAGTTGTGCCAAATACATCTAACATCTTGTGTTTCCTGGGGCCAGAGCCATAAAAGGAAAATGGAGTTGAACATTCTACCTTTACCTTTCATCTATATGTAATTTTTAAATTTACACATGCTTTATTGCTGGACGTTGGGAGGCAATATATGGGAACAAGTTATCAAAGTGTTGGAATACCTAGTTCATGGAGACAATTTCTTCCCAGTTCTTTGGGGCAAGGGCTATATTTACAAGATACTAAGGGCCAAAGGCTGATAGGATTACTAGGTGAGATCTCCTTGACAAGCAGGCAAGTGTATCCAAATTGGGACGAAGATTGCATAGGCAGGTTTACCCTCTCATTTGCTTCCAGTAAATCACCTACCACAAATTGACCTGAGCAGATTGGTGAGTCTCAGATTTTAGGATGTTTTTTGGGTGGGTAGGAGTAGTCTTCACTAGTCACAAGTAAGTGACGGCAATAGGTCTCCTTTCCAACAACCTCACTGTCAGGTAGTATGTTATAATAAAAGCAAATGTCAGACCAAATTCTGACTCTAATACAAACATTCATAGCATGGAGACCCCCAGATGGCCGTACAATCTGTCCTGGAAGTTGAGTGAAGTCCCAGTTTGGTGACCCTTGAGCTGCTCCTACCGCCTCTTGCATGAAAGGTTCACGCGATATTCAGACAACTGAGTCCCCCCATAAGTGGCCAGACAAGGGACCAGTCTGGAATCCTAAGCCTGGAGTGCCATTCTAAAGAACCGTGGGCTATTGGCTTCACCAGATTCTTAGACCCCTATCATGCAAGGGACAGGACTTCTTAAACAGTGTTTCTAGCTAATGCACGCTGTTTGAATACCATACATTTCACCGATGAGAAATTATTTCTAACATCCATTAGGCTAGTTAACAAATCCTATGATATTGATCTGAGATAAAGATATTTGCAGGCTTATAGTAGTTGCTTTGGGCATGTTGGTATCTGATTAGGGTCTTTCAAGGAAGAATAGTCCCCGGAATGAATATCCTCAATTAGAAAACTTTGAATGTTCACCACTGCCCTGGGGTAGAGATTAAAACGAACGTGCAGAAGTATGTATCATACTATCTTTGCTGAAGTATTTTAAAGTAAATTGCACTGCAGTGACCATATGCTATGAGATACGACGTTGTTATGGCAATGACTGTAATAAAAGATGGATTTCAATATTTTGTTTGTTTTACATGTAAAAGCTTTAGACAAAATGAATGCCTTTGAGCTAGGCTTAAAACACATTTGCTAGAATTGCCATATGATCCAGCAGTTCTCCTTCAGGGTATATACTCAAAAGACTTGAAAGAAAGGTCTCAAAGAGATATTTGTTCATAGCAGTATTATTTACAATGCTAAAACATGGAAGCAACCCAAGTGTCCATAGACAGATGAATGGATTTAAAGATGTGATATATACATACAATGGAATATTATTCAGCCTTAACAAAAGAAGGAAATTCTAAAATATAATATGGTTGAATCTTGAAGACATTATGCTAAGTTTAATAAGTCAATCACAAAAAGACAACTATTTTATGACTCTACTTATATGACTTTGCAAGATGAAAAGAGTTCTGGAAATGGATGGTCGTGATGATTATACAACAACATGAATGTATTCAAGGATACACTTTATCGTAAGTTCTATCTCATGTGTATTTTATCACAAAAAATTTTGAAAAATAATCACATTTGCTGCCCTTTTGCTATTTGGGATTCATCATGAGACCAATATTTTCTGAGTTTCTGTCCCTTTATCATTACCTGAAGCCTCAGGAAGAATCCACTGCTCAGACAGCTTTTACAGTAGCAATGGTAAGAATGAGGTGAGTTCAGGGGACCGCAAGCAGCCCACTGGGTTAGAAATGAGGACTTGAGTGGGCGTGTGATGAAAGATGAGACCAGAGAGTAACAGGGCCAGCGCGAAGGCACAGCAACAAGGCCGGGGCCAGGGAGCCACCAAGGGAGTAAAAATTAAGGTGGTAAATTTGGATGTCTTCTTTGGAAAAATGTCAGTTCATGTCTTCTGCCCATTTCTTGATTGGATCATTTGTTCTTTTGGTGTTGAGTTTAAGAAGTTCTTTATAGATTTTGGATACTAGCCCTTTATCTGATATGTCATTTGCAAATATCTTCTCCCATTCTGTTGGTTGTCTTTTGGTTTTGTTGACTGTTTCTTTTGGTGATGGCTCTTAAAGAGGGCACGTTCTGTATGGAGCACTGGGTGTTATACACAATGAATCATGGAACACTACATCAAAAACTAATGATGTAATGCATGGTGGTTAACATAACAATAAAAATTTAAAAAAAAAAAGAAAAAAATTAAGGTGGCATTCATTCTCAAGTGCCAACCGTACATTTGCCTGATCCTTGAGAATAAGTGTCTCCTTAAATTTTGCACCCAAGGTGTCTTGCTTGCCTCACCCTACTTCCAGTCCCACACAAGGGGACTTGTTTTCAAAGTAAGGAGCTTGGATTACATCCTAATGGCTATGGGGAAGCTTTGAAGGAACCTAAACAAAAGATTCCAGTTTTCAAAAGATAATCCTTACCAGTAGAGAAATGACTGGAAGGAAGCAAGACTGGAGTCAGGCAGAGGATTCCAGACAAAAGATGGTGAGGGCTTTATGTAAGGCAGTGGTCTTGGGGCTAGAGAACAGCGGATGCTGGGACAGAGGGGAATGCTCAGAAGGTCCAGGAGACAAGTGAGGTTGAAAGAGTCTGAAGAGGAGAAGTTGGGTCTGAGGCACAATGAGCTTCTGTAGCCCATTGAATAAAACCCAGAGGCGGGTGGGAGCTACATTCCATCCTTAAAACATTAGCATTTCTGCTATGATTTCTTAGAAAACTCATGCTGGAAGCTATTGCTGGAAATAAAACATCTGGAGCAGACACTACTAGTTGCCTACCCCAAATTCCTTCCACTAATGACTGGTTTATATAATAAGGGCACAAGCTCCTTACCTCCCATCCTCCCCCCACCACCTCAGAATGGTCAGTCCAAAGTTGTTTCAGTGATGGCTTTAAACTACAGCTGGAGAGATTCTGCAGATCTTTGCTATTCTATAGAAACAGGAAGCCAGGAGGAGAGGGGAGCACTGCAGAAACGTCCATGGAGAAGTATGTGAAAAAGTCTTGCCAGAACAATGCAGCTGGGCAACATCTTGCTTTTCTTTTTCCTATGGAAACTCTGTTCAGAGTGGGTGCGCACGCACGCACACACACACACACACACACACAAATCACAAACGTAAATACAACAAAAATGCACACACACTAAATGGAATTTGCCAGTTTTGCTCACCAGGGTTAGTTTTGCAATCAGTTCTAAACTCCAGCAGGACAAGCGTCTTTTGTGCCATATTGGGGGAACTCAGGGCAACTGAAACAATTGGCCAAAATACTCCTCGGAAGGCAAACAACTGTTTGTGTTGCCAAGCCAAGACGAACCCCCAAGAGTAAGGTTCGAGAGAGGGAAATTTTGGAGTTTCTTCAAGAGGGAAAATGCAACAGTTTCTTTTACTGTTCAACTGCAAATATTTCTTGAGACCCTCTTTGTTAATAGTTCTGTGTTCGGTGCTAGAAGAGGAATGCTGTGAAGTGTAGAAACCCAGTCCTAACCTTCTGTGAGAGGAAAAGCTCTTCTCTCCTTTCCTCCTCGTCCCTTAAATAGAAAGTTCTCCTCACACTCTGTGTCCTTACAGACATGGCGGACAGAAGCTTTCACCCTTTGCTCCTCTCTTCGTGAGACACTTACAAAAATAGACAAAACTCTGACCTCCGTTCATCTTGCATCAGGTGGCATAAACATCACTGGCACAAATGGTCCCTCCTCTTGCATTTGACTTTCTGGAGACATCCTGCCTATGGGAGGAATCCCTAGGGCTTACTGTCTCTTCCCCATTGTAAGTGCACCGGGGTGGGGCTTCCTTGCCCTCTAGGAGAGACCTGCAGTTGTCCACTTGCTCCCCCTTTGCTTAGGCAATTAAAAGGTAGAAACAGTAGAAGAGTAGAAGAGTGATCTGGGCCTTGGTTCTAATGGAACCAAGGGGGGGGGGGGCTCTTTCTTGCTTTCTGTTATTGCCGTGTGAAGAACAGGCCATGGCTAAACCAATAATTCAGGGAAGATGGGAAACCTGGGGACAGACATGAACCCTGCTTATAGTTGGAGCTGCCCATCTGAGCCCAGCCCAAATCAGCAAAGCCAATGCTGGCCAACCTGCAGACACGTGGAAACGAAATGCTTATTATTATTTGCCACTGAGATTTTGTGGTTGTTTGTAGCAATAGCTAATTTGTATAGAAACTGGTGATTCCAAGTAATTAAACAGCCAGACTCTGGATTCCAGTAGCCTGGAGTCAATGGCAGACTCTCCAACCCAAAAGCTGATAAACCCAGACAAGTTATTTTCCTGCTTTGTGTCTGCATATCCATACAATGGGAATAACGTTATTCTACCTCCCTTAGAGAGTTTTTGGAACAATTTGATTTCTTAATACATTCAAAGTATGTGAAACAATACCTGGAATATGGTGAACATTCAATCAATGTTTTCCAGCATTTTCTCTAGCAATAAAAAGCTGATGTAATATTTTGCACATAAATACAAGTGTTAGAATCAACATGCAAACTTCTATCAAAAATCCTGCAGGGATTTTGATTGGGATTGCACTGAATCTATAGATCAAGTCAGAGAGAATTGGCATCTTAATATCGAGTTTTCCAATCCACAGATATGATAGATGTCTCCATTTAGTAGGTCTTATTTAATTTTTCTTAGCAATATTTTGTAATTTTCAGTGTTAAAATTTGGCACATATTGTCACATTTATACCTAAGTATTTCATATTTTGTGATACTGTAAATAATATCATTTACTTCAATTTCCAGGTCTGCGTTGCTAGTGTATTGCATTTTTCAAGCATGCAACCTTGCTAAACTCACTTAGTTTTAGTAGCTTTTTGGTAGATTCTTTGGATTTTCTACGTAGATGAACATTCCATCTCCTCATAAAGACAGTTCTGTTTCTTCCTATCCAATCAGTATGCCTTTTATTAATTTTTCTTGCCTTCCTGCTATAAGCTGGGACCTCCAGCACAATGTTGAATAGAAATAATCAGAGAAAATATACTTGTGTTGCTCTTGGTCTGAGGGGGAAACCATTCAGTCTTTCTCCATTAAGTTTAGCTATAAAGGAAATTCCCTTCTATTCCTAGTTTTCTGACAGATTTTATTAAAAATTGGTGTTGAATTTTGTCAAAAATTGTTTGCAACTATTGAAATGATCAGTTTTTCTTTTTAAATCTGTTAATAAGGTAAATTACATTGATTGGTTGTCAAATATTAAAACAGCCTTGCATTCCTGGGATAAATCTTACTTCTTCATTATGTAATATCATTTTCATGTTACTGGATTTGATGTGCTACTTTTTGTTAAAGATTTTTGCATCTATGTTTATGAAAGATATTAGTCTATAGTTTTCTTATTATATCTTTGTGTGGTTTTAGTGTCAGGTTTTAGTTGGCTTCATAAAATGTGTTGAGAAAATTTTGCTCCTCTTTTATTTGAGAAGTTTGTATAGCAATGGTATTATTGCTTCCTTGAATGCTTAGTAGAATTCATCTGTAGTTTTTTGGGAGAGTGTTCACTATGAAAGCGGTGTACTTCATAGTATAAAGTTATCTTTTTTTAAAAAAGATTTTATTTATTTATTTGAGACAGAGAGAATGAGAGACAGAGAGCATGAGAGGGAGGAGGGTCAGAGGGAGAAGCAGACTCCCTGCCGAGCAGGGAGCCCGATGCGGGACTCGATCCCGGGACTCCAGGATCATGACCTGAGCTGAAGGCAGTCGCTTAACCAACTGAGCCACCCAGGCGCCCCAGTATAAAGTTATCTTGATTATCTGTAACTTCTTCAGTGAGCTCTTGGTAATTTGTGTCTTTCAAAACTTTCACTCTAGTTTATCAAACTTATTGGCATAAAACTGTCCACAATAGTCCCTTATTATAGTCTTAATGTCTGTATGATCTTTAATGATATCTCCTCTTTCATTCTTGGTATTGCATTAATTTGCATTTTATCTCTCTTTCCTGATCAGTCTGACTAAAGTTTATGAATTTTACTGATGGTTTCAAAAAACCAACTTCTAGTTTGGTTTTCTTTAATTTTTTCCATTTTCTATTTCATTGATTTCTGCTCTTTTATTATGTCTTTCTTTCCATTTGCTTTGGGTTTCATTTACTCTTCTTTTACTAGTTTCATAAGGTAGAAGCATGTCCCATTGATTTGAGAATCTATTTCAAATATAAGCATTCAATGCTATACATTTTCATCTAGGCACTGTGTTATGTGCATCCCACAATTTTGGATACAGTCAACTCTAAGTAGCATCTCATTTGCTTTGTGGTTTCTTCTTTGACCATTGATGCTATTCTTTAATTCGCACATGTATCTTGCCTCTATTTCTCAGTTGATTCAGAATGGGTATGACAAAGGGGCGTGTTTAATTAAGATCCTCCACCCAGTTACCTACCAGGATCAAACTGTGAGGTCAGACATGAAGAAAAGCATCTAAGCGCTAATGGCCAGTGGATCCTATACACCTCATGCAACCGAACCACCTAAGTACTTTTTTAAAATACAGGTCCCTGAATTCTACCCTCAGAGATTCCAATTCAGCATATTTGAAGTGGAGATAAAGGAGTCTGCATTTTACAATCTACATTCAAAAATTACTCAAGAATAACTCCCTAGGGGGACGCCTGGGTGTTGTAATCGGCTAAGCGTGGGACTCTTGGTTTCGGCCCAGGTCGTGATCTCAGGGTGGTGAGATTGAGCCTTGCATCCAGCTCTGGGCTCAACGCAGTGTCTGCTTAAGATTCTCTCTCCCTCTGCCCCTCCTACCCAGTCGCGCTCTTTCTCTCTCTCCCCAATAAACACATAAATATTTAAAAGAAGAAGAAGAGAAAGAAAGAAGAAGAAGAAGAAGAAGAAGAAGAAGAAGAAGAAGAAGAAGAAGAAGAAGAAGAAGAAGAAGAAGAAGAAGAAGAAGAGGAAAGAAGAAGAAGAGGAAAGAAGAAGAATTTCCTAGGGCACTATGATATTGAATTAGATTTCAAAGCCCTTGATAGGGTGTAGAGAGAAAGTGTTTTCTGCAGGGCCTGGACTAGAGTGAGGAGAGAAAAGCACCTAAAGTGTAACTTTTCCAGAGACTCTCACTCCTGGGGTCTCGGGTGTACTTGCGCACATCTGAAAGCGAACGCTGCCTTGAATTTTGTGCTCTTCACAGCTCTCTTGCCTGATCCCAGCCCTGGTTTTCAGCATTCAGAAAAAGTGCAAGTGTAGACAGGAGCCCCTGCTCTGCCTGATTCCCCATCCCACTTCACTCCCAGGGTGGCCCTCCGAACCACCCGAATAGAACACCGGGTCACTTGCTGGCCGACCTTGAATGAACTTTGCTGCCGGCCGGGCATTCCTAGCCAATCCCAGCACCCACATTCCTAGCTTATGCCTCCTTGGTGACTACATCGCAGCCTCGTATCAACATCTCCTAAAAAGTAAATACCCAACTCTTTGCCCTAACTTGAGAATGGGTTTCTTCCAAGTCTGTTTATAAGTCAGTTATTTGGGATTTGAAGGATTTCAGTCTTAATTCTAAGGATAATGGTAAGCCCGTTGGGAAATCATGGAAGAGTTGTAAGCAGGCATCTTAAATTCCACACGTTTGTTTAGTTCCTCTTTTGTTTTGAATAGCTTAATCTCACTGTTTTTCTCTTTGCAAGCTTTGTTTGCAATGACTTTATTTTTCTAAAATCTTCAAATGTGAACATTCTTTGAATGCTTTGATTAAAGATTTCCAAATGGTTTTGAGAAAACAGTGAAATAAAATTTAGAGGACTCACTCGCAAAAATGTTCAATGACAATGTAGGACACTTAGACTGATTTACAAAGTAGTTCTTCAAAGCCTCAAACATTTCGAAAATCTGCTCGTCGACCACCAGGAAAAAGAGAAAACACATACTGTCATGTTAAGTATTTTTAATTCAACATCAGTTTTGTCATAAAAATTGTGTATTTCAGTTACTGAAACATCATATAAATAGAAACATTTGTAAATTTTGACAACTGCATCTTCTGTTTTCATTGGTAAAATATTGCAGCTTGTTTATACACAGATTATAACTTATGCATGCGCCTGGACTAGTTCCAAGTATATTTCAGTTCCATGAATTTCTTTTTTTTTTTTTTTTAAAGATTTATTTATTTATTTATTCATGAGAGACAGAGAGAGAGAAGCAGAGGGAGAAGCAGGCTCCCAAGGAGCAGAGAGCCCGATGCGGGACTCGATCCCAGGACCCTGGGATCATGACCTGAGCCGAAGGCAGACGCTTAACCATCTGAGCCACCCAGGCGCCCTGGTTCCATGAATTTCTTAATTTTAGCAAAGACATTGTTTTCACCATGATGTGTTGGCCCCAAATTTGTATTTTATCCATTACCCTCAAAACAAGTAATTTTATCTGCAAATGCTGAACTTTTTAAATTAATTTACTATGACTTTACTAACAATAATGGCAGACGTTTCACCTTTTACTTTTGAATGAATCTTCAAAAGCTTTATTTGATTCCGTTAATTGAATGCAGATATCAAACTGTAATTGGAATGAACTAATTTTTCACTTGAGGCAGGTTATGACACCAATATAAAATGTATCATTTAACTCTTGGTGAACTTCTGCATCTGCTGGAGCAACACATTGACAAGAATGGCTTCACTTTTATATATGCACAAGAAAACTTGGAATTAAGTTCAGCTGAATTAAGCTCAACACAAAGCGAGATATAAATACCCTTAGATGTAGACAGGAAGGATCTCTGCCCTGGGCCCTGAATTTTAGGGGCCCTGCACATCACAAACACAAAAAAATAAGTACATTTAAAAACTCGTGGCCAGCTCTCTCACTCAAGATCCAAAACCCAGTGCTGGTAGACTGGGGAGCAAAACTCTGCCCATCCACACTCAAGACTAACACCTTTCACAGCTCAGGAATCTCTTCTCCACAACTCTTTCCCAGTGTTCCAGAAACAGAAAGCAACTGTATCCAAATGCTGTTGCTGAAATCAGAGACAGAAGCAGTTATAGAATGCAAGGAGGAGCTGAGTGGTAGAGAGATTTATATAAGAGAAAAGGAAGATCAATTGACTTGTCAACTATCTCCCTGCAGATAACAAGAATACAGTGGATTAATGCATAATCAAGTATTATTTCCAATTAGTGCTGAACATCCATTGCCTTGCCTTTCTTTTTGTTTCACTCACTTCTTGGTTTCAAAAGTACTAGTGATTTACTATGTATCTGTAATGTTTTCTAATCCTAAACAATTCATACTATTCTTAAATTGGTATGTGTATGTACACATATCCATTGTCATATACATAACTATTTTCATTTTCTCTATTTATGTGTAAGTAAATATAAGTCGAGCTATAACATGAGTGAAACATGCCGCAGAGTCTTTAAATTACAGCTAGATGGACAATGAACCCTAGAATTGTGAATAGTTCTGTTTTTATAAAATTCCTTAATACAGTTGGATTTCACTTTCAATTTCAGACTTAAATTGAAACGTTCACCCTCATTTAATTTTGATTGTAAAAGTTGATGATATTCATTAATTATATTTTTCCTTTAATTTTAATTGATACTTCTGAATATTTCAGGAGGTACCATTTTTGAAAACATGAAAAGTAACTTGATTTTTTTTTACTTTTAAATTTTTATTTATTTATTTTAGAGTGAGGGCGCACACACATGCGTGCATATGCAGAAGGGGAAAGGGTAGAGGGAGAGGGAGAGGGAGAGAAAGAATCTTAAGCATACCTAGCACAGAGCCTGACACAGGGGCTTGGTCTCACGACCCTGACATCTTGACCTGAGCCAAAATCAAGAGTCAGATGTTTAACTGACTGAGCCACCCAGGCACCCCAATTTTTTATATTCTAAATTCACTTTTATTTACATATTTGGATGAACATATATTCAAGTTTTATACATCTTTAGTATAATTAGATTTTCTTTTTTAATCCTTTAGATCTTTAGAAATAGAAAACAAATTATGTGAAGATCTCCAATATAAAAACAGTGATTTCGCCAAAATGGAGGAAAAACTTTGTGGAATAAATATATAATGATTCATGAATTACAGATTACTTGACTTTTATTACTCATCTAAACTTCACTAGGCCATCAAGACAACATTCAGACATGCTCAATATTTAAGTTCCATCATCTTTGAGTTTTTGCCAACTCCATATAAAAACCATAGCTTTACACATTTTTTATCATAAGGAAGGTATTTTGTCAAGGTAAGAGCATAGGACATATTTTATTTAACACTTTGCTAGCTTGCTTTAGACCTTGTAAATATTTAAACCTAATGGAATGTGGGCCTTCGCTTGTCCTCTTGCCCACAGATGTCAGGAGGAGCCAGAACACACTGCAGCTGCATGCGGGAAATCACCAGCTCCAGGCCGTCTCCTCACAGTGACAATTCTCTTCCCAAGCCGATGGTAACGCTTCATCAGCGGCTTTGGGTCTTCTGTTTCCCGCGTGGTCAGTAACATCTCTGTGGCCTCCATGGCACGTGATAACGTGCGCACAAACCCTGTGCGGGTTATACACTCAACAGCAATAGACTGGAGTGGTGGAAATTCGGTACTTACTATTTCGTTTAACATTTCCTTAAGCTCACTGATATCAAAAGGGTTTATTGCAAAAAAACAAAACAAAACAAAAAAATTAAGCATTAGCAAATAATCCAATGACCAAGGGAATAGGCATAGGTTCGCACTGTACTATAAACCACAGAACCCCTGTAGCAAAAGCCCCGAGACTACTCTTTCCATATTCTGCAGCAGCCCGGCTCAGCTTCCTATTTCCTGTACATACTCTACACCTATCTAACCTGTGCTGCCCCGCATTTCCCACTGACACTGCCAAGAAGTGGCCTCTCAGCGTGAGTCACAGCAACTGGCTGGCACACAGAGAGCTTGGCAGGGATAGAAGCTTTACTTATTTCCTCCACCACCGCCTGAGACCTGAAGGGCTTGGATCCCCCCAGCTGCTAATGTCTGAACCCACTTGGTTTTGTCAGGGAGCCACCTGCATGCTCCCCTTCATTGAAAGACAGGTGTTAGCCAGCTTACATCTGGAAAGGGGTGGGGAAAGAGAGATAGGCTTTCACTGGTTTTATTCCAGATGTAACTGCACGGTAAAGGGAGAGCTCTGCTCAGTGAGTATGCATCTCACCTCTAGACAAGACCATGAAAGATCTGGAAGTACAAGAGGGAGGTCTACTCAACTCGCCCAGACTTATTTTAATGCATTTTAGCCATCCCCTATTTAGCTAAGATTCCCTGACCTCAGCCAGTCAGGCCGTCCATCCCCTACTCCTCCATACCGCACTTTGCACATGAGGTCTGCCTCACCACTTGCAATCTTTCTGTTTATTTGTCCCTTCCATCTCATCTGTGAGCACCTTGAAGATAGACACCTTGTCATCTCTTTATCTCTAGCACTTACACATTACACTAGTCTTGATGGAGTTGGGCTGGGTTGGACACAATTTGAAAATAAATATTTAGAGCCAACATATGGAGAAATGTTCATGGCTGGCTGATGAAATTATGCTTTGCTAGGGGGCTGATGAAGATAACTGGGGAGATTCTGAACTGCAGAAGGCATGTTGACAGTATTATTCTAGGAGAATCAGTCTGGAGGCATATAGAGAATGAACTGAATTTCCACCCATGCTTACATGCTCCCCACCAATCATATGCCTGGTAAACACCCTCGCCTTCCCTCCGCACACACTCCATCTGAGCCTATCAAAGTAGCGAACACATGAGAATATGGAAGGCATTCCTAAGTGAACATTTTTCATTTTCAACAAGTTAATGTTAATATCCTTACTATATAAACAGGGAGTTCTTGTAAATAAACATGAAAAATACTAACATCAATTGAAAAAAAGGGAAAAGACATAAATAAGAATGTCACAAAAGAAGAAATTGGACCAAGCAACCAAAGAGACCACAAGCTGAATTAGTAAGATGGCAGTTTTGCCCATCACATTGTCAGAACTTATAAAACAAGTAATAGGCAACATTGGCAAGGCTGTAGGAAAATGGCACTCTTATACATTAGATGTAGGAGTGGAAGTCAGCACAGGATTTCTGAGAAAAAATTCAGAGATGATGTTAAAGATATATTGTACCAGACATTGAGAACATTTTTAATCACTCATAAATTTGGAAAAACTGAATGGTCAACAAAAGGGAATAAATAATTAAATTCTGATATAGTCTAATGATTTCATTTTATAGTTATTTTAAGTCATCTTATAAAAGAACATTGGAGATGGAGGGCCTCTCGTATTCCTATTATAATGTTTAGTTTATAAAACAGGATATGGACACATGCACACGGAAGAGTCACACAGACTGCAAGTTTTGGCTGAGTGTCAAATGGCTGAGTATTAAAACTCATATTTGGCTGAAAATGAACCTCACCATCACAGAATGAACTTCTGAAATACAAGAATAAATCAGGACTTTAATCCAAAATTTAATTGTAATTACAATTTTATTATAAACATTTTAGTAGTCAAAAATTTAAAGTTGTCATTATGGCATGGCATGGTAATTTGGGGTAATCAATAAATGCTCTCTTTCAGCTGAGGCTAGTGGAAAAGTGAGATATTTTCAGGTAACTCATTTTTTTTCTAATGCAATTTCCTCTTATCTTCATGCTCTCTATATTCTTCATTATGTAGGGATTAGGATGATATCTAATTGATATTGTTGTATGTGACTTGGGAGTTTCTCCTTATATTATTATTTACATTTTTGTAAACATTTGTTGACTCAGAAAGGATATGATGAAGTTCCTAAAGTTATTAAGCTAAGACACTCTTCTAATATTCTTATTATCTGTACATTTATTTCTTTTTTAGCTATCTTAGAGTTCTTAATCATTTACTTAAAACTAATAAATCTTATAGTCTTGTAATAAGAAATAGATTTCTGAACTTCACTGGTGAGTAAAATTTCAATACGAAACACACATAAGATGTTCATTTCAAGTTATATCTAGTATGCTTAACCATATTTGAATGAAAATAACCAAATAAATAATTAAAAAATCAAATAAATATAACTAAGCAGCCTCTTCATATTTCTGATATGGTTGGGTCTTGCTTTGTTTTTTTTATCTAATCTGATCATTTCTGCCTTTCGATGGGTTGTTTAGACCATTTGCGTTTAATCTTATTATTGCTACAGTTGTTTTTAAATCTATCATCTTGCTCTTTGTTTTCTATTTGTCCCATCTGTTCTTCGTTCCTTTCTCACTCTTTTCTCCCTTCTTTTGGATTGAGTTTTCTTATGACTCCCTTCTATCTTTTGTGCTTGCTCATTAGCTAAAACTCTTCACTGTGTTATTTCAGCATTTGCTTTAGGGTTTATATACTTCTCTTTAACTTACCACAGTCTGCCTCCAAGTAACACGCCACTTCACATATAATATAAGAACCTCACAAGAATATACGTCTTTTGCCCCCCACGTGGCCTTTGGGACTCTGAATCTATAAGACTCTGTGTCTGCTTGTCCATTAATTCCTCCTCCATTCTTCACTCAGCTTCACACACTCCATTCTTCACTCAGTAATACACCCTTCCTCCTGATATACTCTGACTTTGTGAGACTTAAAAAATCCTGACTGTGGTAGGCTGAATAATGGTCCCCACAGATATCCACACTGTAATCCCTAGGACGTATGAATATTACCTTACATGATGAGGAACTTTGCAGACGTGATTAAACTAAGGATTTTTTTTTAATTTTATTTATTCATTTGAGACACAGAGATACAGAAAGAAAGAGAGAGCATGAGCAGAGGCAGACAGAGAGGGAGAAGCAGGCTCCCCGCTGAGCCAGGAGCCTGATGTGGGGCTCGATCCCAGGACCCTGGGATCATGACCTGAGCTGAAGGCAGACGCTTAACCATCTGAGCCACCCAGGCGCCCCTAAACTAAGGATTTTGAGATGAGAAGATTATACTGGATTATCTGAGTGGGCCCTAAATATAATTACAGGGCTCCTTATAAGAGACAGGGAAGAAGGTTAAAGGAGATGGGAGGAGCTATCATGACAGAAGCAAGAGGTTAGAGCGATGTGAGGAAGTAGGCCACAGCCAAGAAATGCAGGCGACCTCTAGAAGGCAGAAAAAGGCAAGGACAAAGATTCTCTCCTGAAGTCTCCAGAAGGAATGCAAGCCTACCAACACCTTGACTTTAGCCCAGTGAAACTGATTAGGGATTTCTGACCTCCAGAGTTGTAAGAAAATTACCTTATGTTGCCTTAAGCTACTAAATTTGTGGTAATTTGTTACAACAGCAACCAGAAACTAATATACTCATTACATTGCAATTTTGAAATACTCCATGAAGCTTCTATCATGTATGAGCACATTTCTATCAGAAGACCCAAAACCAAATATTAACTGCGAGGCGATTGTTCTAATAGACATTGTTTGGTTGCTGGGAACTGGAAGCCATTCACATTTGCAGGAATAAGAGAAGTGTCAACTGTTAGGGACATTCAAGGAGGAAGTATATACAAGATTATTAATACTGTTTTGAACCCACATGACTCAACAATTCTGGATTAGATATAGTACACCAGTGTCCTCAGGAAAATAAATTCAACATTTTACAAATTTTTATTATTTAATATTTCTGTTTTTATGATATTCTAGTGGCCTTATTCATTTATCTACCTTGATTGCCTACAATAACCAAATTTTATAGCACTAGCAATAATACCAACATTACTTTTTCATTTTTAATATAGGAGAGAGACAAAAAATGACAGAGGCCTACATAATTTATCAGGTACTATATACTGCAATCCTTGGCTTTTCCAAATTTCAGTATGGACTGTAAGCCTGTGTTGTTATTGCTTAATTAGCATCTCATGATTTTGGTAACTTAATAGTTCATTTTCAGCCACCTTCCACAAGTGAACTCTAAAACCCATATTTGGCATTTGTACTTACCAAGTTTTACTTTTTTGTCAGCTTTCATAAAGATAGTTCTTATGTGAGGTAAAGTGAAATGTTCTAAATGTGCAATTATTTGCATATATTATTCCCTTAAACATTTTATCCAAAATTAATATATCCCTAGACATCAGAAGTTTTTCAAACTAAAAAGTGCTCCATATTCAGGAATGTAATTTTGTTTACCATCATATTTGGTTTTTTCAGAATATATCGCCCATTTGGATAATGAACATATTTAAATGTCATGTGTTCCAGAGCCAATAAATGCCCGTACGTGAGAACATTCTAATTGTGAATATCTCTAAACTATCTTATTCTTCCTCTTTCTTCTCCAAATAAACAATTCTGAAAATCCACCTACATTGAGCATTTATCTGTAAACAAATCAGACGTTTTTTCCAATCATTTGTGAGGCTTTCCTGGAAAAGTGTGGAGAAGGCAGTGTGCACTTAGTAAGCATTTTACCTGACGGAGCTTCATGAATATAAATGCTTACTAAGTGATTTGCAGTTCTATTGTTTAAATTGATCTCTAAGTTTATATTATTCCATGTTTTATTCAGCCATATGTAAATAAACATACAATAAAAGATTTTTAAAAAGGAAAAAAGAAGAAGGAAGTATAATTTTGTCAGGCCACGAGGAGGCAACGACTGGCAGGTCAGTGACAGAGACTAATTCTGGGGCCTCTCATGGGCCCCTAAGTTCTCTCAGCACGTCTGCAGTTTCTCTCAGCCACCACATTTGAGAGCCAGCTCTACATAGCTTTTCAATCCAAAAGTCCACCACAGAGTGTCCCTCTGGATTCTTCTATTTCAATTCTCAAGACAGATGGTCTGATTGAGCCAGCCCAGCTTATGATTCGCTGTCCCCAATCAGTTGTCTACTCCCAGCCTAGTCAGCTGAGGCCAAAGGTTACACGGTACTAACATGGCTGTGTGGACCCTCCGCTTCCACAAGGGCAATTGCAAAGAAGGGTGAGTTCAGTTAGCATCCTAAAATGGGCCTGACACCTACACATAAATAAATACAGAGTGAAAGGCCAAAATTGTAAGCCCTATTTCTTTGGGTGACTTTTCAACAGGTGACTAAGTCCCAGAGACTTGGAAAAAAAGACTAACATTCGTACAGCACCTCTTCGAAGTCAAGGAAATTGGGGAAATAATGAGCAACTCTTAACGTAATTACTCACCCTGGCTGACCTGTAAAGCAACTTGACAAGAGAGTATTGACGGGTGTGGGGGAAAGAAAGAGAAAGTGGGATGTAAACAGAGAAGAATAGAAAAGGTAAGGGGAAGGAGATGACTAATTATTGAAAAGCTGTTCTGTGCCACGGTATGCTGGGCACTTAGCACAGGTCTTCTGGTGTGTTCGTTTGACAAGAAGAGGAGAGAAGGAAAAACTCAGGAAAGAATAAGAAAGTTTGTATCAATTTACTCTCCCCACCAACGGTGAATGCCGACTGCCTGTTTTCCCACAGCTTGGATTTTCTTGGAGAACCCACTATTTTTAAATTATCTGCAGAGCAAATCTCAGTTACCAGAAAACCTTAGGTGATGAGCAAGTTCTTCCAGTTTTAAGCACAAACCATTTTTTAAATTTTGATCAGTCCGCACAGATGCATCTCAAGCATTCTGACAAGCAGAAGGAGCCAGACTCGAAGGGCTACGTACTGCGTGACACAGCTGTCTACACTCCTCGGAAGTCACAGACCTGCGCTCCTAAAAAAGATAAGTTCAACCATAGGGAAATTATGCCTAAACTCTGTTACATCAATTCAGGTTAAAATACTTCGAAATCTTCCCACCTAGTGTCTTGCGTTTTCTTCCTCTAAACATAAGCTGACCTTTCTTTATTGATTTGGGACTTGAAAAGAATTGTGAATTCTTAAAATTGTTCTCTTCTGTAGAAAATTGATGCCCTCAGAGTCCATTAGCCTGACTCTAAATGGTCCCAGATTGCTGGGCCTTTTTAATCCTGTGACTGCTTTTATAGGTTTTCCTTGTCCTCCCCTTCCTCTGAGTTATCAGCAGTGACACATCTTGCCACCCTCATTCCTTTCCCACCCCACCCCGACCCCCACCCCGTGAACGTGCTCTCCCAAAACAACACTTCTGATTCGCTGCTTCGAATCTGTTATGAACTCTTGGGGGGTAGGAGAGAGGGCAGATAATCATGTGGATAAGAATTGTGTGTTAAGTACAAATAAAAACGCCCTGAAGAAGGACCTGGGAAGCTTTGCTATACTAAAAGGCATGAGCCTTTGTGCACAGACTGAGTGATATACCTAGTTGAGCCACTCAGAGTCCTGTTTTACTTACTTATTCATTCTCGACCAAGTTCCTGAAAGGTCGCATTGCTACAGTACTGCATTCATTTGAGGTGAAGTGTTATCATAGTATTTTGTTCATACACATACTCATACATACATATTTACACACAACAAACTACTCAAGCTACAAGGAGAAAGGAGGGAGCCAAAAGCAACATTCCAGTCTGGACAATTCAGAACAGGTACAGCATAGAACAGTACAGAGTTAACTAGCCAAAATGTCCCTAAGGGGAAAATTGTGTATATTTTATATACATATGTGAATTTTTAATATGTATAACTTACACACACACACACACACACACAGTTAGCTCTCAAGTTAGCTAGAAAGGAATTGGTTCATTGCCCACAGCATAAGGTCACATTTTGAGGCAACCAACCGGTAACGCCAGGAAAGCATGTTGAAGAAGCGCAAGCCGGCTGTTTTCTATCTCTTTCTCAAACAGAGCATTTGATTAACCTTTTTTTCTAAGCTAAGAGAATCAATTACATGAATATCCTGCTGCATATGTACCTACTCACAATGTAACCATTTAAAATCTTTCTAAAAAATAAGATGATTTCTACACTCATGAGTCTAGACGTAATTTTGTTAATTCATTCTCAGAGGACATAGTAATTAGTGCAATATTTAAAGCGACAGGAAATAGTAATGAAGCCTTGGAGTTCTGGCACAAAAACAGCATAATGACTAGAATATAAAATTTCAAGTCTTGGCTTCTCCCTGTGCTAAAATCTCCACGATTGAGTTTGTCGATGACTTTAGTTACATTAGACAGAAGTCCTCAGTTTGCATCTCTATCCGTTCCATGGTGCTATTTTCAGAAGAGCTTTGTAAAAATGAAGACATTCATTTCAGATTTCTACTCTTCTAATATTTTTGAGCTTCTATTTTGTGTCACGTAGTGCAGGAACTTTAATCCTCAGCAAGGATAGGCACTGATATCATCTCCATTTTACAGCTGAACAAACTAAGGCTCAAAGACGTTTCAGTCGATTTCCCAAAGACATGAAGCTAATAAATTGGGAGCTGGAACCTGAAGTGAGGGTGTCCTTGAGCTCAGTGACATTCCTTTTACTAAAGAAAAGGTAGAGGCCTGCATTTCCTTTACATTGTTGCAGCAGAGTCTCTACTAAGGCTTTACCTCTGTATACTTTTAAAATCAATTCCACCTCTTGTGCCTTTGTTCATCTGAATTATTATTCCCTCATCATTTTATTTGGGCCAACAAAGTATTTTTAGTAAACATGAGCCACAATCTGCTAGATCCAAGAATTTATAATTTTTTCTGTGATATGCCAAGTTCTTCAGAATCTTTCTCTCATTGTAAAAGCATCGGTTTTACCCTTTCCAAGTATCAAGATGGTCATCCCGAGACTGAACTTTATAACTCACCAAAAGAAAATTGACTGAGTCTTCATTTTCTGAAGTACTGAGCAATCCTGCCTCCCTGTCGGTTCACGTGATCATCAAATCTTACTGTGAAAGAAGCTGACTGTTTTAACGGTTTCATCTGATTAAAAGAATCAAAGTGATAGGAACATCTAATACAATCCCTTTGCTTCATCTCTTATGCTTTTATACAATTTAAAAATTTTTTTTTAATTTTTTGAGTATGGTGACACACAGTGTGACATTAGTTTCAGGCATACGACATAGTTTTGCGACAAGTTTCTATGTTGTTCCAGGATAGCTACCGCCTGTCACCACACCGTGCCATTGTCACTGACTGTATTCCTGATGCTGGGCCCTTTATTCCCGTGACAATGTTTAAAATTTCGTGTCTTGGGGCGCCTGGGTGGCTCAGTTGGTTAAGCGACTGTCTTCGGCTCGGGTCATGATCCTGGAGTCCCTGGATCGAGTCCCGCATCGGGCTCCCTGCTCAGCAGGGAGTCTGATTCTCCCTCTGACCCTCCCCCCTCTCATGTGCTCTCTCTCTCTCATTCTCTCTCAAATAAATAAAATCTTAAAAAAAATAAAATAATAAAATAAAATAAAAATAAAATTTCGTGTCTTGATCATTACCATGCTTCCCTTTCCAAGTGGCTCTCTGTAGAAACAAAGAGCTTTGAGGAACCTTGACAGAGAAAGCTGCCAAAGCCCTAAGAGCTGTCCTTGGTCTCACGAGTCGATGTGAGAGCCAGTCCTGAAGTTCGCACCAGTCCTCTCCCCTGCTCCGTCCCCACTGGTTTTCTCCTGATAATCTGGCTTTCTTCTGTCTCCCTGTCCACATGCTCACATAGAAATCTGTGTTCACCATTTCCCAAGCAGAAATGCCTTCCAAAGTTCTCATAGGTACAGATTTGCTTCTCTTAATGATACTAAAGCACCGCCCTGCGCCCTGCTGGTGTTAACTTTCCAGATCATCAGATAACAAATTGAGTCACCTCTGTGTTCCATGTGGCTGGGACATCCAGTTGCTGACTAATGAGAAATTCAATGAAGGGCAGGGAAGCAATTCGGGGCAACGAGTCAGAGGAGCAGACATCGAGTCTTCGGTACAATCATGCTTGTACCGAAGAATCAGGTCAACACAACCCACCCCGCTGCAAACACCTTAACAGGAAAAGAGAAATGAGAATTGCGTCTAGCTCTCACCAGTCTTGTTTCAACTTACACATCTTTACAAAATTATAAACTAAAACGAAAGAGGGAATGAGAGCAAGGAGAGAAGAGTGGTTACCTGAGAGTATAAAAGGAAGTTAAGAGCAGAACGTCAAGTCCAAACTTTGGACACTCCCCGGTAAAGAGCTGGCTTGCTTTCTCTCTGTAAGCAGGCAGGCTGCTCCGTCCGAGTGGCTGGCCACCTGTAAAACATTGCCCCATGCTGGGTTTGCATCAGGAAAAACAAACACAGGCCAAGTTTCCTCATGTGTAAAATGTAAAACACAACCTGTACTTCAGAGTGCTGTAAGAATTGTGTGATATAACAGACGCAAATACACCCCAGCCCAGGCCCGACGCGTAGAAAGTGCTTCTCGAATGTCAAAGCCTGTGGTGGACATGGAGCTGCACTGCCCAGAGCCCCCTTCAGTGAAGGGCTGGTTGCCCTTCACTGTCGCACCCCCCCTCCCAGGGAGTACCTCGGCTGCAGAGGCCCACACCCTGGAAAGCCTGGGGGTATAAAGGCCTGGCCATTTGAGCCCAACACAGGACAAATTTGATGGGCCATTTTAGTCAGACAGCAACCTGCTGGGTTGCCCTAAACCGTCACTGGGCCTGCTTCGCAGGTCAGCTTCTCCCTCTGTCCACTCTTGCTTCCTTCCCTTCCCTTCCACAGGTGTTCACTCCAAGGACACACTTAATAAACATCCTGCCCACTAAACTCTGTCTCAGAGCCTGCTTCCCGGACAACCCAAGCTACAACAGGAAAGTATGGGGAAAAAAAATGAATAGTTGGAATTCAGAGTTTAAAATGGTGATTAGCTCTGGCTGGTACTAATACAGCTTGTCCAAATTTATTACTAAAAGAATTCTAGAACACCAGAAAATAACCCCTAAAATGTATTAAGATTTTAAAAAACTAACTCAAATTAATATTACTTGGCAAATGGGCCTCGGAAAGTAGGAACTAGGAAAACTGACAATTTGGAAAAAAAAATTTCAGATATAGGCTTCATTCCTGTATCTACCAGTTAATATTCAGATACATTTGAGAGTTAAATGTATCTTTTTTAAAATATAGGAAAATATATGGGTGACTAGCCAGATTCTGCCTTCTATGAATTTTTAAAATAATTTTCACATGATTTTCAAATTTTAATTTTGTATATTTTTGGGAAACTTAGAAGTTACAAAAATACAAATAAAACTACAACAAACTCCTATAGCCCCATCACCCAGAAGGAACGACTCTTGATATTTTACATTTGCTTCCAGTCATTTGTTAAAAAATTCACGTGCATGATGTTTTTATAAGTACTTGAATGCAAGTAAGCAGTAAGCAAGTAAGCAGAAAAAGGATATCTTGGTAATTGGGTCATTAAAGTATAGAAAGAATGTCTGGAGACGGTCTCATAAGATAGGCAAGAGCAAGGGCGACCAGACAGTAGGGAACACAGACAAGTTATGGCACAAAAACAGTCTTACTCAGTGCTGCCGCTGGTCCTACCACTAGGGCCCATCAGGCACCCCCAGCTCTGGACTCCCCCTATGGCAGATTCAACCCTGAGTAATTATTCAACTCTTCCTCAGTCTTGATATCACTCCCTCAAGATTCATAGTCCGTTCAAATGGCCTGGGTCACACTCCAGCTGTCAGGGTTGAGGAGAGAGGATATAGCTGACCCCCTTGCAGACACAAGACCCGTCTTCCAAAAAGACTCACAAAGCTGGGGAGTGTCAGTTATTAAGCTGTTTTGTTCTCTGCTTCAAGCCCTGTCTCCTGTGAACCACTTTATGATGTGGAGGCTGAGACTCTGTAAACCAAGTTTCTCCTTGGCCAGCTGCTCCCTGTATTGACCCTGCCGGTAGAGGACTCTAGAAGAAAACTAGAAGTCTGGGGAAGAAGGAAAAGTCAATGCTTCTTCCTATCTACATCCTGTGCCTGTCAGCATTAATGCAGTGCTTCTTCACCCCAGGGTGGTGATACATGCCAGTGGTAGTGGATTCCAGCTTGCGATTTTTCCAACACTCCCAGAGCGAGAGTATCAGGCTCCCTTTGAGCTCAAAAACACCAGTATTGGCCTATAATAAGCTCCCACCGACTCAGAAGTATAAGTCCAAGCTGCACGGGGTCTCTTCTCCAAAACATTCAGTTTTAATACTCCAACCTCTTCCTTTTGTTTTTTTTCATCCCTGGGGGTGGTAGTCCTCAGTGTTTTCTCCTCTGTAAATTGCCTAGCCATATTTGTTATTCATTATTATTGCATTATTTGTCTTTTTCTTATTGACTCATAAGAGCTCTTTGTATATTCTGGGTACTAACCTTTGTCACTTTTGCTTTTTTAAATTTTAATTCCAGTGTCGTTCACATGCAGAGTTCTATTAATTTCGGGTGTACAATAGAGTGATTCAATGATTCCATATATTACTCAGTGCTCACCAAGATAAGTGCACTCGTAATCCCCTTCACCTGTTTCACCCATTTCCCCACCCACCTTCCTTCTGGTAAACATCTGTTTGTTCTCTATAATCAAGAGTCTTTTTTTGGCTCATCTCCTTTTTTTTTTCCTTTGTTCATTTGCTTTGTTTCTTAAATTCCACATATGAGTGAAGTCATATGCTATCTGTCTTTCTCTGACTGGCTTATTCCGCTTAGCATTACACTCTCTAGATCCATCCATGTTGTTGCAAATGGCAACATCTCATTCTTTTTTATGACTGAGTAATATTCCATTATATATGGAATATGTATATATATATATATATATATATAATACATTGACAGATGAATGGGTATAATATATATATTATACATTGACAGATGAATAGGTAAAGAAGAAGATATATATATATATATATATCTCCCTTCAAATTAGTGTTTTCATATTCTTTGGGTAAATACCCAACTAGATCATATGGTAGTTCTATTTTTAATTTTTTGTGGAACCTCCATACTGTTTCCAAACTGGCTGCACCAGTTTGCATTCCCACCAACAGTGTGCGAGGGTTCCTTTTTCTCCACATCCTTGTCAACACTTGTCATTTCTTGTGTTTTTTATTTTAGCCATTCTGACAGGTGTGAGGTAATATCTCATTATGGTTTTGATTTGCATTTCCCTGATGATGAGTGATGTTGAGCATCTTTTCATGTGTCTGTTGGCCATCTGGATGTCTTCTTTGGAGAAATGTCTGTTCGTGTCTTTTGCCCATTTTTAATTGGATTATTTGGGGGTTTTTGGTGTTGAGTTGTATAAGTTATTTATATACTTTGGATACTAACCCTTTATCAGATATGTCATTTGCAAATATCTTCTCCCATTCAGTAGTTTGTCTTTTAGTTTTGTTGATTGTTCCCTTTGCCATGCAGAAGCTTTTTATTTTGATGGAGTCCGAGTAGTTTATTTTTGCTCTTGTTTCCCTTGCTTCAGGAGACAGATCTAGAAAGATGTTTTTATGGCCCATGTCAGAAAAATTCCTGCCTGTGCTCTCTTCCAGGATTTTTATGGTTTCGGGTCTCCCATTTAGGTCCTTAATCCATTTTTAATTTATTTGTGAGTGTGGTGTAAGAAAGTGGTCCAGTTTCCTTCTTTTGCATGTAGCTGTCCAGTTTTCCCAGTGCCATTTGTTGAAGAGGCTATCTTTTCCCCATTGTATATTCTTCCCTGCTTTGTGGAAGATTAATTGACCATATAATCATGGGTTTATTTCTGGGCTTTCTATTCTGTTTTGAATGCCTACCATTGTTCATCATATGGCTTTTAACATTTTTGTGATATCATGTGCCAAACAAATACTTTACATTTTGAAGACTTTATTTATTTATTTATTTGGAGGGGCAGGAGGGGCAGGGCAAAAGAGAGAATCTCAAGCAGACTCCTTGCTGAGCTCAGAGCCTAACAGGGGCTCAATCCCATCACCCTGAGATCATGACCTGAGCCAAAATCAAGAGTTGGATCCTTAACCAACTGAGCCACTCAGATACTTTACAATTTGTTACACAAATTCATTAATCTCTTCCTTTATGATTCGTGCTTTTTATGTCTTATTGAAAGAAAGATAGAAAGGGATGAAGGGAGGAAAGGAGGGAAAGTGGAGGGAGGAAGAGAAAGAAGGAAGGAAGGAAAGAATCTAACCTAAGATTGTTCATTCATTCATTGAACAAATGTTTATTGAATGTCTGCTTTGTTCTTTGTTCTATTATTACTTATAGTAATAAATCAGACAAGACCCCTGCCCTTGTGAAGCTTACATAAATATGGAAGTTACTGTCAGGGAGTGAAGGGGCCATGAAGACAAGTAAACAAGGGTAAGCAGATAGAGAGGGACAAGGGAGCTACTCTACCTAGGGCCATCAGGGGATGCCGCTCTAAGCAGAGACCCAGGAGGAGTGAGGGAATGAGCTATGGACATATCAGGGGCAAAAGCATTCCAGATCGATGGAAAAGCCAGAGAAGAGGCTCTGGGGTGGTAAGGATGTTTGAAATGTTTGTGGAACAGTCAGCAGATCAGTGGGACCAGAATCCAGTGAGCAGGGGCAAGAGGTAGGAAATGAAGAGAGAGAAGTAGGCAGGGGAGGGCCCACCCATGGGCCACTGCAGAGAGGCAGGAGAGACCTGGTCTTAGCTACAATTTAGAAGGGTCACTGTGTTCTGCAGTGCAGAGAACAGGTGGAGGGAGGCTGAAAGGAAACCAGGGAGACAAGCTGGAAGGGACTGCAGCGTCCTGGCAAGAGCTAATAACTGCACGCACTGAGGTCATAGAGACACGCTTCTTATATTTTCTTCTCTTTCAAAGCACGTTTGTTTTGTCGTTGTTGCTGTTGTTTTAACTTTTAGGACTTCAATGTAGCAAAATGTATTTTGGGATATGATGTAGGGAGCTAATTTTAACATTTTTCCATAGGGAGAGCCAATTGTCTCAATTCCGTTTATTGCATATGATTGGTCTTTTCCCAATTGATTTGTGAAGCAGGCCATTTTATACATCACTAACTCTTTTTTTTTTTTTTTTAAGATTTTACTTATTTATTTGACAGAGACATAGCGAGAGCAGGAACACAAGCAGGGGGAGTGGGAGAGGGAGAAGCAGGCTTCCCACCGAGCAGGGAGCCCGATGTGGGGCTCGATCCCAGGACCCTGGGATCCTGACCCGAGCCGAAGGCAGACGCTTAACGACTGAGCCACCCAGGCGCCCCTACATCACTAACTCTTTCTGAGGGGGGAAGCAGAGTCTCTCCTCTGTTTCGTGTATTCGTTTGTCCCTTCCTGTGTCAGAATACCATTTGTTGGTACTCTCAGATTGTCAGATTGTTGGAAATTTGAAATATGTCTCGATATCTGGTAAAATGGGTCCCTCCCTCTTTCGTTCTCTTCAAAATTATTTATGATTTGTGTGGACTGTCATTTTTTCATATTAATTTCAGAACCAGTTGTTGAGTTCCCAGAATAATCCTGTGGAGATTTTTGTTGTTAATTATACTGAATTTATAACTTACTGTGGGGAGAATTTGTATCTATAGACTACTGAGGCCTCCTAAGTGTAAATGTAGCAAGCTTTCCATGTATTCGGATCCTTCAACAAAGTTTAAAACTTATTTTCATAAAATCCTCCCAGGAGCTTTCTAATTTGTACTGCTAGTATGAACATCTGTTTTCCTATGGAATTCTCTATTGGTTCTACTGGTGACAAAGGACTGTATTTTTAGCATCAGAAAAACCTCTTATCAAGCATAAATAAGGCAAACAAACAAATAGAAAAAAAAAAGTGGGCAAAGGACACGAACAGACAATTTTCAGGAGAACCACAAATAACCAATCACCATATTGAAGTGTTTCAGGCTAACTAGCAATCAAAGAAATGCAAATTCAAACAACCCTAAGATAATCATTTTACACCTGCCAAAGTGGAAAAATCATTTTACACCTGCCAAAGTGGAAAAAACAAAAAGCATTTGTTTTTACATTCTTGTGCTTACTCTATGTTAAAGACAAAACTAACAGCCACTCTCCTGCTCTGCAGGCTAGAGTGTAACTAAGGGGAGGGAATGTTGTATGATGTTTTAAGAAGCTTAGAAAGTCTTCATTCCCTGTCCTTGGGATTCTGACCTGAGGAGAAGGTCAAACAAAGATCAGCGGAAAACAAAAGCTCGTCAAAGAGCCATTTCTGATAACAAAAGCTTGAAAGAACCTAAATGTCCGACACCAGGGGAACTGTATGGCCACAGGATGAAATGATGCAGCCATTATCATAACCACGTGTGAAAAATCTCTAATGGCTGTGAGAAATTCTTAGGATGAAATGTTAAATGAAAAAGGAAGATCCAAAACTGCCCGCCTCCATTTTTGACATATATAGCAAACTGGACTAGAGAAAATACATCAGAATAGAACAATATTTTATCTCTGAATAGTGGATTACCAATCATGTTCATTTTTTCTGTTATACCTATCTGTACACCTACAATTTCTACAATAGGCATGTGTTATGTTTTAGAATCGAGACATGAAAATGTTAAATAAATACTAAATGAGCAAAACGGCTACAAGAAACGGGAAGTTTGGAGGGACCCACCTTGAGTTTTCAGTTCACTTTTAAACGTTTGGTTTATTATATGGACTAACTAGATAGACACTGCCCGCGGGCAGACTGTTATCTGCTTGAGAGCGCAAAACATTGGTTGTAACAGTTTAGCTCCTAACAAGAAGGGGTCCACTTCATAAGCCCCTAATTAAAGCCAACGCAGCAGTGAGGGCCAGGAGCAAAACGGTGTAGGACCAGGGGATTTGTGGCTGCACCTTAAAATGCATAGGGTGTCTTTAAACTGGGAACTCTTTATAGTTCTCGAGTATATATATTGTTCGCTCATCCACTCCATAAATATTTACACGCATATTTGCATCTAGATTTTAACATAATGTTGGCATTTTAAGAGAGATGATTTTGTCGTGATTTTTGCAAAAACAAAGGCGTTATTTCTAATGTTTATGTTGTGATTCGGTCTGGTGTCCAAGCCCAGCATATCCCTGAATATAATCACACCCACAACCTTTCTGGGGAATGCAATCCACTGCCGCTTGCCCTTGCAGCCAGGAAAGATTTCAGAGTATCCTTTTACACGTACATGGAACTGCCTACCAAGATATTTTTATCGTATCCTCAAAACCACTCATCTCCTTTTCATTTGCCTTTCATACTTATAATAACTTCGACTCTTTCCTCTTTCTGAAAACAAGGAAGTTCCCTTGATATTTGTGTATTTATTTTGCTAGGAAACAAATTGGAATTAAGCCCACGTTTCTATTCAGTGTCAATAGAGCTCAGAAAGAGACCAGTCTCCCCCTCGGTTTAGGCCTCTTGGTCAAATTTACTCAGCTTCCCAGTCGGCAATCCATTCCACTCAAAAGCGCTGGGCTTCTCCAGAGAATAAATAACCTAGGCCCGGAGCTCTGTGACTAATCATGTTTGCCCAGCCCTCACCATTCCCTCATTAAACAGCTTTTAAAATTCAACTTCCTCTGTCTACCAGTGAGTAACTGAAATACAGAGACTCTCCTCCCAAGGTCCAGTCTAAAATGGCAGCTTCCTCCGCAACCTTCCCCCTTGGCTGTCCCCATGGGCACGTGTGCATGTTGTCCTTGTGCTATGAGTCCTCACTGAGCATTTGCCTGACTGGACAGCCACCTTCACGTCTGTCCCCATCAGTAGTGGTAGACAGTGGTGTCCACGTTCAAATGACAGGCCCCAGTCAGCAAATACACAGCAAGTAGGGCCATGAAGGATTCTGATGCCCTCAAAAAACGGCCACTTACATGAAGCACCTAGAGACAGAAAGAACAGGGTGGCTGGCAGGGGCTGGGGGCATGGGAGCTAGTATTTCACGGGGGCAGAGTTGCAGTTTGGGAAGGTGAAAAAGTTCTGGAAATGCGTGGCAGTGATGGTTACACAGCAAGGCAAATGTTCTTTAAAACCACTTAAAAAATGGTTACAATGGTAGCTTTACATTATGTATATTTTACAATTTCTTTTTAAAAACCAAGTTGATAGCAGGTAAAAAAAAAAAAAAAAAAAAAAATTAGGAAAAAGCAGCCCTGTTTCTCTCCTGTAATCCAAACCCTCTTATCTAGATGCTGCCTCTTAACATTCCAGATGGGTGAGCTCTTAGATTTTCAGAGTTCCACACCAGGTCAACTGGTGAAAGGGGGCCGTGAAGAAAGGGAGAGAATGGAGAGAACCTGCAAGGAGACTGCATGTGCGCTCGGGCTCCCAGATTCCTGTAGGCTGACTTTCCCCGCCACTGGCTTCCTAAGTTCTTATTAGGCAGATGGCCTTGTTTCTGTTCTTCGTCTTGTTTTGGGGCGAGTGCCTCCCTCCCCAACTCCCACAGAGTTGATTCTATTTGCCCATTTGGCCTCACACACACTGTAACCCCCGGGTGAAACAGTAATCCCCACCCCCCACCCCCCACACACACCCCTGTCCAGCCCCTAGCGCTCCCCTCCCAGCTGTGCCCTCCCCTAGCCCAAATATCGGGGGGAGGGGGGAACGGGGACGGATGGGACAAGTAAGTAGCAGCGAACATCCCACTCTGCATTCTTCTGAGCCTTCTCCCCGATTCCTAAGTAAAATTCCTAAAGTAAAAATGGAATTTTTGCTGGAAGATTTTTTAAGTCAAGCAAATCTGCCACATTCCTTAAACGACAGCTGCGGTAAGCACAGCTACTGTGTTGTTAGGCAACATTCAGCCAATATTGGCACAACCGAGCACATGGATAAAACATGACATGCTTTCCCTGTTTTCCATGTTTTGCCACAAAACCCTGCTCAAAAATGTCTTTGACTCTTCACTGTCTGTCATTTCTGTGGGCTCATCCGGAAATTTAGAAAGTGCCCTTTCAGTTCAAATTCCTTCCCAGAGTAATGAGAGCCCACTCTCTCTCTCTCTCTCTGTCCCCGCTCTCCCTCCTCTTCGCCTTGCTTACCTGTATATACCCAAGCGGCAACAACTACTATTTTTATTTTGCATTATCAGGGGATAATAGTGCATTCTCAGGGCTGAGGATTTTTAAATCCCAATTTTTGAGATAACCGAGATAAGACCCACTAGTGTATAAAGACCAAATTTCTTCCATTCAGTTAACATTTTGCAACTTCCCTGCTCTGTGGGAACAGTATTGGTAACACTTCTCTGTATCTGCAATCTGTTTAGGTGTAACACTGATGGAAATTAACAGTAAAGTGTTACTTTAAGTGAACAAAAACAACAATTTTGAACATGAAATGGTAATTTGTGCCATATAGGTCTGATATATCAAAACAGAGAGAAAACATTTAGAAAACTACCGTCACAAGAGTAGCTCTACTTTAATTAGGCTTTCCTCAACCACTGGAAATCAGTTTTGTAAATATTCAGAATGCCTCCTTTTTTCTTGGAGACAATGTTAATTATTGTCTTAGCTATATGATTCTAATAAATGAAGGAGAAAACTGGTAAAGAGAGTTAAAAAGATTTTTCAGATTAAAGATAAAATATCCACAATGCCAAGCCAAAATATTTTCCAAAGCTAGGTTCTAAGAAGCGAGCTACATCTTTCAAGATCCCCAAGGATCATTTCAGATTGAATTTCATAAAAATAAGTACCATTTTGACAAAAATGTTTATTCAACAGTGGGATTGCCAAACCCTAACCAATACCCACTCACTGTAACAAAATTTCAGCACAGGAATATTAATGCTTAAATGGTCTTTGTGAATTCCATATACAGTATGTGATAAATATAGAACAATACAGGAGCAGCATGCTTTATTTAACACGTAGATGTGTTTCTGCAAAGATGAAGGTAATTTAAGTTTTTGTAGGATTAAGTCATATTTTTAAGACTTAGCAGCTCTCCATCTAAAGGAACACTTGGGTAAATCTCCTATTAAATGAAGCATTTTTAAAAGAAAATCATCACCTCTTAAGTTATGCGCTTTTTTTCCCATATCATTTCATATGTCAAGTTTTTGTAAATGGGAAATTCCTCCATAATACACCCCTCATACCTTTAACATGGCTCCCTAGGGAAGGGGTGTTGTCCCTCCTGAACACTAGGACACCCACATTGTGGAGAATCGCACTTATACAGGCAAATTTACGTGGCTCAATAGTTTTCAAAAGTCAGATTGAAGCCAAAGATTGAGTATTACCTGAGTGGCTATGAACAGGGGTGCTGGTTACCAAAACCATGTTATGCCCCTACAACGGAATCCTGTAAAAACTGAATGAGGATGCTCTCTATGTACATATAGGGGAAGTCCTTCAAAATACAGTGTAAAGGGGAGAGAGGCAAGACACAGAGCACCGTATATAGAAATCTATCCTTTGTGGCAAAGAGACAAGGGAAAGAATATAAATCTGTATTTGCTTGTGTATGCAATTTTAAGTCCCTGGAATAATACTGAAGTGATTAACCACTGTGGTGACCTGTGAATGGGCAGACACAGCATGGGTTAGGAAGAGAGACTTTTCGCCACACATCATTTTATACCTTTTGATTTTTGAAACGTGTAAATGTATTACTATTTGAAAAAACGATTCTTTTCAACTCCACATTGAACTGGGTGATTATAAGTCATGTATTCTCTGCATATTCATTGCCATCATGGGAGCCTTTTCTCAGCTTCCCAACATTAGAGCCATCTGCTTTGCCTAGAAGCAGAGCCTGAGACAGGGATTCTGATGCTTGTGGTTGAGTGAAAACCGGCCCTAAGCAAAAGCCTGTTAGGGAATGACGGAGGCACAATAGGGCAGGGAAAGAAACAAGCAAAGATGGGGCCTCAGGTAAAGTTCAGAGCATAAATCACACCCCAAATTGTCCCTCCTCAAGATTAAAGGGCCAGCTTTTTGTACCCTCATATCAGGTTCCGGGCCCTGGGGCCAGGGGCAGAGCGTTGTAACCTCTCGGGCCGTGTGGCTCCATGTGTCCCAGCCCTAGAGTTTGTGATTCAGTAGGTAGAGAAGGGCTCAGTGATTTCTCAGAAGTTCCCAGGTGATGCTTTGCTGCCGGTCCAGGAGCCATGCTTTGAGAACCACGGCCCTACCTCATCTTTGCCTCTTGCCTCTCCTTTTCCTCTATAGCCACTCTCAGTACCCTCTTAACTTCCTTTGAATCCTCTCCAACGTACTTCCTCTCCATTCCCATTGCTGACATTCCAGTGCAGGTCCTTATTCCATCAAGACCTAGATTAAGGGTAATTATTACCTAGCCAAAAAAAAAGGGCAGGTCATTTTGTAAATTACCTTCATTGGCCGTGTCTACACTGATTAAAACCACAGCGTAATTATCCAGCTCACTTTAATCACCCACAAGTGCAACAGAGAAGGCTCCCCATGTGTTCAAACAGTGAAGGAACTGCTGCAGCTCTTTGCCAACGATCCCCATGCGAACTGTGTTTTTTTCTAGAAGGACTTACAGAGATCATCTAGTTCAGTGGGTTTCATGGGTGGTGGCACGGTGGTGCGGAAGAACGGCTTTCACCCCTGGGTGAGGGTGGGTCACTGATCTTCAAGCCTTTCATTTGGTAGAGGAGGAAACGGAGGCCCCACTCACAGGCATATGCCTTAGCGTGCTGCAGACCCCCTTGTCCTGGGAACATACTGCTCTGGGATCAAGAATGAGGCCCGCAGCAGGGGGCCTTTCACAGCCCAAGAACTTCAACAGCCACCAGTGCACCACCCCAGCCCCACCTCCTGTTCACCAGGCTCCCCATCCCCAAGAAACAATAATGCTAATGCTCCTTGAGCCCCTAGCGTGTTCAAGACAGTGCACTGGGCCTAGTCTGTGTTATGTCTCTGGATCATCTCACCAAGGCCAATGTCAGGACTAGGGTGAAGCAGGAAGAGGGCTGAATCCCAAGCAGGACCACCACCTTCAGCTTGGAAACAACCACCCTCTGGAGAGGCCGCGATCCTAGTTCCCTGAGAGAGTCACATCATCTCCAGGGACATTGTGCCTGCGACTGTGGCAGAAGAGTGCACCTTGGGAAGGGACAGTGTTGTGCCATAATAGTTACAGATTTCCCTGTGTTCTAACAATCACAAACTCCCTTGTAAAAAGCAGAGTGGTGACCGCCACCGGGAAAAGCCATCTGTAGCCTCATTTTCGTCTCGCTGACCCTTCCCTTAGGGTCACTTGGGAGTGGAGGCTTCTTCCCAAAGGAAATGGTGTCTCTTTCCAACAGGAAGATTTCTTGCTCCTTTGACGAAGTGGCTTCCTCCAGGCAGTTCCTTTGTCTAGAACTGCGCCATCCAGTATGGTTGCCACTAGCCATATGCGCTAGTGCTATTTCAGATTAAATTTAGATCAAACAATAACATTTAAAACTCCATTCCTCCATCTCACTAACCTCACTTCGAGTGCTCACAACAGCTACAAGTGGCTCACGGCGCTGGTCTAGCTTTCCCTATATTTGACTTAGTCAAAATCCTATTTCTCAAAGTCACCTAGAAAAAAATCATTTCCTCCTTGATCAGACAGAATCTGGTTTTGCCTTTAGTACCATCCTGTTGTTCCTTTATGACTCTTAACTGCCTGAGTTTACTTTAAAAATAAGTTCGTCTAGGGGCGCCTGGGTGGCTCAGTTGGTTAAGCGACTGCCTTCGGCTCAGGTCATGATCCTGGAGTCCCGGGATCGAGTCCCGCATCGGGCTTCCTGCTCAGCGGGGGGTCTGCTTCTCCCTCTGACCCTCCTCCCTCTCATGCTCTCTGTCTCTCATTCTCTCTGTCTCAAATAAATAAATAAAATCTTTTAAAATAACTAAATAAATAAAAATAAAAATAAGTTCGTCTATGTCAGCCATTCTCAAAGTGGAGCCCAGAGATCCCTGAGGGTCCCCAAGACCCTTTCAGGGGGTCTGTGAGGTCAAAACTATTTTCATAGTAATACTAAGATAGTATCTTTTCTACTTTCATTCCCTCCACATCTGAGTGGAGTTTTCCAGAAGCTACATGATGTCTGATATCACCGAAGCAGATATGATAATCCATGCATCTTCTCTTAAGCCAGACCTGAAAGAGATTTGCGAAATTGTAAAAACAATACTACTTTCTCATGAGATGGTTTTTTTTTATCTTGGAAAATAGTTATTTTTATTTTTAAAAATGTTATTTATCATAACATGTAATGGTTTATTAATATTATCTTTGAATGAATTAATTAATTTTAAAGATCTGTCTTAATATTTTATATGGTAAATATTGATAGCTATAACCCACAAAAACAAGAGCTCTTTGGGGTCCTCAGTTATTTTTAAGTGTGAAGGGGTCCTGAGATGAAAAAGCTGGAGCACTGCCAAGGTATGTTATTAAGTGTTAATGACAGCACTGCTCACCTTTGTTTTCATTCTTGTGTTTGACATATACCCATCACTAGATAAGAAAGACTGGTTCCAGCGCAGATTTCTCCCATTGTTCCCAGCTTGTCTGTGGCAGCATTAAGGAGACAATCATCTCAAATCCCTCATAGAATGAAACTGGCGTGAACAGGAGAACAAGGGCTCTGTTGTCTCCCTGGTAGATTAGCAAGATGAACCAGGAAGCGGAGCAGCAAGCAATGAGAATGAGCACAGGAACCCCCCTCCCATCCGCATCCCCTAGCCCTATTCTCCCTCAGCCTGTCCCTACCCTCTTGGAAAAGAGTCCAAAGCTGAGACCAAAAAAAAAAAAAAAAAAAAAGCCAAACCCGAGGGGTATGATGCCAAGAGAACACTGACTTGAGCAAGATTTGCATTCAAATCAGGGGCTGCTAGTAAGATTGGTATTAAGATAAACTATTAAGAAATAAATTAAGGAGTGGTAAAATGTGTACTTGCATATTTTAGGGGGTCAATTCTTTTTTTTAAAAAAGCCAGAAGAAGTATCTGTGTCATGTTGTTTAAGCTTTGTATGATTTTTTTCTTCTTCTTCTTCTTTTTTTGTTTTTTGTTTTTTACTATAGAGTCACAATTATACAGGAGGAAGCCATGTGTAAATACATTTTAAACTGTTCTGTTCTTGTGAGTCTTGGAAGTCAGGAGTGGAGGAGAGGTAAAGCCTCCTTTAAAAAAAAAGCTGGTATCTGAACAGATAATAAAACTGAAGAGCATAACAAAATTATGACTACTAATGACATAGAAAAGAGAAACCTAGACCCTGGGACCCAGGACGGTGATCTGAGGGAAATTATCAAAAGGATGGACAAAGTTATTTTCTGCTTGTTTTTCTGTTGAGTGGGAGTAAGAAAAAGAACAAAGGAAGCTGGGAGGTGGGAGGGATATTCTCCCAGTGAACAAGGTTCTCTGAAATCCTTAGCTCTGCCTCTTCTTCCCCCTCCTTCCTCCCTTTACCCCTTCCCACGCCCTAAACACTTCCCATGTAGCAACTCATTCAATCACCACAAGCCTGTGAGGTGGATACTTTTATTCATCCTCACTGTATGGTCAGGCAACTAAAGCACACAATGGTAGATTGTCCAAGGTCTTTGCAACTTCTGAGCCTAAGAGTTCTAAGGTGAGGGGAAAGCACGGTTTTGGTGGAGCAGATAATTGTTGCAGTTTACTACTAGAAAAATGTGCCATTTGAACCTAAGATTTGTCCTTCTTTGAAAATTACTCTTTAGTGCATATAAAAAATAATTACTGGAAAATCACTTAATGTTTATACTATTTAATGTTTTCATTTAAAAGGCCTTAACAAAAAGGAAAGAGAATGATATTTGTCTTTACTGCCCACACTGAAGAAGAGCCTAACTGCCAATACTTGGTTGCCTATTCTGTAAAGTGGGAATAAAAAACCAACTTCGTAAGGTTGCTAGAAGGATTTCATGACAAAAGTACAAACAGTGCCTAACATCACCTGGCACATAGTAGGTGATTAATAAGCGGCAGCTATAATAATGGTTCTCTCCACCCTCCCTCCATTTTATGCTTTACTTTCCTCTGTGTTGGTTCCATTCCAAGGCAGAAAAGCTCACCTCTTGTGGTGGCAAGATGGCTGCCAGCAGGCCCAAGTGTACACCCCATCTTCTCAGCAACTTCAGCAGGAAGACAGCTACAAGTTACAACCAAAGTATCAAGAGTTGTCAAGGGTCTGAGATTTTAACCTACTTGCACGCTAACAATTTAACCTGCCATAGTTTCATGGATGCCGGGAGAAGGCACAAGATCCCTAGGGCAGAGATGAAGGATAGTTTATTCACGGCAATAGCAGTAGCTAAAGTATCAGCATTTTTGCTCTGGTTCCCCAGACCCAAGTCCCACAGGACAATACAAAGAGGGCCAGGTGACACTTGCATTACAGGAGAGGAACCTTGAGGTTTTTGAACCTGAATCTTTTTCAGTGGTCTGGAGAGAACTATTATCTTTACTGTAGTAGACAGTATGCATGCCTGTCTTTTGCCCTGGAGAGAGACAGTATCTCAATCTTCCAAGATTGTTGGCTACATAAATCTCCCGAACCCTCGGGCACTGTTGGTGGGAATGCAAACTGGTGCAGCCCCTCTGGAAAACAGTATGAAGATTCCTCCAAAAGTTAAAAATAGAACTACCCTATCCAGCAATCATACTACTAGGTATTTACCCAAAGAATACAAAAATACTCCTTCAAAGGGATACATGCCCCCTGATGTTTATAGCAGCATTATCTACAATAGCTAAATTATGGAAACAGCCCAAGTGTCCATTGACTGATGAATGGATAAAGAAGAAGTGCGGGGGGTGTGTGTGTGTGTGTGTGTGTGTGTGTGTGTGTGTGTAATATTACTCAGCCATAAAAAAGAATGAAATCTTCCCATTTGCAATGACATGGATGGAGCTAGAGAGTATTATGCTAAATGAAATAAGTCAACCAGAGAAAGACAAATACCATATGATTTCACTCATATATGGAATTTAGGACACAAAACAGATGAGCAAAGTTGGGGGGGGTAGAGCGAGTGAGAGAGGAAACCAAGAAACACACCCTAACTCTAGAAAACAAACTGAAGGTTACCAGAGTGGGGGGTGTGGGATGGGGGAAACGCATGACGGGGTAAGGAGTGCACTTGTCGTGATGAGCACCAGGTGATGTATAGAAGTGTTGTATCACTGTATTGTACACCTGAAACTAATACTATGCTATATGTTAACTTACTGAAATTTAAAGAAAAACTTAAAAAAGAAAAGTCCTGGGGCGCCTGGATGGCTCAGTTGGTTAAGCGACTGCCTTCGGCTCAGGTCATGATCCTGGAGTCCCGGGATCGAGTCCTGCATCGGGCTCCCTGCTCGGCAGGGAGTCTGCTTCTCCCTCTGACCCTCCTCCCTCTCATGTTCTCTGTCTCTCATTCTCTCTCTCTCAAATAAATAAATAAAATTTAAAAAAAAAAAAAAGAAAACTCCTTGAAAAGATAGGCATAAAGGGCATTCAGTGCCTCGCTTGCAAGATGTGCAGAAAAGTGAAAGACCTATGGAGAATTGTCTCCCAACACAGAATTCCAGAATCGGGTTTCATTGATTTGCCTTGAGTCACTTGCTCATTGCTGGATCAATCACTGGCCAGGCCTGAGTCATTTCCCAGAACTGGGGAGAGGGGTTGGCTGCAACGCAAAAACCATACAGCCGTCCCACACCTTCCATTTCCAAATGTGACAGATGATGGCAATAATCACTCTGTGGCCACAAATCTGTGAAATTTTCTATTTTGGCACTAGAACCACAGTTTTGTGACACATAACTTATATGCATCAACTCTAACTAAGGGCAGTGCAATAGTAATTCCAGAAGGATGGAAAGTTCAAACGAACTAATATGAGATGACAGTTTGAGGGCAGTGCTCAATACTAGAGGATGTCTCAAGGCGCTCTGTCTGATACTAATGTTTGACTGTAAGATAGTCTGATGAAAATTATATGGGTGGGGTGCCTGGGTGGCTCAGTCAGTTGAGCGTCTGCCTTCGGCTCAGGTCATGATCCCGGCGTCCTGGGATCGAGTCCCGCATTGGGCTCCCCGCTCTGCGGGAAGTCTGCTTCTCCCTCTCCTGCTCCCTCCTGCTTGTGTTCCCTCTCTCTCTCAAATAAATGAATAAAATCTTTTTTAAAAATAGAAAAAAAAAGTTTTATGGATAAACTGCTAACTTCATGTTTTAGCTCATCCAATTATTCCTTTGTGACTTAACAGTTCAGGTGAGTTCTCTCTTTGAAGGTCCCAACGTAATAGGGAGTCACTGTGTTCACCTCAGTACCAAGGTCTATTTATTTAATGCTTTCTTTGAATTTGCCAAGGTAACCATCAGACAAAACCTGGATGACCATATGTCTGGCAAGAATGTTACAAATGGGGTAGGAGGCTATGATAGATGTGTTTCCCAAACTTTATGGAACTTTTTTAAAAATAGAGATAGAGAGAACAGGAGCCAAGGGTGGGGAGGGGCAGAGGGAGAGAGAGAATCCCAAGCAGACTCCGTGCTGGGTGTGGAGCCTGACTCAGGACTCCCCATCTCAAAACGCTGAGATCACAATGTGAGCTGAAATCAAGAGTCAGCTGCTTAACCAACTGAGCCACCCCAGGCATCTCAAACTGTATGGAACTTTTGATTATCTCATTATGTCAACATGTTTTTGTAAAAAACAAACAAACAAAAACAAATTTTATGATCAAATTTAAGAAACACGCTACAAAGTTAAATAGCTTTCTTTACCATAAAACTTCTAGGTGTCTTTAAGGTATTAACAGTGCACTTTGAATCCCCCCAAGAGAGACACAGAATGTAGAATTCCTCAGACTTCTTTGACCTCAGAACCACCATTTTCTCACAGAAAATCTAATTCAATGCAACACTGCAAAAGATGAACATGAACAATCCTTACCAAATCAGAGACTTTATAATTCTGTTACTTCATCCTCCACTGAAGGCCTAATAGAAATGTGACAGTGATTTTTACATTTTGATTTAATTAAGTGACAGTGTGCATAGGACTAAATTTTCCCCCAACGATTACACAGTTCTTCAACAAATTACTGAAATTTCAGTTCAGCTCCAAGTTCTTTTACTGTAACAGAGCATTTAGGGTTTCAAGATGTCTAACTAAATGTGTCAAAATTAAACATGATTATTACAGACCAAGAGAGACAAAATAAAGTCAAAACTATCTGAACAGTGGCATTTTCTTCAGGCTAAAATACACTTTTTACAGAGTATGCAGCCATAAAACTAGCATTTATGTCAAGCTAGGATTAGTATTATCATATTGCAGATACACTGAGGTGCTTTTAGCAATTTTGAAAGGGAGTCTCAAATTCCCAACTGTAATAGAGTGCCTGAGAAATCACACCCATCTTGCTAAAACCAGTGTAATTATGAGAGTAAAAACAACTAAATATCTTTGACACAGCCCTTTGGCTGTCTCGTAATACTGAGACATTAAGTGAATACAGTCTGCTGCTCTGAAGAAATGTGGATTCTGCCCTTCCATTCTAGTTTGAAACAAAAATTGGTAGCATAAAACTGAGAAGTAAATGAACCAAGAAAGATGTCCATATTTTTTGTAATAGCCTTGCCCTGGAGAATAAATCCCCCACTGAAAAAGTAGTTAGCTATAGAACATGAGCAAATCATAGCCTCTCCGAGGCAAAAAGGACCTTAGAGATCACGTGACATTATGTAGACCAAGCTGTGTAATTTATTTTTTGAAAGAAATAAGTTTGGCAATGGGGAAAAGATGCCTCAAGGTGAATAATGTCTTATTACGCTTATTATTTCACATTACTTGCCAGTCTGAGACTACTTTAACAGTTGCTCCCACTCTTCCCAGACTTGCAGTTGAGAGAGAACAAAACAAAGAAGCAGGGACAATGGAGAATCCGTCTTGGTGGTGACGACAGTGGTCCAAGCTGTGGCGTCCAGGGTTCACTGAACTAGGGTCCAGCCGTCCTGGAGACATGTCGTGAGCCCCAAATCTTTTTATTAAACCTTCTCCCACTTCAGTCAACTGGAGTTTTTGGTTTATTCTTCCAGAGAAAGGAAGTCTGGGAGATGATTTGAGAAGTGGTCTCATCAAGGTGCACTAGCCTGCCGTACCCATGGCAGGTGCCCCTCCTGGGCACCAGGCTTCTGATCAGATTTCCGCAACCCCGCTGCCCTTCTCGTTTGCTTTACGAATACCACCAATTCTACGAGTGCCATGCTGTCCCTTCATATACTGCTCACAGGAGAGAAGGCTAGAAAGGTCTGTGACACCAGGCCTGAGAGGACTGTGAATGTCAGGAATGGATTTCGGAAGTTTCCCAACAGAGGGGTAGCAGGACTATAGCTGCGCCTTTATCAGCTAACGGGGTGTAGAATGAATTAAGAGGAAAAATCCAAGAAGACCAGTTGGGAAGCCATCACAGCAATACACGTAAACATGCTACCTCTGGAACATCCTTCCCACACTCAGCTGATCAACTAGAACTCATTCTCCAAGTCCCAGCTCAGATGCCAGATGACCCAGGAAGCCATCTCTGAACACTGCCGGGATCAGGTGCCGGTCCGCTCTGCTGTCAGACATGCCTATGCGCTCCCCTATGTTAGCTTGTAACACTTATCTTGAAAGTATCGATTTATTTGATACTCTCTTCCATAAACTTTAGTTTCTCTTCCCACTCTAAGTGCCTAGAAGTTCATGGCATGGCCAAAAAGGACACCTGACTCTTCCCTCCCCAATCTAGTGTAATTCCAAACTTTCCCAAACTTTGCTCTATTAGCAAAAAGCTTCCGGCTCAAGCCGAAAGCCTGGAAGTCATTCTTAACTAACACATCTCTCTCCTTACCACCGCCCACTTCCTGTCCCCCTCTCTATCCAGTCCATCACCAAGTCATACCTCATCTACCTTCAAGATGTACCTAGAAAGAATTCACTCTTCTCCATTTCCCCTGCCACCATTTTGACCCACACAACCATCATCTTTCACCTGCATGATTGCAGTGAACTTACAAATTACCTCTACTTTTACACTCTTGCTCGTTTCCCAACTGTTCTCCACAGAGCAACCAAAGGAACCTCCTTTAAAGCATAAGATACAGTCAATTCTTGTTCTTCACAGTGGTTATGTTCTTTTTTTTTTTTTTTTTTTTTTTTTTTTTTAGGGAGAATGAGAGAGAGAGAGCAGAGAGGGAGAGAGAGAGAATCTTTTTTTTAAGAGAGGGAGAGAGGTGGGGGGAAGAGGGGCAGAGGGAGAGGAAGAGAGAGAATCTTAAGCAGGCTCCACGTCCAGTGCAGAGCCCGACTAGGGGCTCGATCCCACAATCCTGGGATCATGACCTGAGCCGAAATCAAGAGTCGGGTGCTTAACCGACTGTGCCACCCAGGCATCCCACACAGTGGTTATGTTCTAAAAGTTGCTGTGAACCCTGGGTTGGCAAATACTGAAGCATTGCTCCTAGGGGAAATACAGACTTAGGTTCCTGTGAGCCTCTGGTCACATTTCCATCAACCAATCAATAGATAACTTTGTTTTATATGTGTTTATGTTGGAAGGCATCTTATTTAATATATATTGTTCATTCATGAACATTAATCTCACAGCCAACAGCACTGAATGAAGCTTATCTGACACACGTATTTTCGTCATAAAGCGTATCACAGCTTTTTTGCACTTAAGGACACTGGACAACACCTCAGCACTGACTTGGGAGCTATTTTAAACAACAAAATCACCAACCAAAAAAAAAAAAATCACAAAAATGTGAAAAACACGGCACTGAATATACTGCAAAAATGTCACTTGTTTGCAGTATGAGAGCTGGAACGAGAAGGCAGAGTGTTGCCTTATTTGACCTTAGCTGAGAACATGGCAGGCAACTCACTCTTTTTGCCACACTGAGCATATGCAAAAGGACCCACGAAGTGCTGAGGGTATTGCTTTGGGGGCTACAAATAAATTTTGGACCCTATTGGAATGAGAAAACATGGAACCTATGAATAATGAGGACCGCGTGTCATTGCCCTGATTAAAGCTCTTCCAGCGATTGCCAATACTGCTTAGGGGAAAAAAGTAAAAATTTTAATACTCTCTGCAAAGCCCTGCATGATTGGCCTTTGTCATCTTGCCCTCACTCCCCATCACATCATTCAGTTTCCTTGTGGCAGTACCATAATTTGTAATTAAGTGTGCTATGTATATGTTTAACGTTGCTCTCCTTCAGCGGCTCTAAGTTTCATGAGAGATAGGACTACACAGTTTTGTCCTTTACTGTGTATCCAGGGCCTGTCACAGAGTCTGGTACGTAGCGGGCAACAATATGCAAATACCAAGAGGCCAAGAAGAGGTGGCTATGGCAGGCACTTTTTGTGCTCTGTACCATGTCTCCTCAACCCACCTCTGACTTTCACTTCAGCTGTGGGACAGTTACCATGCATGCTACGAGCATGTCACCTCATGACCTTCCATGTCCCTCTGCTTTTTTTTTAAGATTTTATTTTATTTTATTTTTGAGAGAGAGAGAGCGAGAGAGCATGTGTGGGGCGAGGGGCAGAGGGAGAAGCAGGCTTCCTGCTGAGCAGGGAGCCCGATGCAGGGCTCGATCCCGGGACCCTGGGACCATGACCTGAGCTGAAGGCAGACGCTTAATGACTGAGCCACCCAAGCGCCTCATGCTTCTGGGGTTTTTTTGTCTTAGGACTTTTTCCAAAACTTTTTCCAGGACTCCAAGGGCAGTCCAGAAGCACAATTGGGGTGGGGCGGATGCAGTTACTGTCCTCAAGAAAACTCTCAACCAATGGGGAATGAGAGGAGATAAATGTTCCGGCATCCCCCCAACACTGGGAAGACATTTCTGAGATACATTCCACACCATTCTTCAAAGGGTCCTCGGAGGCATTGGGCCTCTGTTCACAGGGATAACCATGTAACTGGTTCTTCCTGCTTCCTAGGACCAACTCCTAAATTAGCTGCCTGGACCCAAGTCCATTGTTCAGGGTCTGCTTTTAAGGGAACCCTAACTAAGAGAGTGGTGGACATATGTTCTTCCTGGCATCTTTTGAACAACTTCCTTATATTCGGGGAACTCTGCTGTTAGGTCCCCATGGCCCACATTGCTTTCCTGGCCTCCCCGAGGTTTCTCTTAGTTAATCCACTGAGATGTTGGAGCTCATCTGTTACAACAGCCAGCATTTCCCTGATGATACAGTTGGGTTCTCTTGTTTGCAACAGAACTGAAACAGGTATGGCAAATTCAGGACTCTGGAGAGGGTTCAGTAAGCTGGAGAACAGAGAGCAAAGGGAACTGGAGCAACAGAGGACACTGGGGAGAGAGGAAGAGGTCAGAGGAAGGGACAAAGCCTGGTAGGGTTTGCTTTACTGACTGCAAACTCCAAGCGCACCAGCCCCCAGGGAGTGCGGTGGGAGAGGCGCCTAATGCGCTTGTCGTAGCCATAGTGATTATTCCTCCTAAACTATTGATTATGCTTCTTGGCCAAATAAATTAATAAGAAAGCCTTGGAGAAGTTGATGTAACTTCAGAGAGAAGCCCCAGAACCGAATAATGAGTACGTGACCAAGGTAAGTGAAGTAAGGATATATTATTTAATGTGAAGAAAAAGAAACCTCCAAGGAAACTTCTATGGCCTTGTGAGGGAATGCCTAAGCTAACATATAAAAGGACGCCATAGGGGGCCCTTCCATGTATTTAGGGAAGGACGGGGAGGAGAGGTTCCAAGTGGGTTTGCTAAACCCAGGCATTCCTATAGGTACCCAACTGTGAAATTAGAGGAGGAAAGTGCTTAAAATAAACTAGAAATCCTTGACAGGAACTTAGGAAATCTGTGTAAATCAACACAGACTTGCTTCCCTGCACTCAGGGAGATGTATAGGCAGTGCTAAAGAACAGAAAAGGCTAGTAGTCGCCAAGTAAAATCCTGTTGTTTGGAAGCTCTTACTTATAAGCCCAGCATAGATACCTAGAGTTCCAACTTTTGATTGGCGTGAGTTACTGCATCCTCATTTGGCAAACTCCAATACCTTCTCCTTGTCTCTGAAAATAATCCAAATGTCAGTGGTAATTTACCAGTCAGGAATGGAATGGGGGAAACTAGTAAATGATGGAAAAATAATAGGCAAACAGAAAGTCAGGCGTAACAGAATTTTGCATAAAGCGAGGGAGAAATCTGCCAAAGCGAGGGAAATTCTATTTAAAGAGATTATTTGTAAAATCCTAGCTATGTCCTTCCTGTTCCCAGAATTAGGGGCTTCCCAGATAGACCCACTATGATATTTTTATCTTACTTGACTCCAATAAAATGGTATTATTACATTCTCTGTCATCACAGGCAACATCCTCCCTCATTAATTCATTCACTGGTTTTTTTAACGGTACTATTGCCCCACATTTGGAAAATCCCAGTGTATGAGCTGAACCATCAAGTCAAGCCTTTCTATTTTGCAAGACTCTCACAGAATGCCTTCCATTAAACAATGTTCACCAAAAAGTATACCATTATCAAGATCCCTTGAGGAAAATGATACTGGACATCCTGGTGAAAATGGCAGCCATCCTCCAGATGCTGAGACAACCCTCTTACTCTCCCTTTGTGACAGTTCATGCTGACACCAGGAGCAATTATACCCAGCAAGAGCCCCGCTGCAGGGATTATCTCAGCAGCTCTGTGCTCAGGGGAGTCTGCTTAAGACTCTCTCTGCCCCTCCCCCTACTCACTCGCACACATGTGAGCTCTCTCTCTCTTAAATAAACAAATCTTTCTTAAAAAAAAAAAAAAAAAAAATTCCCCAGGCCTCAAACATTCTGCTTCCACCTTGACTACCAAGTTCCTAATTGACCCTAAGTCCAACCATTTCCATGACGTCCCCATATCCTGGATACAGATGCTCTAAACACATCTCCTGTCCCTATAGCTTCGGCCATTTGGGCCTCACACCTCTGTCACCAACACCATAGCCTCATAAATTATTCTGAGTTTGACTGATAGATGGATGTTGTGGCCCAGATAGATGGGAGAGGGACAGTCAGAGGGAACAACATAAACAGAAGGCAGAGATGCCTATGTGAAAGTGGGACTAGCAAGGGGGTCTATATGTCTAGAGAGTTCCCTATGTCTAAGGAGAAGGGAGGGTAGGGGTAACAAAAGGAGGAGCAGAAATTATGTGTAGAAGCACTGAGCCTGGGGTGCCTGGGTGGCTCAGCCGGGTAATTGTAGGAGTCTTGATTTCGGCTCAGGTCATGATCTCAGGGTCAGGAGATGCCCGCCAGCAGGCTCTGCACTCAGTGGGGGGTCTGCTTGAGGATTCACTCCTTCTGCCCCTCCCCCCACTGTCTCTCTCTCTGTCAAATAAATAAACCAATCTTAAAAAAAAAAAAAAAAAAAGACTGAGCCTGCCCTGTGAAGAAGTTGAAAATCTATCTGTAGTCAGCCAGTCAGCCCTAAAAGATTTCAAGCAGGAAAATGCCAAGTTCAGGTTCATCTTAATAAAAATTACTCTGAAGGCTCTGTGGAGAGTAGCCAATGTAAACTGTGGAGATGATTAGCTTGTGAAATATTTTGAGTCCGAGGTAAATTACTCTAGAAGTCCTCATTTACACAATTGAATGCCCTCCTCTATTTCCTCCTCCAGCCCAGTCTGGAACCCCTGATGGCAGGAGGCAGCAGTGAATTTATTCCACCAACATTTATTCAGTACCTGCTTGCTACCTTCCAGGCACAGGGATTGTGTTGGGGATGAAGAATACATGGCCCCTTCTCTGGTAGAACTCACTGTGAAGCTTCCAGAACTTGCAACCCCTTGAACCACCCACATGTCCCACTACAGGCCTAATTGCAGGATTCTGTAGAGGCCATGTAGAGGCCATTTCAAGGCCCTGATTACACTGCACCCACTGATGGAAACTGCCGTGAAACCCAGAGAGGGCAGAAGATGGGGCCAGTAGCAGATGGGAGAATATACGTGACCACGGCGAGTGAGAAGAAATGAGAAGAGCAACAGGAAGTGGCATTAAAAAGTGGCATACGGCACACCCACAAGCACTCTCCGTACCTTATCTCATTTGATTCGCACAGCCACCCTGACAATGAGGTACTATTAGCCCAGGTATAGAGAACACATCTGGAACACGGCAGAGCTGGGATTTGAGCCCAGGGTAGTCCACCATCAGAGCGCATGCAGGTAACCACTATGGCTAATGTGAGATTCAAGCAGGCTGCTGCACCTGGATGGGGAAGGACCAGACAGGAGTGTACAGAGAAAGAGGGCTGATTGGCAAAGCTGAGGCAGGAGGGGTCTTGGGGCAGTTAACTATAGGGAGGAAGCGTGGGGTGGGGTTGGGGATGGACTGCCATAGATCCTCTTGTGCATGACAACAACATACTCGAGTGTGAATTACCCAACTAGCATCCTGCAAAATACCCAAATTCCCAAGACAACATGCAACACTGGTGCCTATTAGTTCTGACTAAAATCATTATTATTCCTTGAATTTTGTTGTACATTCTAGATTATTAATTCTCTATTTCCTAATAAGTTGTTGAAAAGCAGGCATAGACAACTAATTTTTGCATGGTTTTACATTAACAATACTTGAGGATTTTATCATTTAAAACAAAATGTTTACTGTACTTGTGTTTCTTTTTTTCTTCTAAAATAAAAACATAATGCAGCCGAACCTAAATGAGATATATTTAAAAATTCAATGACAGTTTTACCAACAGTATGAATAATAACTAAATGATGCATTGCCTTGAATGAAACAAGAGCATCTGCTAACTTTAATAATATAAAAAGTTATTTTTTCCATGGATGATACTAATTCTATAAATATAACATAATGGTTTCGCATTGTAATATTCTCTGTAATAGCTACTTTATAGCTAATATTAATTCTCTAAATATGACTCAACACACAGCAGCTTTGAGTTTCAATATTCTTGGTAATGGTTGGTTTATGTCAGAGAGAATAAAGGTTATTATTTGATATAATCTCTGCATTATCTTTTTACATACTATTTTTGATTAAATGTTCCCTTCCAATATCAGAACTGACCTTTTACAGAAATCTCTACACCAGAGCAGCAATTTGATCTCATAAGGCAAAGGGATATTAAATAACAGAGCTTGTCAGGGATAGACTATTGCATCCAGGTCTAGAATTTTGCAGCTTGTGAATGTTCCTGCCTTCCAAAAATTATAATTAACATTCAAAAGGGAACTTACTAGAGCCACTGATAGGAAACACAAGTCAGTGAGGTCAATGAAAACCTAGACATACATCAATAACCCTCTTGGCACACTACACATAGTGTCCAAACATAAAAATAAAAAAATCATACCAAAAAAATCAGCAAGAGAGAGCCTCAAACATAATCTTTGGCTATACATTAATTCGCCCTCTTACCCTCACCCTAAAATGGGTTGGCTTTATAATTTTTTTTTTAAGATTTTATTTATGTATTCATGAGAGACAGAGAGAGAGAGGCAGAGGGAGAAGCAGGCTCCCAAGAAGCAGGGAGCCCGATGCGGGACTCGATCCCAGGACGCTGGGATCATGACCTGAGCCGAAGGCAGACGCTTAACCATCTGAGCCACCCAGGCGCCCTGGGTTGGCTTTAAAAAAAAAAAAAAAATCTAGAAATGGAGAATGGACTTGCGCTGGGTGTTGTCTCTGTGCATTTTTCTCTTCCATCAGTCTCTGCAGACCTTCATTTCTGGCGTGTTTCCCCCGGGCTTTAGAATGTTGACATGGCTCATTTCATTTTTCTTACTCTAAGGGGGTAGAGAGGTAGACTGACTAATTTTAGAAGGGATAAGAATGTTGTGCAAAATGTAGAAAATGAGAATATTTATAACCTTTCTAAAGAAAAAAATCTGAAAATCCAAATTTAGATCTCATATTGTAAAGAGTTTTAGCTAAAAAGCAAGAACACTTTTCATAACCTCCAGAGTGACAAAGAGGGAAGGAAAGTCTTGATAAAAGGTTCATTTTTTTTTAAGATAGAAGATAGTATTGGGGAGGAAAAAAACTATAGATTCTATAGTAAATATAAATTGAGAAGAGTTGATGACATCATCCCTGTGGGTTTCCCTCACCACTGACTCATCATGTGAGTAGTAAATTTCTGCCATGCTTGTCTTTCCATCTTTGTCATGAGAATTAAGCTCTGTGTTGGCCATCTATGTAATGGTAATGTTTTGATTCTTCAAGTGAGCCCAGGCATCTCTAAACCCTCAAATGACTAAAGTCAGAAGGTCAGTTAAATCTCATTCTGAATTGCAAATAAAGTATTCTTTTCCCCCAACCTCCCCCACAAAAGTCCATCTTCTATTTTACAGTGCTTTCTATAACCTGGTAACTGATGACTAATGTTCTTAAAGTAGAGACATGTCCAGATCAATTTACAAGTTACTAAGCATTTTTGAGCTGCTAATAGGCTCAGAGCTCTGACGAGTTATGTGGAATCTTGCTACTTGAAGTGCATCCACTCACCAGAGGTGGTGCTCGTTAGAGATGCAGAGTCAGGCCCCTCCCGGATCTACTGAATCAGAACCTGAATTTTAAGAAGATCCCCAGGAAATTCCCATTCACATTAAAGTCTGAGAAGCTCTGGGGTGCTGGGTGACTCAGTCGGTTAAGCGTGCCTGGTTTTGGCTCTTGTTTTTGGCTTAGGTCACATGGGTTGTAGGATCAAGCCCTGCATCAGGCTGCTCGCTCAGCAGGGATTCTGCTTGAGAGATTCTCTCCCTCTGCCTCTCCCCATTCCCCTCCTCCTGCTCGTGAATGTTCTCTCTCTCTCTCTCTCTCTCTCAAAATAAATAAATAAGTCTTTTTAAAATATAAAGTCTGAGAAGCACTGATATAAAAGGCTGAAGAAAAATAGTTCCACCTGGACATCAGTGATGGGGTTTTTCTGGATGGAATTCAGCGGGCTCAGAGAAAGACCCCCCAAAATATAGCCATTTGCAGATAGATATCTTCAACATGGGTCATACCATTTCACTCCACAATCAGAGTTAAGTTTTAAGAAAAGACAGCTCCTGGGAAAGGGAGGGCACTGACTCAATTCACACACAAACCTGCTTATCTTGACTTCACACGTCAGGTTTTTCCCCATCCCCTAGGCTTATCTTCCCATGGGGCAAGAAGGGCTCATGCTGGGCAAATAAGGATGAACTGAAGTGCCTGAGCATTAGGGACCAGGGGTTGGGCCTGAAGTGGCTACATCATGTACCTGCCAGCTCACACCCCAATCCCTTTTGAATCACATACCCCCAAAGAGCAACCTAGTAGGGAAAAAATAAAATACTGCTTCCTGGAGCCAGGATTTCTACAGCAGAATCTTGACTATCTTCTAACACATACCCTCATCCTCAGCAGGACTGAGCATGCTTGCTGAGAGGACGGGCTCTGGGTTCAAGGGCCAGCTCCATCACTTACTGCGTGGCCTTAGACAAATAATTTAATGGCTCAAAGCCTCACTTTCCACATCTGTAAACCCAGCCCCAGTAACAGCTCCTATCTCGTGGAGTGATTGTGAGGTTAATTGGTTAATATAAATAAAGCATTGCTAGCAATGCCTGGCACATAGTAAGAACTCAGGAAGTAACAGCTACTGTTTCCGTCATCATTGTTAGAATTGCTAGTATTATTACTAGTGATCTGCTTTTGATTTAACATTAATTAGCACTCTCTGAGGAGAGCTGTTCAACCAGTTCCATATGCACGCCATCCCCAACTGGTTTTCATCCAGTCCGTGATTCCCCGTCTTATCAGGAATGGAGTTTTGTAAAGCACTGTGACAAACAGGATGAAAACCCAGTTGTAGAGTCTCCATGCCAGAGCACAGCCCTAATCTGCCAGGGCTCTCACGGGGCAGGACTCAGTGACTCCACACTGCTTGCTAGCCAACCCTTCTTCCTAAGTACTCAGAAACCACTCGATTTAATAATCGTTCTAGAATGTGTACGTGAATTCAATTTCCAGTTTGAGGTTAAAGTTTTTGGGAAATTCAGACATTTTCCCTGCTCCAGCCTTTGAGCTCTCCTCTTCCCACAATTCTTCAGACTTACCAGTGGTGGCTCAGCGATATCGTCTGCATTTGTCTAAATCCTCTCAGATCGTCATTTTTCTGTGTCAGAAGACATAAATCCATTTATAGCAGCTTGTGGCTCTCTGATGATCTCCTCACTTATCTTTGCCTCCAATTCCTCTTAACCAAATGTGTTCCAACCTTTCTGCGTTCTGTCTATCGCCCAGCGACATGACCCCATCCGACCCAGGCAGCCAGGCTGATCCCATTTGCATTCTTGGTGGTGAGCCAAGGATAAGCTGAAAGACCAACCCCCAAAAGAGTTAGCTTTTCTTGGCCACACCTGGATTCATCTGGGGTTGAACTAGTTCTGATAATTTTACAGGTTTGTATTTGTTCTTTTATAAACTAGAGAATTTTGGATAGAACTTTGGGCCTAGGGGCACCTGGGTGGCTCAGTCGTTAAGCGTCTGCCTTCGGCTCAGGTCATGATCCCAGGGTCCTGGGATCGAGCCCCGCATCGGGCTCCCTGCTCCACGGGAAGCCTGCTTCTCCCTCTCCCGCTCCCCCTGGTTGTGTTCCCTCTCTCACCGTGTCTTTCTCTGTCAAATGAATGAATAAAATCTTAAAAAAAAAAGAACTTTGGGCCTAAAGCTGAAGACGGAGAAGTAGTAAGTAGCTCCACATTCTGAAGAGAGCTGTGAACTACCGAGACCAGTCAGGCCACCGACTGGGCCCCACTCCCGTGGCACAAATCCCTCCAGCCTCTAAGTTGAGTACTGAGAACGAGCTACAAACGTTACAGGGTAATCAGCCTGTGAGGGATCACAGAGTGATTAGCGGGTTCTCTGTCACTTCGGCTTGGGCAAGGTGCAGCCGTGCCTGCAAGAAGCACAGACTGCGAAACCATGATGAGATACCATGTCCCATGGGACGGCTATAATCAAAAAGGCACAATGACAAGTGTTGACAAGGAAGTGAAGCAACTGGAACCTTCATACACCGCTGGTGGGAATGGAAAATGGAAAACAGTCCGGCAGTTCCTAAAGGTTAAACACAGTATTAACCCCATGACTCAGCAATTCCTCTCCTGGGTGTATACCCAAGAGAAATGAAAACATGTGCTCACACCAAACTGTGCACGAATGCTCACAGGGTTTCTTTTTAGGGTGATGAAAATGTTCTAAAATTGAGTGTGGTAATGGTTACCCGAGTCTGTGAACATATTAAAAGCCACTAAATTGTACACTTTAAATGAGAGAACTGTATGGTATCTCAGTAAAGCTGTTACCAAAAAAGAAGACGAAAAGGAGGAGGAGGATTGGCTCGCCACCCCCCCCCCTTCTCCAGCTGGATACTCGCTAAAGGGCAGAATCTGCAGACGCATCCTAGCGCACACACCAGAGCACGGTGAGGGACGGGTGGGACTTGGAGGCTCATGTGAACGGGGAAGCGGGTGCCTGCGTCTAGCCTGGCAGTACGGAAAGGGATGGGGCAAGGTCCATGCTGAGCAGCACGCCTAGAATGTCAGGGAAGAAGGCTGCGGCGGACGTGCCTGCGCACTTCAGTCTGGCAAGGCAAGAATGTGTGTATTTCCCACAGGCCAAGGAGACATTGAGGAAGAAGGTATCTGGACTTAAGCAACCGTGCCAGCATCCCACTCTGGAGGGCTGCCCGCTAGACATAGGAACCCCCAGCAGCAGGAGGTGTGGGGCATGCACCTAAGTAGCAGCCGAGGGACAGGGAGGGAAAAGAAGCTGAGCCAGATCTCCTCCAACAGGGACCTATATAGTGGGGATGCCTCCGGGGCTCTCTACAACAACACTTCTCAGCCCTCACTGTGCTGACCCTATGGGTCATCCGGGCATGTTGTTAGTATGCAAGTTCTGATTCAGTGAGTCTGGGATAGACCTCTGCATTTCTTTGTCTTTTTTTTTTTTTTTTAAGATTTTATTGATTTATTTGTCAGAGAGAGAGAGAGAGCACAAGCAGCGGGAGCGGCAGGCAGAGGGAAAAGCAGGGTCCTGCTGAGCAAGGAGCCCGAGGTGGGACCTGATCCCAGGACCTTGGGATCATGACCTGAGCTGAAGACAGATGCTTAACTGACTGAGCCACCCAGGCATCCCAAGGGGGCTCTGCATTTCTAACAGGATCCCTGGTGGTCTGGATTATGTTGGTTGTGGACCAACTTGGAGTGGCAAAGCTCTAAATCACTAGTTCTCAGATTCTTTGGTCTCCGGATCCTTTCGCACTCTTAAAAATTATTGAGATCCCAAAGAGCTTTTGTTCATATGAGTTATAGCTATTGAGATTTACTGTACTCAAATTTGAAACTGAGAATTTTTTATATTTGTTTATGGATTCATTTTAAAGTAACATTAAAGCCCATTATACGTTAGCATAAATAACACATTTTTTATGAAAAATAGCTCTACCTTCCAAAACAACAACAACAAAAAATAGTGAGTGGCATTGTTTTTCATTTTTGCAAATCTCTGACTTAACAGAAGACAGCTGGGTCCTCATATCTGCTTCTGCATTCACTTTGTTGCCTCATGCAGATGTGTAGTTAGAAAGGGGATGAGTTTTTGTATCCTTTGGATAAATACCTAGTAGTACAATTGCTGCTATAGGAAACAAACTGAGGGTTGCTGGAGGGGAGGGGCGTGAGGGGAAGGGGCTAATGGGGGATGGGCATTAAGGAGGGCACATGATGTAATGAGCACTGGGTGTTACATACAACTGATGAATCACTAAATTCTACCCCTGAAAATAATAATACACTATATGTTAACTAAATTGAATTTAAATTAAAATTTTAAAATTTTAAAATAAAAAAATTTTTTTAAAAAGGATGCTTTTTAATGACCTTTTCAGGTAATTATAAATGCTTTTCTTTGATACTACACTAAAACTTGATAGATATTTTCTTAAAGGTTAGTCACAATGTGAAATCTCAGATCATAACAATGAAATTTTCATATTCTGCTACATTAAAACCCGTTGGTCCACCTTGTACTTTTAATGGATCTTTTACCTATACGTAATGTAAAATCATGCGTTGACAATTCCAAAGTATTGGTTCACTGAATTATGCAGATGATCCAAATGTTCACACATTTTGTTGTATAATTTCAAAAAGTCACATCTGTTAATATCACCACTGATCTCATCAGTCAGCTCACCAGAAAAGTTTTCAGACTCAGAAGCTTTCATGCTCACAATGGTGAATACAAGTTTTACAAAATTTTAATTTTTGCTTACAATCTCAAATTTTATCATTGACAACATTTGTTTGTTTTTTGTTCTTTTTTTTTTTTTTTTTAGCACTTGTAGCAGCAGGCTTACTTGAGTCATTCACAAGAAAATGGTGCTATTATTCCAAGCGAAAATGATTTTCCATGAAAATTTTCCACGGCTAGTTCAGCTCGCAACTCATACACATAATTTTTCTCAAAACAACCATCATATTTCAGTGTGCAGCAGAAGTGCTTTATGCACACTTAACCATTTTATCACACGGAATAATAAAAAGGCATATACTCAAAGGTCAAGACTTAACATAATTAGTAATTTTACTGCCCCATCAAGGCCAATCTTAGATTGGATTCCATTTTGTTTTATTACCAAAAGTGACAGCAATGAAGAATACTGTGGCTGGGACGCCTGGGTGGCTCAGTCAAGTGTCTGCCTTTGGCTCAGGTCGTGATCCCAGGGTCCTCGGATCGAGTCCCACATCAAACTCCCAGCTGGATGGGGAGTCCGCTTCTCCCTCTGCCCCTCCCCTCCCCACTCATGTGCGCGCGTGCTCTTTCTTGCGCACGTGTGCACGGAAAAATAAATAAATAAAATCTTTAAAAAAAAAAAAAAAAAAACACCATGGCTCTTAGTACAGTTTGGTGTCATTGCTTTTGTCCATGCTAAGGCACAGGCAGTTTTACCCACAATTGCTCGTGCACTATCATTGTAAATACCAACGCAGTGAAAAAGACAAATCACATCTCAGTATTTGTATGAAAACAGTTTTGATCTTACAGACCAAAGAAACGGTCTCTGAGAACCACTGCCCTAAGCAACTCACCATGTGTCCCATAAAATGTCAGCATTTGGAAGGCGGCCACCAGAGGGTACAGAGACCTGGCAGTGGGTACCAAAGAAGCCACAGCAACCAAGAGAGAGCAACAATCACAGCCCATTTAGTAAAGAGATCCTTGTTTCTTTTTCCTCTCCCACCACCCCTCGGCCAACATATTTGGTGAGCTAGGCCTTGGAGAGAGGGGAGGATAGATTTTAGAGCTAGACCAGGCCACTCCAACACAGCTCAAACTTAGGCTTGGGCATCGAGAGGAAATGAGATTGAGATCAAAGTTGAGATTGAAATTTTAAACTGGACTGGACTTCTAATAATCAGAAGTGACCAGAAAGTTATGGAATTTGCCCAAGATGTTATTAAGAAAACAGGAAAGGCAATAAGACAGAGCACAGTTGGAAGCAGAGATTAAAGCTAAATAAAACACTTTCATGTTTCTATCCCTACTGAGTTGAAACTCTTCATTAAACAGTTAGGTCTAGTCCCCCTTCCACTTACAATACATACATATTTGAGCTAATTGAAAAGCTCTCTATGTGACATGCCATATGCCTTTTCTTCCTTGTCAACATCATATCATTCATCTATTCACCAAAGTTTGATTGAATGCCTACTGTGCCAGGCGCTGTTCAAAGGGCTTGGAAAACACAGATGGATATTGTTGGTGGAGCCTACATTTGTAATTGCTACTTTTTAAAGCTTCTTTTCAATTAACCGTGCAGGTTCAGCTGCAAAGCATGCTGGGATCTAGGAGCAACTTAGCAGGGTTGAGTAGAGCTTGGCTAAATATTCTAAGTGGTCCAATAAGGCTGGTCCCAAGGAGCATGGCCAGCAATCTATATTACAGTGTTCCAGGGCCTGTACAGCTGGCTCTAAGAGTCAGTTATCTGACAATCTAGTGGGCAGGGACCCAAGAGCAAAAGTCTCTGGGCAAGATAACTAAGAGTGGCAGCATCTTGATTTCAGTGGAATCTCGGAGGAAACCAATCTCAGCCAGGATCTGGAGGCACAGCGGACAAAGTCCAACTCCTTCAAGGAAGGGGGTCTGGTGAGGACTTGGCAGGAGTAGCCTCTTAGTCAAATGAGCTGGTTTTCACCTGGGAACTTCAGTAGTAGGAACAACTAGCTGGAATGGACACTCTGGATTGGATTCAGAACAAAGGGTGGCAGTTCAATGGGTATATGGCTGCTACCTGCTGAGCTCTTTGAAGGGTGTGTTCCAAGTCCAATTTAAGACCATTACAGGCTCTATACTCTGAAAAGACATGTAATATAGAATAAAAACAACACTAAAGTGAAAAATAAGTATAAAGAACAAAGTTCTAAGTCAGGAAACGACAGATGTTGGCGAGGATGCAGAGAAAGGGGAACCCTCCTACACTGTTGGTGGAAATGCAAGCTGGTGCAGCCACTCTGGAAAACAGTATGGAGGTTCCTCAAAAAGTTGAAAAAAGAGCTACCCTACAACTCAGCAATTGAACTACTGGGTATTTACCCCAAAGATACAAATGTAGGGATCCGAAGGGGCACATGCACCCCAATGTTTATAGCAGCAATGTCCACAATAGCCAAACTGTGGAAAGAGCCAAGATGTCCATCGACAGATGAATGGATAAAGATGTGGTATATATACACAGTGGAATATTATGCAGCCATCAAAAAATGAAATCTTGCCATTTGCAATGACATGGATGGAACTAGAGGGTATTATGCTAAGGGAAATAAGTCAATCAGAGAAAGACAAGTATCATATGATCTCACTGATACGAAGATTTTGAGAAACAAGACAGCATCATAGGGGAAGGGAGGGAAAAATGAAACAAGATGAAACCAGAGAGGGAGACAAACCATAAGAGACTCTTAATCTCAGGAAACAAACTGAGGGTTGCTGGAGTGGAGGGGGGTGGGAGGGATGGGGTGGCTGGTGATAGACATTGGGGAGGGTATGTGCCATGGTGAGCGCTGTGAATTGTGTAAGACTGTTGAATCACAGACCTGTACCTCTGAAACAAATAATACATTATATGTTAATAAAAAATTTTTTAAAAAAAGAACAAAGTTCTGCTTTACCCATGATTTCTTCTTCATAATTGTCTCAATATCCAATTCCTTCAAATGAGTGTGTGTGTGTGTGTGTGCACACGCATGCGCACCATAATTTCATGTTTAGTCTGCCTCAGGGGTCATATATACTGACCTGTCCCCCGCTCCACAGAGAATGTCCAGGACATGTGATCAAAACTCCGGCATGAACCACTGACATTCATGTGATTAACCCCGAACTGGCCTTCAGTCTCATGACCCCCTCTCATCATGCCCTGGGCCTGTTCCTTCACTCTCTGACTCTATTTTGGTTCCACACTTGCGGTTTGTGACCCAACAACTCTGCGGCTCCAATACTCACTGATCCTATTTCATTCCTTGACTTTTATTTCTCCACTCATGGTACGCTCTTGAGACAGCTCTTTCAGGAATGGGCCCCTTCAACACCTTCAAGTCCCCTTCATACCACCCTGACTTCCAAGGGAGACCTAGGTGGACACCATCTGGCTTCCCACCCCCCACCCCTGCTGGACCCTGGAGGAAAGAGGTCAAGCAGATAAAACCTCCCTCTCTTTCTCCATCTCTCTCCCCAAAACTTGAGGGCAATGGAAAGTCTCTAGAAAATGATAGAATAATAATAATAAAAAAGAATGCTAATAACCTTACATTTAATTATCATAAGATTCTCAGAACAGAACTTCTCAAAACGTTGGGTGTTATGCCATGTGCACCAAATCATCCTAGGGTGCTTGTTAAAAATGCAGGTTACTGGGCTTAACTCCAGACCAGCTGTCCTAGTTTGAGTTCCCCCAGAGGCAGACCCTGAGACGAGGATTCAACTGCAGAAAGTTGATTTGGGAGGTGGTCCCAGGAAACACAAGTAGGGGAGAGTGAGGAAGGGAGACAGGGAAGGGAAGACAGCCAATAAAAGGTGCACTCTCATGTCAGTGACCACTGTGGGCAACTCGAACTTAATCCCACTGGGGAACTTTGGAAACAGTATAGTACACGCATCTCAGAATTCAGCCACTGAGCAAGAGAGGGAGTTGTGTTTGGACACCACTTCCCCTCAGTCACCGATTGAAGCTGCACTTGGCTAGCATTAATTCCCGAACACTCCCGGCCGGCAAAATCAGAGTCCTCTGGCAAAAAAAATATGAAGGTCCCAGGAGTTGATGGTCACATTGGGGTGCACCGAAATGGTAAGGGTTGAAGACATGGACAGGGACCTGACATCATCTGCTACACCAGCTTAATCAACATCTCTGTGCGGGGTGCTAGAATCTACATATTGAATAAGATCCTCACGCTACATTTGCAGAACATAGGATATCAAGAAAATGTACAACTTGGGCTAGATTTCGAATTTCCTAATGGCTTCTGTGAATGAGAAGACACTTCTACCCTACTGTCCCTCCCCCAGCAAAAAAAAAAAAAAAATCTAATTTTGGTAAGCCTTCCTTTTCCTTTTCTTACGATGAAAGCACAAAACTTGAGTCTACCACTCACCATTAAAATCCCTGGGCTGAATTTCCATTTTGTACCAAGGGAGCTATTTTAGACAAACCCCGTGAACTTAAATAGAGAAAGTGATTCATTGGCATGTAACGTCCGTTTCAAGTTGATGTCGGGATGGAGAAATCAGATGGTGCTAAATGTTCTCTCAGGTCAATATTTGATGACTTCATGGCTTTCACCAGAGTTTTTAATGGTTCGACATTTAGCACTCAAGTCCAGGGGCTTTTTGCCAGCTCTTTGTGAAAGGGGAAGCAGGGGGAGATGCTATTGAAAGGCTTTTTCAAAAGGTTAGTTAATGCACTAGGGCATGGATTTCATTACATGCTCACATAACACTGAGTGGCAGAACATATAGTCGGCAATCTAAAAATAATTACTGCTCAGATGTCGATTAACCAAGGGTTGGCCATTAGCCGGACTTCGGAAATGCGAAGCTAGGGACTGAAAGAGTAGGTTGCCGGGACACCAATCTTCGATCTTCGACAGGGCTGCAGGTTGGAAGGGAAGAAAATCAAATTCCTGCTCCTGAAGTTCCCACTCACTTTCCCTTTTATCCATGATCACAAGCCACCCCATGTCCACAGGAGTTGCAAAGTGCTAATAGAGGGCTGCCACAGTCCTTCTTTGCTACAGTCAGGAGCCATTTTGTATGTGATAAACATCAATGTAGATTATCATTAACACTTATCATACTCCCCTGCCTTAAAAAGTGCAGCAATTGAGCAGTGACCAAGGGAAGAAAGAAAAACTAGCCCAGGGTGTGGAGCTGAAGGTTCTTCTAAGAGAATCAGCCAGAAATGCTCAGGAGAGGCAGAGAAGTGAGTACACATAACTGGGGCAAGCATCCTGAGTTTCCACTCTCTGTCAAAGCGCTCGCCTTGCTCTCTTTTCTTGCCTGTTTCTCCTTCCTTCTGCCCACTTCCCCACCCCGCCCTTGAGAGTTCCTGGAAGGCAGATCTAAGATCTGCCCATTCTTGAATTCTCTCTGCCTGGTATACAGGAAGCTCAGACTGCATTTTGGTTGAGTGAACATCTGAACAAGAATTATTTTTCAAAAGAGACTAGTAATGCCAGAAAGTAAGGAAGTGCCAAAAGAAAAGAAAGAGAGAAAGAAAGAAAGAAAGAAAGAAAGAAAGAAAGAAAGAAAGAAAGAAAGAAAGAAAGAAAGAAAGAAAAAGAAAGAAAGAGGAAAAGAAAGGGAGGAAAGGAAGGAAGGAACTGAAGGAGCTTCCAGTGACCAAAGCTGGAATAATGCAAAAAAACACAGTAAGTAAAATAGTTTTGGATTATAACTCAAAATAGAAAATAAATATCCAAGAGTTCATAATGACACAAATGAATGATTGAATAAATTCATAAAAGGGGAGAGGAAAGAAATCTTCCTTGCAGAAGAATTGAAATTTAAATTTTGGGGCACCTGAGTGGCTCAGCTGGTTAAGTGACTGCCTTAAGCTCAGGTCATGATCCTGGAGTCCTGGGATTGAGTCCCACATTGGGCTCCCTGCTCAGCAGGGAGTCTGCTTCTCCCTCTGACCCTCTTCCCTCTCCTGCTCTCTGTCTCTCATTCTCTTTTTCTCAAATAAATAAATAAAATCTTTAAAAAAAAAAGAAATTAAATTTTGTAGACACTCCACCCTAAAGGAAATGGACCATAATTTCCCGCGCTTGAAATAAGAGCTGCGTAGAGTGACTTCCATTGAAAGAGGACAGTATGGGAAGAGGGGGAGAGTAACCTTGCAGTGGAGAGACCTGACAAACACTACTTTAGCCAGATGACCGAGATTAGCATCAGAAGTCATCAGTCATGTCAATAGCGCGTACCCTTGATATGTGATGAAAATGGCACTTAGCCTCTGTGGCCTTCCTCCCCAAACCTACAATCCCAGTTCAACCGTGAGAAAAAACATCAGACAAATCCCAGTAGTGGGGCATCCTACAAAACACCTGGCCAGTACCCCTCAAGCCTGTCAGGGTCATCAAAAAAACGGAAAATCTGAGAAATTGTCACAGCCAAGAGGTGCCTAAGGAGATGTGACAACGAAATGTCGTGTGGTATCCTGGATGGGATCTTGGAAAAAGAGACGTTAGGGGAAAACTAAGGAAATCTTAAGAAAATATGGGCTTTAGTTAATAAAAATGTATCAGTTTTAGTTCATGAATCCTAACAAATGTGTGTTGCTAACGTAAGATGTTAATGATAGGGGAAACTGTGCAAGGTAGTGGGGCCAGGGAGGTATGTGGGAATGATATGTGTATCTGTACTATCTGATCACTTTTTCTGCAATAAAAAGTGTTTGAAAATATACAGTCTATTAAAAACAGAGAGAGAACAGGAAAGAAGGGAGGGAAGGAGGGAGGGAAGGAAGGAAGGAATGGAAAGGAAAGGAAAGAGAAGATACAGGGTTTAACTCTGTAATGTAAGCCACAGACAGACCTGCTACAGAAAACCGGGAAGGAACCATCAGTAAAAAACTCCTAGGCGAGGATAAGAGGCAGTTGCCTCTCCAGCAAGAATTTCAGGGACCAAACCTAGGCCTTTGGCTTGAGTGAAGGGGCTTGCTGAGTACCAGACTGCTGCCTTATATGGCTGTACAAGTTTCTGGATGCTTCCATGGCTGGAGTTTAAACGGCAATGGGCTCACAACTCTGGGCTCCTCTGGCCTAAGGGACATCTCACTGTTTTCCGGCTTCCAGGATCACTAAAAAAAAGCAAAACAAGTGACAGGGAACTGCATCTACATCCCTGCATTCTTATCTTGTACATATCATTTGCAAGGCCTATTAGCTGTTTTGGGAAAAAAACAAGTTAAAGCAACTTTGACGTGAGCTCAGGTCGTCAGGCTCGCCCATCCCTGCCACCGGGACCGGAATCTGGCCCAGGCCCTCTGTAATCATGGACTAGTTTGGACCTGGGGTTGCCCTACCCAGTGAATACTGCTGTCTTCTTCTGTGTCAAAAATCTGGCCTGCCCAGCGAACTAATCCATCCAGAACTTTCTGCGTGCTGGTATGCTGTACGTGTTATTTCGTTAATGCTTCTGTTTGTGTAGTGGGGTTCTCTTTCCCACATGGAGTCGAGAACTGAAAGTTCTAGGAGGAGCTGTGATCATGCTGTTAAGGGCAGAGTCCGTCTTTACGCGTCCTCACTGGGGGCACCAAAGAACAGACAAGGAGCGACCACAAGAGACCTCAAGCCCCTGCTAGACTCACAAATTATACTCACAGTCCTACTCCTTTCTGCCCCACAACCCCGGGGAAATCCCAGGTCAGTAAAACAGCTTCACGCAGTAGTTAGCATATCTATGACCAGGAGGCAGAGACTTTCAGTTTTATTCCAGTTCTGCCACTGACTGGTTAGGACATTCCACAGTTGTTGATACTGAAAGAAAACGCTGGCAAATTGGTCATGTCTCTTTGTTCCATTCATTTTTATCATAACTAACATGTATATGGCAGTGTTCATACAAGCCGTATCTCACTGGATTTTCAAAGGCTTCTCTGAGATAACCAGAACAGTTGTTATTGTCTCTGTTTCGCAGAGGACAGAGCCAAGGCTCAGAGAAATTCAGCAACTGGTACAAACTACTGTGGCAAGCGAGGCAGTAAGGGAGAGGGGAGCTTGGCAAATGGCTCCTCCTGACACCTGTAGGAAACGTGTGATAGTGTTTCCAGGGGCGTCCTTCCTGCTCCTCTTAGGAGTTTTGTAGACCGGATTTCTATAAATCTCAAATTCTCATAAGTCTACAAATTGGGGCCATTGTTAAAAATGAAGAAATAGGTTCAAAATTACTTGCCCCGCTATCATAGAGCTAAGAAGATCTCAGCCGATCAAGAATGAGACCTAAAGAGACAACAGAACTCCTGTTCTTCCCTGTCAATCATGGTCCTTTCCTAAAGTTACACTCTCCCGGCTGGGTGACATCCTTCACACCTCTAACATGGTAACCATCAAATCTGCCTCTAGCCCAGACTTCTCCTGAGCTTCAGATCCATGTAGACAACTGCGTGCTGGAAACCTCCACTTGGGTGGCCCACGCACACCTTCAGACCAACGTATCCTAACCTGATCTCATTACACATCTCCAAGCCTGCTCCTCCTTCGGGACTTGCCACTGCACTTAGCACCACGGTCCAGTCCATTGCCCAAGTCAGAAACATGGAGTCCCGTGACAGCCTACCCTCTCCCTCAGCCCCACCCTCAGCTGGTGAACCTTCTCAATCTTTCTCCTAAACATGCTTCCAACCACTCTGCTGCTTTGTGTCCCCTGCATCTCTCAATCCTTTATCTTCTGCAAGAGATTCTCCAATGACCTTGCCTTGAGTCCCACCCCACCCCTCAAACTCCTCTGCCTGGCCGAGATCGGGCCCTGCCTCACCACCACTCCAGCCTCACTGCCCTCACTTCATTCATCCTAGCCAACGGCCGGCACACAATAGGCCCACCATAGATGTGCGGGGAAGTACGCTGGAGTTCCTCATCACAGAGTGTCAGACACGCGGAAGGAAACTCAGAGCCAGCCAGGGCCACTCCAAACCCTCATTTCACAGATAATGATATCAAGGCTCAGGGAGGATATGACTTGCTGAGCTCCATAACTGCTTGGCAGCAATGATAATAAATAGATTCAAATCTCCTGAACAGATTCACTCCTTTATCAGCTCTTTCCATGATTCCTCACTGCCTCTCAGACTCAAAGCAGAAAAGCCATCGTGCCTGTCAGTGTCTCTGTTTCTACTCATAAACAACGGAAATTACTAATGCCTTCCCTTTCTACAGCATAGGGATTTTATTTAACTATGGTTGAATGCTGTCTGTAAAAAGGCTTTGACTTCGGAGGAGAGATACACCACAGGCGAGACTCAACACCCCACCACTTAGAATCAACTTCTCAGTTCGCTCTCTCACTTCCTCTATTGACTTTTCCTCCCAGGCAGCCTGCCGGCCAGCTGAAGCTAGAGGAGAAAGAGATCTGCCATTTCCTCTTCCGCTCCAACTCCACTTAAGTAAGGAGAAAGATATTGTAAATAGAATAAGTCAACGGCTCCTGTATAACAGCATGAAAAATATTGCCACTGATTATAGGTTCAAAACGAGAGGCCGCGGAGGCTCAAGTCTGCAGTCCTGCTAGAAGTGATTTCTAGCACTACTCAGGAAGCCCCCACCCATCCATTCGCACGCATCTGGAATAGCCAGCAAGACCTAAATGTTTTCAAATTCTGACATTCTTTTAAAAGGGGGAGAAGAGTTAACTTGAAAAACAACAGTGCCTTAAAAGACAAAGAAAGGCTACAGAGATGTTCCCAGATTAAAGGAGTCTAAGGTGACATGACAACTAAATGCAGTATCTAACCCTATATTGGATCCTGTAGGGGAGGGGGAAATGCCATAAAGGACATTATTGGGGCAGTTGACAAAAGTGGGATGAGAACAAATTATTGATACAAGTGTGTTGTATCAGTATTAAGTTGGCAGAAGTTGATCACTTTTTTGTGGTTGGGTAACAGACTCTCTCTATTCTTAGGAAACACACACTGAAGTATTTGAGGGTAAAAGCTCATGGTGTATGTAAGCTACCTTCAAATGACTCAGGAAATCATAGTGCGTGTGTGTGTGTGTGTGTGAATAAAGAGAAAATCATAAAAGATAGATAAATAGGGAAATATAAAGGAAATAAGGTAAAATATTAATAGGAAGTGAACGAGTGAATCTAGGCAAAGCCTTTACAGATATTATTTACACTATTTTTATTCCCACAACTTTTCTGTAAGTTCAAAATTGTTTCTGAGTAAGATTTTGGGGTTTTTTTTTAAAGATTTTGTTTTTAAGTAATCTCTACACCCAATGTGGGGTTGGAACTCATAACCCCAAGATCAAGAGTTGCATGCTCTACCAACTGAGCCAGCCAGGGGCCCCTGAATAGGTTTTTAAAAATTACCTGTGAACAATGGGCCCCTGGGTGGCTCAGTTGGTTAAGCATCAAACTCCTGATTTTGGCTCAGGTCGTGATCTCAGGGTCGTGGGAGCAAGCCCCGTGCTGAATGTGGAGTCTGCTTGGGATTCTCTCTCTCCCTCTCTCCCTGCCCCTCCCCCTGCTTGTGTGCATGCTCTCCCTCTCTCCTACTCTCTCTCTCTGTCTCTCAAAAAAAGTTGCGTGTGAACAAGACTTTGCATTTGTGATATTTATGAAGTTCAATTTGCTATCTATCTGTCTATCTTCAGTAATCCTGTCCCTGACACTATGTTAATAGCTATAGGGATTAAAAAGAGAAATAGGCATAACTTGTCTTTTAAATGGTTCGTTTGTAGTTCAGAAGAGAGGACATAAACACATGAAAAGATAGAAATAATAATAAGCAGCAAATGCTGAGGGCCAAATGAGTAGTGGGAAGGGAAGGCGAAATGGGATTTCAGGGCTCCAAAGAGGAAACAAAATTTGAGTCAGGCCTGTGAGTTGGGCCTGGGTCTGGAAAAGAGCAGAGGAGAGGAAATGACACCCCAAGTGGAGGGTAGAGCGGAGCCAAGGTGCACAGGTGGGAAAGCCCGCCCTGTCACGAATAGTATGATTTGAGAGGTTTCATAGGAAGGAGGGCAAAGATCAGGGGAGGAATGTAGGTTAGGGTCACTTGGGACACCTGGAAAGGCCAGATTAACGAGCCTGGACTTTATCCCAGGGGTCAGAGGCCAGAAATCTCTTAGAAGTGGTTGACCCTTCTTTCTTCTGAACAACACCGGCAGAGCTGGGAGTGGGCTGTGCCAGTGATTATACAAAGACGTCAAGAGGGCCCTGCTATGTAGGAGAACTGCCCTCGTAGACCCTACCAAATAGGAGTCCATTTGAAAACAGAACTATCAGTAGCTAATTTGGTTCTCATTGCTCATAATTGAGTGTACTTTAACACATGGCAGTTTTCAGCTATGCTGTCAACCACACTGAGGGAATGGGCATTTTTAAGGGAGGGTGGAGAGCAGTCATTTTGGAGAATTGAATAAGGCAAGACTGAGAGGGCAGGTATGTGAATCAGGGTAATTAATGCTAGCTGTTGTAACAAACAAATCAGCGATTTAACATAGTGCAGTTCTATTTCTCATTCATTCATGTCACAGTCTGGTACAGGTGGGACAGCTCTCCTTAATATGTTCCCTCCAACTGATGACTCAGGAATCCAGGTCACTTCCAGTCTGTGGTGCTGCCATCTTAAATGCATGGCCTCTGAAGTCACCATGGAAGGAAAGATTGAGAGGGATGACCAACCAGGAGTTTTGTGGCCAGGCCTGGAGGTGATGTGTACCACTTCTGCCCATGGGTCGGAGCCTAGTCACATGGGCTCAACCAGACTGCAAGGGCCACTGGAAGTTGTTCTGTGTGCCTACAAAGATGAAATGAGATGGCCAGCTTTGGGCTTCCCCAGGAGCCAACTCTGAGACAAGGAAATGGGTACTAATAGTTTAGGTGAAAGGTGAGCTTGGATTACCAATAGAAAAGTCAGGAAGTGAGACGGAGAGGGAAGGAAGCAAGCCCAATGCAGAGTATGTTGATGAGCATGCTCTGGGCACCTCAGACTCAATCCTACTGGGGACTACTGAGAGACTGTATAAAACAAGCCCCCTGCTGTTCCCCCCTGAGAGGCGAGGAAGCTGAAATATTTATCAACCGACTTCTGTCCTTCATTGGTTGAGGGCTGCTCACTGGGAAGTGAACTTATTGGCATTTCTGGCAAGCAGGCAAGCATGCTCCAATGGCCAGAGAAAGCCCTCGGGCAGAGAGTCCCATATGCTTGGGTATGACACCAACAGTGTCTACTGAGTGGCAAGGCCTAATGCATGTGAAAGGGACATCAATAGCATCTGCCACAGTGAGCACCTACCCATAGCTTCTAGCCTCTCTCAGCCACCCAGAAAACCCTGAGAGAAGTGCTCTTGGGAGGCCAGAGGCAATGGCTCTCCAGTGAGTCCTAGAAATGCATTTTCAACCAGCTCCCCAGAGGGGTCCGAGGCAAGCCATTTATAGACAAGCACTTGGAAAGACCTCCCCTTCTGTACACAGACTTTCTTCATCTCACTTCTCTTGTGAACCACTAGTGAAAGCATTCTCCGTAGGGTCACCACCGGCCTCCCACTCAAGTCCCATTGAGTCCTCAACTTACTCAGTCATTTGACAAATGCTATTTAGTTCCTTCCTGAAACCCTCTTCTTCCTTCTGGGACCCCACACCGCCACTCCCCAGCTACTTCTCCCGCCTTCTTGGGGGCTCCCTCTGCTCCTGGGCATCAGAGCAGTTTACGCTTCCTTTGAGGCCCACAGTTGCTCATGGTCACCACGCCTAGGCTTTGAGAAGAAACCAGGAATGGTAAGTGGATTTATTGGTAATGGCTGCCTGAAGCCATGTGTTAAGAATTTTGAGGCCGTATGTTCAGTTAGCTACGTCTGCCATGGGTGTTGGCATAGGGAGTAGCAGACTAGGTTCAGAAATGAGTCAGCTCTGTGCAGATCTTTCCCAGTTCCCATCTTACATGATCTCCCTTGACAATCTCATCTACTCCCAAAGCGTTAACTATCATTTCTATATAGACGCCACCGAAACATAGATTTCCATCCATGACACCTCTCGCAGGAGTTCCAAACCCCTATTTCTAACTCTTCCGAGGATGTTCTATTTGCAAACTCATCTCCATGCTGCATGTCGTCACATGATGACTTTACCACCTTTCAAGACACCTCGGCTTCAAACCTTGGCAGCATCTTCACTCCCGTTACATTTCCCTGCCACTTACCATGGTTTGCAACAAATTGTATTAGAATTCGTTGTTTATTCTCTGTCTGACCCAAAACACTGTGGATTCACTGAACAAAAGGGCCAGATCTAATTCATCTTGCACCTTCAGCTTCCAGAACTGTTTCTGGTACCATCTAGACACTGAGTCAGTGCCTGAGGCTGTCTTATGTATTACATATATAGAAACAATGTGTGTGAGTGTCTATATAATTTTAATGTATAAATTATATATAAATATATAAATGTTTGTTTTGCTCCTTCTCTTTAACTCTCCCACCCTTACCATGCCACATCTCAAAGTGATCACCAAGTTCTGTCCACTCAATTGCTCCACAAAGACATGGACATATGCCAGCTCCATTTCCATCCTCACTGTTTGCAACAAGCCGGGTCTCCTGGGAAACAGACTCTGAGACGGAGATATGAGTGCGGGAAGTTTGTTAGGAACAGTACCTGTGGAGGAGTGAAGGGAGCAGGTTGGGGCAGCGGGAAGAACTGGACAGCAATACAGCGTCACAGTAAAAGCCTCAGCTTTTAGGGAGCTCTGGAGCTGGGACAGCCCTTCAGAGATTTTTCAAACTGGGGAAGGTGTCTGGCCCTTTATAACCACCGCTGCCCCCAGCATCGACCAATCTTTGCATGTAAGCTGCGCGAGAGAAAGAGTGTGATCTTGGGCTAGCAAGCTCTCTTCAAGTGAAGGCAAGGCGCGGGAGACTCAGCCGAGGTCCCTTGGCCATCAGCATTTCCTCCGGCTGGGCTAATGAGTGGGGATCTTGGAAGCACGCCCCAGCATCCACGAGATTGCTGGCGTCCAGATTCTCACTGGCAGGACGTCTCACCCCCTCTGTACTGCAGGCATTGCTAAGTGCTCTCAGTGCCCCCAAACTGTTTTTCCCATCCATCCTTGCCCTGCCACCCAGAAACTGTTACAAACCGATCTGATATGGTCAAAAGTCAATAGTCAAGATGTATGTTCGAGAGTCAACACACCTTACTTTGCAGTATGTACAAACTCATTTGTGTGAATGAGGGGAGAAGGAAAAAAAAAAAATATATATATATATTTGCACATATACAAATAGAAAAATATCTCTGGGAAAATCCACAGAGACAGAACATAGACTAAGTGGTGGCCAGGAGTTGGGGAAAGGGGGAAATAGAATGAGTACAATGAGTTTGGGGATTTCTTTTTGGGGTGATGAAAATATTCTGGAATTAGTGGTGAAGGTGGCACAACTTCATGAATATACTAAAATCCACTGAACTGTACACTTCAAAATGGTAAACCTTATGGTATGTGAATCGCATCTCAGTTTTTTCAAGTCTCTCAGAGTTGCCATGTGAAAGAGACAGCAGTGATTCTATCAGATTTGTGTCCTTTGCGTTGAACTGGCTTTTCAGATTTTTTTGTAAGTGAACATATTTTTTCATATTAATTTAGGGAGGATAACAATTTTCCCTTCAAAATCACTCTTTTGATTTAGAACCTTTGAAACTTTATCCCGATGAATGGAGTAAAAGCCAAACTCCTTGCAAAGTAGTCCAGGCCCTTTCTGAGCAGGCCCCAAGCAGCTTGGACAGATGTTCATCTCTCCCTCCCCCATGACACTCCACCCCTGACTGCAGCCACCTCAGGTTTCACCATTTCCCTGGGCTTCCTGTCTCTGAGTCTTTGTTCCCTGCCACTCATACCCACCCCCTTCTTTGTTTCCTCTCCCACTCAGCCCTACCTGCAGAAACATTTCCAGGGCCAGATTAAATCTCATTTCCCCAAAGCTGCAATTGAAATTCTTCTCTCTTTCTAGCCCTGCTAACACTTTGTTAGGCATCTGTTTTTATAGCATTTATTATATGTTGCCATTTTTATAATCAGTTGTGTATTTCTCATTTGGCCGACTCATCTTTGATTCTTCTACTATCTACAGCACGTAGAATAGATATTTAATAAGACTTGACTTAATTTTTGGTTTAAAGTTTTTTTAAAAAGGCAAATCCACATTCATTCACTTGCTCAGTCAAGAAGTACTTACTGCTAGCATCCTGTGTCTTTGCCTGGCCAGCAGATCGAATGGAGCTTCGTCATCTGATGTTAATTCTCAATGTCACTTCTTTTACTATCAGATGTTTTTCTTATTTCTTTGTTTGTTTTCATATGCAGTAGTGTATAAGTCAAAAAAAAGGTCCTTGCTGTCATGGAAACTATTTTTTAATTTTTCATTTCATTCACGTATGACATACATAGAGTGTGTACAAATCTTAAGTATGCACCTCACTGACCTTTTACATATGGACATACCCATCAAGATAGAGACTACTTCCAGCACCTCAGGCTCCCTCCCAGTCAATATCATCCCACCTAAAGGTAAGCACTATTTCAGCTCCTACCCCCATAGATTAGTTTCACCTGTTCATGAATGTCATAGAAATGGAGTCATATGATATGTTCTCTTTTGTGCCTGGCTTCTTTTGTTCATTGTGATTTCTATGAAATTCATCCATGCAGTATATGTGGGAGCAGCTCGTTCTTTTTATTGCTGTGTAGTATTCCACTGTAGAACATTCCGTTAACTGTCTCACAATTTATTTATCCATTCCCCTATTGAGGAACCTTTGGTTGGGTTTCAGTTTGGGGCTGTTATGAATACAGCTGTGGTAAATGTTTTGGTGGACATAGCATTCATTCTCCTGAGACGCATACCTAGGAATGCAGTTGCTCAGTCGTAGGTGGCTTTAGTCCACCCTGCTGAACGACCTTCCTAAAAGGGTTTTACCAATTTACACTTGTACTGAAAAACATATGAAAACAAACACACAAATAGGTAAGAAAAACATCTGATAGTAAAAGAAGTGACATTGAGAATTAACATCAGATGATGAAGCTCCATTCGATCTGCTGGCCAGGCAAGGCTTCCTCAACAAGGTGAGATTTAGCCTGAGACCTGCAGGACAAGAAGCCATCAGTCGTGCACATGTCAGGGGAGGAGTAGTTCAGGCAGAGAGAGCAGCAACCGCAAGGGCTTTGGGGCAGGAAAAGGAGTAGAAGGGAGGCTAGTGGCCTTGGAGCGAGTGGGGAAGTGAGACAGGGAAGGGACGGGAAAGCAGCCAATAAAGGGCATGTTGTTAAGCCAGCTGCCACAATAGGGTGATTGAAGCTTAGTTCTGTGGGCAAATGATAGTTTTCAAACTATCCCACCCACGAGCCGAGAGAGCCGGGGAATTTATGTACCAACTGCCATAGTCATTGGCTGAGGATTGCTGCTGACATGTTGTCGGGGGAGCATAGATATTAGTTACCCAGCATTTCTGGCCTGTAAAGTGAGCTTCCACAATTTTGGAAAAAGCCTTTGGATAGCGGCGGGGTGGGGAGAGTACTGATGGCTTTGCTGTGCTTTCTTATGTTAATTTGACCTATTTTCTATTTAAATACTTAATCACACATAGACACCTCTATTATAGGTATTTCCTTCATTACTGACGTTCAATACCTTCCTCTTTATCTCGGCTTTTAACTTCTTCCTGTTGTCATTTCTTTTCTCTTTGACCTTTGGCCTCACAGCCAGTTCCTTGAATTCATCCTTCTCTACCACCCTAAATATTATCAGCCATTTGACCAACTTCATTCCCACGGCCACTTCTCTGGATCATGTTTATCGTTTATTTATGCTTCTCTTAGGCTCCCGGTCACGGGCATTCCATTTTAGCATAGGGTCTTACCAATAATAGACTCAGTATGTGTGTGTGGAATAACTATTTGGGGAGGGGGGGAGAATCCAAAACCATGCTGATTTGGAAAGACTTCAAATTTATGCTAAATCTCAATTTGATTCTTGGTACTTCCTGGGTGTTTTCCTGACAACCAAAGTCTCATTTTCTGTATCAGCTATCAGTTGCCACATACTACTGGGTAACAAAACACCCCAAGGCCCAATGTCTTTAAACAATAAGCATTTATTTAATTCATAAACCTGTGGGTTGGCAATTTAGACTGGATAGTGCTTCTGACCTCACTTGGACTCACTAAGGTGTCTTTTAGTCAGCTGCAGCTCAGCTGAGCTAGGATAAACTCGGCTGTGATGACTGGGGAGACTCAGCTCTGTTCCTCACGTCACGTCTGCCAGCAGGATAACCAGGGCATGTTCTCCTGGCAAACACAGAAGAAGAGCAGGCAAATGAAAACACTCAAGGTTCCTTGAAGCCTAGACTTGGAACTGACCCACCATCACTTCCATCACATTCCACTGGCCAAAAGTTACAAGGCCAAGTCAAATTCAAGGGGAGTGAAAATAAACTCTGACTCTTCAGTGAAAGAAATCCCAGAGTCACGTGGTAAAGGATGTGGCTATAGGAAGAGGTAAAGAATCAAGGTCATTAATGTAATCCACCATATTTTACTATTTGCCTTTTCACCTAGAAGGTTGAGTGTCTATTTCTTTCCCTTTCTTTCTTGTCTCTGTGTCTTAAGACATACAAATAAATATAAGCAGCAGTGCTTTTTTGGTTGGAATTATTAGATATTGCTTCAGTTCTCCATTTCTATATATGTAACCATCAGAGAAAGAACTACAGCAAGTGTGATTTCAGTCATAAATATCCCTATAGACTTTAAAAACAGGATTATCGGTCACCAACTAAAGATCAATCTTGAGCAGAAGTTAGATAAATCACCTGCAATCTTACGGCTTGTTTTATTTTGTTTCAGAGAGAGGGATGCTCCTCCTATGTCTGATGCCTTCGCTAGGAGAGAGGCAGGACAAGAAGGTGCTTAAACTGTGTGTAATTTATGAAAGGGAACAAAGGAGCCCCATTATTACTGCCGTTGCCATGGCCATATCATATTAAATCAGGAGAGGGGACGTTACTGAATTGGCTTTTCAAACAGGGTGTCTCCTCATGAGACATCTCTGCCAGTGACATCAGCGGGAACATGAAGTACAGAGTGTTCACTGGAGAGACATACAAAATATTCAAGACGCCAGTGATTCTGTGAATCAAATGGCCCTGCTGTGCCCTGCTTGACACTATTTCTGTCCCGTGTGAGGTGTGTGTCCTGAATTTGATTTACTATCTTGAATGCCATTCTCCCACAGTGTAGTGTGTAGATGCCATGAAGGGCTCCAATTAGGGTCTGAAAATCCAGTACGGTGCAATGGAAGCATAACGATTGAAACAGATACATAGCTGTGGAGACGGAAAGGATGTGATCCCAGCTTCCTGCTTAGGGAGAAGGGACAAGGCGGAGTGGTGGTTAAGAAGCTAGGTTTCTTTCTTTTTTTTTTTTTAAAGATTTTATTTTATTTATTTGAGAGAAAGAGCAAGAGAGCGAGAGAGCAAGAGAGCACGAGCAGGGTGAGGGGCAGAGGGAGAAGCAGGCTTTCTGCTGAGCAGGAAGCCCGATGCGGGGCTCGATCCCGGGACCCCAGGATCATGACCTGAGCTGAAGGCAGACGCTTAACCGACTGAGCCACCCAGGCGCCCGAGCCGGGTTTCTGAGACAGCCTCCGATCTGAGTCCAGGCTGCCATCGCTCACTGTATGACTTGAGGCAGGTCTCTTATCATCTTTCAGCCTCGGTTTCTTAATCTGCAAAATGGGTCTATTGTTGAAATCACCTTGAAGATTGGAAAGAGGAGAAAATCCACATGTCAAGCCCTCCTCGAGGTGCGCCTGCCACAAGGTAAATGCTTGATGAATGTGGACTCTACATTTTGAAACTGGAACGTACTTAGGATGTCATTCAATCCAAGCACCCCCTTTCAGAAGATGAAAACAGGGCCACAGAGAAGCTGTCGGAGCCCCCTTTGGTCACACAGCTAGTGGCACAATCAGGGCCCAACCCCCAGGATGTTCTGATGCCCGTGCATCTGCACTATCCTTTCACTCAGTCACCCTGCTGCAGCCCGCAGCCCTGCCTACCCTCTTCCACAAAGTGGAGCTTCAATGAATAGCGGCGGTTTGGGGGGGGGGGGTTCCCCTTTCCCCTAGAGAGCCACACCTCAGGCACAGGAACCTCTGAACGGTATGCAATTTTCTAATGGGGCACTCACCGCCTGCTCACTTTAATCTGCTGCAAGTGTCTCTGGGAAATAAAATATTGGCAGGTTTGTCCAACAGCTGCTCAGCCTAGAGACCACAGCTTATTTTGGTCCATTTATGTTAACTCATCTGTCTTAAGCTCTTTGTTAGTGACTCACCGCATACTGCTACCAAAAATATACACCAAAATCCAAGAATCATTCATATGAAGGGCAAACCTCTTCCTTAAAATACCACATTTTTGTCTTGTGTTTATGAAGTTTTTCCTTCCTCCTGCCTGCACATCACATTTTTCTTGTTTCTTCCTTCATCTTTGATCTCCTTCAGGGGCATGGGAACTGCATGGTGCTGCCAAGAGAATTCTAGAGTGGACAGCAGAAAGCCTGGTTTGGGTACTGGTCTGGCATTCTTTAGCTGTGAAAGCCTACCACCTCACAACTGGTGTGTAACTCAGTTTCCTTATCTGTAAGATGGGAGGGTCGTAGTAGCTCTACAGTTCACACCAGCGAAACTGCCAAGAACTTCATAACTTTTCCCTTCAAGGATTCCTTTTCTTCCTTCCTTTACTTTTTATAGACCATCCACAGAAAAGACATGTTATCTCTGCGCCATCATCACAGTTCAAACCCTGAGTCTATAGGGAATAGCCTCCTTGTTCTTCTGTAAGCACGACAAGTCAAGGTACGTACCACCCTTAAGTCCTGACAAAACACACCACTGCCCTGGGCCCCCCGATTTGCTCTGACCCTCCCGTAGCCTCACCTTTCCCCACAGGGCAGAGTCAGTGAGGTCAAGGCGTGGTGCCCATCCAGAGCCTGTGCCCCACCTAGACCACATTCTGGGTACAGAACCCCAGAATACACTGCCCGAGGGACCAAGAGCTGGTTTCCAGGGCCAACATGGGCCCCTTCCCTGGTTCATCTTCAAAGAGCCATCAGAGGGTAGCTGTCTGGGGCAGTGTGGACAGAACTTAGACATGCAGGCAGTGGTGGCCACTCATGCTGCGCAAGACCCCTCGTGATGGGAGGATCGTGGGGTGGGAAGACAAAGGGGGATTGACCTCTGGCTGGGACCAGGTCCTATTGTAGTCCCCAGGTTCTACTGCAAAACCCTGAGCAGTCCAAGAGTACTAAATCTAGACCTGACCTGCTAGGCCAAAACTGAGGTATATTACTCAAGTTTGGATGGCAGAATATGTTTTATAACTTTTACCATCTAAACATAAAGTTCATGGGCCCCATTTGTACTTTTGCCCTGGACCGTGCAAATGTTAGGGACAGGCCTGCCCTCACACTTGCTGTTCTTATGCTTAGAACATCTTTCCCCCAGCTATCTGCTTGGCTTCCTCCTTCATTTCTTTCACGTTCCCCCTCCCATCCCCCCTCTTCACTTCTCTGACCATCATGTTTGAAATAGCCCCCCACCCCTTGTGCTTCTATGTCCTTGCTGTAATTTATATCTTACCACAATTTGATATTTTATTTATTTAGGTGCCTGACGCCATGAAAGTATAAACTCCAAACCATCAAAATTTTTTCTGACTCACTCCCCCTGCTTGTGCACGCTCTCTCTCTCCCTGACAAATAAATAAATAAAATCTTTTTTTAAGATTTTATTTATTTATTTATTTTTAACTGAATTTTATTTGATTATGTTATGTTAGTCACCATTAGTTTTTGATGCAGTGTTCCATGATTCCTTGTTTGCGTATAACACCCAGTGCTCCGTGCAGTACGTGCCCTCCTTAATACCCATCACCGGGCTCACCTATCCCCCCACCCCCCTCCCCTCTCCCCTCTAGAACCCTCAGTTTGTTTCTCAGAGTCCATAGTCTCTCATGGTTCGTCTCCCCCTCTGATTTCCCCCCCTTCATTTTTCCCTTCCTTCTCCTAATGTCCTCCATGCTACTCCTTATGTTCCACAAATAAGTGAAACCGTATGATAATTGACTTTCTCTGCTTGACTTATTTCACTTAGCATAATCTCCTCCAGTCCCATCCATGTTGATGTAAAAGTTGGGTATTCATCCTTTCTGATGGCCGAGTAATATTCCATTGTATATACGGACCACATCTTGTTTAAAGAAAATCTTTTTTAAAAATTTCTGCCTCATTCACTACTGTATTCCTAGCCCCTAAAATAGTGCCTGGCACATATGAGGGGCTTAGCAAGGTATTTGTTGAATTAAGGTGTGAATGAGTTAATGATCGGATTTCAGTTCCCATGCATTGTTCTCTGTTCTGGGCTTAATGTTTTACAAGATAAAAACCAAAACAACACAAAGAAGAACTTTTTAAATAGGCCAACTCACTTGCATTTCAGATTTTATTTCAGTTTTATTTCAGTTTTAATAAACCTGCTCAACACAACCCTCCATTCTTCCAGTTCTCTTGCTCTATTTTTACCATTATGTCTGTTCTTATTACAGAGATCTCCAGCCCCTCCATATCTCCTACTCTGTCTTCATCTGTCAGCTTTCCCCTGTCTCTGTCTCCTTGCCTCTTCTGTCTAGAATTCATGGCACATCATTTCAACCATTCTTTTGCTGATACCCTCAAGTACCTTGCCCTTTAACCCAGCAAAACCCTAATTCTGGATCAAATGAAGAATCTTTTCCATTTCTACGCTTCAGCTACATCAAAGGATAATAAATTTATAGAGGTAGCAAAATGATCTAAAAATATAGCCATTTCTTTCCTGGCCAAAACTCTTGCCTACCAACTATTGCACATTCTTTACATGACTAAAATTAAATACGCAAAGTCTTCCATGGCATTTAATTAGCAATCTGGCAGAAAGCAAATGCTGCTCTACTTTCATTCACAAATTTGAGTTTGATTACATTCCATACCCTTTTCCAACCCAAGATGATTGGGTTCAAAGCTCTGGTTAAGAAAATCTAAGGTAAATGTTACACCACTTTTAAAAAGCTTGAAACTCATACAATCAACACGTTCCCCTCTTTTTTTTTTTTTCAGCTAGAGTGGCATAGCTTCCTATTTTGCGATCTCCTTCTGAAATTCTAGATCTCTCTTCAAAAAAGAGTTGAAAATAAAAAAGCAGAATACAATATCGTGCACATATATGATTGCTACTATGTTTAAAAATATAAATACCTATGGGCAAAGAATAGAAGGCAACAAATAAAAATGTACTAGTCCTACTAGAAATTTTGTTTCTTTTCTCTTGATGCTTTTAGATTTTATAATTTTGTTTTTACAATCAACATTGAGGACAGGGTAGGGAGGAAGGAGAGAACGCCAATTTAACTGCAGAGAGGATAGAATATCATTGCAACATTCAAATTTCTTTCAAATTTCAAGCCAGCATTGGTTCCATTGACACCTAGAAGTGGCCATCTGTCTGACCTTTAATAAATATTCTAAATAAATCTAAGTGGCTGTAGTAGGACAAGTATAATCCTGTGGTCTTAATGTCACATGCATCCTACTTATTACAAATGTCTTACAAGCCATTTTTGTAATCCTGGAATACAGAGAATTTGAGCTATTTTGCATGATTCCAGAGCGTGGATCAAGTTGCAAGAGAAAATCACTATAAACCCTCATGAAAAGACAACTATATTGTAAAGATTATAAATAATAAATGTATTACTAAAATTACCTCATAATATATACATATTGCTTTTCCAAGGACAAAAAAATGGAAGCACAGGGCCAAGAGACTCAATTCTTGCAGGGAAATAAAATATCTTTAAAACTGGAATGAGTCTCTAAACTTGGAGAAAAATGAGGAAAGGGCCCTACCATTGCTTTCAGGTCCAGATCCACAAACAACTCAGTGTTTCAGTAAACAAAGTGAGGTGAATAATCCATTTATAACAGCATACATTTCATGAGGTTACTTTCTAATCTGGACAAAAGTAAACCCTAGGCATAAATGAATCTTGCTAGTGGCTTCTCCATAAATAACATTGCAATTCAATAATTGTGCTCATTTCCTTAGAAATACCTTAATTATTATTCCACATTCTTGCATGGAAATGTGAGTAAAAGCAAACAAAATTAAATAGAGAACATTCCAGCATCCCAGTAGATTCACTTTGGATAGATCTTTCTTAGCAATTCTGCTTCTGTTATTTAAAATCCTTTTCCAACATACCTGCTTGTTATCTCAAGGAATCCTGAGAAGGGCAAGAAGACTAAATTGGTACAGTTTAATAACCCGGTGCTTTTTAATAAAGAGTGATGGTAAACTAGAAACATTTTAGTTAAATTATCAATGATAGCATGCCTTTACTGGCATTCAGTTTACCCCAAGAGCAGGTTGTTTATTGTTTTATTTATTTATTGTGTTCCTTTATTTGCTACCAAAATTTGTTTACAGAAATAATGACAAAAGATTGAAATAAAAATTAAGTGCCTAGATCATGGAGCAATGTTTGTAGAAGCCACAGCAACTGAACGTACTACGTGTTTGCCATGATACTGTAATCATTGCTCAGGCCGCCTGCTGATGCTCCATGCAAAACAGCATTATTAAGTAATAAAGCCTGAGCAGGATGAAGGATGATGGAATCATTCACACTTACCACTTTGTGTTGTTGGAGCTCAAATCAAGGGACATCACTGCTGCTAAAGGTGTTTTATTAAGCAACAATAAAGAGTCCTGGGAGATTCTCTTGTAATTCTCATTTTTAAATAAGAGCCAAAGAAAAAGAAGCATTTCTAACAACAGAGAAATCCGCTAGCACTTTTTAAATATATGCGTCTTTTGAATAAAAGGTAAATCACACTCGAGGGAAGAAGCTAATTCTGGGGGAATCATGGTGATTCCTCCACAATCTATGGTGCGTTCCTAGGGCCCTGAGCTTCAGCGTGAGTTGGCGTATTGCTTTCGGGTCCTTGCTACTTTTTAGGTTTCTGTATTTGGAGGGTAATAAAGAGAGGATAACCTAAAGTGCTTTTGTCAGACTTCACCTGAATCATTGAAGATAACATGCAGTACCTCAGAGATAAGTGAGGGGGAGGAAAAGGTGGAGGGCTACCAGTTTAGCAGTTGCAAGTGCAATATGATTCAGTCTCTTAAACCAGTGTTTCTCAATTGACCAACAAAGTTACTTTAAAGGCAGAGGATATAAACTCCTAAAGTTCCACCATCATCCCACCTACCCTAGAGTCTGGGGGCTTGGTTCAGACCAGACTCAGGGGCTTGGCCAAGTTGCCCCCACAGAGCAGACCTAGAGACTAGGATTTGAGTGGTTTATTTGGGAAGCAATCCCAAGAAGCACCCATGGGAGAGTGGGGGAAGTGAGCCAAAAAGCTAAGGAAGTCAGGGGCGCCTGGGTGGCTCAGTCAGTTAAGCGTCTACCTTTAGCTCAGGTCATGATCTCAGGGTCCTGGGATCGAGTCCTGCATCAGGCTCCATGCTCAGCAGAGAGGCTGCTTGTCTCTCTTCCTCTTGCTCTGCCCCTCCCCCCCGCTCATGCGCGCTCTCTCTCTCTCTCTCTCATTCTCTCTCTCTCTCTCTCAAATAAATAAATAAAATCTTTTTCTTAAAGATTTTATTTATTTATTCATGAGAGAGAGAGAGAGAGAGGCAGAGGCAGAGGGAGAAGCAGGCTCCCCGCGGAACAGGGAGCCCGATGCGGGACTCGATCCCAGGACCCTGGGATCATGACCTGAGCTGAAGGCAGACGCTTAACCGACTGAGCCACCCAGGCGTCCCTAAATAAAATCTTTAAAAAAAAAAAAAAAGGTAAGGAAGTCAATCCATGGTGCTTCAATGAACAGGTTACCTCTGTGGCCATGGGGCTCAATCCCACTGGGGACTTTTGAGAGACACTATGGAACATAAATCAAAGTTTCCTCCCCCCTCCCCCACCCCCACCCAAGGTCAAGGAAGCTGGTGTATTTCAATTCTGGCTCTCATTGACTGAGGACGGATCCCTGGATTATTAGCTGTCTACTCCTCAAACCAATAGAAAGCCCTCAGGCAGAGAGCTGCAGGTGTTTGCAGTAAGACACCAATTGGCTTATACATGAATGATGAGTGTCAAGGGGACATGGGTGGGACCCAAACAGTCGAGTGAACTCTACAAGCAGTGAAATTTCTCTCAAGTCTCATAATTTATCATAAAAATTCACAAACTTTGCATTTCATTCCATTTTAATCTCCACGTGAAAGTGATGCTCTAGGAATATGGACTATATTTATCTGGTGGCTCCGAGCACCTGTCCCTGACACGCCTTTAAGAACCTATGGTTGTGACCCTCCAGTTTTGAGGAGACCGGGAGCGATAATTGGCTTCTGGCTATACCCCTCTGGGCAGGGGGCAGGAGCAGGCAATCTTGGCAGAACTTGTCTGTACAGGCTTCACCAAGGAGCCTACTGAGTCAATGCCTCCCACTTCGATTTTCCGTTTCGTGTGGAATTTTCCAATTCGTCGTGGAGTCCCATGGAGTCTCAGTCTTTGCTGGCCTCTCTCTCCCAGAAGTTGAGACCTCCTCTTGACTGTGCACACAGGCTTAGACAGTTATTTCTAACCCAGCTTTCAATAGTTCTTGCACTTCAATTCAGGTACCTGAGCATCCATCAGCCGTGGTTCCAGACTCCAGTTCTGACAATTATCTCATTTCCAAGGCTTGGCCCACCGTGTACCCCAGTTCGAATAATCGAAGTTCTGTCTTGGTCTCTGTGTTTAATTCCTGTCTTGGTAATTGGTCTCATCCCCCAATCCCCTCACAGCACTAGGGCTTCATCTTGTGTTCATCAATCCTTATGGGTTGAATTGTGTCGCCCCCCACTATACACACACACCCAAAAATACACGTTGAGGGGCGTCTGGGTGGCTCAATCAGTTGAGTTCGACTCTTGATTTTGGCTCAGGTCATGATCTCGGCCTCGTGAGATGGAGCCTGCCTCCCCCCCACCCCACCGCCACGGCTCCACACTGAGCAGGGTGTCTGCTCCCGGATTCTGTCTCTCCCTCTCCCCTCCCCCCCCAACTCATGCTCTCGTGTTCTCTCTCTCTCTCTTTCTCTCTCTCTCTCCTTCTCTAAAATAAATAAATAAATCTTAAAAAAAAAAAATCATGTTGAAACCCTGACCCTCAGTACCTCAGAATATGACCTTATTTGGGACATAGGTCTTTACAGATAATCAAGGTAAATAAGGTCATTAGAGCAGGCCCTATTCAAGTCTGACCTGTATCCTTATGAAAAGGGGAAATTTGGGCACAGAGACACCCATAGAGGGAAGATGATATGAAGACACAGGAAGATGACAACCATCTACAAGCCTCAGAGAGAAGCCTGAACCAATTTTTCCCTCAGAGCCCTCAGAGGGAACCCTGCTGCCACCTTCATCTTGGACTTTTAGCCTCCAGAACTGTGAAACAGTAAGTCTCTGTTGTTTAAGCCACCCAGTTTGTGGTGCTTTGTTATGGCAGCCCTAGCAAACTAGTGCAGTCTTGCTCTTACGGCAGGCTGCTATACCACCTGTTTACCCACCTGACTACCTGGATTCATCCATTTCTCCCCTCCCCAGGTTCCTTCGAAATGCATTCAACCTATTCATTAGAACTCCCAGGACCTCTTAAACACCTTGTGCATGTTATTTACCTGAAGTCCCTCTTTTCCCAACACCCACTGCCCTGACCCTGGCAGATGGGCCACATCCCGGGCCCTAACCTTACTTGATCTTTCCCCATACAACATTGACTAATGGTCTACACCATATTCTATCATAGAACATCTTCCTCTAGGCAACATTGACTAATTATCATAGAATATTGGCTTTCCAGTGTTTTAGATATTACTGCCTACTACCAGAGCTTTGTATCTCTAAAGTTATTCATACTTAGATATTGACAAATTATAAGTTGCTTCCACCTTTCCCATTTGAGGGACGCGCTCCCTTTCTTATTGTTAATATGAGTTAATCAAGTATACCTAAACCAATGTTGCTCTAAAATTAAGAGAGGCTCTGGTAGCAAGTACCATCATCAAAAAATCTTTATAGATATCAGTGTTTTTGTCCTCCAGTCATGACAGTGAGAGAGAATCAATTTATAAAAATGATCCAAGAACATTTGATACATACAAAAATAAGGAGTAAAGAAAGAAAGAGTCAAACTGCGACTTCCATTGCCACTTTCTTGGCATACCACAGCAAGGTGACTGTTTTCATACCCACTCATGTAATTCAGAGGTAGCCTTGAGATAGGTACTCCCTTTGCTAAATAGAAAGGGGTACAATAGGCCATAGTATACCATGGTTCCATCTTTGTATTTTTTTCCACTTCTTTTACATTCTTACCAGTGTTGTTTTTCTGAGATTTCTGTGTGATACTACAAGAAGTAGATTCTTCAGTGGTTTTCAGCTATAATACAATCTACTAAAACCAGATGATCTCCTGCTTTTTACTGTCTCTTCCTAAAGTACTGTATTGTCATTACCTAATAATAGTGTTGCCTATGGATATAATGCTTTGAACTTGGTGTTCATCGAACAAGGAGGTTTATTGTCTCTTAGTGGCCTGTTGAATTCTACAGTGAGGTATACTAAGGGGAAAATTAGAAGTTGCTTGAAATCATAATTTTAATTAGACTTTTGTTCTAAATGCTCTGAACTATTTTTCTAACTCAACTTTAAGCTTTTAATCAAGTCATTCTTAAGATTTCTGTTTGAGGGGCATCTGGCTGGCTCAGTCAGTGCGGTGTGCGACTCTTGATCTCAGGGTTGTGAACATGAGCCCCATGTTGGGTGTGGAGATTACTTAAAAACAAAACCTTTAAGAAAATTTCTGTTTGAGTGAAATAATAGCATCGTACAGCATAGAACTGAATGGAAGCTTAGATCTTTAGCCCTACCCTTTTATAAGCTCAGAGAGGAGAAGGGATTTACCCAAAATGCCAGAACCAAGTAGTAGCAGATATCCAAACCCAGATATCCTAACTCCTAGACAAATGATCTTTGATCCACATGTAGGGTACATACATCTGAACATAACCAACTTCAGACAAAATGGTTACATTAGTGAAATTTATTTTTTGAACCTCATCCCCTATGTCCTGAGATTTTCCTTTCCCCTTGAGAAAACTTAAATTTTTTTCATTCCCTATTCTCCTTCCCAACTCCCATCAGAGTTTACTTGTTCTGGGTCTTAAATTCAGAAACTTCTCTTCTGTGTTTTGGGTGGCATCTAACTACTTTAATTATGTCACATGATAGCTAGTGTCATATGGCTTCATGCTAAGCTTTTCAAGTATGGGCTCCTGTTAGTATAAGGCCAAGTTCATGGGATAAATGAAGCCATGGATTAAATATTATGATTGATCTTTACCAACCGTCAAGTTATCTAAAGAAACTGGTTGTGAAAAAGAGTGATGAAATCTTTGCCCTTTCGGATCCACTCTCCATCCCCCTCTACCCAGTTCTGTGCTCCTGGAGGCTGAGCTCTTTGGACAAAGCTCCCTTGTCTTCCTGCCTCCAGTTGTGTATGAAGAATGAGGAGCATCAACAGGTCAGAAGGTGGGAAGAGCAGGAGGTTGGGATATTGATTCCCACAGGATCTACAGGCTGGCCACATCCCTCTGTTGAAGGCCACAGCGACCCTCAGACATCCCACTCCACACAGCTGGGTCCCCATAGCCACTCCCTCCCCTTGCTCCTGCAGGCCCAGACATGGCAACAGCTTCTCAATAGTACTACTTCCAGAGTAATGCACTCTCCCTTCCTGATCCCCTAACCCCTGCTCGTGCTTTTGTAAGTAGTCCCTCCATCAAACCCTCTTCAGGTACCCTGTTTGAGTATGCCCTCTGTTTCCAGGAAAGGCTCTACCTGATAGACAGGATGTTAAATACTTTGACTAAGGTATTTAAATATTTTTATATTATCACAAGCATGGATATATTAAAGAGAAAAATGCAAAATATAAATTTATTGTTTTCTGCTAAAGTGCATCTCCATGGAAAATTTGGGGGCATACTAGCAAATGTAATTCTCTCTCTTCAGGGAAAATTTATGATAACCAGAACTCAATTAGAACTTTTGCATTACCACTTCTTTTCTGGTCTTTGGCTCATAGTGAAAAAGGAAAAGGAAAGGAGAAAAATGAAAAGAATTTCATGGCAAGAATTCACCTTACAAAAATGTTTTCAAATTATGCCCTGGGCTCAGAGCACTTACTTTTCTTAAAAAAAAAAAAAAAATCTGGTATTCACATTCAAATTTTTTTCCTTTTTACATTTCTACTCACAAATATAATTTTACAAAAATGCATAAATGTGATCATATCATACACATTTGGAGTTTGGGTACAGTCTTTTTTAATTCTCTTCCTGTTCAGCTTGGCTTCCCTCTCCCCTTCTTGCCTCCCTCTCTGGCATATATCCCCCTTCCAAACAATCCATGACAGCAATTTCATCTCTATTCATACATATTTTCTCCAAGCTCATATTTTGTACACACACACACACACACACACACACCCCTCTGTACATATACAGTTAAGGGGTTATTTTGGTCTTGTTTTAGAAAGATAGGTTTATACTATACATGCTTTTTTGCACCTTACTTTTCTCAATAAGAAATACCATTTAGAGGGACTCCTGGGTGCCTTCAGCTCAGGTCATGATCCCAGGGTCCTGGGATCGAGTCCCGCATCGAGCTCCCTGCTCAGCGGGGAGCCTGCTTCCCCCTCTGCGTCTGCCTGCTGCACTCCCCCTGCTTGTGCTTGCTCTCTCTCTCTGACAAATAAATAAATAAAATCTTAAGAAAAAAAGAAATACCATTTAGAAATTTCCAAGTAAACTGGTATACCATAATTTAATTAACTATTCCCTATTGATAGGCATTTACTTTGTTAATCATCTTCGGCCACTACAAGCAGTGTGTGTGTGTGTGTGTGTGTGTGTGTTCATAATTGTTGTTTTTAATTTCTAAGACTTGGATACCCTGAAAAGGAATAACTGGGTCAAGTGGTCTGTAGATTTTTAGTTTTAATAGGTGTTGCCAGGCTGTCATGCAAAAAGCTGTAGCAGGTCAGATATTATCCAGCAGTGAAGGAGAGTACGCTTTGCCCTACATCAACTAGCAGTAAGTTACAGATCCTTTTACATTTTGTACCTGTTTCTTGGACAATGTCTTACTGTTACCTTAATTTGTATTTCCCTTTGCTAAGAGCATCTTTTCACGTGTTGTTGACCATCTGGATTTCATTTTGGCCTGTTTTTTTCTATTGGCAGAGAAATTATATGTATGAAATAGAAATGTAGGAAGCTTATTAAGACCATTTATTTTGGGGGGGCGCCTGGGTGGCTCAGTCGTTAAGCGTCTGCCTTCGGCTCAGGTCGTGATCCCAGCGTCCTGGGATCGAGTCTCACCTCGGGCTCCCTATTCAGCAGAGAGTCTGCTTCTCCCTCTCCCTCTGCCTCTGCCTGTCACTCTGCCTACTTGTGCTCTCTCTCTCAAATAAATAAAATCTTAAAAAAAAAAAAGACCATTTTTTAAAATTACTTATTTATGTATTTTAGAGAGAGTGAGAGAGTGCGAGCATGGGGAGGAACAGAGGGGAAGGGAGAAGGGAAAAGAATCTCAAGCAGACTCCGCACTGAGGGTGGAGCCTGACTCAGGACTCGATCCCACACCCTGAGATCATGACCGGAGCAGAAACCAAGAGTCCGATGCCTAAATGACTGAGCCACCCAGGTGCCCCCTGATCTAGATTTTTAGGTGTTTTTCAGTTGTTCGACAAAAATGTGTTCTCCTTCAAGAACTTGATTGAAAAATATTTTCAAGAGTGAGTTTTGAAATAATTGCCTCTTTAAATCTTTTGCCCATTTTTACCTTGAGTTAAAAAGTTCTTTTTTATTAAATATATAATGTCTGCCTGCTGTTGCTTAAGTTTTTCCAAGTATATTGTTTGTCGATTAAAGTTATGAATACTTTAATAATTTTATAAAATCAAATGTACCTGGGCCCAGTTTTGGTTACAAAAGTCTAACTTATTCCACCTGCTATGTGTAGTTTCCTAGATTTTCTAACAGGATGTTTATTATTTCATTTTTAACATTTAAGTGTTTAATCCATCTAAAATTTATTTGATGTATAAGGTCCAATTTTGTTTTCTTCCAGATGCCCAAGTTAGTTATGCCTGCCCTATGCATTAAATAGTCCATCGTGGGGTTCCTGGGTGGCTCTGTCGTTAAGCGTCTGCCTTCGGCTCAGGTCATGATCCCAGGGTTCTGGGATCGAGCCTCACATCTGCTCCCTCTACTTGTGCTCTCTCTCTCTCTCTGTGTCAAGTAAATAAATAAAATCTTATAAAAATAAATGAAATGAAAAATAAATAGTCCATCTTTATCCCACACTTCTCCCTTCTCTTACAATTCTCCCTTCTCTCCCACAATTCCCTGTCTCCCCCAAAATTCTCTAGTTGTTAACACAATTCTCTGGTTTCTCCCACAATTCCTTATTTCTCCCCTAATTCTCTGATTTATTCCACAATTCCTTGTCTCTCCTACAATTTTCATTCTCACTCACAATTCCTTGTCTCTCACACAATTCTGTCTCTCCATCTCTCTTAGAACTTTCTGTCTTTGCCATAATTTTCAATTGTCCCCCACACTTCCCTGGTTTCTCTTACAATTCCTTATGTCTCCCACAATTTCCCATTCTATACCACAGTTACCTCTCTCCCACAATTCCTTATGTTTGCCCCAAATCTCCATTATCTCCCATAATTCTCCATTTTCTCCCCCAATTCCTTGTCTTTCCCACAATTCTCTGGTTTCTTCCATAATTCCTTATTTGTCCCCCAGGTCTCAGATTTCTTCCACAATTCCTTGTCTCTCCTACAATTCTTCTCACACACAACTCCTTAGCTCTCACACAATTCTGTCTCTCTGTCTTTCTTAAAACTTTCTGTTACCACCACAATTTCCAATGTCTCCCACATTTCTCTGGTTTCTTCCACAATTTCTCATTCTCTCTTATAATTTCCTGTCCCTCCCACAATTCCTTATGTCTCCCACAATTCTATTTCTCCACAGTTCTCCCACAATTTTCCATTCTATCCCACAAGTCCCCGTATTTCCCATAATTCTCCATTCTCTTCCTCAATTTTCTAGTTTATTCCACAATTTTTTGTCTTTTCCACAATTCCTACTGTTTCCCACAATTCCCATTTTCATTCATGACTTCTTTTCTCTGGCACAATTCTGTCTGTCTCTCTCACAACTTTCTGTCATTGCTAAAATCTTCAACTGTCTTCCACACTTCCTTGCCTTTTTCCACAATCCTTTGTCTCTCCCACAATTCCTTGCCTTTTAACAATTCTTTGTCTCTCCCACAAGTCTCTGGTTTCTCCCATAATTCCTTCTCTTTCCTCGATTCTCCAATTTCTTCCATAATTATTTTTGTCTTCTACAATTGTCCATTACGTTCATATAGCTCCTTCTCTCTTACATAATTGGCTCTCTGTCTCTTAAAACTGTCATTGCCACAATTCCCCCCTTTTCTACAATTCTGTCTTTTACAATTCCCCATTCTCTTCCACAACTCATTGTCTCTCCACCAATTCAATTGTCTCCCACTTCTGTGGTTTCTCCCACAATTTCTATGTCTCCTACAGTTCTTCATTCTCTCTCACAATTCTCCATTCTTCCCCCAATTCCCCTTCCCTCCCTCAATTTCTTATGTTTCTCACATTCTTTACCTCTCCACCGTTCTCTCATAATTCCTTATATTTCCCACAACTCTTTGTCTCTCTCACAATTCTTTTTTGCCCACAGTTCCCCATTCTCTCCCATGTATCTCAGTTTCCTCCATGAATTTTTTATTTCAACCACAGTTCTTTATTGTTCCCACAATTCATTAGGTCTTCCACAATTCTTTGTTTCTCCACAATTCTCCCACAATAACTTATGTCTCCCAAAATTCTTTGTATTTCCCACAATTCCCCATTCTCTCTGACAATTCCCTTGTCTCTCCCACATTTCTCCATTTTCTCCCATGAATCTCTGGTTTCTCCCACAATTCTTCCCCTCTCCACAATTCTCACACAGTTCCTTATTTCTCCCACAATTCCCCATTCTCTCATAGTTCCCTGTGGCTCCCACATTTCTCCATTTTCTCCCACAGTTTTGTCTTTCCTACAATTCTTTCACAGTTCCCTGTTCATTCCCACAATTTCCCATTCTCTCCTGCAATTCTCCATTTGCTCCCATAAATCCCTATCTCTCCCACATTTCTCCATTTGCTCCCATGATTCTCTAGTTTTTCTCACAATTTTTTGTCTCTTCCAAATTCCCTATATCTCCCACAGTTTTTGTTGCTTTCACAATTTTGCCACAATTCCTTGTCTCTCCTCAATTTTATGTCCTCTCCCACAATTCCCTGTCTCTTCCATAATTCTCTGTTCTCAAAATTCTTTCTCACATAATTTTTGTTTCTCTTACAATTCTCAGTTCTCTCTCATAATTCTCTTCTCTCCCTCACAATTATTTGTCATTACTAAATTCTTATATATGTTGAAAGCTTTTTCTGGACTCCATGTTTTCCCATTGAACTATTTGTTTATTCTTACCTGTTACTATATTGATCAGGCCTTATAATATGTTTTTTCATTTGAAAATATTGCTCCTGCTGTTCTAATACTTCAAAAGAAAAAAATGCCTGACTCCTCTCAGACCTTTATTTTCTCACCTGATAAAAAAAGAATATTTTATTAAGATTTTTTTAAATATACAAAAATTCGGGGCGCCTGGGTGGCTCAGTCGGTTAAGCATCTGCCTTTGACTCAGGTCATGATCCCAGGGTTCTGGGATGGAGTCCCTCATGAGGCTCCCTGCTCAGTGAGGAAGCCTGCTCCTCCCTTTCCCTCTGCCTGCCAGTCCCCCTGCTAGTGCACTCTCTCTCTCTCTTTCTCTCTCAAATGAATAAATAAAATCTTTAAAAATAAATAAATAAATAATACAAAAATTCACCTATTGGCATTCTAACTAGAATTAATTGGATTAATATATTAATTTGGAGAGAATCAAGTTTTTTATATTGTCTCCTTCTCCAAGATTAGAAATGTCTTTCCATTTGGTAAGATTTTGTTTTATAACCTTCAATTTGAGTTTATAAGTCTTTTCTTGCCAGTTCTGAACCTTTCTTCTTAACTTCTTTTATGAATCTCATGTGGTTTTTTTTCCCCCAATATTATGAATTGAATAGATGTTTTCAATTTCCTTTTCTAGGCATTTATTGCTAGAAAAGAGAAAAACTATTGATTTTAAAAATATATATCTTCTTATTTCCACATGAGTGATTTGAAGGAGTGAATTATGTACAGAGATGTGAAAATAGCACTCCAAATAGGAGGAACAGTAAGAACACAAACTCTGAGACCCGGACATGCTTAATGAGTCGGTACAGAGTAAAACAATCACTACAGTTGGAGGCAGTGGACAATAGGAAGAGTGGTAGAAGACGGAGTCAGAGAAATAGCCTTGGGCAAGATTACATAGTACCTTATAGACTTTATCAATTATCATTGCTTTATAACAAATGACCTCAAAATTAGCAACTTAAAGCAAAAATAAACATTTATTATCTTACAATCTCTGTGAGTCAGGGATTTGTCAGTCATTTAGCCAGGAGGTCCTAACTCCTAGCCTCTTTTGAGGTTGCAGTCAAGCTGTTCATCAGGGTTACAGTCATCTGAAGGCTTGACTGGGGCTGGAAGATCCACTTCTAGGATGGGTACTCACAAGAACCCTGCTGCAGACATTTTTTTATTTCAATCAATTCAATTCCTACTTAATACCTGAAGTAAAACCCTGAAGTGTGTGCATAGTCACTTTTCTCTGATTATATTTCCCTGTCTTTTTTTTTTATTTTATTTATTTGAGAGAGAGAGAGAGAGACAGAGAGAGCGTATGAGAGGGGGGAGGGGCAGAGGGAGAAGCAGGCTCCCTGCCGAGCAGGGAGCCCAATGCGGGACTCGATCCCAGGACTCCAGGATCATGACCTGAGCCGAAGGCAGTCGCTTAACCAACTGAGCCACCCAGGGACCCTGATTATATTTCCCTGTCTTGTATGCTAATTTTGAAAGATGTGTTTTGAATATGAACCCATCTAAATGTCAGAGCCTGACTGCAAACGTCACAACCTGTGTACATTTCTAAAGCCTATAAGTGTTCTCTTTTGGAAACACAATAGCATTTATGAGATCAAAAGGACATAAGGAAGGAAGCATGAATATTTTAAAGCAGGAAATATGGAGAGCCTCTAGATTTTGACACTCTCTTTGATGAAATACTGTGTGTAGCTCCTACTCTATTACAGACATAATAAAAGGCAATATCTCTCATCATGGAGACTCTATTACATCTACCTATTTATAAAAGGGGAGGCCTCATGTAAATGAAATGGGAGCAGACTTAGCTGAAGAGAATTATTCCATCCTCCAAAAGCTTAGTCTCTCCTTTCAGAATTATGTTACAAGTTTATTCTCAGGCTGTGACCCTATAATTTGCATAAGTTGTTGTTCCATATTTTTCTTTTAGTTTTATTAAGTTTATTCTTATGATTAGAAGTGGAATGGCTCTCAGTAGCCAACTCTCTATGAACCTTCTCCTGGTCAAATCTGCCGGACCTGGTAATAATAAAGAGCTCCTGGTCCAGGAAGTAAAGGCAAAAGCCAGGAACTACATGAATAGTGAATCAGTCAAAAGTCAGAAGGAAGGTAATGTCTCTGATGAAAATTTTAAAAATTCAAGAAGATATCCAGGATCCATCCAGCAGAACAGATCCCAAAAAATAATTGTCAGTGCAATGAGAAGGATATCTATAACTTTCCAATTGACTACAATTCTGTTTTTGAGAAGAGTAGTCCATTAGGATTGGGCAAAGCCTGGATACTATATCTCTTATCATCTGATTTCTTCTCTCTGCAATTCCATCTTCCTCAGCATGACCTTCTAATAAATAAGATGGTTTCTAGGTGTATAATGAAGGGGGTACCTTGTAGAAAAGACTCTGTGGTTCAAATCACTAGGAAAGTCTACACCCCTATATAAACTAGTAAAATTTTCATTCTGGTTCACAAACTCAACTCCTGTAAATTTTATTTTATGGTTTGCTGGGTCCCGATTGCTTCCTAGAGCAGGTGAAAATAAAGTGGCAAGCTGTTGTTTCTTTTCTCTCGTTTTATATTCAAAAGGAAAATCAATACGATCTTGTTAAAAGCACTTAAAACTTTTTTAAAATCTTGAGAGTATGGATGGAGAAGTCTGAAATAGGGGAAAATATAAATTGTAGGACACTGCTAATGAAACAAAATTTGTTTCATACATACGTACAATAACCTAAACTGCAAACAGCCTTTTATAAATATAAGACATGTTGAATTTATTTAATAGATGATTCATGTTTAATTAGCAAAATCCATTTGATTGTGAGCAATCACACTAATACCAAGGAGTTCTTAGCCCCTGGTAAATCCCCTAATATTGAAGGGACGGTTTTATGTACATCCGTGTGCTGTAGGTAGTACTCTCTCTTCTGCAAGTGAAAAATACTCAAACTAAACTTGTTCCAGAAGAAAGAGGAAGTTAGGATAAAGATTTCTCACAGAATCCCAAGTCTTAAGTATGATTGGCTGAGCCTTCAAAACCACTAGACTAAGAGACACAGTTGATGAACTCTATCATACTTCTCTCTGCTCACTGGCTTTATTCTCCCTTGGTGCAAATTGACTTTTTCCAGGTGATGGAAAACATGACTAACAAATACTTAAGAACTTTCAATCTCACTTTTTAAAGTATCTGATGATAGATTGGCCATCTTTCTCCTTTTTCATTCTAAAGTCTTGGGCTCAGACTCTGATTGGCTTGACTTGGGTCAGGTGATCATCTATTGACCAATGAAATGTAGTCGGGGTGAGCTCCTCTTGCACCAGCGTTGGGTCTCCTATGATAACTAAGTGGATGGAAAGGCAGTTTCCTGAAGAAAAGTGCTAGGGAGATAATCCCAATTAAGTCTGCTACCCTGAGTATAGGTATTTTCTTGGGATAGATCCAGAAATTCCATCAAATTCTCAAGGGATTATGACCTCAAAATATTTATGAACTACTGCCTTAGTGCAACTTAAGTCCTTTAACATTCTCCCAAACTAGGGCAGATAAACATACACTCCCATCAGTGTTTCTGTATTACATTATTACTTAAAACTTTTTTAACCATGAGAGACTATGGACTCTGAGAAACAAACTGAGGGTTCTAGAGGGGAGGGGGTGGGGGGATGGGTTAACCTGGTGATGGGTATTAAAGAGGGCACGTACTGAATGGAGCACTGGGTGTTATATGCAAACAATGAATCATGGAACACTACATCAAAAACTAATGATGTAATGTATGGTGATTAACATAACACAATAAAATTAAATTTAAAAAACTTTTTTAAGGATTGTACAAAGTAAATACAATAATATTCCTACAAATTCTAAATTATTGGAATCAAACTAACAACTTTATCATGCCAAAAAGACAGGTTCCACAGTCAATCTCCTGGCAATGTTTGGTTGTTTTTCAAGTTATATGTTATTGCTCAGTTTACTGTTACTGGGAGGCACCAATCATGTCTTTGGTTAGAAAAAAATCATTGTATATGTGATCTCTGATTGTCTGGCAATGATAGTTTCAAGATTTATACTAGAAAGAAATGGAGAATGAACTATTTAAGACTGAGAACCAGGGCACCTGGATGGCTCAGTTGGTTAAGCGACTGCCTTCGGCTCGGGTCATGATCCCAGGGTCCTGGGATCGAGTCCCACATCGGGCTCCTGGCTCAGCAGGGAGCCTGCTTCTCCCTCTGACCCTCTCCCCTCTCATGCTGTTTCTCTCCTGCTCACTCTCAAATAAATAAATAAATAAATAAATAAATAAATAAAAAAGACTGAGAACCAGAGCTCAGGCAGAGAAGTCCCTGCCTCTGTCCTTGGTTATTTTAATATATTTTATAGCTAAGGATTTCCCCCAATACCTAAGCTTCTTTGCAAGGCAATAACTTCTGGAAACTGCATTAACTTTCATGATCTCTTTATTCGACTTTTATTATACAATCCACAATAAAGTATGTCTTATTGATAAACATGGCATAAAGACTTGGTAAAATAACTAGGCATTTTTTTGTATCAAGCTAAAATTATGTCCAAAGAATATTCAAGTTAGGGTATATCATGTTGTACATGGTTACACCAACTGTGAAGCATTATCTTATAATCCAGCTGTATAAGCCTAATTTGATGTCCTCAAAAACAGAGACAAAATTCTGAGATTTTCAAGCAGATAGCTGAGGGATCAGTAGATATGGAAGAAACACCACCTTTTCCACCAAATATTCAAGTCAATTCACTGAAAGATTATTTAATTGTGACTGGTAATACCTATAATATTGTAACTAAAGTCAATGGAAAAAATAAGAATGTAGTTACAGACTATTTTTGACAGATGTGTTTCATCAAATAGGCAACATGGAGTAGGAAAAAGTGATCTGAAGTGAACTGGATTTTAGACCAGGCTTTACCTCCATTCTAGTTTTGTGACCTGAGTGTATGATTTAACCTCTTTGGTCATCAACTGTCAAATGAGAGTTGTGAGGTCCAACCAAGCCATCTTCCAGCTGTAGCATCCTAAAATCTTATTTCCATCTATCACTTGGGTTAGATTTGGTAGCAAATAGCAAAGACCCAAAATAACTGTGTCTTAAATAGGTACAAATTTATTTTTCTCTCACAAAAAAAACCTTGTGGCAGGGGAGAGGATGCTAAAGAAGTAAGCAATCCAGGGCTGGTATAGCAGCCCTGCTTCACAAAGTCCTCAAGAACCCAAGGTCCTTACAACCCTAAGGTGTGGCCCTCATCTTTGTGGTCTAAAATAGTAGCTGGAGCTCCAGTCATCATACCTTGGACAGCAAGATGGAAAAAGGGAAAATAAGATTAGAAACAAAGAGCACACATCAGCCGTCTTTTAAGGAAGATTCTTGGAAACTGCCATACATCATTTCTGCTAATATCCCATTGGCCACACTGAGTTTCAAGGGAAACTGGGAAATGTAGTCTTCATTTGTAGTCTTCATGTTCCCAACTAAAGATGAAAAGAATGGTTAGTGGGGAGCACCTTGCAGGGTCAGCCAAGGTGACATTAAAAAATCAATACTTCTAATAGGGTACCAGGACATCTCATTCAATATTTAGCAGTAGAGTTTTCCATATCCATAAGGAGTTAAGCCCATTTCTATTTCAACTTACTTCAACAAATATTTCATTGTTTCCTTTTGCTAGTCACTGTGCCAAGCAAACCCTAGGGACACAAAAATAAATAAGACAGGCTTAGTCCTTTTTCTCATGGAGCTTATATTAGAATAGGGACTATCAGAACTAAGTAATAATAAGTGTGATAATTGTTACATAAGAGAAAGAATGGAGTGCTCTTATATTTGTGACAATTTATCCACCAATTCCTCTAGACTCTCTGGACAAGGGAAGAATATGATATCTATTACCCATATTTGTCACAAAAACCAAAAGGAAGTTTTCCAAGACACCAGTTCCTGTCTTCTTCCCTGCTCTTTCTAGCAATGCTGCTAAGTGGTCTGAGTTCACTGATTTTCCATGGTACTCTGATAAATTCCTGGCCAGTTTTTACCCTGAGGGTCCAGAATGTTAAAATCTATGTGCACCTTAACATCTAAGAGTAGAGCAATAATAGTGCCGGAGATATTTAAGAATGAGTTTCCTTGAGTTTCTACTTATGGAAGGAAGAAGCCTTGGGAAAGATTGCATCAAGAACTTTACAACTGATTGGACGTACTTGGGGAAATTATATTGAGAATCCTTCTTTGTTAAATACTATCCAATCAGGATTTGTTGTTTATGTTTTTGCTTTATTTTAATATAATTTTCTTGAAAACTCATCGAATGTATATATACCATTAATCATTCACTACAAAGCAAGCTGTCTGATACCTATAGTATTCATGTAGTCTTGCACATGTATACATAACTGTGCATGAACATTATAGAGAGGGTTGCTCAAAACCTATAATGTATTCAGAGAATAGAGAATGAGCCTTTCAAAAATAAAATAGTAGTTTTTACAGAGTTGTATGTATAGGAATGTGTTAAACACTTACGCATGGGAGTATAATTTTTTAAATAATGAGAGAAGTTCATTACACTTTCTTCATATCACTTTCCTTCAGACAGGCTACTGACTTCCCTTTGGACAAATCTTTCTTTCTTTCCCAGTAAGTTGTCAAGGGTCACAAGGATCTAGAAAGCATTTCACTACTGTCCTGGGTTGAATAGCATCCCCCCAAAATACATGTCCACCTGGATCCTCAGAATGTGACTTTACTTGGAATTAGGGTCTTCACAGATGTAATTAAGATGAAATCATACTGGATTAAGAGGCCCCTAAACCAGTAACTGGTGTCCTTATAAGAAGGCCAAGCGAGGACACAGAGACACACAGAGGAGCATGCCATGTTAAGACAGAGGCATATATTGGAGGGATGCATCTACAAACCAAGAATGCCAAGGATTGCTGGCAAGTAGCAAAAACTAGGGGAGAAGCATGAAGCAGATTCTCCCTCAGAACCTCCGGAAGGAACCAACTCTGGCGACAACTGATTTTGAACTTCTAGCCAACAGAACTATAAGAGAATAAATTTCTGTTGTCTGCATATGACAGCAGAAACTGTTGTAAACATCCTGCAGCCGTGATGGGACAAGCCTGAGGACCAAACCAATTCTCTGAGAATGGCAGAGAAGAAATAGGAAAAGAGCCCCGGCTTTTAATAATATTATCAAGCCTCTGAATTAATTAACCTTGCAACCATTCTAACCTCAGTTTTCTTGTTAAATAAGATAACAATTTCCTTATTCCTTAAGCTTCTTTCAGTTGGGTCTTCAGCTCTTTGCAGTCAAAAACATCCTAACTGATAAGCCACTTCTGGTGTAAATACAAAAGGGCAATATTTTAGCTTCATTTCATGTTAACTAGACTTTTGTGCATTACTCTAAAAACTTAGCCACTGGGATAAAAAGATGAGTAGAATCAAAACTTTGTATATGAAGGGGAAATTTCTTATACAAAATAATTCGAAGAGAGGAAAGGCTATCTTCAGTTAAATGTTTTTGTACAGATAACAATGACATCAATGGTCTTGAATTATTTAATACTTTGTTCCACAGTGTCATTTATGAGCAATGTCTTTTGCAGTTCAAGATTAGAAGCATCTTAACTTTGCATTTAATTTACCTTAGTCACATAGTTTTCAATTTATTTTTCCATGTTGGCTATGCTTCAATTTCTCTTTTCAATTTATTAAAACTCTTCTTTGTTGAACCTGAGCAAACTACAGCAGAATACATGCAAAATGCCTAAGTAGAGAATACGGAAAAGTAAACAATCACCCCCAAATAAATAATCCACAATCTAAAGCATTGGTTTTGCTATACGAAAAGTTAATAAAACAAGTAAAAAGAGATGAAGATGACCAACAGCCAATGACAATAAAACTTGTGAATAGTTCTATGAGATGAAAAAATATATTTAAAAGTATTTCTTTCTGAGGTGAAGGTGATATGACATTAATGGGCTTGGTGAATGAGTTTAGATGCTGAGTAGGAGCTTGAAATAGTACCAGGGAAAACCACAGTTCAGCAGCAAGGGCTGGAAAACTAGAAAGAATAAGTAAAATGGAGCCAAGGAAGAAGATGAGATCATAAAAAGCAGTCTATTTGAGGTTCAGCTCTAAGATCTGTATAATCAAAGTGAAAACTTTTCCATTTCAGGGACTGGAATTATGTTGAAATAGATTTTGATAAACTCATCATTCAAACTTTATGAGTACGACTCCATAATTGCTACCTATCCATTATATAGAATGTACCCACAGAATTCTGTTGGCTAAATTAGTCGTGACTCATTGGTATTTTTTTAGAACATTTAGATATATTGGTTGCATGAACATTTCAGGCAGTGTTGTCCAGATGTACCTCAATCAGAATACTTCAGTAGTTTCTGCCATTTCTAATCAGCATTAAAACATGACAAACCACTTAAAACATTTCATAAGATAGGTTTTAGTGAATTTTGTTTCATTAATCTCAAAGGAATTTAGCAATAGCCTAAGACAATTGTTAGTGCTGTTTTTGATGTTAATAATACTCCCCTTCAAGAGAAATAAATAGTGACTTGGCTATTTATTTATTCACTCAACATTTATCATCATAGCTCCATGCAAAGCCCTGTAGTATGCCAAGTGGGGAATATTTAGATGAATCAGACAGGGATTCTGCTCATTCTGGTATCACAGTTAATTTGACAATATAAAACACAAACACAAACGAATATAACAGGAGATAGGAAGTAGTAAATGTTAAAGGAGATGTGGACATAAAATTCAAGAACAGTGAGAGAATATTGCCATCGGAGAGGTACAGGAAAGGCTTTGTGGAGAAAGTGCATCAATGCTGAATTCGTTTCTTCTTTAAAGAAAAATTTACTGGATGGGGCGCCTGGGTGGCTCAGTCGTTAAGCGTCTGCCTTCGGCTCAGGTCATGATCCCAGGGTCCTGGGATCGAGCCCCGCATCGGGCTCCCTGCTCGGCGGGAAGCCTGCTTCTCCCTCTCCCACTCCCCCTGCCTGTGTTTCCTCTCTCGCTGTGTCTCTCTCTGTCAAATAAATAAATAAAATCTTAAAAAAAAAAAAGAAAGAAAGAAAAATTTACTGGAAAGGTCCCAGCCCTCACAGAAAGTACAATCCAATGGGGAAGACGACCGACAAGAAGATAGTGATTTGAGAGTGGAGTGTTCCGGGGAAAGGGAAAGAGTTTAGTGAAATCAAGAAATAGAAATAAGGGGGTGCCGGGTGACTCAGTCGGTTAAGCATCCAACCCTTGATTTCGGCTCAGGTTGTTATCTCTGGGTTGTGATCTCAGGGTCGTGAGATGGAGCCCCACATCGGGCTCCATGCTGATCATGGAGCCTACTTAAGATTCTCTCTCTCCCTCTGCCCCCCCCCACTTGTGCACACACTTGTGCTCGCTCTCTCAAAAAAAAAGAAGAAAGAAAAAGAAATAGGGCCAGTGTGGGCAGAGTGTAATAAGGAAAGGGGAGAGTGATAAGAGATGAAGTCAAAGGGTTAGGTGGGGTTCAAAACATGTAAGACCATGTAGGCTATAGGAAGGAGTTTGAATTTTACTCTAAGTGCTTTGGGAAGCCACTCAAGAGTTGAGCAGGAAGGTAACATGATCTGGTTTGCATTTTTTTTTAAAGATTTTATTTATTTATTTATTTGAGAGAGAGAGAGAGAGAGAAACAGCATGAGAGGGGATAGGGTCAGAGGGAGAAGCAGGCTCCCTGCTGAGCCAGGAGCCCGATGTGGGACTCGATCCCAGGACTCCGGGATCATGACCTGAGCCGAAGGCAGTCGCTTAACCAACTGAGCCACCCAGGCGCCCTGGTTTGCATTTTTAAAAGATCCCTGTGGTTGCAGGCTGGAGAAGGGATTGTAGGGAACTAAGAGTGGGAGCAGGAACAACTCTGAGTAAACAAATGAAAAAGTCCAGGTGAGAGATCATGGTGACTTAAATTCCATTGGCAACCAGAGAGTGAAGTGGCTAGATTCAAGATCTGTTCTGAAGATAGAGCCCAAAGACTTCCTGCTGGAGCCCTGTGAAGTGTAAAGGAAGTAGAAGAATTAAAGGTGACTCTTAGGATTTCGGCTTATAAATGGTGATGACATTTACTGAAGTCGAGAAGGCCTGCAGCGTGACTAGAGTGGAGGGAAGAGGTAAACAAAAATCCTAATTTAAGAGGCTACTTTGAGATACCTTTTGGACATCCACATAGAGATAAGTAGGCAGTTACACATACAAATCTGGAGATCACTGGAGACAAAAGGGCTGAGGATATAAATTTGTGAATCATTAGCATATAGATGGTCTTTAAAGCCATGGACCTGGATAAGATCAGCAGGGAGAAAGTGTTGATAGACTAGGACAGAGACCTAGGACCAAGCCCTGGGGCACTTGAGAGAAGGATAACATTCTGATAGAGATCAGAAAGGCATTTAATAGGAAGGAACAAAGTGAACAAAAGCTCAGGGATAGCAAAGTGCTGAGCAGAAGTTGGGGAACATGGCTAATCCATTTAGGGAGAGTCTATAATAGATACCAAGTCCTAGATTTGGTCTGGACTTTAATGGGAAATCGTGTAAGGTTTTAAATCAGTGGAGTGATTCTGCCCCTGATAAAGTCAGAGTAACTTCTTTGTGACCACCCTTCTCTAGATAACAACTAGAAACCCTTGACAAGATTGTTTTTTAAATCCTGCCTGAAGACAACTGGAGAGCCAAACAAAAGCAGGCAGATACTGGAGGGGTCAACACTTGAAGAACAGCATCAGCTCTTTGTGAGTTTCCCATATTTATTTTACAGCCTCTTGCCTGAAGGCAAGTCCCAATCTTCACCTGGCAGGGCAGCTAAACCCTGTTTTCTTGGTTTGACAAACCCAAGGACAGAGTTTAGACTGAGGTGGGGGAGGAGATAGAAATCTGAATGGAGAGAGGCAGAAAGGGAGTACTTTTTTTTAAGTTTCATTTATTTAAGTAATCTCTACACCCAACATGGGGCTCAAATTCACCACCCTGAGATCAAAAGTCACACGCTCCTCCAACTGAGCCAGCTAGGGATCCCCAGGAAGGGAGTACTTCAGGTCTGTGTTGAGAAACTTTGCCTAAATCTCTGGCTGATCCTGGAAGTACACATATAGAGGGCAGACTCCAAGAAGTCCAGGTAAGGTTAAAAAAAAAAAAAACACTGAGATTTTAGCTGCTGCCCACCAAGGGGGAGACAGTTTGGAATTTGAGCTCAGCCAAGTTAACCGCCTGCAAAAACAAACAAAAAGTTCCTCTGGAGGAACAGAACAGAATCCAGGATCTCTAAAACATGTCATTTACAATATCCAGCATACTATTCAAAATTATTAGACGTATGAAGAAATAGAAAAACATGACCCATACTCAAGAGAGAAAACAAGCAGTGGAGAAAATCAATGGAGATGACCCAGATGTTGAAATAAGCAGACATAAAGAAAATATGCTTGTAATGACTAAAGCTGAGGAATGAACTCATCCCTCTGTATCTTAGAAAAATAGAACTTAAATCAGTGTATGAGATTAATTTGAGGATGCAGAGGCCAGAGATGGGAGAACAGTAAGGAAGCTTTGATGAGTGAGCAGTTCTATGGATATAAAGATAGGAAAGATGGCAAAAAAAATTACTTTGAAAAATATCATCTGACTATGGGAAGAAGTGAGAGGAATCAAAGACAACACTAAGGTTTCAAGTATGGCTGACTGAAAGAATGATAGCACCGCCGGCAGAAATAGAAACATCAATAGAGGATATAAAGCTTGGATATTAGATGACAAATTCAACTTTTAAAGCATTGAGTTTGAAGTGTTAACAACATATCCAGATGGAGTATGCAACATAGAATTCCAAATTCAAGATAAAGCTGTGCAAAAGGTCAGAGTCAAGGCCAGGAAGGGTGATTTAGGGTCATTTAATATGGAAGTGATCATTGAAGTCCCTAAAAAGTTGGATTAAATTTTCAAGGAAGAATGCATATAGTTAAGAGATAAATAATATGTAGTATTTACCTATTGCTGCATAGCAAATCAAAAATACTTAAAACAATGACCATTTATTTAGCTCATAATTCTGTGGGTTAGCAATTTGTGTTGGGTTCAGCTGGACATTTATACTGATCTCTTGCAGGCTCACTCATGTATCCACCAGCAGATGCCAGGTCAGCTTTGCTGACAGTTGTTGGAATTAGGTTGAAATGGATATTGATAAAACTCACCATTCGAACTTTATGAGTATGACTCCATAATTGCTACCTATCCATTATGTAGGATGCACATCTTTCAGACCTCATCTGAGATGGTTCATCTCTGCTCCATATGCTCTCTCATCCTCTTGTAGTCTAACCTGGCCTTGCTCACATGAATTCCAAGAGAGCAAGCAGAAGTGTGCAAAACCTTTTAAGGTTCAGACTTGGAACCAGCAACACACTGCTTCCATCTCATTCTGCTGGCCAAAGCTAGTCATCAGGCTGTCCCAGATTCAAGTAGTAGGGAAGTAAACTCCACACTTTGACGGGAGAAACTGCAAAGTCACATCACAAAGGGGCATGGATACAGAAAGGGGAATAATTTACGGCCATTTTGCAATCTACCAAAGTAGTCAGAGGACTTTGAATTTGCACACCCATGTTCACAAAAGCATTATTCTCAATAGCCAAGAGGTGGAAGGAACCCTAAGTGTCCATCGACAGAAGAATGGGTAAACAAATCATGGTATATACATGCAGTGGAATATTATTCAGCCTTAAAAAGGAAGGAAATGTGCACGTGCTACACATGGGTGGACCTTGTGGACATTATGCTAAGTGAAATAAGCCAGTCACCAAAAAGATAAAAACTGTGTGATTCCACTTATATGAGGCATTTAAAATAGTGAAATTCATAGAAACAGAAAGTAGAATGGTGGTGGCCAGAGAGGTGAAGGGGAAATGGAAGTTGTTTAATGAGTACAGAGTTTCAGTTTTGCAAGATGAAAAAGTTCTGGAGATCAGTTGCACAATAGTGTAAATATACTTAACACTACTGATCTATACCCTTAAGTGGATAAGATGGTAAATTTTACATGATGTGTTTGTTGTCAAAGTTAAAAATAAAATATCTGTTAAAAGATAGAACTTTGGATATGACCCATATTTGGGGGAGAGGAGGAAAAAAGAACCAAAGGAAACAAATTTTGCCCAGTCTGGAACTAATGGAAACCAATCTAGCAAGTGGGATTTGAAAATGATTTTCTACTCTTCTGTCTTGAAGGACCCCTGTGAGATAAAGGATTCTGGAATTGAGCCTTTCCTCAGTAAAGGAAAGGGGAAAGCAATCTGCTCATCTGGGCCTCTTCTCTCTGGGATTCTAGAGTTCACGTGATTTCTTCAATCATCCAGGCTTATAATTTCATGGTGGAAATTCCAACCCCAGATCCACCTTCTTTTCTCATTCCTGCCAGCCCCATCTCCTAGTCCTGGACCTCAATTCTGGTCTATTGGCTTCACATCAAATTAATTATTCCCTGTTAACGATACAGTCGACCTCCAGTGCTTCCCAGAACCACAGCCCCATCTTGCTCCCAGGGAGCAGACATCTCTAGGAGAGTGATACACACCTTAGAATGGTTCTGAGGTTCTGCTGCACTCAGGGATTTGATTGTCCTGGGCTGTTGTTTTGCTGACACAGAAGGGACAACTCTTCTGCTATCCCAGATGGACATATTTGGTTGGTTCTGCCTCATTCCCTGCTTGCTCACTCACTACAGTCAGGATGTCTTGTGGTCAGACCTGAAGTCCTCCTTCACACTTGAAGCTGCTGCAGATGGTAAAGTCAGGGAAGTGGGCATCCATCCTAACAGCCAAATGGGAGACCAAAGTTTAGTAAAAATGTTAAAACCACCAAAATTCTATTCATAATCAAAATGTCATGATTGTCCCAAAAAAACATATTTACAGTTTGTGTGTTCAAATCAAGATCCAGACAAGGTCCACGCATCACATCTGGTTATTTCTTTTAATATAAAGCATTACTCCCTGCCCTCTTTTATTCCTTCCATTGACTTGTTGCAGAAACCTGACCAACTAAACCTAAAGACTGTATCACATTCTTTACATTAGCCCACTTTCTCTTTTGTTAAAGTTCATGATTTAATAGTGATACTTTACTTTTTAATTGAAGTATAGTTGACACGCAATGGTATACAACATGGTGACTCGACAACTCTATACACTATGTTGTGCTCACCGCAAGTGTAGCTCCCATCTGTTACCGTACAGGCCTGTTACAACACCACTGATTATATTCACTATGCTGTGCCTTTTATCCCTGTGACTTACTCATTCTGTAACTGAAAGCTTGTGCCTTCCACTCCCCTTCACCTATTTTGCCCATCCCCCTGCCTCCCTCCCCTCTGGCAACCACCAGTCCTCCATATTTATGGGTCTGTTTCTGCTTTTTTGTTTGTTTGACTTTGTTTTTTAGATTCCACATATAAGTGAAATCATTTGGTATTTGTCTTTATCTGTCTGTCTTATTTTACTTAACATAATATCCTTTAGGTTAATCCATGTTATTGCCAATAGCAAGATCTCATTCTTTATTATGGCTGAGTAATATTCCATTGTACATATATACCTCATCTTCTTTATCCATTCACCTATCAATGGACACTTAAGTTGCTGCCATCCTTGGCCATTGTAAATAATGCTGCAGTAAACATGGGGGTGGGTGTATCTTTCTGAATCAGTTTTTGTTTTCTTTGGGTAAATATATAGTTGTGGAATTATTGGATCATATGGATATATATTTTTAATTTGTTGAGAAATCTCCATAACTTTTCCACAATGGTTGCACCAATTTACATTCCCACCAATGCTGGGAGTTCCCTTTTTTCCGCTTCCTCACCAACACTTGTTATTTCTGTGTTTTTGATACTAGCCATTCTGATTGGTGTGAGGTGATATCTCATTGTGGTTTGGATTTGCATTTCCCTGATGATGAGTGATGTTGAGCATCTTTTCATGTGTCTGTTGGCCACCTCCAGTCTTCCTTGGAAAAATGTCTATTAGGTCCTCTGTCCACTTTTTAATCAGGTTATTTGTGGGGTTTTTTGGTGTTGAGTTGTCTTAGTTCTTTACGTATTTTGGATATCAACCCCTTATTGGTTGTATCATTTGCAATTATCCTCTCCCATTCAGTAGCTTGCCTTTTCATTTGTTGATGGTTTCCTTCACTCTACAAATGCTTTTTAGTTTGGTGTAGTCCCAATAGTTTATTTTTGCTTTTGTTTCCCTTGCCTTAGGAGACATATCTAGAAAAGTGTTGCGAAGGCCCATGTCAAAGAAATTACTACCTATGTTTTCTTCTAGGAGTTTTATGGTCTCAGGTCTCACAATTAGTTGTTAATCTATTCTGAGTTTATTTTCTGTTTGGTGTAAGAAAGTGGTCCGGTTTCAGTCTTTTGCATATGGCTGTCCAGTTTTCCCAGCACCGTTTAAATGACTGCCTCTTCCCCATTGTATATTCTTGCCTCCTTTATCATAGATTAATTGACTATATAAATGTGGGATTATTTCTGGCCTCTCTATTCTTTTTTTTTTATAACTTTTTTTTTAAAAGATTTTATTTATTTATTTGAGAGAGAGAGTGAGAGAGAGAAAGAGCACAAGAGGGGGGAGCGGGAGAGGGAGAAGCATACTCCCTGCTGAGCAGGTAGCCCGATGCGGGACTCGATCCCGGGACTCCAGGATCATGACCTGAGCCGAAGGCAGTCGCTTAACCAACTGAGCCACCCAGGCGCCCCTGGCCTCTCTATTCTGTTCTATTGGTCTATGTGTCTATTTTTGTGCCAGTGCTATACTGATTTAATTATTACCGCTTTGTAATGTATCTTGAAATTTGGGATCGTGCTACTTCCAGCTTTGTTCTTCTTTCTCAATATTGCTTTGTATATTTGTCTATTTTCTTGCTTCTAGTATCATTTAATTTCTTTCTCTAGCCCCACTTTTCCTGAAAACAAAAGTTAGCTCTAGAGCAACACAGTTCACTGGAACTCTCTGCCAGAGTGGAACCGTCTTACGATGGGCACTGATACCATAGCCACTAGCCAAAGGTGAAAATTGACACTTGAAATGTAGTGAGACTGAGGAGATGAATTTTAAATTTTTATTTTATTTTACTTAAATTTAAATAGCCATATGTGGCAAGTGGTTACCATAATGGACAGCACAGCTCTAGATGTTTCATTGAATTCCCCTTCAAGTTCTTAGAAAGAATACTTCATAGGTAGTACTATATGCTTCCCATTGCATGACATAAGAGGCTTAGAGTGTTTGGTTCTCCCGCCTTTTCTGGTGTTAAGACTGATCAGTGAGTTCAAGTGGTGATAGCCTGATCTTTCCAGTTCAAATTACCCATCCACTTTTTATCTAATGGCTTCATTCACTTACAATTTTTGCCTAAATCAGTTCTTTCATTATGGGTTTCAAAATAGTCCTTTTCTATCACTCTGTCTACATTTATAAGCTGAAATTCTTCTATAAAGAAATTTCATTGACTAATTTTATATGGTTGGTCTGAAATACAGTACAAGAAAAGGCATGATAAATCCTTAATTATTTCTCTTAATTGCCATTGATGGCGGGAGAGAAATGCAGGTGTCTTGCATCTATGCAAAGCTTCTGGGATTTTATCCTGAGCTATGGAAAGCCATTGTGAGTTTTAAGAAGGGGATGAACAAAATGAGATTTTCATTTCAGGAAGCACCCTTTGGCCATAGTGTGGAGAATGGGTTAAAAGTCAGGCAGATTCTAGAGGGAGCCATCATATAATACAGGTCAGAGCTGGTGAGGACCTGAACTCTAGTGATTGTGGTAGAGTAGGAGAGTTTGACAGAATCCAGATTAGAAAGCAGAATCAACAAAATATAGCTGTCAAATAATGTGGTGGGTGGGGCGAGAGGGAGTAGGGTAGGATGACAGGATGAACTCTAGATTTATAATTTGGTGAAGTAAGTAGCTGGTCATGCCACAAACCACCTAGAGAAATACAGGAAGAGAAGTAGAGAGAAGTTACTTTCCAAATGAAAAATGAAATCAGCCCAAACACAGACCTCCCAGACAGAAGGAATGATTTATGAAGCTGCAGCATAATTCTTTTCACTCGATTCTAACAAATAAGAGTGAGTGCATACCATACTATACTCAGGGAAAATTGCTGATATAGAATCATCTGGATTCCAGAGATCTATAAATAAAAATCAGGGGTTATTTTGTTAGCATTAAGTGTTTAACCCTAAGAAATTAAATTCCAGGGTCTAATCCATTTTTAAACATGTTCCAAATTCGGACCTATCATTTTTTTCCTATTGCTTACAAAGATGTACCTACTATTTTAAGAAATCCTTAATAGTAGATACAATGTTTTCAGAAGTGAAAAATGTTATTCAAGTGTATAAGCAAAAATCTTCTCAGTAGTTGTATTAGTTTGCTAGGGCTACCATAATGAAGTGCACAAATTGGGGTGGTGGGGGATGCTTAAAACAATAGAACTTTATTGCCCACAGTTCTAGGGGCTAGAAGTCCAAAATCAAGGTGGCAGCAGGGCCATGCTCCCTCTGGAAGCTGTAGGGGAATCCTTCCTTGCCTCTTTCTAGCTTCTTGCCTCTTCTTAGCTTCCAGTGGTTTGCCAACAATCTTTGGTGTTCCTTGGCTTGTATATGTAGCACTCCAATCCTCTGTCTTTACATGACATTTTCTCTGTGTCTGTGTCTTCATATGGATATCTTCTTATAAAGTCGCCACTCATATTGCTTAGGAGCCCACTGTACTCAAGTGTGACCTCATCTTAACTAATTATATCTACAACAACCCCGTTTCCAAATAAGGTCACATTCTGAGGTACTGGGTGTTAGGACTTCAGTGTATCATTGTTGGCGGACATAATTCAACCCAGTAGAGTGGTCTAAAGACCGATGCTGGGGCGCCTGGGTGGCTCAGTTGGTTAAGCGACTGCCTTCAGCTCAGGTCATGATCCCAGGGTCCTGGGATCGAGTCCCGCATCGGGCTCCCTGCTTGGCGGGGAGCCTGCTTCTCCCTCTCCCACTCCCCCTGCTTGTGTTCCCTCTCTCGCTGTGTCTCTCTCTGTCAAATAAATAAATAAAATCTTTAAAAAAAAAAAAAGACCCATGCTGAATTACGGCAAGAAAAGTTTTCATTTGAAAATTATTTCCTTTAGCATTATTTCAAAAGCATTTTACTGATTGCCCTTTGGAGAAACTAGAACTTAGTTTCATTTTTTTCAAAATGACATTCACAGAACCTTGCTGTCTCTAGCAAGGTGAAAAAAAAAATAAAGAATAAGAAAGTGATATGACATGCAAATGTATTTAATAAAGATCCTTTTAAGTAGTTATATAATTGTATTTTATGGCACATTTTCCCCAAACATTTTCCTGAACATTTTCTGAAAAAATTTTAGTGCAAAACATGCATTCTTTATCAAATTGATACACTAATTTTTGCTAACAGTACCTATTGTTAGAACAAAACAAGATAATGTATGTAAACAATTCAACGGTTTGCAAGTACTTAATAGCTGTTAACTGCTATTAATATTTAGTATTCTTAGAATTGCAATGAGTATTAAAGAAGTTAATACCTGTGAAACACTTATAATAGTGCCTGACACATAGTATGTATGCAATAAATATCTAGCTTTACTGTCAACATCACCTTTGTCATATAAGATGGCAAAGTGTCCAGGCTTCTGGGTGGCTCAGTTGAGCAACTGACTCTTGATTTTGGCTCAGGTCATGATCTCAGGGTCCTGGGATTGAGCCCCAAGTCCTGAGTACCAGAGTCCTGCTCTGCGCTCAGCAGGGAATGCGCTGGAGATTTTCTCCCCTCCCTCTGCCCTTCCCCCTGCTCACTCTCGCACTCTCTCTATCTAAAATAAATAAATCTTTAAAAAAAATATAAGATAGTAGAGTGTCAAAAACTGTGAACACTACTTGAACTCAACATTTTCATATAGTTTCATTAGGTAGGGTTTCTTTAAATTGCATTTAATCTATAGAATTCATCCCTTATTTAGTAGGCAAGTGTAAGTTATTTAAATTTAATTTTTTTGAAATTGTACCAGTATCTTTTTTAATAAAAGGATTCCTTAATATTTATATGCCCCCAAATTATATATTTTATTTACTGGTTATCAGGAACATGACTTAAAAATGATCTACTGAAGGGCGCCTGGGTGGCTCAGTAGGTTAAGCGTCTGCCTTAGGTTCAGGTCATGATCTCAGGGTTCTGGGATCGAGTCCCGCATCGGGCTCCCTGCTCCTTGGGAGTCTGCTTCTCCCTCTGCCTCTCTTTCTTTCTCTCTCTCTCTGTCTCTAATGAATAAATAAATAAAATCTTTTTTAAAAAATGATCTACTGAAGTCATAATCAGTGTGTTGTTTGATAAAAATATACTTCATCGGGGTGCCTGGGTGGCTCAGATGGTTAAGTGTCTGCCTTCGGCTCAGGTCATGATCTCAGGGTCCTGGGATGGAGCCCCACATCGGGATCCTGGCTCAGCGGGGAGCCTGCTTCTTCCTCTCCCTCTGCCTCTCTCCCTGTTCATGCTCTCTCTCTCTCTGTATCTCTGTGTCTCTGTGTCTCAAATAAATAAAATCTTTAAATATATATATATACTTCATCTACAAGCATGGCATTATTAATCTACAGCCAGTTTTTCCTGCAACAGACTTGATTTGACACTCCTTCATTCATTCAGTTTTTGTGATTAAAGCTGCAGGTTTCCCAAGCGTATGGTTTGGAGTTCAGTTGGTGATCGAGGAATAGAACTCCATTTAATTCCATAGCTTTCCTCCACGTCACTTCCCCAGCTGAGGTGCTGTTGTGGGGCTAGTCTTACATTCAAGTCACTGAAAAAGTCAGGGTATTTTTTAAAGTATCTTTTCTAGTTGCAGACTCAAATGTACATTCAAAAACACAAATATTTTTTAAAGTGTAACCACAATAACAGCCATGATCTAAAACAACAGTTCCATAAAGTTCTGGGTTTTTTTTCATAGTGATGAGTACAAACCGGTGGTCCTTGAGTTTTTGCTTTAAAATGGTTTGTGGACTGGGGCGCCTGGGTGGCTCAGCCGTTAAGCGTCTGCCTTCAGCTCAGGTTGTGATCTCAGGGTCCTGGGATCGAGCCCCGCATCGGGCTCCCTGCTCCGCCGGAAGCCTGCTTCTCCCTCTCCCACTCCCCCTGTTTGTGTTCCGTCTCTCGCTGTGTCTCTCTCTCTGTCAAATAAATAAAATCTTAAAAAAAATAAAAATAAAATGGTTTGTGGACTGAAAAAATTTGAGAACCACTGCTCTGACCAACCAAACTAAATTGATAGTTATAAAACGGGAATGTTTATCCTCTGAAGGAATACTTTATGCTGCAATTTTTGGTTAATGTTAAAGTAGCCGTTTTTAATATCAGTTTGAAAATGAAATTTTAATGTATTATCTCCCTCTTATGAATTAGTGTTCATAAACAAGAACATGTACTGGGTTTTTTCTGTTCTAGTAAAATGTAAACTGAAGGAAAACAGTAGCTTATTAAAGCACCAAGAATGGCTTCTCAGTTCTTTGTCAAGTCTCAAAGTCCCATAGTTCTTTCCCTTCAAACAACTCTGAAACAAAACGACACCTCTAAGGATTAAGCATTTTGGAAACCAATAAAAGAAAATATTAAAGCATGTCTGACACAGACCTCTCCTCCATACTTCCCTGTTCCTCCCATCCTCCCTACATGAGTCAGGTAATGTTAACTTTGAATCATACATTCGTTAGTTTCTTTTGAGCATTACATAAACAAAGTTTTGATCATAGCCTATGAGGCAACTGACCTGTAATCATTTGCATTTCAACACATGTGGCTTGAAAAACAGAGCAGTAAGTTACCCTACATGCTCTTTTATTTGAATTCCACAGGAAGTTACTCACCATATCATTTTTTGTGATCCAAGAGTGCACTAAAGAAATAGATTATACCATAATAAAATGCTCACTCAACAATAACTTTTGAGTGAAGTATTTGAATTACATTATGTATGCAGGAATACTCCCTTTCTGAAGCTGATAACAATACCTCCATTTACTGAATGGTTCCCTGTGTGGCAGGCGCTGTGCTCAATGCATTACAGACGTTGTTTCCATTCAATCTTCCCATCAATCCTACCAGGTGTGTATTATTATCCTTATTTTTCAAATGAGGAAAACAAAGCTTAGTCCACAAATATTTATTGAGCAACTACAATGTGCCAGACCCTGTTCTAGGCCATCAGGTTGAAGCTTAGAGACATATAAAGGAATCTTCAGTTTGGGCACAGGCCTGTCTCGGCTCTTATAATGATCCCATATCGTCTTACTGGGAAGAATGTTCAAGAAATAACTCAAGTGTTTGTATCACAGAATGTCTTCCTCTTAGTTCTTTTCTTTTTTTTAAAGATTTTATTCATTCATTTGAGACAGAGAGATACAGAGAGAGGGAGAGAGAGAGAGAGAGAGAGAGAGAGCATGAGCAGAGGAGAGAGGCAGAGGGAGAGGGAGAAGCAGACTCCCCGCTGAGCCGGAGCCCGATGTGGGTCTCAATCCCAGGACCTGGAGATCATGACCTGAGCTGAAGGCAGACGCTCAACCATCTGAGCCACCCAGGTGCCCTCCTCTTAGTTCTTTATAGATTTTATTACCATCTTTCATCATAGGCAACTCTAGAATCATTGAATTTATATCTGGAAGAGAACCTAGAGAAGATCCTTACATTTCCAAAATTTGAATTCTCTTAACTAAAATGTTCAAATAGATGTAGGAATTCCTGTTGTCTCTTAAGATGTGTATCAATCAAGAAAATGTTCTTAATTTTTATTTGGGAACTTAAAAAAATCCCACAAAATTCATACACATGGAAGATATGTCACCATGTATTTTGTTTGATTATTATCTTACATGAAATAAAATTTGAGCCTAAGTTTTATCTTTCTCTCTGTAAAGAAATAGTCTCTAGCAATTACTTTTTCTTTTTTTTGTGAAAAATAATGTAATGTAAAGGGAAAAGACTTTTCAGAGAGATAGTGATGATTACACTCTATGGGTTTTCTATAGTAGTAACAAAGCTATATGTAATAGAGCTGTGAATTCGGGATATGTGTAAAATAGAGATTGTGCCATGAGCCGTAGTTAGTCATCTTGTAACTTTTCCAGACGGATGGAACTCCATTTTTTGAACAAATGTTATTTTGTTAAGTAAATGCCCATTTAAACTTCTATACAAAGGTTATGATTATAGCAGGAAATTGTTGGGGACAGAGGAAGTTAAATTTGGTTGTCTTGTCATACATCAGGAATGATTTCTTGGAAATCAAGTCCGGATTTTCGACTGAGGTTTGCTGTTTCCCTCTGCTGTAGTTTCAAGTAATAACTTTCCAATATTTTGGTTCTGACTGGGAGATTTATGCAGGAGGTGGGGCATAGAATCAGTCCTTTGTGCTGGTTTTGCACCAAGGAGCCCAAAAGACAGTAGAATGTGAGGATATCACTTAACATTAAAAGGCTCAATGTGAAAGTTCTAAAGCAGTGCTGTCCTCTAGAACTATAATGCCAATCTTGACAAGTAAGCCCCATATATAAGTATACATTTTATAGTAGCCATATGAAGATGTAAAAAGAAACAGGTGAAATTAATTTTAATGAACTATTTTATTTAACTCAATATATTCAACATTATCTCAACATGTAGTCAATATAAAAATTATTACCGAGCTACTTTACATTCTTTTTTTGTACTAAGTCTTTGAAATCTGGTGTGAACTTCACACTTACAGCACATCTCATTTGCGATCAGCCAATCTTATTTTAAGTATTTCAAGAGCTATGTGTGGCTAGTAGCTACTATATTAGGCTGCACAGGGTGATCTCTAGAGGCAGCTATTCTTTGAATAACTACACTTAGAGTTTTCCTTTCTTAAACAGGAAAGAAAAAAGTAATCCTGTTCAGGGTAATATCAGCTTCTATGTTCAAATAACTCTTTTTGCAGCCGCCTACAAGAAACATCCCCCAGCCTCATTTGATTTTCTCAAATTCTCCCACCCAGAGAGAGTGGTTGCACTGCTTTTGGATTTATAAAAGAAATAAATGAAAAAAATTTTTGTTAACTAAAAGAAAAAATTCATTTTTCTCTTTGGACAAAAGGAAGAAGAATGGTGTTTTTCTAAATCAATTCACAAATACTTATCAAGTTGATCCTATGTGCAAGATAGTGGTACATAGCCCATTATTAACAGTTCATTTCATTCCTAATTCCTGCAATGTGACCACTGTTCGCAGTAACTTTGTTTTAGAAGTTCTAGTCCTCAAGGTAAAAAGAATAAAAGTTGATGCTGAAATCAACTTTTCAGTATACAACTTGATTTATTACAGTGGAGTAATTCGCACGGGGCAGTGTTAGACACATAATAACTGTCTCCTTAAATATAAGGTATGTTTTTCCTAAAGCAAGAATGTTAGTTGGAATAATCGATTACTGTTTAGCGGACTAATTTACCTTAAACTAACCAAATTGACCAACTTCTTTTCTCTGTAAGGAACAGTAATGTGGCTTTGCAATGTAAATGAAAGATAAATTAGGCACTTCCTACATAAATGCAAAACAATGCACAACTCCTTATCCTCAAACTTCTGTGAACTGGTTTTACCGTCAGGAATTACGGAGACGGTGCTGCCAAATTAGTTGAGTTTGGGTCCAGACTGGATTTGCTGCACTAGAATCAAGCCTGCAGGGGAAGGTGACAAAATCACAAGCTAAGTCGTCCCCACCCCCCACCGCACAGACCACGCTGTGCCTGCCCAGATGTTGCTCAACCCTGAGCTGTCCCCCTGAGTCCAAGGCTGCGAGAGAGGGCGCGCAGCGAGTACTTCCGGCCACCTCCTCGGGCTCCCTCAACAGATGGAGCCTTTTCTGGTGGCCACGAGGCTCCCGGGCCTCGAGCTTGTGCCAGAGGGCGCGCAGGCTAAGGCAGAAGAAAGAGTTGAACACCTGCCTCTCTCGGGCCCAGCGAGAAACCTTGCACCGCCCGCGCAGACCTGTCCGGCCAGGAGTGGGGCTCTAATCTCAACCTCACACCTGCGTTAGGGAGGAAGCCAAGGGCTCTCCAGGTGTCTGGGTCCCGGGATGATGAAAGCGAGCTGTTAAAAGGCGTGCACCGGAAGCGCAGCGGGGGACGCGGTGTGGCCGCTGGGCGTGGGAGGACCGGGACGCCTGCGCCGAGGCCTGAGGGGATGAAGGCACTGGCAGTCCTGGAGATTTCCCTTTACTTTTTTTCCTGCTCCTCGTAGAGAGGGTTGGCCAGTGGCTGCAGTAGCTTTCCACTCAGCCCGGCGACTTTTACACAATTTTGCCCAGGCGCACTAAGCTCGCTAGGCACCTGGCGTTGGGAACACGAGGTAGAACCCCCCCCCCCCCCGCGGGACTCAGTCCAGACGCCCAGGCCTCTCCCCACAAACTCTCCGTCCTCTTGGATTCCGTTGCCGTCTGGGGATTGGGTTTCCTTAACCCAGGGCTTCCCTATCTTGGGCTGGAGGAGGAGTTAGAACCCCTCCCTCGCTTTCCCTCCTCCACCCTCGGCCAGCCTGATTTTTTAATCTAATCTTTTATTTAAAGTCAACAGAGGAGCAGGAACCCCAGGCTTCTGACAACAAGGTATTTTAAAATAATTCCCCAACCTCTGCCGAGAGGGGCAACCTCAAGGAACCTCCTTGTTTTCTTCTTCGTGCAGGGAGTGGGGGACTTCGAGAGTCGAGGCTGATGCCTGAGGGCTCTGCAGACTTTGGGTGGGGGGCGACTCAAGCAGGACAAATGAATTCCAAATATTAAAAAGATGACACCAGAGCCTCGATTTGAAGAGCCCTGAATCATAACCGAGAGCTGAACCTCCAGGGAGCTCCAGGGCACAAAGCCTTACGAGTCCCCGTCGTGGGGGACTTTACGGGGGGGGCGGGGGCAGGTGAATGCCCAGCGTGTGAGCCTGGATAGGGCGGGTCCTGGTCCATTAAAGGATGTTCCCATAGACACGACGCGCCCACAAACACCCACCAAGGAGTGAGACCGAAAAGACACCCCACGCTCACTCCCCGGGTCTTTGGCACCGGACTGTGCCCACTGCGCCTCGCCCATCTCCCTCCCCCAGCTAAGAGGGGACCACTGTTATCTACATCCTTAAGTAGCCTCCGACCTGCTCGGACCCTTAGCAGTTCAAGGCTCCCAGCCTTTAGCTCCTCTTACCCTTCCCCTCTTCTTTCCCCCACCGCCAGCCGCCCGCCGACGCCCCCAGATCTCTCGGGCTCGCCCTTCCTGAAAGTAGGCGAGGCCCAGAAGCTGAGGCTGGGGCGAGGAAGGAGGGAGGAGCGAAGACCGGCGGCCGGGGGCGTGTCTTCCCAAGCCCCGCCCCCGGGTGCGCGCGGCGGTGGCGGCGGCGGCAGAGCCTCGCTCTGAGAGACAGGTATCGCTTAGGCGCCATGTTGTGAGCGGAAGTGGGGGAGCGCGCGGCCGCCGCTGTTCTACTGGGAGCGGGCGCGGGAACCGGCGGGGGGGGCGGAGCTGTAGTCCCGGCGGCGGAAGGAGGAGAGGAAGAAAGGGGCGAGACCGGGTGCCCGGCAGCGGCGCGAGGCTCTCGCTCCGCGCGCGGACATCTCCAGCCAGGCGCGCGACGTTCGAGGGTCGGTGTCGGCGCCGAGCCCTCTCCCGGGCAGCCGGCGCTGGTGCTGCTGCTGCCGCCGCCGCTGCTGCTGTCGTGGGGCTCGGGCGGCGACAGAGCGGGGCCGGCCGTGGGGCGGGCGGGGAGGGAGGAGGCGGTGAAGGCGGCGGGCCGGGGGGGAAGATGCCGCTGGCGCAGCTGGCGGACCCGTGGCAGAAGATGGCTGTGGAGAGCCCGTCCGACAGCGCTGAGGTGAGTGAAGCCGGGCGGCCGGGGGCCGGCGCGCCCCTCCCCTCGCCCCCGCGGGCCAGCTCCCCTCCCTGGGGCTGGCCACTTGGCCCCTTCCTCTGCTGCTCGCATCTCCCCTCTGTCTGGGATTCCGGTTTGGGTAGTTGGGGTTGGTCTGTTTGCCCTTCTGTTCCACCCGCACCCTCACCTCCCCTCCCTCGCTCGGGGGGCTGTGGTGTGGTGGCGCGTGGGGTTTGGAGTGGGCGCTGGGGCTTTGCAAGAAGCCGATTTTAATCAACTTTGCGTGGGGGGAGCGGGAAGCTGAGCGGGGGCCGGAGAGGAGTTGGGAAGTTTGGCCCTGCCTGGTTGGGGGCTTCCCTGGACCCTGGCGACTTTGGGGTGTAAGGGAGGGGTATGGATTGGGTTCACTGGGAAGCGGGGACTCTCGAGTCTGGCCAGGGGAGGGAGTTGGTGCTGTGAGTCGGGCGCCTGGGGGCTGGAACGGCCCAAGGCAGGACTGGCGACCTGTGGGGGTTTCGGGTAGGGGGTGCAGGACAGCCAAGGGTTTTTGCCTCCCCACAGTTTGTCTGCCGCAGCGGTTTCTGCCGGTGCAAGGGAGAAAGTGGAAGCTTGAGGTCCTCCCCCCTCCCCCATTTCTTAGGTCGCTGAGCTCGAGGACCCAGTCCGTAGGAGCTTTAACTTGAGTTTCCTGTCCATGGAGGTGAGAGGGTGATATTCAAGGCCATCAGTAGCCGCCCTAAAGGGCTTTCAGGTTTTCTTCCCCCAGGATCTATTCGGTGACCATCCCAGAGACACCTAACCGAGTGCCAAAAACCAAAACAATGTACCCAAAGACGGCAAAACAATTTCCCCGGACACGGCACAGCATCGAGCTTTTGCAGCCGCCCCTGTCCCAGAACCAACTCGGGGTCTGCGAAAATAATCCAGACAAGACCCATTCCAGGGCATCAGCGCTCCTCTCCGGAGTGGAAAATCAATTCCTGATGGTGGCATGTCTGTGATTCTCCCTTCTTGACTTTTTGCTGTCTTCTATCCCCGCAGCGGACTTTGGGGGATTACAGGATGATAGGCTGCGTGTGTGTAATAGTTAGTGAGTGACCCCATTTCTGGAAAGCATGACTGAAACGCGGGGGTGGAATGGGGCAGGCTCTGATGAGTGGTGTACTTGGCGGCAGCCGCTGCCCTGCCGGCCTCCGCAGTGTGAGAGGTGGATAGGGTTACTGGTTACGTCAGTAAGACCGAGGCTCGGTTTGATCTGAGATGCGGGACACTTGCATTCCCGGGTATAATGGAGGGGGAGGGGGATCAGTTCAAATAGCTTTTCAGTTTTTTCCTAGTCACCTCTACTGCTGTATAAAATGTTTACTTGCTCTCCTTAACGTGAGCAGAGTTGTAATAGTGCTTACGGCTGGTACTTAGTATTTTGTGACTTGGATCATATTTTAAAAATCTAAACTAAACGCTGCTCTTCAATAGAAAAGATATTGATAGATGTTTTCTAAATATTTTTAAAAGGCAATCACGTTTTTAAGACTAGACAGAATTACATTTAAAATTATGTTAGCCTGATTAATACTATAGATGTTTTATAAGAAAATTGAATTTAGACTGTTTAATCATCCTTTGAATGGATAGTGTGAAAATTAGTATGCAAATGGGCTCTTTTCATTCATCTTTTTCTTCAGATTTTATTTGCATTAAATAATATAGCTAAAAGGTTTATAAAATATGTTCTCAAAGTGCTGACCTTATGAAAAGAAACTGAATTTGCTTTGAGCCTGATTGTTACATGCAAACGGTAACATTTGCAACTCATAATCAGTCCACATTTCTGCTTGGCACATATCAGTGTGTTAAAAAATCATTTAAAATTCCACCTTATCCTTTTTCTACATAGCATACATTTGGATAGGGAAGGCACAAAACTGATATTTATTTAGCACTTACTATATGCCAGATACTGTGGTACATGCTCTTTCATTTTATCCTTCCTATGACCCAACAGAGTAGGATTGTGATCCTCATTATTACAGATTAAGAAACTGAATCTCCGAAGTTAAGGGCACAAAGATTATAAATAGTAAATGGCAGAGCCACAATTCAAAGCCGGGTGGGTATAATTCATGTGCTTCGCTTTATATTAGGGTAGCTGTTTCAAATCCTTTGTGGAAAAATTCAGGGTATAAATAAATAAGCCAGTAGTTAGAGGTCATGTATTTTTCAGGAACAGTTACGGTATTATAAGCGGTCTCACTTGTTAAAGCCTAGTTATTTCAGTTACTGTCATGGTTTCCAGAACCTGGCAGATAGGATTCCACAACTTGCCATTTTCAAAGAATTTTCTTGATATTTTGGCATAAGATATGTCACACAGAGCTAGTGTTGCCTGGATTAATTTTAAAAAGATCTTTTTAAATTGCCTTTAGATATTTTGTTGCCTTTGGTGGTTCATCTGTTTCAAGTAAATTACTGCTGATACAATTTTGGAAATTGAAGCCAGTAAGGAGAAGGTTGAGAATTTTCATTCAGAAGTCTAATATTGGACTTATTTTTAT